>NC_141685.1:166497809-167097809 GCF_964263255.1 Lissotriton vulgaris
CCATTTTGTTGTTGTTGTTGTTGTTGGTCGCCCTGCCCTAGTCTCCACCCCGCTCCCGCCTTCCCAGCTGACCCGCCCTCGCCCCTCCCCCCCCACCACCATATATGACAGGAGTTGTAGCGCGCAGCGTTCACGCGCAGCGACCGCGCCCAACCCGCGCCTAAGGTGCGCCAAAGGTAAGCCCGTCTACGCCCGTCCGCGCCTGGACCGCGCCCAGCGCCTGTCCCCCTGGCCCCCATCCCTCCCACCCCCCCCCGCCTTACCTACGATGCCGCCACCCTCCTAGCCCTTAACCCCGGTCGCGCCCCCAACTGCGTCCAAGCCGCCCCTGGACAAACCCATGGACCTTTCTCCTGCTACTCCTGCAAATTCAGCGACACCGACAACATCTCCGCTACGACCACACCACTGACTCCCGACCCCAACCACCTACAATGCATCCTTCTCAACACCCGTTCGGTCCACAGGCACACCATTGACCTATGGAATCTACTTGACACCATTTCCCCAGATATCGCCTTCCTAACGGAAACATGGATGAATGCTTCCTCCGCACCAGACATCACCATTGCCATCCCTGAAGACTATAAGATCATACGCAAGGACCGTACCGGCCACACAGGAGGAGGAATCGCTATCGTCCATAAGAAATCACTCCGCATCTCAACCAGCTCTGACGCCAACCTCGCCAACTCCGAACACCTTCACTTCCAGATCCACATCGACCCCAAAACCACACTCAGAGGCACCCTCCTCTACAGACCACCAGGACCCCGCGCTAAATTCAGTGAAGACATCCCGGACTTCATCACTCCACACGCGCTCCCCTCCAAAGAATACATCCTTCTGGGAGATCCCAACTTTCACCTTGAAAAGATCAACGACCGCAACACCACCACCCTCTTGGACAACCTCGCCAACCTCGGACTTAAACAACTGGTCACTTCCCCCACCCACATCGCAGGTCACACACTCGACCCCATCTTCACCTCCAGCAATCCTATCTCCTTCAGCCACACTACGGATCTCCTCTGGACTGACCACAGCTGCGTTCACTTCACCTACAACAAGCCCAAACCCACCAACCACCTCCAACCAACTCTGCAAAGAAACTGGAACAAAATCACCACCGACCAGATCTCCTCATCGCTCCTTCTAAACACCCCAGCCCACTCCTCGGACCCAAACCTAGCCGCCGCCAACTTCACCCTATGGTTATCCAACACCGCCGACACCTTAGCACCACTGAAAAAACGTCAAAGCAAACCTGGCAACAAGAAGGCCTCATGGTTCAACGATGATCTTAAGAAGTCCAAGAAACTCTGCCGCACCCTTGAAAGAGCTTGGAAAAAAGACCCAACCACCAGCACCAAGGACGCCTTCAAAAACGCCACCCGCACTCACCACCAACTAATCCGAAAGGCCAAGAAAACAGCTTTCAAGGATCGACTTGACAACAACGCCCACAACATCAAGGAACTTTTCAACATCGTCAAGGAGTTTTCCAATCCCTCGGCCAACTCCAACGACATCACCCCCTCTCAAGCCCTCTGCGACTCCCTAGCCTCATTCTTCCACAACAAGATTGCAGACATCCACAACAGCTTCGACAACCAACCCGGAGCCCAACCCACCCAACCACACGCTGAACACTCTCCCCCCGCGATCACCCTTAACGACTGGAACCCAATCTCCACTGAGGACACCATCCGCCTGATGAACTCCATCCACTCAGGATCCCCCACAGACCCATGCCCTCACCACATCTTCAACAAAGCAGACTCCGTCATAGCACCGCACCTCCGAGACGTCATCAACTGCTCCTTCAACTCCGCCACCTTTCCGGAAAACTGGAAACACGCTGAACTCACCGCCCTTCTGAAAAAACCCACAGCGGACCCCACCGAACTCAAAAATTACCGCCCCATCTCGCTCCTTCCATTCCCGGCCAAAGTAATCGAGAAAGCTGTCAACAACCAGCTCGCCGCTTTCCTCGAAGCCAACAAATCCCTCGACTCCTCACAATCCGGCTTCCGAGCCAAGCACAGCACTGAAACCGCCCTCATCGCAGCAACAGACGACATCCGATCTCTACTGGACAATGGAGATACAGTCGCCCTCATCCTCCTCGACCTCTCCGCAGCATTCGACACAGTCTGCCATAGCACCCTGTTACAACGCCTCAGCAACATCGGAATTCATGGAAAAGCACTTGAATGGATCACCTCGTTCCTCACCGGAAGAACCCAGAGAGTCCGCCTTCCACCATTCAAGTCCGATGCCACCGAAGTCATCTGTGGCGTACCACAAGGATCCTCTCTCAGCCCCACCCTCTTCAACGTATACATGAGCCCCCTCGCGACCATCGCCCGTCAACACAACCTCAACATCATCTCTTACGCGGATGACACTCAACTGATCCTTTCTCTCACCAAGGACCCCAGCACCGCCAAAACTAACCTACACGAAGGAATGAAAGAAGTTGCTGAATGGATGAAACACAGCCGTCTGAAACTGAACTCAGACAAAACAGAAGTCCTCATCCTAGGTACATCCCCCTCTGCATGGGACGACTCTTGGTGGCCGGAAGCCCTTGGAAAAGCACCCATCCCGACAGACCACGCACGGAACCTAGGCGTTATCCTGGATTCTTCACTTTCAATGAACAGACAAGTCAGCGCCGTATCCTCATCCTGCTTTAACATCCTTCGCATGCTCAAAAAAACATTTCGCTGGATCCCCACAGATACCAGGAAAACAGTCACCCATGCTCTGGTCACGAGCCGACTGGACTACGGAAACACCCTCTACGCAGGCACTACCGCTAAACTCCAAAAGAAACTCCAACGAATCCAAAACGCCTCAGCCAGAATCATATTAGACATCCCACGCAACGAACACATCTCTGGTCACCTGAAAGACCTCCACTGGCTACCCGTCAATAAGAGAATCACTTTCCGACTGCTAACCCACGCACACAAATCACTCTACGACATCGGACCAGAATGCCTCAACTCAAGACTGTCCTTCTACACCCCCTCCCGCCAACTACGTTCCTCCAGCCAAGCCCTCGCCACTGTACCTCGCATCAACAAGACCACCATGGGAGGCAGATGCTTCTCTTACCTGGCTGCTAAAACATGGAACTCACTCCCCACTTACCTTCGCCTTACCCAGAACCACCTAGCTTTCAGAAAGCAACTTAAAACGTGGATATTTGACAAGTAATCCTCCTTACCCTCCTTAGCGCCTTGAGACCCTCTGGGTATGTAGTGCGCTATATAAATTATCTGACTTGACTTGACTTGACAGGCTATATATGTGTCCAGATATAGGTTTAGATATAGGTATACTATATCTAAGCAAGGGGTGATTACACCCACTTGCCCCAGCTGAGTGATTAGCCAGTTGTGTCAATTTAAGAACCAGCCAGGGGTGGCAAAAGCTATGCTTCAGCCCCTGGTAGGCCTTGGTGGCACCTATGCCCTGATCACCTATAGTGCATGGTACAGGGGCTGACAAGGAGTCCATTTCCAATTGTGGTATGTACCTATAGCACATGTATTTATAAATTTAGAGAGAGAACAGCAGGCTGGGGGTCTGATTAGCAGGCCCACAGCCTCAGTAAGTCGAAAACCAGTGAAGCAAAAAGCAAAAATTGGGGTGACCATAGGATAGCAGACCCTACTCTCCTACAGGGTTCATTAAAAAATGCCTTTATTTAAAAGCAATCACAGACACAGTAGTGTGCTGACTCTACATGCAACCACTTTTTACCACATGGATTATTAGCACATGAACCTCAGTATTTCCTATATTGCTGAAATTTAGTCTCTAATATTTTGATAATGTTGTGTAAATATTTGTTCCGGTTATTTCAATATTGTCATGAAATGCACCTATTCTTTTTGTCAAACATATTGAAATATCTTTATCACAATGTTTGAGGCATTCTAAAAAGTGTTTTCACTCTCTAACTTGAAGCTTCCTAAGAAAAATACTGACGCACCGTTCCTGGTTTCTCTCTAGATCATTTAGCTTTCTCACTAAACAAGCACAATATTGATTTGAGAGAATTGGTTATTGTAGTCATATGCACTGGGGTTAGTTTAGAAAAGACCAATATAGAACTTCCTTTATCTTTAGAAATAATAATTGCAAAAGTTTATGTTCAATAATTTCAGATAATTTACTGATAAAGATATCAGATAAAGATCCCCTAATTTCTTATACCTTGTGGCATCAACAATCTGCTAGAATTAACAGACTTCTCTTCTATGCGATTATCAACTTTCTGTTATTTTACCACATTTTCTCAGTGCACAGAGTATTTTCCCTACATTGATCACAGTATTTCATGCAATGGTCTGTGCTTGAACGAACAATGAAGGGGTAAAAATGTATTTCAACCACAAACAAGAAACCCTTGGATCTCTGAGGATTACTGTTGCAAATGAAGACCTAGCTAAGTTGAAATATCCCTTTAAAAGGATGATTTCCCTCACCCACCATAGTTGGCATGCTTCCTTATTGGGACTCTCCTTGCACTGTGATACAACCCCCTCACTGAGAGGAAGGAGTTCAGGCATGGTTTGTTATAGAGAAAGGTATACTAATTACCACAATAATGAGCTCAGGGTAGTGGGGGCAGCAAAGTGAAAGTTAAAACTTGCTAACGGGTATGTGGTTTCCATTATTTGTACGCCCCTGGGCCAGGATTAAAAACAGGGCACTGTGGGAGAAATATATACGCACTGTTAGAGTCAATAAGTGGTCAACATGTTTCAGCCTATTAACCCTCCAAAGAGGTGTTTGCAGCATTCTTCAGGACTTAATCAAAAGTTCTGCTGCTCAATGTACTCAATCAATAACAAGCATTGGCATAGCCAATAGGTCTCGCCTTTGGGACCTTATAAGTGTTTAGCCATGCAGTTCCAGTAACAATGTGAAATAATTTCTATAAAAAAAAAAAAGACTATAAACTAACTAAGCTAGACGTGACTTTATAACTGGTTATTCAAACGTTTCTGGAGGTTTCATATATATAAACAACTCCTTTTTGCTATCGTGTGTCATATAAAATTGATGCTCTAAATTTTGGTAAGAGTAAACAAAGTCATAAAATTCAATACTGCTTTTAAATCAATTTACTTTTGAAAGCCTGAAGTGAAAGACAATTCTAGGTGGCATTTGCTTATGAGTAGGCGCTAATGATTTTTTCCGGATGACAACGTTATTAGCATTTTTTGTGTAAGATGTGTTAAAAGTATGGGTAGGGAAAATGGCTATTTTGGCCAAAGGCTGCCCTTTCTATATGCATGCTAGTTTTAATTTGTAAACAGAATCACAATTTGTTATGTGGTACACTGTAATGTTAGATGAATCTGTTTTACCCTTCTGATAAGCAAGGGATGACGATGAACCGTTTTTCGTCCCTGGTTTTAAATGGATTCAGGTTGGAACAGACGAGGCGTTGGTTGACTTTGCCTCAGAAAATGGTTGTTTCCCGCATGCTGCTTTCATGCGACTTAAATCCCTTCAGAGGCAGAGGCGGCTGCATGCCTGCAGATATGACCAGATCAGTACTTGGCTGTTTCGGTTCTCCAGTGGGGCTCGAATAGAAGCTATTAAGGGCAGGGGCTTAGCTTCCCATTTGTGCAGCAGGTGCAGTGGCACCAGGTCCCATATGCCTTAAAGGCCCACTGAACCCTGATAACTGCTGTTTGTCACAGTTCAAACAGAGGCCTGAGGGGCCCACAGAACAATGATTATTGCTGTTTTCCACAGTCCAAATAAACGGCAGAGGTCACATTTCCTTTCTTGCCTTGGGGCCCAGGGCACACTGGCTAGGCCACTGGTTAAGGATGCAGTGGGGAAGAAGTGGCGAGACAGGTGGATTATCTAAACAGCTCGACAATGATTTCATGCCTGGGTATTAAAGTATTCATTACAATTAAAGACTGAAGCAGGAATAGATCTCATAATATAGGGAGGCCTATGTACAAATGCAGCTCGATTAGCGGCTGCCTTTTAACTTCTCACTTCTCACCTCTCCTAATTTACAGTTATATTTTGGATGCAGACATAAATCGTGACCTATGAATATGTTTATCTATCTTTAGGTTCAAATGACCCATCTTTTCCATATGCAAGTATCAGACAGGTCGGAAACGCCTAATGGCTTTGAACTTGATAAAGCCACATTAATCACTGGTCTTGAAGTGCAAATGGCAGCATTAGGCACGCAGAGGTATATTCTACATAATCTCATTATGTTCAGGGTACGGGAGAGTGTTTAGGGCATAAAGCACTTTGACAAAAACATTTCTGCCACCATAGAAATGCCATCTTCCTTGTCCTACCCTAGTATACAAATAGTACCACATTCTTTGTATACCTGAATTAAATAGGCACACAAAATAGTACTGTATTTAAAGGCCCAGTTCAGAATTACATGGAAGGTGCACTGTCCCAGACTACACAACGGTGCAGTTTTCAGTGGGTGCTATCATCCCACATAGGGGGTACACCAGATTATGCTGGAAAAAACATGTGGTGCCCCAACGTGGGCGCAGTTGTAAACAACCAGTCTGCTTACATAGTAAAGCGTCTGACAGCTATTAAATGAAGTGGCATGTTTCCCCTGCAGGAGGTTCGGGTCTGTCAGGTGGGGGTTATACAATCAATGCGCCTTGTTTGCCCTTTCGCCTGTGTCAACAATACAGTGCAGTCACAAGACAAAAGGTTTTCTCACATTTTTCCCAACTAAGAGACCAACATGTCCAGCTCTCAAATACATTTTATATTTCCCTATACTAATTAACAACTAATCATTTTGGATCCTGGAGTAGGGTGCTGCTCGCTGAAAATGCGCTTCAATGTTCGTCAGGGGTAGTAAGCATTATATAAATGCAAATACATTACAATGGACTGGAAGTTGCCACCAACTTCCAAAGGGGAATGCTTGCCATTAGCAACTGGATGAACATAAACTGTCTAAAGCTCAATTCGGACAAAACCGAAGTCATGGTATTCGGCAAATTCACTCCTAGCTGGTCCCCTACCTGGTGGCCCCAAGACCTTGGACCCCCACCTATACCAGTCACCAAGGTTAGGAACCTGGGCGTGATTTTCGACAACAAACTTTCCTACATACACCAAGCCAACTCCATAGTTTCTGCTTCGTTCTATATGTTAAAAATGATCAAAAAACTGCAACCTTACCTCCCCTCGAACACTATAAATACCTTGATTTCAACTCTTTTAATGTCCCGAGTTGACTATTGCAACGCCCTCATGCTCAATGCCTAAGAACAGGTGTTGAACAAGCTCCAGCTGGTTCAGAATGCGGCCGCCAGACTTGTTACAGGAACACCTAAGTTCAAACCCATTTCTAATAGCATCCGTAAACTTCACTGGTTGCCTGTGAGGCAAAGAATCAAATTCAAGGCTCTGTGCATAGCCTTCAAAAGCATTCACGAGAAAGGCCAGTTTTTCCTAAAACACTCCCTCTGTCCCTACCGACCACTCCGCACTCTGAGATCTGCCAATGCAAATCTTCTGGAGGTAGCCAAAACCAGGAAAGCTACATGGGGAGACAGATTCTTCGCAATAGCTACGGCCAAACTATGGAACACCCTTCCCTGCCATCTCAAGAACAATTCTTAATTTATTTCCTTCAGGAAACAACTACAAACATGGTTATTCAACCAATAGACCCAGTTTAATGCACTCGAACCCTAACTCATCCGATCTTCTGTCCAGCGCCAAGACACCTCTGGGTATTCGAGCGCTCAACAAGTTGTATAAAATAAAATAAATAAAATAAAATAAATAAACATGTGCAGGAATACCCACTTGGCTGTGTGACAGATGTCAATCAGCAGATCTCCACGTCCCAAAGCAGTAGTGGCTGCCGTCGCCCTGGTAGAGTGGGTGCGCAGTCCTACTGGAGGTTGATTTTCAGCCAAAGAATAACAGATCTTAATGCATAGGACGACCCATTGAGAGATGGTACCTTTGTGCACTGCCCGACCTTTCTCAAAACCCACATAATCCGCAAAGAGTTGATCGTCCACTCGGAAGTCTTTAGTGCAGTCAAGGTAGAAAGATAGCACACGTTTTGGGTCCAGCCAGTGGAATCTCCCCTCCTCTTTGGAAGGGTGCAGAGGCGGGAAGAAGGTGGGCAATGTGATGGTCTGACCTATGTGGAAAGAGGTAGAAGGTGGGCAATGTGATGGTCTGAAATATGTGGAAAGAAGTAATCACTTTGGGCAGAAAAGAAGGCTTAGTACGGAGGACTACTTTGTCCAGATGGACAGCAAGAAAGGGAGGTCTGGAAGATAAGCCTGAAGCTCACTCACACTGCAGCAGAGGTGATGGCAAGCAAAAAAGTATTCTTCAAAGGAGGCGAAGAGGACAATTATGTAGGGGCTCAAAGGGAGCACGCATAAGATAAGTGAGGACAAGATTCAAGTCCCACTGGGGCATTACGAAAGAAGAACGAGGAAAGAGATGAGTAATGCACTTCAGAAATCTGTTAACAATTGGATTGATGAGGGCGTGGCTAGCTGCATGGCGGAGTGAGACGTGCCTCGGCATCGCTCCCGGCAAAGCTGCCTATGATCCGGCGATCTACCTGCCTTTTAGCCCGAAAAACGGCACAAAACTCGGCTGAAGAGTGGACGGAGGTGAGAGGCGTAGGCACAGCCTTCCGGTTTGCCTTTCCGTCGTTGTGGGGACGAACTGCTCGAAAGCCTCCCTTGGGACCCGTGGCGCCCAAGATGGCGGAGACCGGCGGAGCTGGAATCCTGGGCTGAAGTGACTGCGGGGCTGCTGCGGCGACGAACGGACCGCTCCCCCTCCTGCGTGAGTGCGGCTGCTCCTGACCCTACGACCGGCGCCTGGGAGCCCCCCCCTGGCGGACCTCGGGGGCTGAGGCGGATCGGGGCCTGTGGGACCGGGGACTGGAGTTGCCGGCCGCCGGCAGACAGAAGAGAGGCGCTCGCGCCGGGGCACAACGTCGTCCCGCCGGGGCCTGTGCGGGGCTGCTGGGTGATTGTTTCCCCCCCCCCCCCTCGGCGCCGAGGGCACACGGAGCCCTGGACGGGGTTCCCGGCCCCTGGTGGCACACGGACTTACTCCCTCTCTCTACCTTCCCCTCCCCCCTGAGACACTCGGGGACCCGCTGGAGGCCTGGCTCTGGGGAAGGTGCCGGAGCGACAGTCCGCGACCGCTGGAAGTGGTGGTGAGTGGGGGCGCCGAAGCGGAGTTTGGCGAGACCCGGGGTCAGACCTGGGGGCAACACTGCACCGGTCTCCCGGCTGCCTGACTGCGGGCATTGGGGACCCCCCGGTGATCAATATGGGCAAGAGGGACCCGGCGCCGCGCTCCACCAGGCAGGGGTCCATTGAGAACTTCACCACCACTCGGACCCCCAAGGATGTGTCCGCAGGGGCTCGAGACACGCATGCAGACACCGCCATGCTCCTGGAGGCGATCCAGGCCTCCAGGACTGATATTCAGGACTCCAGAGCTGCCCTTGAAACAAAGATCGGGGAGGTGGGATCAGAAGTCCTTCTGCTGCGCCAAGACTTCCGGAACCTGTCGGACCGCGTGGGCGCAACGGAGACCAGGATCACGGAGACGGAGGAATCTGTTTCCTCACTCAAGAAAGATATGGCGGAACTACAGGCCTCCCACAGGCAGCTGCTGTGGCGGGTGGACGATGCGGAGAACAGAGCCCGCCGTAATAACCTGCGCTTTGTGGGCCTGAGGGAAGGAATCGAAAAGAATGATACGGCGGCCTTCCTCCGCTCCTGGCTCAAAGCCATGTTTCCACAGGCTCCCTTCTCTCCTTGTTTTATGATCGAGAGAGCGCACAGGGCGCTCCTGGCCAGGCCTCCGGAGGGGGCGAGACCCCGCCCGATCATTGCTCGATTTCTAAACTACGCAGACAGAGACCTTATCCTGAGGGAGGCCCGGAAAATGGGGGAACTTAAGTTTGAGAACACGGTTGTTATGATCTTTCCTGATTATAGCCAGGACGTGCAGAAGCAGAGGCGCTCTTATGATACTGTAAAGGCTAAGCTGCGGACCCTAAACATATCGTATATGCTTCTCTTTCCCTCCAAACTCAAGGTCCTCTACAAGGGAAAGTCGCTTTTCTTTGCTCGACCGGAGGAGGCCTGGCACTGGCTGGAGGAACGACCCCTACTGAGAGAGGCAGAAGAGGAGGGTCGTAGGATCCGGGAGGAGCTCGCGGCGGCCAACTTCGGGCGCGACCGCAGTGGGTCGCAACGCTCCTGCCACCAGCGAGCGGACAGGAAATCTCAACGGACCCCGTATCCATCGCGCCAGGGTGCCGCTGGTGGGAGAACGGGAGACGCTGATGATGCAGCGACACGTGACCCAGATAGGGGATCAAGATTCCTGTGTCTGCTGACTGGGTCTGGCAATGGCACAGACCAGGAAGAAGATGTGTCTGCGTCAGACTTGGAAGACCGCACGGAGCCGTCCCTCCACTCGCTGGCCGGGCCGTGGCCATCCGCGACCTGGAACAGGGTGGGCCGCACACCGTGGAAGGCGCTGACCCTGAAACGCAAGACTCGCATTCCTGAGGGGCTAAGGACCTGAGATTCTGTTTTGGCAGTTCCCTGCCGGGGACGCGCAGGTACTGTTCTGTTGGTTCTGAGGGGTGGAAGCACTCCACACTGATACGTGACTCTGGACAGCTAGGTATCTCCTAGGTGGGTTTGTTTGGAGGGTGGGCGACAGACCTTGCTCCCTGGTATTCTGAACCGTCGATGGTTGTACGGGCGGGATGGCCGGGTAGCGTAGGTGGGGTGGGGGTGGGGGGGTGGGGCTTGTTTGCGTTGTTTGGTTGTTCATGGAAGGGTTGCGGGGGGAGTCTTGCCTCGAAATCTGGAGAATTATGTGGTTCCATCATTGTAAATGTATGCCCGCCAACTTAGCCCCGCGTCCTGGGGTGCACTTGTCCTATTGCTGTGTACATGACCGCTGACAAGCTGAAGGTCCTGACCTGGAATGTAAACGGTCTGGGGAATAAGATCAAGCGGGGATTGGTGAACAATTTTCTGAAGAGACTGGGCCCAGACGTCATCTTCCTGCAAGAGACCCACTTGCGGGGCACTGCCTGTCCGTTCATAGCGAGAGGGAGATACAAGGTGCTCGGCCATGCAGGGTACACATCTGATTCACGGGGTGTAGCGATTGTGGTCAAAAATACTTTCCCCTTTCACATCACACGCACATGGGGTGACCCTTTAGGAACATGCGTGGGGATACAGGGGACATGGCGAAGGCGCACCTACACATTGGTTTCAGTGTACGCTCCACCCAAATTGCAGACGAATGCGCTGAAGCTCCTTGCATCCATACTTTTGGACACCCCAGACACCGTACAGTTAGTGGGGGGCGATTTTAATGACGTGATGGACAGGGCATTGGATAGATCCGGAGTAGTTCATACCCGTGACACTCAGACTCCCCTGGCCCAACTGATGTCTGAAATGGGCCTGTGTGATGTTTGGAGGTCGCTCCACCCGCAGACTGAGGCCTATTCCTTTTACTCGGCGGCCCACAAAGTGTTCTCCAGGCTGGACTATATATTTATGCCGCGACAGACGTTCGCTGCAGAGGACACGGTGACATATTTGGCGAGGGGTCTGTCGGACCACTCGCCCCTGTTGCTTTCAATGGGCCGGCCTGGAGGCGGGAGGGAGGCCGCATGGCGACTCACCGCATGGGATCTGGCGAACAAATCGGTTCTTACAGGCGTTAGGGCGGATGCACGTGTGTACATGCCTGAAAACGAGGGGTCGGTGGACTCGGCGGTGACCCTCTGGGAAGCGATGAAACCGGTGCTAAGAGATAGGATAAATGGTAGACTGGGGGAGGAGAGGAGGAAACAAGTGGAAGAGGTTGTGGCTGTTGAGCGCACAGTTGTTGAGCTGGAAAGGGAGCACCTACGTACCAAATGCAGGACGACCTTACGCAGGCTGTTAGATGCCCAGAGGCGATACCGAGAATTGGTGTCGGATGAAGCGAGGACACAGAACCTGGCCACCCTCCATCGTCTCTACGATGTGGGGGATAAATCTGGTAAACTATTAGCGTGGCTTAGTCGGAGGGAGAGGTTGGCGAGGTGGGTGAGTGAGGTTAAGGATGTGCAGGGGGAGGTCGTGCGCTCGTACCCACTTATTGCAGACGCATTTGCGACATATTACAAGGCCTTCTATAGGGCACGGCAACTAGGCTCCTGTGATGACTCACTCCTCTATATGGTAGACGTAGACTTACCCTGCGTAGATGATGAGGACATACCACTACTGGAAGCTGACATCTCTCTTGATGAAGTGAAGTCTGCCATTGCTGGGTTGAAACCGGGCAAGGTCCCGGGGCCAAATGGATTCCCCCCGGAATTCTTTAAAAGTACGGCTGACATAGTGGCCCCGCACTTGCGGAAAATCTTCCTTGAGTCCTACGCAGAGGGGGGATTGCCCCCCGACCTCACCCTGGCCACCATAATCCCCATTTACAAGGAGGGCAAGCCGCGGGAGGACTGTGCCTCGTACCGTCCGATCTCCCTGCTGAACACGGAGGTGAAACTCCTCGCTACGATCCTGGCGCGCCGCCTTAGGGCGGTTTTGCCTGCTCTGATTCATCTAGACCAGACGGGCTTCCTGCCAGACAGGGCCACGAAATTCAATCTCCGTCGCACCCACAACTGGCTGCAGGAGGTGAGGGATAGGGACCCGCCGCACTGGTTCCTTTCCCTAGATGCTGAAAAAGCCTTTGACTCCGTGCATTGGCCGTTTCTTGAGGCCACCCTGTATAAGTTTGGTTTTGGCCCCAAGTTCCGTTCTTGGGTACAGCTGCTCTACACTACCCCGAGGGCCCGGGTGAGGGTGAACGGGACACTCTCCTGCGAAATCCAGATCCAGCGCGGCACCAGACAGGGATGTCCCCTGTCCCCTCTTCTCTTCACCCTGACAATCGAGGTGCTGGCGGCTAGGGTCAGACAGAACCCGAGTGTCACCGGCTTCAAGGTTACACCTGCCGATGACTCGCAAGAAAAGCTGTCCTTATACGCCGATGATGTACTGCTCTATGTCACTGACCCGCCCACCACCATGCCCGAGCTCTTCCGGGAGATAGATGGTTATGGGGACCACTCCGGGTACGCCATAAATTGGCACAAGTCAGTCCTTTTTGACCCTAAGGGGGCTACGGGTGTCGACGCCCTCCCGGATAGACTGGTGGTGTCTTAGGAGGGCTTTTAATACTTGGGGGTCTTCATGACGCTAGACGCTGAAGTGTCCAGCTCTAGGAATGTAGACAGGATACTGCAGAATTCTGCCAGTGATATGGCACGGTGGCGCCAGCTGCCATTGACCCTTCTGGGCAGAGCAGCGATGTACAAAATGGTAATACTGCCCAAATACCTGTACGCCCTGCAGAACGAGTACTACCCCATCCCAGGAGACCTCCTATGCAAAATACACGCTGACCTTAGGTCCTTCATTTGGCTGGGTAAGCAGCCGCGCGTGGCGCTCACCACCCTGCAACACCACCAATATAGCGGGGGCATCTCCCTGTCGAACCTGGAGGCCTATTACTGGGCGGAGCACCTCTCCCCTATCAACGATTGGCTCCATGCCCCGGCGTGCCACCCCACATACGTGCTGGAACGAGCAAAGCTATCCCCCTCCCACCTGCTTACGTACCTATACGGTGGCCCGCGGAAGACGCCCCTACTCCCAGCCACTACTGTCACCCTCCGGGCCTGGAAAGTGGCCACGAAACGTATGGGTTGGGAACAGAAGCCCACACGGCAGACTCCGCTCTGGCATTGTGCATGGCTGCGGGAGCTGAGCAAACTACGCGGCTTTAAACAGTGGGATGACATCGGGATCTCCACGGTGGGTGATGTCATCGCTAGGGGGGAGCTCAAGTCGTTCGAGGCCTTGCAGGCGGAATTTGGGCTCCACCGCTCGCAGTTCTTTAAATATGTACGATTACGGCATGCGTGGAGGGCTCAGGCGATATCATTAGAGGGTCTTCCGGAGTATGCACCCCTGGAGGGTAGGCTACTGCAGGAGCAAATTCCCAACAAGGCTGTATCCCTTATTTATAAGACACTTACAAACAACATGCTGGGGGACCTGACGAAACTCAGGGCTGCGTGGGAGCATGACGTGGGTGGTATGGAGGAGATCGACTGGGACCTAGTCCTAATGCACCCGAGGGAAGTGGCCATTAAATCCCGACTCCGCCTGATCCAGTAAAACGTGCTCCACAGGACGTACTTTGACAGGGTCAGGTTGTTTAAGATGGGGAAGGTATCAGATGACAGGTGCCTACGTTGCCTACGTGAGGGAGGGGGCTTCTTCCATATTCTGTGGGAATGTGGCAAAATTCAGTCATACTGGACACTTGTCTTTACCGAATTGCAGGAGGTCCTGGCAGTGCCACTCGTCCAGGAGCCGAAACTGGCCCTACTAGGAATGACCAACGATGTAGACCTCCCCCGCCCCCCTGCTAACAATCCTAACCTTGGCCCTGGTGGTCGCAAAACGAGACATTGCTAAGTATTGGGGGGCGGAGTCCGTACCTACCATGGAGGAATGGAGGAGGGGGTTGGACCTCTACATGGCGGCGGAGCGGGTGACATATAAATCTAGGGGCTGCCCCAAGAAGTTCAAGAGGATTTGGTCAAAATGGAGGCAGTATCATGGGCTGGAGAGTGGGTCGGGGTAGGGAGGCCACGTACTGATCCGGGGTTTGGGGGGATGCTGGGATGGGCGGCGGGCGTGATTTGGAGGGGACCCAGTGCGCTGGGGGTATGCCAATAATTTGACAGTCTTGGGGCGGCTTGTATGTGGGGCGGGAGAGGGAGGGCTGCGACTGATGGAAACTGAATGCACTATTCTCAAGGTTATCCGGACTCACGTTAACTCAATGGGTGAGCTCTTACTTTCCCTCGCATTGTTTAGTTGTGTTCAGGGAGAGGGGGGGGGGTTGGTTTTGCTACTTGGGTTCGGAGGACAGTTAATAAACAAAAGGATAAAAGCAGATGCCCGGATGGACACTATGGCCACCCTCTGGGTTGAGGCGGGGCTCCGCCTAGGTGACCCTTATGTGATGGTGCTTTGACTGCTGTTTTTCGCAATGTTGAGAATTGGGGGGTTGCTGGCCTTTTTCTTTTCTTACCTATGTAAGCACTGATTTCTGTTTGTGTGACTACGGAAATGTACTTCTACATGTATCTGTGCATCTGCAATAAAAATGTTTTTGAAAAAAAAAACCAATTGGATTGATGGCCATGCTTAAGAGCTCGGGATGCCAGACTCTTCGTGCCCATTCCGGAGCCACAGGAAAGATTTGGGACTGGTCGCGTTTGATCTTCTTCAGAAATTTTGGCAGAAGTGGTACAGGCAGAAAGGCATACAGGAGGCTGTGACGAAAAGCGGTGCTGAACAAGAGCCCCCTTGGAAACTCCAACACGTAGAACTGCAGACATTACGCGTTCTCTTTGGTGGAGAATAGATCTAACCAAGGCTCTCCCCCACTGCAGAAAGAGACCTTGCACCACCTTCGAGTGAAGACACCATTCGTGATCCATCATGCACTGGCGGCGGAGTTTGTCCGCCCTGGCGTTCAGGGAACCTGCTAGGTGTTGAACCACCAGAGGTATGCCCTGATGTTCCAGCCATGTCCAAAGGAGTAGGGCCTCTTGACATAGAGTCCACAACCCCACTCTGCCCTGTTTGTTGCAGTACCACATGGCGGTGGTGTTGTCCGTGAACACCTGCACCACTCATCCTTTGACAGAAGGAAGGAATGCCTTCAGTGCAGGACGAATCGCCCAGAGCTCCAGAAGGTTGATGTGGTGCCTGGACTTTGCCGGAGACCAGAGGCCTCTGATCTCCGCCTTTCCCATATGGCTGCACAATCCCAGGAGTGACGCATCCGTCACTATTGTGAACTCAGGTTGGGGAAGGGAGAGGGATCTGCCGTTGACCCAATCCTGGTTCGTGAACCACCACTGCAATTGACTTGCAGTCCCCTCTGAAATGTGAATATCATCGGAATGATTCCCCTGGTGCTGCTCCCACTGGAACTTCAGGCCCCACTGCAGAGCCCGTTTATGCCATCTGGCATGATGCACCAGCAGGATGCAGGAGGCCATGAGGCCCAGCAGCCTCAGGGTCATTCTCATTGAAAAGGTAATGCCGGTGGGCAGGTAAGACGGGGATGTGAAAGTAAGCGTCCTGCAAGTCCAACGCTACCATCAAATCTCTCAGATCTGTGACTGGGGGTGAGTGTCTGAAAAGTTTCAGCGCTCTGTCGATCATCTCCTTGTGTTTGCTGGTAAAACTTATTTAAAAAAGCAACCAAGGCTGCTCTAAAGTATATGCAACAACAAAACAAAAAGCAACAGAAATGAAATCACAATGGAAAACATTACATTCTTTCAAATGAGGTTGCATGAACAAAGAGAAATGAAAAAAGGGCAAGGTCAACCACCTGCAAAGAAAGGGAAACCAAAACTGTTTGAAGCACATTTGTACAAACCAGGTTTAAATATAGGTGCATAGAAGTCCATTGCAGTCAGGAAAACAAAACAGAATAAGATCAGGTGACAAGGGGAAGATGAATTTCAAATACAAAGTCTGCCTTATGGTAACCCACAGTGATTAGGAAAAAGTCTGATTAAAAGTGCGTAAGGAAAGTCCAAATTCATACCAAAATCACCCTCATCAAGAAAGGGAAGTAAATACTGAAACCTATTCACTATGCAACACTGGTAGTGCCAAAGAATGGAAAAAATTGAACAGTTTGCAAAAAATCCACAAAGGAGTGTGAAAACATATCAACTGAGAGAAAAAAAATGAAACCTCGTCAATTCACGTTCTTAGAAAAGGTTTTTAAAAACACCAAAAAAAGGAATATAGTGTAAACAGGAATACAGTGGACGCATAAGAACTCAAGATGTAAAAAGGATGAAACATGAATGTATGGGCTCAAAATCACAACAGGTCCCTCCCCCCAAAATAACAAAAAATGCAATATTTGGAATTGCTTTTGGCCGCATTTGATAAAATGTAAAGCAGGTGTCTCCAACCAGTCGATCGCGAGCTACTAGTAGCTCCCAGACACCACTGGATTATCTCACAGCTGTGAGTTAATTTTTAAAGAAGAAGAAAGTCATATTTTACTTTTAAAGTTAAGGGAAGGCTGTGTTTATTTTATATTATTATCATCAGGCTGCAGCTAGCAGAGTCTGATAATGTAAATGTTAATTTTTTTATCAAGCGCACGATTACCAAAAAGACATCTTGGCACTAGTGTCATTTGAAACCTGACAGTACGGGATATAAAATACCTAAACATTTGCCTAGCAGTTAGATGAGAACATTAAACTATGGGCTGAAAAGAAAAGTCTTAAGTTCCTTACTGAACTACAATAGTTTAGGCTGAACTCAAATATTTGTACAGAGTTCCACCATCTGGAGGTAGAGTAGGAGAAACGTCTTCCTCCCAATGGACACTTTCTATTCTGGGTACAGATACCTAGTATTTCTGGACCATAGAGTATGAGAAGGGGCATATCATTTGAACATCTTGTAGGAAGCGAGGGCCAACCTGATGCAGTGCCTTATGGGCACAGAATAAGGCTCTTAATTTAATTCTTTACCTAATAGGCAGCCGATGGAGGTCATAAATGGCTTCAAAGGCTGAGCAGAATTTGGGGAGATTCTTCAGTACTCTTGCTGCCACATTTTGGACCTTGTGCAACTTATTGAGAAGACAACTGGGAGCCCATATAAAGATCTATACAATAATACATTTTAGATACGACAAGAGCCAGGATAACACTTTCCCTAAGCTCCATGGGAAGGAAGGCCAAGATTTTCTTTGAATGTTTTAACAAAAGGAAACAGGAAGAGGTTACCTGATTGGAGTGATCAATAAAAGTGAGTTTTGAGTCAAAGACGACTACCCAAATTTCTAGCCTTCTGGACTGGGAGTGGAAGGGGCTCGAGACTGTGTGGCCACCAAAAGGTGTTCCAGAAGGAGGAATCCTTAACAAATAGCATTAACTCTGTTTTTTCTGCATCCAATTTTAAGAAATTCTTCTGCATCCAATTAGCGATGCTAGTCCTACTCGTTCTAAAATCTTTTGCCACTTTTTCCGGTTCTGCAGTAACCGATACCACTATTTGGGTATAAAAGAATGTAGAGAAGCAACAGGATCGAGCTAGTCCAATTAATGGAGTGCTGTAGGAACTAGGCAAAGTCAGACGTATTGTAGATCCCCGAGACCCCACAAGGAAGTGATAATGGGGCAGAGGTAAAATCTTCTAAAGGTAACAATTACCCTCTGTTTGACAAAAAGAACCTGGTCAGTTTGAGAGCAGTACCGTTGATGCTTATACTTACTAAACGGCTTACCAGAGAGAAATGGTTAACCATATCAAATGTGGCTGAAAGATCCAATAGGATCAAGGCTGCATTAATCTCCTCTATCCAAAATGGATCTGATCTCTTCAGTTACTGCTGATAAGGTCAACTCTGTACAGTAGTAGGGTCTAAACCCATGTTGAACAGGATCCAGACAGTCCGTATTTTCAAAGAAGGCGGTGATCTCCTGATTCATGGCCTTTTCTAAAATTTCATCAGGTAGAGGAAAGACCAATTTGGATCTGTAGTTCTTTACATCTGATTGATCGAGGGAAGAGTCTTTAGAAGTGGCAAACTAGATGCCTTTTTCCAAGCAGCTGGAAAAAAGACTGACTTGAGCACCACTGTAATAACAAAGTGAGATGAGTAGAAATGGTAGCTGAAACCGGATGGAGGGCAAGAATCTGCAGGTGCTCCACATTTCATAGTGCTGATAAGATTAGATAATTTCTCTTCAGAAAGTGGGGTGAATGTATTCATTACCAGGAAATGGTAAGTTAGTTTATTCACCGTACGTTACTCCACTGTATCTGTCCCTGAAGATTACCTGGTGTATCTTAAAATCCATCCAGGAATATTTTATTTACTGAGGAAAAAAGAATTCGGATAGTTCATCACAGCTTTTTGGCTGGGAGTTGCAAACTTTTTATAACCAAAGGATGAAAGCGATTTAACTGTGTTGAACAATAGGCTGTAACTCTTCCTCCAAAATTGCCTACATTTTCTTTTACATTTCTTGAGATCATAGGAGTATCATGACGTGAAAGGCGCAGACAGATCATTAGACTTCAATCTAAAAGGCCATACTTGACAAACTGACTGGTAACAATGTGCAAGATGATTAGCCTTGAGTAGCTCAAGACTTTTACTGATCAGAAGTAGCTCTCACTTCAGAAAAGGTTGAAGAGCCCCTGTTGTAAACACTTAATATCCCCAAAATCAAATAATTTGAGAAATGCAAAAAAAAACAGAAATGTGCTACAAAACAAAGAGTATCCGTTGGGCCAGTCCTGTAAAAGGGTGACAGTTTTCACACTTGCAACGATTGTCTAGGATAGATAGGATAGGCATGATGCAAATTGTGAAAGGGAGATGGGCACACGTTACTTACACCCTTTTCAAGAGGGAGTTCAAAAATATGGATCCAGGCCACAAGGTTCTGAGTTTCCCAGAAGTGTACTGAACCCCAGACCGACCTGAGCCTTGAAGCAGCAAGAGTATATTGTAGTTATCAGATAGCTCAAGAGCTATAGAACAAGCAGAATCTACCCTCCAAGACTGCACACAAGAACAAAAAGGAGTTAGAATAGCCTAGCCCTTTTCCATGCCACCCTACCCCACAGCACTGCCATCAACCCCACCCACCACCTTAGCCCCTTTCCCCAAAACACTGCCATCATCCATTCCCACAAAACACTGGCCCTTTCTGCTTGCCTTAAAGCTACTACATGGCTACACTGTCTGCTTCTGCCATATCACTACCCTCTATCCTGCCACCCCCACCCAAAGTGAGCCCTACCCAACCATTGTCCCTATTGCCAAACACTAGCCTCTACACTCACAATTGTATCCTGAAAACACTGGACCTCCAGCACCAAAACACTAGTGAGATAAAAGTGGATGAGAAGGGATGAGTGGGAGCCTCCAAAGAAAGGCCAGAGGGCTCAACCAGTTGTTGTTTTAAAGCAGTGGACGGGGCAGTGGCGCGTTTGGTGGGCCTCTTTAGAAAAATATTGTCCCACTGGGCCCGGCGTTTCACTGCATTTAAATCTTGCCTTGTCCCCGGTCCCACCACATCCCCCATGGGAGCTGGACCCCTGCATTAATATACTGCCCCCTCCAGGGACCATCATGATGGTTTGTCCATGCCCCCTTCGATTTCCTAGCCTAGGGCACCCACAGTCCTTGGCGAAGATAAGGAAGAACGAGCAAGCTGTAGGAGTGGAGGCGACAGATGCATACTGCTTCAGCATGCCAGTATAACATACCTGATATTCTTTTTACCCCGTTCTACGACGTACAGTCTGTTCTCTCCTCTGGCTGCAGAAGAGTCCAAGCTGTAGCCAGATAGGTCCTACTATCTGGTGGTGGAGTCCGAAGCCCTCCAGGTGAATGCAAAACAGCAGGCAGGCCGGTAAGGAGTAAATAAACAAAGAACACATCACTTGCCTGCTGCTGAGACTCCTCCTTTTATTGGCCCATTGGCAAGCGCTGGATCAATGCAAGGACGAGGTAGCATTCACTGGAATTTTTATTAAAAATGTAGACTTGTTACAAAACTGGCGATTTTTTTTTGCACATCGCTAAATCCTGGAGGGTCTCAATGACAATGCTCCCAAATATAATCATGCCCTGTGGGAAACAGTGGCCCAAACTCTGCCGGGGAACACAAGCTAATCAGGATAGATGTGTTGCAGCAAAGTTTGTACTCTGTTGTGACTTGGACATAGCCTATTGCTTGGGTCAGGCGATTGGCATGAGTGTAGAACTACAGTGCATTGCCATGATTGGGTCTATATGGTTCTCTAAAGATACCCGAGCATAGTTAATGAACAAGCTATTCGATGGCTCTCGCCTTTTAAGCAAGAAAGTGGACTAAGCCCCAGGCAGATTCCTTGGGTCTGTCTGCCTCCGCCACTCAATTTCATCACAAATCTCGTCCCCTTTTGGCTACAGTAGGGTTTTTCAATACTGCGAGCGCCAGACCCTGCTGCAAACCCAACAGGTCTCCCAGTTCTTTCAAAGCCATGGCACATAAAGGCAAAGTCTGGTACATCATGCCACTGAGGGACCTGTTGCTACAACTGGTGCAGCTGCAAAACCTCTTTGTGTCCCTCCAGACACTGACTCACCCTATTGTAGGCAGAATCCAACATTTACTCCAGTGAATTAGATTATGCCAGTGGCAGACCCCTCTCTCTATTCCACCCAGACTTAACAGTGGCGACGGATGTATCACTTCTGGGATGGGAAGGATATATGGGAGACAGAGACTAGGGAACCCTCGTCACCGGCAGAGACCCAACTCCACAACAAGCTGTTGGAGTTGCGAGCATTTCACTTAGTGGTGAATGTCTTCCTGCCCACCATCACAGGATGGCTGGTGCAACTTCTCATAGACAAGACAGTCAATGAAGATGGTTTCATCAGGAAGAGTCACACTTGAACTTGTTTGACAGCGAGCCGAGGATTCACTGGCTGCAGTTGTTTGGTCTGACGAACGGGCGCTGGAACTGCTTAGTTGAATTTGACTTCCTCCCTGGTACGCTGCCCAGAGATACAGAAGAATCCTTACTCGGTTGTATTGAATATGGTTGAGAAGCATATTGGAGAAGCGGCAATCTACCATCCTGATGAGACCATGGTAATTAAATGGAACGGTTGAAACATTGACTATACAGGGACTATTTCATATAAATTATATCTTCTATGAATCGCCTTTGCATAACTTGTATTGTGCAAAAGCATTTGCACCCCTGTTTCTTTTTTACAAAATGTGGATCGGACTGTTTTATCATCAAATCACTTTCATCTTAAGCACTGCGCAGTCATCACTCAACGTTTTATATATACACTTGATGCTGAGAACACAATTAGAATTTTTGGAAATGAAAAGGCCTCATCTGAATTCTAATCTTCATAAAAATGGTGAATTAATATCTGCCCAGGGCCTGCATATGTGATACAGACCTGTGAGATAATGAACTCAGACCTCTGTAGTTGTTCACAGTGCACATGGGAAGTGCTTTTATACATCTACGCTTGTCACTTCTGGAGCAGAATGACGGCGACACTGAGCTGCATGATGTCTCCTACTGCGTGCAGCAGGACTGCTTTAAAGTTTGAGGATCCACTCTGGTGTGTGGGGAATATTCACAAGGTAAGGAATCTCCAGGTAAAGGAGTATCCACCAGAAAGAGCGTTACCGAAGGCAAGTAACTGGTTTGTTATGTTTTCCTGCTGCTGTATATTATGTATAGGGCTCCCGGTTTTCCGTATTTACACATATAAATACAGACGGAAATATTTTTTTCCTTTGTCTGTATTTGTATGTAGAAGCGGAAAAATACGAGTAAAAAAAGTACATTTTGCAGCGCTGCCGCCTTTGTTCAGAGTTGCCGTGCCCTGCTCAGATTCTGGGGATTCCTTCCAGTGACGTGGATTCCTTTCAGTGACGTACTGTTGACCTATTGGCTCAGGGTCTTCAAGTGACCCTGAGCCAATCCCGGTTGTTTACAAGCATCACAGTGCGGGCGTGCTAATACCACCAGCTCCTCTGCCGTTAGCCTGCGCCAGCTCCAGCTCCTTCTATTTGCACTTTGGAGGTACGTGTATGTGCCCTTAAAAGCCGCTTCCGCCTCTCTCTGCTCTCTGCAGCCTCGGGCTCCTGCCCTCCCGCCCCCACCCACGCAGCACCAGCTGTTCGCATCCCCTTACAGAGTCATCTTAGTTACTGTGATGCAAAAAAGTAAACGTTCCTTTGTAAACCTTATGCTTCATCTGCATCTATTGCCTGGGAAATGTGCTTTAAAAAAAATGTTGTCAGAATCCAGATCGATTCCCTTAAAAGCCGCTCCTGCCTCTCTCTGCCCTCTGCAGCCTCGGGCTCCGGCCCTCCCGCCCCCACCCACGTAGCACCAGCTGTTCGCATCCCCTTACAGAGTCATCTTAGTTACTGTGATGCAAAAACAAAGTAAACGTTCCTTTGTAAACAACCTAAAACAGCACAACTTAACTAGCAACGTGATATGGGTAGGATTTGTGAGATATATTAACAGCGCTTAGAAACCAAGCCTACACAGAAGCGATATCGAGCAAATGACACACTTTAGCTTTCTTTTTTTCAAGTTTCTTCAATTAATGCCTCATTGCTCCATTAATCACCAGAAGCTGGAGCTGATCCCCCTTTGTGACCGTATGCTTCATCTGCATCCATTGCCTGGGAAATGTGCTTTAAACAAAAATGTTGTTAGAATCAACAGATCATGTATCGATGATGGATTATTTGGATAATGTGGCAAAATTCATAACTATGCAGAAAGTGAAGCAGCCATGTAATCACATAAATCCAACTAGTAGTTCTTTGCCGTGACTTGAAAAAGACACAATCCTGATTGATGAAGCAGTCGGTTTCTCTGTACTTGAATAAAGGGAAGCATTTTCAGAACCCCTTGTCCACTGTTGTCTGGGAATGATTCATATTCAGGCTGCACTGAGCTGCATCTAGGCGATTTACCACTGGTAAGCCATTCAATGCAGGCGGTTGACTGGCAGCGTGGGCTCAGGGAGAGGAAGTACTACCTTAGGCTTAGGCCTCTCGAGAAACAGAACTGCAGGCTGCAATTCCCATTTTAGGAGATGCAGTTCTCTCGTTGCGTTTAGGCCCCTGTCAAGGCATTTATTTATTTATCCGTTTTTATATAGCGCAGACTTTACCCGAGGGTGTCAGAGCGCTTCACAATAGGAACAGTACCATTACAAGAGCAAATGTTACGTTACATGAGGAAAAAGTGACAATTGTGCAAGTAACACCAGTAACCAAGATACAAGATGAGGTAGCAACCGGTACGTTACAAACCAGAAAGAGCCTCAATGTCTGCAAAGTCTCTTGAAATGCACATGTGCTTGTACTACAATGGCAACGTTTTCAGATGAATGTATTGCGTTGCCCAATAACAACCCGACACTGGCGTGCATTGTCAATTTAAATAAATGCGGAAAAATACTAGCTGTAGTGGCGTTTTTTGCGTGTGGCAAAAATAAATGTGGATAAATACAGAAAAAATGCCCCAAAAATAAATATGGATAAATACAGACGGAAATGGTCAAAAAATAAAGAGCACTGGTGTTTCTCCCCCAGTGTGAATTCTCACATGTGCAGTGAGACCAGATTTACGGCTGAAACACTTGTGGCATTCAGAGCACTGATAAGGTTTTTCTCCAGTGTGGGTTTTTATATGCTCAGTGAGACTGCGTTTTTCACTGAAACATTTCTTGCATTCAGTGCACTGATAAGGATTTTTCCCAGTGTGGGTCCAAGTATGTTTAGTGAGCCTTCTTTTGTCATAGAAACATTTCTGGCATTCAGAGCACTGATAAGGTTTTTCCCCAGTGTGGGTTCTTATATGATGAGTGAGACGGTTTTTATCACTGAAACATTTGTCACATTCAATGCACTGATAAGGTTTTTCCCCAGTGTGGTTCCTAGTATGTTTAGTGAGTCTTCCTTTGTGACAGAAAAATTTCGGGCATTCAGAGCACTGATAAGGTTTTTCCCCAGTGTGGGTTTTTATATGCACCGTGAGCCTGTTTCTGTCAATGAAACATTTCTGGCATTCAGAGCACTGATAAGGTTTTTCCCCAGTGTGGTATCTCAAATGTGCAGTTAGAAGTGATTTAAGTTTGAAGTGTTTTGGGCATTCAGAGCACTGATAAGGGTTTTCCACAGAGTGGGTTAATGCATGTCTATATAGACTCCGTTTGATACTAAACCTTTTCTGGCATTCAGAGCACTGATAAGGTTTTTCCCCAGTGTGGATTCTCATATGCTCAGTGAGATACGATTTACTGCTGAAACTTTTTGGGCACACTGAGCACTGAGAGAGGTTTATCCCAGTGTGGATTCTCATATGCTCAGTGAGATAAGATTTACTGCTGAAACTTTTTGGGCACACTGAGCACTGAGAGAGGTTTTTCCCAGTGTGGATTCTCATATGTTCAGTGAGACTAGATTTACAGCTGAAACTTTTTTGGCATTCAGAGCACTGGTAAGGTTTTTCCACACAGTGGGTTAATGCATGTTGATAAAGAAGCGCTTTGATACTAAACCTTTCCTGGCATTCAGAGCACTGATAAGGTTTTTCCCCAGTGTGGATTCTCATATGTTCAGTGAGATGAGATTTACAGCTGAAACTTTTTGGGCATTCAGAGCACTGATGCTTTTCCCCAGTGTGGATTCTCACATGTGCAGTGAGACTATATTTATGGCTGAAACATTTTTGGCATTCAGAGCACTGATAAGGTTTTTCCCCAGTGTGGATTCTTATATGCTCAGTGAGATAATATTTACTGCTGAAACTTTTTTGGCATTCAGAGCACTGAGAGAGGTTTTTCCCAGTGTGCATTCTCTCAAATTCAGTGAGATGAGATTGATGGCTGAATTTTTTTTGGCACAGGTAACTTATTTCCCCAACTTGGGTTATTTTGCTTTGATTGAGGCGGGTTTGAACACTGAATTTGTTCTCACAGCACGTGTTTTTATAAGGTGTATTCCTAGAGTTACATTTAGTTTTCTCTTGCTTATATGCCACGGTACGAGTGAACTCGATTTTAGAGTCGGGCTTGTTTAGATAATGTACAGTATTTATCTCTAAAAGAAATTGTGTGTAATCTTCTTAACACTTGAATTGAGCAAAATATGTCTGGATGCAGCCCTGTAACACCTGTCGAAATGTTTCTAGAAGATAATAGTCTTTTGGTTACAGCCTCTCCGGCAGCATCTTATTTTGTGACTGAAGTTTTTCTCAAATCTATTTGTATAGGTTCTTAGCAATGTAGGGATACGGTGTTAGTCTGATATTTAATGATTAAACTGAGACGTACCTTTTTGCACTGACATAATGGCAGTAACTGAGAACATTAGAACATGCACAGTACTATTGTGGCTCACCAGTCAAAGAACATCAGTTAATTTTACCCTTTCTATGTTTGGTGTAAGGTGTAGTTCTGAAGATGAGGATTTATTTACATTAGCTATAGCGCAACAGTGCTCATTTAATCAGTTTTTACATATCACTCCTGCACAACAGAATGTTTAGGTGATTTACATAGAATTTCAGAACAGTACACATTAAAAAGGAAACAATCTGAGATTGTCATGAAAACAATAAAGTGGTGGATTTTTAAGGTTTTCGCCAGAGTGAGCAGAGTGGGTCGAGGTGTTATATCCCGAGGCAGATAGTCTCAAACTTGTGTAACTGGTTAAAAACGGTTGTTGAACAAAGGTGATTTTCCAATCTTTTGGTTGTTAACGTGTCAGCTTCGGAGCCTTCTTTCAGCGTCTTTTCTTTGATGGTTTGCAGAAGAAACATTTAGTTATATCTTTCTTTTATGCAGTGTGTGCTTTCTCTCTGGAATTACATGATGCTTTAGATCATGCGTGCTTTAGATGAACGTTATTCTGTCATGCTGCGGCAATTTGTCTTTCTGATAATATTTCAGATGAGGATGTTGTGATTGGTCTTTCTGGGATTATTTCTGATGCTGTGTGCACAGATATGACTTTGTTTCTGGGTTAATCAAATGCAAAATTAGAGACTTCACTTACAGGTATAGTACTTTCCCCAGCTCCCACTTCCTCGCCACACCTAGATTTTGGAAATTGTTTAAACTTAGAATGCTAGATGTCCTTCAGTTTTTCAAAATAATCCTTCTTATGGCACTAACATTCAGTTGCCTGGTGTTAAATCTTGCTTTCTTCGTCCGTAATTTCAATCACCTATAGTATTAAAATTAAATAGTTAATACATAATACATGTAAATTTCCCCAAAAATAATTTACAAGCCATATCAATGCAGAATTGCAGAATTTTGAAAATGTTGACCTGTTCTTCAGACAGAGCAGAGTGTAGAATGGTAGCCTGAGAGTACTTGGACGTAGGAGTGAGGATTTGTAGAAATTCCAACATTTTATTATGCTCACAAAGGATACATGTACCCTATGGACTTGTAACATAGAATCCCAAAGCAGAAATTAAAGTCATATGGACTGGCACCAAACAGATATTTAAAAAAGGATACTATTAATTAATTTTTAATGTAGATTTTTGAAATGGGAATTTCCTCTCCACGGACAACAGGTGTTTTCCCCTGCCCTGAGTTACCAACTACTTGATTCTGGTATCCTGACTTTTGAGTTCTGGCCTCTGCCGCACGCAAATCTATTGTATGTTGCAAGGACTATGCCTAGACCTATCCCTCAACTATGGTCCACAGTATGAATCAAGGGCAATGAAATTAAGGTGTACTTTCATGTGTTAATTTTATTCCACCTGATTATCAGTTGTTAGGTTGTTTACCCCCGTTATCTGGGGATTCGCCTGTATCGTTCACCCGCCGACATCTTTGAGGGCAATCATGGCAAGGTTCTCGCTGGCATCCGCGCCTCGGTGGGCTTCTGGAAACACCTCCCACTAGCCCCCATCGGTCGAGTAGCCCTGGCAAAAATGATCATTGTCCCTCGCTTACTGTATTATTTCACCAACCTCCCGGTCGTGCCTCAGACGTTTTTTCCACGAACTGGACTTGCTGCTCCGCACCCTTATACGGGGAAATGGTCGGCATAGAATAGCCCTCGCCAAACTTCGACTATCCACCACACAGGGGGGCCTGGGTGCCCCAGACTTCGAATCGTACTCCCTAGCAGCGCAACTTCAGTGGCTCTCGTATTGGACGGCGGGAAGACATTCTGGGGAGACTCATACAGCGCACGGCCCCATCCCGGAACTCTGTCGGCTGCTGCACCCTGGCATCAAACCCTGCCGGACCTACCCCTTGCAGGTGTCTGTGGCCCGCCAATGTATGTTGCAAATTCACCGCATGGCAACGAGGACCACTTGCTACCCCCCACGGCTGCCACTAGCGGGGTGGCCACGGGGCATCTCCTACTTTACGAGCGCCATGGTAGGCACATGGACGGACTCGGAGGCCACGGAGGGGGAGGCACTATTTGAGGAGGGCCAGCTTCGCCCGTTCGCACAACTTATGGAGGACCTTGGCTTCCCCCCAAGGCAGTTCCTGACACATCCCCAACTCATCGACGGCTATCGCCCACATGGTGATTTAACGGTCAGTGAGCCCGCGACACACCCCGTAATACACACTATCCACTACATGGGGAGCGGAAGACACCTAGTCACTTGGTTGTACAATTCCATCCGGGAACTTACACACAAGCCGCTTCTCACTCTTAGGACGGTGTGGGAGGACGAGATTGGGAGCCAATTACATGACCGGGAGTGGGACAGAGCGCTGGAATTCCCAAAGAAGGTGTAGAGAAACGCGCGGTTCAAAAACATACAATACTACATTTTACATAGGGCTTACCAGACCCCGGCGCGCCTCCAGCGTTTCTATCCTGACACTCAGTTCTTATGCCCCAGATGTAACTCCCGGGACGCACATTTCCACCATATGTTCTGGGACTGCCCAACCCTTCTGCCCTACTGGTCAGCCATACTTGACTCCATTAGCACCCTCACAGACCTCACCGACCTGCATTCCTGGGAGGCAGTCACCCTGGGGACATTCCGCAGGCCAAAAAACACTCAAGGTGCAGTTCAGATATGCTGCGCTATCCTTGCTTCTACCAAAAGGAACATAGCCATGCAATGGCGCGCGCCAGCTGGACCCTCACTAGAGACGTGGGCGGGCGCGGTGAGAAAGTGGGCTGCAGCGGAAGAGGATGCCCTTAGGGAGGAGGAAGCTAAAGGTCACCGCAAGCGTCCTATCTCCCTAGAATGGGCCACCCTATCCCACCAGTCTCTGTCAGATCACCAGCGTGATACCCCAAGCCCATCCCAACACGCCCGCGCCCCGGACAGCATCAATGCCCTCATAGGGAATAATCGTCATCCCCCCCCACCATTTCCGAATCCACCCCTCCGGCCTTCGCTCCGTTCTACCCCACTCTTCCCCCCCACGATTTTTTTACTCCGTAGATGCGCTCAGTGCAATTCGCCTGCTCAGCTCCCTTGGCTCAGTCACATCCCTCTGCCCCCGCCCCCCTCCTCCCCAGTTAGTTAATTCCCCTCCGGGGCTTTCTCTTTTCTCTCTCCCTCCCTTCGCAGGGACACTGCTCTCTTTACCAAGTTCCCTCATCCCACAAATAGTCCCCCTGTTTCTTTCCCCCAAATTCTCCTTGCGCTCAAGCTACATCAGTTCTAAGCGGCCCATGCCCCTACTCCACGGGCCTGTGGAATATTGTATACATCTAACGGGCATGTCTGTACTATTGTATCACCTTTGCCGCATTATTATGTACTGTGAACATTATTTCCATTAACAAAAATCAATAAAAAGGTTTTACAAAAAACAAAAAAATCAGTTGTTAGGTTTTTCTGCACCTGGATGTATCAGGTGTAGAAAAACAAGACACCATTTTTTTCCAGACAGAAAAATTAGACTGAAAAGACGCACAAGACTCTGGGTGCAGCAGAAGCAGCCAAGACATATCCTGTATTTTGTGCTAACTGGCGGAAACCCACAATTCTTCCTTCTGTTAGAAAAGGCTTTCCACTTCCCTCCCCTGCTTCACCCATATCCCCCCAACCAACCACATGCATATATCTACCACCTGCTTAAAACAAGTGGTAAATAAAAGAAGAAAAACACTATGAAATAGTGATGGGCATGTGGTTTGACAGGCAGAAGAATCTGTTCCTCGTGGCAACTCCCCAGTCCATGGCGCCAAACTAGTAACTGCACGTTACTGGGGTAAATCTACCACAAAACAATTGCATGAGATTTTTCTGCCACTTCAGTACTGTGCAAATTCTAACAAGGGACTATGAGAGGTCTTGGAACGGTCTTGTGACCTGGAGGGTCACACCAAGTGTGCCTATATTTAAGGCAGAGGACTGTCATGGGTTTAACAGCTAGAGCGGTGGTGGCAATGCACCCTGTTGTAATGATCAATAGCCTGAAGAGATCTTTGCATCATGGTCAGTGGAGTGGCGTCCTACTGACACACTCATGGAATGCTCCATTTCTATACCTGTGCCCAGACTTTGCGCTAACATCAAGTGCATGTTTAGGGTGTTGGTGTGCGTAGCATAAATGCAATGTGAGAGTGCGACAGAGTAAACCGCGACAGAGTGAACCGCGATAGAGTAAACCGCATCTCCTGCCTGCCAGTTGTGTATACAGTGGGACCATCTAACCCTCTTTTATACCCCAGTTCAAAGTCCTCTGTTACCAAGGAATAATGTGCTCTGCAAAGTACTCAGGTGCCTGCTGTGACACCAGGGATGGTGTCAGCCTGACAGTTTATCCAAGTTGAAGGGACATCACCTGCAGGCTGAATTACTTAATGGAGAAGGTGTGTACCTGTCCTGCAGAGCCCAGAAGTCTGCCTAGAAGCCTGCCTGTCTGGTGAGAAAGGGAAGGGAGTTTGACTATCCAGCAGGAGGACAAGGCTGTCCTGGAAGAAGCAAGGTCTGACACATCCCTTTTATCTGTAGGGCGGGCCGGCAAGCCATCCAGCAGGACCAGCTAGTCTGAGGGACCCCGCTCCGCCAATACTCTCCCAACAGTTCAAGGCAGAAAATAAAACTTTACAACAACGTGATTGTTGAGGCCCAGTAGGACGATTGTGTGCTGCCAACAGCCCCGTTCAAGGTTGCACTTGTCAAATTCCTAACACAACAGGGTCTGAATCTACTGACTTCCTGGAGAGCCCGTGTTGGGCTTTTAGCTGCTGAAATTTCTGACTGAATGCAGCCCTACATCCAGGACAAAAGCACTCCACAAAAGCCTGCTGGTGGGTCACTGCTCTCTCGAGTCTTGGGGCGTGCCAGTCAAGTGTCGGGAAACAGGAAAGAGACCCAGACAAGACTGACTCATCCTGTGAAAGGGTAAGACGCTTACGACAGGGCATATACGCATTGGGGTGACTGGAGTGACAGAACTGCACCTATACTATATTCATGATACTCCTAAATGCCCCTAGAGGGGAAGAGGGGATCAGAACCGGACGCACCTGTCCTCAGCACATGGTAGTCTGGCATGCCTACACTATCTTTTCACCCAGACAGTCCATAAAGATGATTTTAGAGCCGCTACGCACATAGCAGTGGGAATCACAGACCATTCGCTGGTGGAGATGCAACTCGATGGTCTGGTTGTGGACTTCATCCTACCCCCAAGGGTTGATCCGTGATGTTTAAAAGACCAGGCGTACAAAGCTCGTATGAGAGATCGAGCAGACTTCTATTTTAAGGAGAACGGGCGGCCTGCTGAATCAGCTTGCGTGCTATAGGATGAATTCAAGCCATTGATCCTTGAGGACACTGACATTAAGGGGCCGGAAATACTGGGAGAGACTTCCTGAAAGACCTGACCCTGCCAATGCTAACGAATGAGGACAGAGACGCACTAGAGCAAGACCTGACAGTAGACTAAATAAATAAGACAATAAGAACCTTGAAAACAGGACAAGCAACAGGGCCTAATGAGCTCCCGTTAGAATTATATACAAGCATGATGGATAAATTCAGGGAGTACCTCCAGAGTAGGTTTCAGACTGCCTGAAAATAAGGGTGTCTCCTAGAGGACCAAAGAATGTCTGAGGTGGTGGTCATCCCAAAAAAGGACGAACCAGCAACTGAGTTTGGGTCTTATAGACCTTTCTCCCTGCTTAATTTTGACACTAAGGTCCTTGCGTAAGCCCTGGCGATCTGCCTGCGGATATTAATTACAACAGTGGTTCATCCTGATCAACCGGGCTTTATGTCACACCCGGCACCTTAATGGAGTACCACATGCAACAGGGGATTCCTTTGCTGAACCAGTGGCGCTGCTGTTAAGCTCTTGTATGTGGCCCCTCTAGCGTGAATGCGCGTCAATAATACAGTCTTTGCCGTCCGACATGGATGCTCCTTGTCTCCTATGCTCTTCACACGTGCGTGGGTTCGCCAGGACCTCTCATATGGGGAATTCCAGTTGATCAGGAGTGGGATGAGAGAATCTCCCTTAACGTTGACGTTTTGCTGTAGGACACGTAATCAGCCTTCTCGAGTGAACGAATCCTACACATTTTTACCATATTTAGAGATTATTCAGGATAGAAGATCAATTGGAAGAAGTCCTTAATATTCCTACTGGAATCAGGGATCCTGCGGCTGCACTCTAGGTGCACAGTTCTTGTGGCACTACATGGCTTTAAATATTTAGGCGTGGCCAAGATGGTGGCGAGGCAGGATGTGTCGCTCCTACGACAGCTGGGAAGCGCCAAAATCGGTGGCGGAGACCCGTCTGTCCCTACCTACCGTCGGTGGACTGATGACTGGCAGCGGGAGCCAAATACGGGCCGAAGAGATGCGAGTCCAGCGGCTGCATTACCAACGTGGCAGAAGCCTAACAACAGGGGCAGCCCGTGACGGAGACCGCAGAGGCCAGCTCTCAACACCGCGGCCTCTGCCCGCCTCGGCCATCTGCTGCACGGCGGGGGCCGCATTCCTAGTCGAGGGCCCGTGGAACCCGTGGAGCCGGAGATTGGGAGCACAACACCCATTGCGACACCTGGACCTGTGGAGCTGGGCCGGAGTGGAGCCTATCACTAAGGCATTCCTAAAATCGCTCTTCAACACTCTCAGGGCTGACATACTGACAGTGAAGACGGATCTGAAGGCTGAGATGTGGGAAATACGCAGAGACGTAGATGAGGTGGGGGAGCGGGTCGCAATGCTGGATACCAAGCACGACTCCACCACGATGGAGGTGATAATGCTCCAACAGGAGATACTGAGGCTCCAAGATCAATAGCTGGATCTCCAAACGCACGTGGAGGACCTCGAGAACAGATAGTGTCGACACAACATCCGGATCCCAGGGGTAAAGATGACAGAAGATACCAAAGATCTCTTTGCCTTCACACAGGGCCTCTTCCGCCATATCGTGGCTGTTTCTCAGGATGTGGAAATTGTCTTAGATAGAGCACACAGAGTCGGACCCCCGAGGGCGCCCAACAACACCCCGGCGGACATTTTAGTATGCCTGCAGGACTTCAAAACCAAGGAAGCCATTCTGACAAAGGCGAGAACCCTCCACCCTCTCTCCTATCAAGGTCACTCTCCTGTGCTGTACCAAGACCTAGCCCTAGTCACCCTAAAGAGCTGCATGCAATTCCGCCGGTTGACGGACCACCTTAGACAACACAACATCACCTACTCCTGGGGGCACCAATTCTGTCTCATCTTCCGCTTTGATGGCAAGCTTCACCAGATGCACTCTCTCACAGAGTCCTGTCAGCTGCTGGGCCGGACGGTGCCGGATGATGAGGACGATGATAGGCACAACGGCAGCCCTGGGCCCGAGATCACACCCTCAGGATGGCATAACCATAGTTGGAGGCGGTGAGTCCGAAAGCCGAATAAGGCAGATGTTGTGAGGGGGCAACAGGAGGCCCTCGCCTCCGCAGCCGATGCCCTGGACAGAACGAAACCTGGCACAGAGTAAGACACTTGCCATTATGTACCCTTGCTGCGATACTCTGATTTCTGGCGGATGGCGGGGAGACCTGGTCCTCTCCCCTTGGTCACGTTATGAGCCCTCACTCAACGAGTGCCCGGCTCCTCCGGGTTGGTGGACTATACCCTAGAGACTGGGCTTTTTCTGCATTTTTGAACTTTTTGTTGTTGGATGAGACATTAGTGCTACTGGAACTGTCTGGGTTTTTTTTTTATGTTGGGTTTGGGTTTCCTCGTCCACCTCCCCTGGGTGCCCTTAACGAACTGTTCTGTTCTATACCGCCGGCCACTTTACGTTCCCTTCCACCTTAATAGGTTAGTGGCTGCACAACATGCCCAGCGCCATGCATTGCGTTTTTCCTCGATCCCAGGTCTCTTATTGCGCACAATTCTCTTAAAGTCCTTACCCTTAACATGCGTGGCCTGAACAACCCAATCAATCACAGGGCTATACTACATTACCTTGAGCATTCTAAGGCGGACATATGCTTACTCCAAGAGACCCACCTCCTCTCCAAAGATCATCGCAGATTGAAGGCTAGGGCATTCCCCATCCAGTTGTTCTCCTCCAACACCACAAAATCAGCAGGGGTGGCCATCCTAGTCTCCAGATCTTTCTAGGGGAGGGTGCTACAGAAGCAAGCAGGCGCCGGGAAACCCTTTTTGGGTAGCTGTTGCGCCCTACAAATTGAAAAAATAAATAAATAAATAAATAAGCAGATCACAGGGGTCACTTACTGACATACCAGTTTTTATTGGGGGACACAACCTTTGTCATAGGATCTATTTATGCAGCTAACGAGGGGCAGATGACGTTCCTTCTCAAGGCTATAAGGGAGGCGGCTGCTGCCGCAGATAGGCATTTGCCGATTGGGGGGGACCTCAAAGTTGTTTTTGACAATGACCTAGATCGCTCCTGCCAGAGGACGACCCAAGCCGGGGTCTTCATGCCTTCAGGCCAAGCATTGCTTCAGGAGCTGGGATTATCTGACCTTTGGTGACATTCCCACCCCCGCACTTGTAGCTACACCTTTTACTCAGGGGTGCACACAACCTATGCACGCCTGGACTATCTTATAGGCTCCTCCTCCCTCCTGACCTATATCACCAACATTGATATTTGGACGGCCTCTCTCTTGGATCATTACCCTATCCTGGCCAATTTTCACCTCCCTTGCTCACCGCGCCCCCTCAGACACTGGCGCTTGCGTGACACGCTGCTGCAGCTCCCACCTGTACTGACTCAAATCCAGAAAGCCATCACAGATTTTCATTCCGTCAACGATACTCCGGACACTTCCCTAGCTAAGCAGTGGGCGGCCCTAAAGGCAGTCCTCCGGGGGGAATTCATAGCGATCTCTTCGGCTCAAAATCAAAATAGGGAACGTAAGAGAGCGGAACTCACCCAGAGAGTCTCAGACCTTGAGCAGCTACATCAGAGGACGGGGGCGGCCAGAGCATGGCACCAGCTTTGCCTAGAGAGAAAACAACTCGTAGCCCTAGATCAAGATAATATTTCAAAACAACAACGGTCCCATTACAAAGGACAAAATAGTTACAAATGAATATAGACCAAAGAGTAGCTATATTAGGGTGACATGTCCAGCCGGAGAGAGGTCTAATTTTTACTGATGCATAAGTTGGGGTAAAACATTTTCACATTTGTACAAGAACGGGCACAAGCCTGCACCCAATTTTACAGACAAATAGTGAACACAAAGAGACAAACAAAGGGCTTGTAGGCAAAAACTGCAAGTTCTGTTCCACTGTTGTCATCACAGTATTAAAATGTAGTACATAACATTAAGAGACACCTTTACACTCAAAGAAAAAATAAATATACTGTTGTATAAGGTGTAACTACTTGTCGACGGCGTTTCGATTCCTATTAGAATTCACGAATCATCATCAGGACACATATATACATGCCTAACATTCATATAGCCTCAATTGCCTATAGGGAGGAAAGGGAAGGAAACTACATCAGGGATACATTAAGAAAGACATAAAGGAATTCGTGTGTGTAGGAAATGGGATCCCTGTCCGGCCAAGGCGTGCGCCAAGGCCAGGCAGAAACCACCATCCCCCGCTAGGGTAAGGAAGGTACCCGCCAGGACAACCCCTGCTCACCCCCTGGGTAGCTTGGCACGAGCAGTCAGGCCTATCTCGGAGGCGAAGTGTAAAGTATTTGCGCACGCACCCACCAGCAGCAACATCCAGGGCCCCCCACAAAAAGAACTCCACACAAGGTTTATGTAAAAATAGCCTCTGTATTGAAAACACACATTATATAGGAATACACACTTTACAAGGTGCCATCAGGCACGTGCAGAATCTACAGGGGAATATTTACAGGGCAGGGCCCGAGGACCACTGCCAGGAATAGGCAATTGGGAGACTAACATTGGGACCGTATAACAACCTTCAGCTTCACACAAGATGCATAGAACCTTCAGCTTCACACAAGATGCATAGAACCTTCAGCTTCACACAAGATGCATAGAACCTTCAGCGGGGAAAAGACAAGGCACATGACACAATACATCACCTTCCATGGTGCAACATAGAATAATTAGCTGGAATCACATTAGTAAGAACACAGAACTCTCTCTAGGCCGGAGCCAAGAAAGAACCTAAACGTGGCAGCTGCCCACAAAGTGCTGGGCAGCTGTATATGATGGGGCCAACGTAGGAGCCTCGCAGGCTCTGAAGCAAAAGGGTCCAAGGAGGAGTCTCTCAGGGCTCGAGACATAAAGGGATGCTGTGAGCCTCGCAGGGCTCGGGAGACAACGGTCAAAGGTGGAGCCTCTCAGGGCTCGGGCAACAGTGGAGCCTCTCGTTGCTCGGAACATCGGAGGAGCCTCTCAGGGCTCGGGGGAAAATGGCCGCTGGGAGCCTCTCGGCCTCGGGGGAAAATGGCCGCTGGGAGCCTCTCGGGGCTCGGGGGAAAATGGCCGCTGGGAGCCTCTCGGGGCTTGGGACCAATGCAGGGCTTCGTGGAGTCCCTCCCGGGGGACTCGATATGGGCAGAATGAGCAAAGAGCCTCTTGTGGGCTTGGCAGCAATGTGGGGCCCTCGTAGGAGTCCCTTCTGGGGGACCCGGGAACAACAGGGGCCCGGGGAGCCTCCCGGGCTCCTGATGTGATGTGGGGGGTAGGCGGAGTCCCTCTCGGGGGACTCAGCATCGGGGGAGGCCTCTCGGGCCTGAGGCAATAATGGCATTGGGGGGCGGAGTCCCTCTCGGGGGACTCGGCATTGCTGGGGGCCTCACGGGCCTCGGGACACACAGGGTCTCGCTCTGGAGGGGAGGGGCGGGCACCGGCACTGTGCCCGACGCCCCTCCTCTCACTTTACTGCACTCACCGGTCTCATCACCGGTCTCATCGCCGGCAGCAGTGTCGCGGCCTCCTCTCGCTCCTCTCGCTCCCCGGGGCTCTCTCTTGCTCCTCGGTGCCCCGGGGGGGGGGGGGGGGGGGCGGCAGCTTCTCTCGGGCCAGGCAGGAGCGCGGAGTTGCCTCCCGCTGCTCCTGTTTCTTCCTCGCTCTCCGGCAGACCCCTCCTTCTCCTCGGCCGGCAGCCAATCACGGTGTGGCCCTGGGAACGACGTCACAAGGGGAATCCTGGGCCCGCAGCCAATCCCAGCGCGGCCCGGGAAGGACGTCTCGAGGGGTGCCGGGCCAGCAGCGGTGAACTCCGGGGGACGACGAGGGGTAGGCTCCCTTGATAATCAAAATAAGACATAAGGCGAGGTAGGCACTCTCGGCACACAATGAACGGGGGAAGCTAGTTAATGCCGGGTGGGCACCGGTTGTGGACACAAAGCGATCCCTCGGAGCTAGTAGGAAAACCAAGCGCTCCAAAGCGCTATCCGAACAAGGAAGCGTTCCTGGGCATCAGAAGGGAAATAAAGTGCTCTCAGCGCTATGGGCAAATTCAGAGTTTCAGCAAAGTCAAAGGGCAAAGCGCTCCTCAGGCGCCCGGGTCTCAAACAGCAACAAGGTCCTGATAGAGTCCAGGACAGCAGTGGTCCAGGGGCTGGACAGGGCCCAGGGAGGCAAGCCTTCCCCTGGGCCCCAGCAGCAGCATGCCCCTGGTAGGTTTCAAGTAACAAGACAAGAACAACTTGTAAGGGGACACAGCCCCTTTTTATATAGCAAAATCCTTTGATGTAGAGGTGCAAGGTGGGGGGAAAACCAGGCGCAGCTGGTTTGGGAGCACCCAGAATGTGCTCAGCCCCTCACTGTATTCACTGGCAGGGCAGGGTCATCAGTCGCACCGCAGCGGCCGGAGCCAGCATTGTGTGGGGAAAGCCCAGCCCTAGTCAGGACCCAGGAGCAACCCCTCCCCTCACATCAGCATGCTAATCTCACACTCACCCCCGGGGCAGGCCCCTTCAGACTCCTGGAGCCAGGCTCACCAGCCAGCTCCAGCCGATCACATGCCAGGCATATTTTATACTACTATGCCAACTTCTAGAAGTGGCACTTACACGCTAGACACACTCCTGCCACATACCTCATCACGTAGCATTCCATCAAACGAGTTCACACATACCAAACTCGAGCATGCACTCCCCACACATCAGAAACTACCATGGTCACAGACATTCCCAATGCATTCCTATGGCAGGCCATTCTCACACACGCACTCAGGGAGCGCACGCACTTTACTTTACAATGCGCCCCAGTGTCAAAGCGCGCCAAGACCAGATTTCACTATTACTAAGTCACCTATTACAAGGAACAAGTTTCAGGGGTCAACCTGCCAGAAGGGCCAAGTCCAACACAGCCTCCTTCCAGCCAAAATGCAGGGGAGACCAATCACTACTGTGATGGGCTTCCCTGCTTTGGGCGATAGAACACGGACGAGGCCCGCACTGTAGGGACACCCCCCCGGTTCTCCACACTGCTGTTCTACAAGACAAGCACAACAAGTACATACTAAAAAAAATAATAAGGGGGGGCGTGGCCAAGATGGCGGAGTGAGAGGACGCTTCTTCTCGATGCTCCCCGGTCTGACTAGGCCCGAGCCCTGAAATATAGCTCTTTCTCCCCCCCCGGAGCTTAACGGCACGGGGAGAGACAGAGAAACCTGCAGATACGACGCTGGTCGAGTCCTAGCCTCCGTTTAGCCTCAGGACAGCCCATCGGACGGTGCTGAAGGTCCGGCCCGGGAGGCGCGAAGAGGAGGAGGCCGACCCCAGAGCACGTCGGCCAGACGCACGCCGCGCCCAGTGCCGCTTGGAGTGAGCAGCCGGAAGAGACACTGCAACGCCTCGACCGGGAGGTCCTGGAAATTTAGAGAGACCACCGTAGTGGCCCCGTGAGAGCAGCAGAGTGTGACGCTTGAGTCCCAGCATACGCGTCTGGCCGCCCCCGGGAGGGCATCGAAGGGACAAGGGTGCGGACCCGGGGCCTTGTGCGGAGCCTCCCCCCCTCGGCTCCTCCGGTGGCAGGACTCCACAACTTAGTGAATGCCGAGGCTCGCAGCGACACCGGAGTCCCTGGCGGCCCCACGGCCTATATGGTCGGACCCGGAGCGACTCTCGGCCATTAGCACTGTGACGCACAACGCATTTGGCCGAAGCCTGGAGATTGCGGAATCGCCCTGAAGGGCCTCTGATGACGGCGACGGCTGGGGAGTCCTGCGCATCTCCGGAGGAATCCACAACGCCTCCCGAGCAGAGACGGAAAGAGGGGACAGTCACAGGTGATAATATCCTGGCCTAGTGGGGGCCGCGACAGACGGAGGTTGGCGAGGCCTATAGAAGGAGTGCGCATCCTGCCATAGCTATCGTGTCTGGACCCTAACGTGACGATCCCAGAAGTACTGTCCCCAGAAGGTGCTTGGTGCAGTTGCCGGTGGCGATCCCCGGTCCCTTGTCTACCACGGGAGGGGCGACCTGGCCTGCACTCAATCCAAGATGGCGTCGGGCAAAGACACCAAGCGGGGAGAGCGTACTCTCCCTGAGATGCTCAACAGATCCCAGCAGAGGGGAGATAGGGGGCCGTCTTCAGCAAGCCCGGCCGGAGGCTCGCAGAGTTCGAATGGAGGAGAGCCACCGGTCACCAGATCGTTTCTTGAGTCGCTGTTTGGTACCCTCAGAGACGATTTTCAGACATGCAAACAGGAAGTGGCGGGCGAGGTTCGGGAGGTACGAAGAGAAGTGGAAGAGATCAGGGAACGAGTAGCCACGGTGGAGGGCACGAACACCGTATCGATGAGGAGTTAGCCCTGCTGCAACAGGAGGTGCTGCGCCTCAGAGAACAGCACCTAGATCTGCAAATGCATAACGAAGACCTTGAGAACCGCTCTCGGCGAAACAATATTCGAGTCCAGGGGGTTCCGTCCTCGGACGAAGGCACGGATGTGACTGGCTACCTGAGAGACCTGTTTCGAGCGATCCTAGGTGAACCGCCGGAATTCCCGGTCAGGATTGACAGAGCGCATCGAGTGGGCCCGCCACGGCCAGCATCAGCACCCCCCCGACATTTTGGCTTTTCTTCCGGACTTCCCACTAAAAGAACGCATCATGGCGGAGGCCCGGAAACAATCTGGGTTCACTTTCCGTGGCCACTCTGTGGGACTATATCAGGACTTGTCCGCCATTACTTTGCAAAAACGGAAATCATTCAAGATCGCCACAGACTTTTTGAGAGAGCACGAAACACCATATGCCTGGGGCCACCCCTTCCGCCTCATCTTTAGATGGAACGGCACGATGCATCAACTTAGATCGCTCCAGGACACCTGTGAAGTTCTAGGGATCACGGCGGAGGAGGAAGACACAAACACACCGAGCGGGAGGCGCGGCCCCAGAGACGGATGGCAGAGGGTATCACGGAGACGGGGATCGGCCAACCCCAGAAGGCCGGACTCGCCCACCAATAGGGCCAATTTGGCGGATGCGGTCTCTGAGGTGGCCAGAAGCAACGCATCTACCGGTGATGTGGCTCTTACAGCATAATGACGCTCCGGGGGGGAGAACACCACAGCCTTACTGGAATAGCAGGTTCGGGTCTTGGAGGGCGGGGGGGCGGGGGTGGGGGGAAGTGAGGAAAGGGGTAAGTGGCTGGACGTCCACATTGGTAACTCACCACAGACTTGCCCGAGGGCATGACTGGGACTGACATTTGTTTGAACTGCAGGGGTTTGTTGGGGGGGGTGGGAGGGAGGTCGTTTGGTTGGTTGCATGAAGGGTGTGTTGGGGTGTGGAGGGTGTTGGTGGGAGGGGGAGGGGGGGATGGGCAGCCTGGGAGATGGGTGAGGGGGTTGGGGGGAATCACAGGGTCCGTCCAGTGCAACTGTGCTACTCATCACAGCCTTGCTGTGCTTCTACACATCATCTACACCGCGCCCACCTCTCTTAGGCCGTGATACATTGCGTCTACCTTGGTCTAATCCACACAGATGACGGCTTTCACAGTGGTTACCCTTAACGTGAAGGGGTTAAATAATCCTATCAAGAGAAGGGCGGTTCTTTCTTTATTGGAAAATACCCACGCAGATATTTGTCTCCTACAGGAGACACATCTTCTAGCCAGAGACTGCCAAAGGATGCGCTCCCATAAGTTTCCCATTCAATTCTTCTCCTGCAATACCACTAAGACCGCTGGGGTCGCAATTTTGGTATCCCAAAAGTTTAAGGGAGAGATTCTCCATAAGTTTGCTGAGCAGAAGGGTAGACTCCTGGCTTATAGGGTCAAGTACGGGGGACTGACCTTCACTGTGGGATCCATGTATAGCCCCAATGAACACCAAGAACGATTCCTACATTCAGTGGTGGTGGATATCACCGCCACACCAGACAGACACGTCATTGTAGGGGGGGATCTGAATATGGTCTTCGACTCCTCCCTGGATAGGTCCGTGCAACGGCGTCCGCAGACTGGGGAGATCTCGCAGACGGGCAAACGCCAGCTGGAGGACTCGGATCTCCATGACCTCTGGCGTTCCTTGCATCCCACCACCCGGGATTGTTCCTATTAATCACACGCTCACAAGACCTACGCAAGCCTCAATCATCTCCTGGTCTCCAAACCGTTCCGCGATTTAGCCATAGCGTCAACGATAGGGGTTCTTTCTCTATCAGACCACGCCCCAGTTATGGGAGAGTTTCAATTGCCACCGATATCGCCGAGGCGCTGGGTGTGGCGCCTCAGAGATACCTTGCTGCACAGACAGACGGTGGTAAAGGATATTCAAGATTCAATTCGGGAATACCAGGAGCACAATGATAACGGTGACACTTCCCTAGCAACGCAGTGGGCGGCATTGAAGGTGATGCTTCGAGGGGAATTTAATGCCATCTACTCAGCTGAGAATCGAGAGCGTCAACGGAAACGTGAGGAACTCACAGGCAAGGTGCGAGAACTGGAACAGGTTCACCAGAGGACGGGGGCACCCAGAATCTGGAAGCAGCTTAAGGCGGCGAGGAAGCTATTAGCAGCCTTGGATACGGACAGGGCGGAATATGCTTCATTGCGCCTGAAGCATGCATATTATACTGGTGGGGACAGGTGTGGGAAACTCCTGGCACACAAACTTAGAGAAGCACACCAGAAGCACTTAGTGAAGGAGCTATCGACGACCTCCGGGGAGTCGGTAACGGAAGATGACCAAATAGCTGAAGGTTTCCGCCGATTTTATGCCGACCTCTATAGGGGCGAACCCCCATCGGCACAGACAGAGGAGGCCTACCTGGCCTCGGTTGACCTTCCCTCCCTCACTCCGGAGCAGGCAGAATATCTCGAAAGGGATATTCGAGTGGAGGAAGTAATCACAGCCATCTCCAGGCTTAAACACGGGAAGGCCCCGGGCCCCGACGGTTATACTTTCCTCTTCTATAAGACTTTCTGCCCCACGCTGGCCCCGATCCTCACGCGCCTATTTAACTCCTTCTCCGAGCCTGGAGCTATCCCTCCGGATTTGCTTAGGGCAACGGTTTCGGTTATTCCCAAGCCGGGGAAGGACCGGACGCAATGTGGTTCCTACAGGCCTATCACTCTCTTGAATATTGACCTTAAGCTGTACACTGGGATCTTGGCGGCCCGTTTAGCGCTTCACCTTCCGGGCCTAGTAGACTCGGATCAAGCCGGGTTCGTTCCGGGGAGGCAGACGGTGGACAACACCAAGAGGGTGGTTCATATTCTGGAGAAGGCCTCCAGGATACCCGGAGAAAGGATGTAACTAGCAGTCAACGCGGAGAAAGCCTTCGACAGGGTGCACTGGCCATATCTAGAGAGAGTTCTGGCGAAAGTAGGCATTGGCGAGAAATTCCGCACTCTGGTGTTTAACTGCTACAAGTTTCCATCAGCAGTGGTACGGGTTAATGGTTGCAGTTCCCATCAATTCGCGATCGAAAGGGGTACCAGACAGGGCTGTCCATTATCCCCCCTCTTATTCGCACTTTACATGGAACCCCTGGCTCAAGGAATACGTCAGAATCCGAATGCCCTGGGAATTAAGATGGGGGAGTACACCCACACTGTCAGTCTGTATGCAGACGATATCATTCTGACATTGGAAGATCCGGGGAGGTCGCTCCCTGCTTGCATCGATGAGATGGAAGCCTTCGCTGCCATAGCGGGCTTTAAGATGAATATGGGGAAATCGGCGGCTCTTGATGTCTCACTCACCGTGGCCACCAGAACCGATTTGCAGAGGCGATTTCCCATGCACTGGTCGAAAGATCTGGTGCCTTACCTGGGCATTCTTCTGGCGCCTACACTACCTGCTATGGTGAATGCGAACTACACCGCCCTAGGCTTTAAAATTAAGGAGGAACTGGGTCCCTGGAGCAAGGGCACATTGTCCTGGCTGGGTAGAATTGCCACGGTGAAAATGACCATCTTACCGCAGGCGCTTTACCTGTTCCGTGCCCTGCCGCTGCAGCCCCCGAAAGGATGGCTGCTTCAGACTCAGGCGGACATTGCGCGCTTCATATGGCAGGGCCGTAAACCCAGACTCAAGAGGACCTTGGCCACACTGGCACCCGAAGCAGGGGGGCTCGGAATATCGGACCTCCGTAAACATTTTCAGGCGGCCCAACTAAGATATCTGGTAGAGTGGAGCAAATGGGAGACCGACAAACACTGGCTCTTCCAAGACCAGGCAGTTGCGGGCCGGACCCTGCAAGAAGTGCCCTTTTTGCGGCGGATACATCGCCCTCCCAATTTATATGCATCTTATATCACACGGGTCCTCTTGAGGGTGTGGGATGCCACGAATTTGACTCACACACTTACCACCTTCCCTTCTCCGTTCACGCCCCTGATCGATAACCCAGAGTTTCGCCCTGGCACGGAACCGGGGGCTTTTGCACGTTGGCGGGCTGCTGGGTGCAGGGCTATTTTTCATCTGTACGGCCCGGAGGGCATAATCCCGTTCCCAGAATTCAGGAAAGAATATCAGTTGCCGGAGGCAGAAAGGTTGCGCTATATGCAGGTGCGCTACTGGGCACTGCAACCACAGACGCGAGAGTCGGCAGATCGGAAGCTTCTTCCATATGAGAAATGGCTTGTAACACGCACCTGAGACAAAAAACTCATTTCGGACTTGTACAAATTCTTGCAGCCCTCCCCCTTTGACATCTATAACCCGGGTAGGGAACGATGGGAAAGAGAGCTAGGGAGATCTTTAAGCCGTAAGGAATGGGACAGTATCGCATATAGGGCCCGACACTCCGCATATCACACTGGGCTAACGGAAACATTTACAAAGTGTCCACATACTGGTATTACACGCCCCAAAGGTTACACGAGATGAATCACAACATTGATGCCACCTGTTGGCGAGCATGTGGGCAACCGGGTACCCTCACTCATATTTTATGGGAATGCCCGATACTAGCCCCCTACTGGAAGGAGGTTTTAGACTTGATTGACTCCAACTTTGAAATTGAATTGCCCCGCTTTCCAGCGTATGTTCTGTTGGGCTTGCCCAACGGACTGATGTATCCTCTGAAGTCTCGTAGAGGGAGGCAAATTGCGATAGCACTGGGTTCTGCTGTTCAAAATATACTTATTCATTGGCGCTCTACCACACTTCCCTCCACCACAGGGTGGTTGCATAGACTATGGCATGTCCTGGGAATGGAAAAATTGTCGCTCATGGTGGCGGGAGAGGTGGAACAATTTAATGAACTATGGCAACCGTTTCACTCATTGCTTGTAGGGGAATTTACAGAGCTTACGTGCCCCAAATATCTCCGCCTGTTGAGGATGACTACATTGGCAGACTCGGATGGCCTGCGAGCCTAGTTGCGAGGGCACAGGAGGGGGAGGAGTGGTCTTTGGGGGGGAGGGCGGGTGTTGCTCTGGGGCACTGGATGGGGTTGGGGGAAGGGGCATGGTTTGGTTCGGGGAGGTGGGGGAGTTGGGGGGTTTGTTCACCTTGGAGCGCCTTGTGGTAGCATACGCACCAGCCATTGCATCTGAATGTCCACTGCTTTTTTACTGGACCCTAACGCGCTGGTGCGCTATTATATGACTGTATCGGACGCTTGCGCCCTTGTGTCAACTGTTTGACTTTCTTGTGAATGCTTAATAAAATGCTTTGAACCTAAAAAAATAATACAAAAAAACAGAGACCCAACCAGGCTACCCCACTGGTACTCCTTAGTTGTCCCCGGCTAGGACCAGGCCCTAGGCCACCCAGATACCACTGGTCCCTGCCCATCCACAGAGTGGGGGGTAGTAACCCCAGGCCTTCACCATCCACTCTCCACTCCCTTTCTCCGTGCAGTTCTAAACCACCACTGTTCCTCCAACCTAGGGTCCGCACCCTCAGGCTGACCGGAGGTCATGGGCAGAATGCCCCACCCTACCTCTACTTCTGAGGTTCCGCACTCTCCCAGGAGAGCACCCTCCAGAACACAACTCTCCCTACCAGTTTGCAGGACTCTCTCCCTCCACTGGTCTACCACCTGGGATCTAAATTTACCGGATGTCCAGGGGTCAGAATCCCTCTGACCCCCTTCCAGAGTCCGCACCCAATGCGGCACAGGGTCTCTTCCTTCGGGATGAGCCCCACCTGCGCCCAAAGGGGTACCCCTGGGAGACAAACCGGCCAGGACACTGGCTACAGTCGCCCTGCCTCACACGAGGATGAGCCGCAAGTCACTCAGCAGGGCTCAGAAAAAGCAGGTAGAAGTCCGTCTCTACCAAGAGGAGCCGCGACACCGTCTGCAGGGCTCGTAGGTTCCGAATTCAGTTCTCCCCAAGGTCAGCCGCGATCAGATCAGCAGGGCCTACTTGTCCAGGATACAACTACTCGTTCATTCAGCAAGAAGAGGAGCTGCGACAACGTCAGCAGGGCTCGTAGGTTCCGAATTCAGTTCTCCCCAAGGTCAGCCGCGATCAGATAAGCAGGGCCTACTTGTCCAGGATGCAACTGATCGTTCATTCAGCAAGCTCTGCAGAAGACACATGACGCATCAAACACATTCAGCGGTGTACGGAGCACATGATGCATCCAACACATTCAGCGGTGTAAGGAAGACACATGACGCATCAAACACATTCAGCGGTGTACGGAACACATGATGCATCAAACACATTCAGCTGTGTAAGGAAGACACATGACGCATAAAACACATTCAGCGGTGTAGGAAGGATACATTTATCGTTGATTCAGCAAGCTCCCCATCTCAGAGAACTTACACTCCAGTATTCAGCACGCTCCCCATCCCAGAGAACGTACACCTAAGCATTCAGCACACCACAACATTCATCCACACCCCCCCTCCCGGTTGGCCAGACAGTTTCTACCGCCCCTGATTTCTCAACCTGACTCCATGTGCCACAGGTACCATTACTCCAGGGAGGGGACAGGGAACACACACATTGGATACATTTTCGCTGCCACCACTGGATCTCACCCTTCTGGTGAATCCAGAAACACACTGCACTTAGGGGGATAACGACCCTCCCGAGATAGAGACACTTCACTCACAGTGCACAAGAACACATTTCTACAGAAACTGAAATTTTTAGCAACCTTAAAAACAATAATCCCCTTTCCATGTGATCATGTAAAATGCAGAGTTTTGGAGTGGGGTCAGTTATCGCTGTGGTACTGCGCAAACACAAGTCCAAATCCCACCGCTAGCCACCAATGTAGGAAATGGGATCCCTGTCCGGCCAAGGCGTGCGCCAAGGCCAGGCAGAAACCACCATCCCCGGGGGGCGCTAGAGGGCGCACTGCAGCATGGCCGCACTTCTGTGAGGCTCCTGCCGCCCGGAGCCTTCATCCGTCCACTGATCCTTTCCACCGTCGCTGATCCCTACTCTGACCCTGGATTCTAGCTGGGGAACTGCCACCCGCACTCGGTCCAACTCCTGTGGAGATCGGAGCTTGCTGGCCGGAGATACGGAGGCCTGAAGTTTTCCCCGCCGGACACGCTGGAGGACTGGTGTTCCATGGTCCGGCGTCCCTGCCTACTCTAGACCGCGGCGCCACACGTGGGGTGGAGGCCCTACCCCCTCCCCGTCGGAGACTTTTCGCGGCTGGATGCTCTGCCGCGGTGGGCGGCTGTGGCCGGTGCTCGTTTCCTGTGAAGGCTTGCGAGGGGCGCTGGAGCAGGTACCGCGCTGGGCTCCGGAGGTGGAGCGTGAGGAAGACGCCGGCCTGAGGTCCGAAGTAAGTGGCGGCCATAGCGCAGGCGGGAGTGGCGGGGTGTCCGCGCCTGCTCGTGCCCCCGCCTGTGGTACTCCTGTGTCCACTGGGGAGCTGGCTGATACGTGCAGCGGTGGGGCCAGTGTGAGGGCCGGGTGTTGAAGGAGGTTGCTGGCCGCAATGCTGAGGCGCTACCTGGTCTTCTCTTGGCGCCATTTTCACCGCAGCAGCTGTTGGATGGCGGAGCCGGCCGCAATCGCTGGCGCTTGCTGTTGATGCGCGGCAGCTTTACTTGTGCATGGTGGCGCCATGCCCACCTGACTGTACTGTTGATTGCTGCCTCCTGATTTGAATCGCATGCTGCATGGTCCTGAGTGTACTGTTCTGCTACTTTTGGAGACATCGCTGGTGCTGGTTCATACGCACCACCCTCTGATGCAGCCCCTGAGTGGCGCTTACCTTCCTGCACTATTAGGCGATCTGATGGGCTACTGCTGTGCTCCCTCGAGCTTATTTCGCCTACTGTTCTAAGGGCTATCCTCTACTGCTTCAGGAGCGGCTGCCTTTGGGGGGTTGGTTTCAGCAGTACGCCACGATATTGAGTGGTTCGCTGATCGCTACAACCCTTTCTGGGACTTGGATGTGTTACGTGTGTTGGCTGGTGAAACACACCGTTTAGAGTCTGTGGCTTTTGACCCTGCATTCCCTTTGCCCCTCCTTGTGCATTTTTGTGGGAGCTGCCGTACTCTGTGTGAGTGATACCATGGGGAAACCTGACAATAAACAGCCTAAGCTGTCCTTTGATTCTACGGCAGCCAGGAGAGGTGTTCGTCTAGCACAGGAGGCTGGGAGTTCGCGATCCCCCCCACCTGTTACTGACGCTGCTCCGCAGCCTGCCACCCCGGACTTCCAGCAGATGATGCAGGAAATGCGGAAAGGCTTTGCCACTATTGTGGATAAAGTGGACAAATTATCCTCGCGCATGGATGCGGTTGTGCAAAAACTTGATGTGCATGAGGAGCGCCTCACCACGGCGGAGCAGCGCATCTCGGATCATGACGATACTACAGCCGCTCATACTACTCAACTGGCGAGAATGGACAATATCCTGCGGGTAATAGCCGCTAAGAATGAGGAGTTGGAGGCGAGAAGTCGGCGTAATAATGTACGCGTGGTATGTGTCCCGGAGACGACGAATGTGGGGAAGATGGAGTCGTACGTAGAGAGACTCCTGGTTGGCGCGATCGGAGCGGAGGCGTTCTCTACGCAATTCATTGTGGAACGGGCGCACCGCTCCCTTGGGCCGCGGCCGCCCCCGGGCGCCGCACCGCGCCCTATCATTGCGCGCCTCCTGAACTATCGTGACCGGGACGCGGCGCTTCGGGCGGCTCGCTCTTCCCGTACGCTCTCCTTTGAAGGGGTCGGCTTCACCATATACCCGGACTTCACTCCGATGGTACAGGAGCAACGGCGTAAATTCCTGGCGGTTAAGAAAAAACTTAGAGAACTGCAGGTAGACTACGCTTTGCTATATCCTGCAAAGCTGAGGGTGACCCATCAGGCAAAGCAGCATTTTTTCACGACTCCGCAACAGGCAGAGGACTTTGTGAAGCGCCTCAGGAGGGAGCGGACTGCGAACGTCCGGCAGGATGTGGAGGACCGAGACGGCCACCGCTCGGCGGGGGAGGAGGAGGACGCTTGAATCAGATTCTCTCGGCACGGAGGCTGTGGTGCACGCCTTGCACGGACATTTGGATGGCTGCTCTGGGGGCCTGGACTCTCCCGGCCTTGTACTGTTGGGGATTGATGTGAAGGTCACCGGATTGGTCCGAGTGGCCGCTATTGAGGGTCACTGAGGGGGCGATGGTTGATGATGTTGATATGCTCCGGGCACCCACCCCCACACTGCGCCTGGGCCGTGTATACGCCCTGTGGTAAGAAGTACGGCGTGGTGTGAGGGGGTGGTTATGTGCACCTCTGGTGGGCACCCCACCGGGAATACCCCACTATTGCTGAGTTTTTTTGTGCGACTGACTTGTTGGTTGAATGGATGGATGGATGGTGGGAGGGGGGGGTGACTGGGGGTCCTGACAGGTTGCGGTTGGTCAGGTGGGTGGGGGGGGGGACGCTACGCTGGCAGTGCGTGTTCCACTTGATATTTGTGGTTGGGGTGCTGTTGACTGCAGCAACACTGCTGTCATGGCGATGTCCTGAGCTTGCTGTTCTGCTTTGTCCTCGGCCGTATCGGGCCTGCATTGTTTTCTTGCACATGGAGGGGGGCCTGATTTTCCCGCTCATTGTTACCATTGCTGCGAGGGGGGGTTGGACGGGGGCGACCCCCCCCTGATACGGTCATTGTTTTTGTTGGTGGGCCACGATGTGTGGGACGCGCGTTGTTTTCTGGGCTGACTGCGTGCCTGTTGCACGCTTGTTGTTGTTTGGGGCTGGGAGGGTGGTTTCTGGTTCTGTGGATGGAAGATAGCAGGGATGAATGTGGTGTGGGGTTGGCAGGGGGGATGGTGTGTGCGACGTTGACTGCCCACTGCTTGGAATCGAGGATGAGGGATTGTGCAGTGCTTACGCTTGCCCCGTTGCACATTGATCATGGGTGATGTCAGCTAATGTTGTGGATAGGATATCGATCTTGTCTTGGAATGTACGTGGGCTTAATGATGCCAGGAAATGTCGTAATATACTACAATATCTGGATAGACATGCAATACAGATAGCTTTACTGCAGGAAACGCACCTGCGATGTACGCCTGCACCTACGTTTGGAGGGAAGTGGGCCGCAGTGAGGAAGTTTTCATCATACTCCTCGTACGCACGTGGGGCTGTTATATTGATCAAGAAGTCACTTTCATTTCAGGAGCTTTCAGTCAGTTCCCTCTGGGCTGTAGCAACCCTTGATACTCTGGGCGCTACCTCCTTTGTCTCCTTCTCTATACTCGGCACTACACCCCGTAAGCAAGGTGCCGCCCAGATTTCTGCCAGGAGGGCCGCCGATACAGGACTGAGAGGAGCATTCAGTTCTAACAATTCCACCCTCCCATACCTGATGCGAGGCATACTGGCAGCAATCATGATCGACAATAGTTAGCGTCCCATGCAAGTGAGGTGGAGAAAAGTGCCCACAGAGACGTTGATGTGGTGGTGGCTGGTGGTGGCCTGGCGCGGACGGGCGCAGACGGGCTTGCCTTCGGCGCACCGCTGCGCACGTCCGCGCCTTCCCACCGGTTATGTAGGGATTAATGGGCGGTAGACTAGAGCGCTGAATGACCCTTCCGCTCTTACAACCGGAAGTGAGTCTAAATGCCAGCAACGACCCTCCGCTCTAACGGCACAAGCCGAGGCGGACCTGGGTCTGGGCAGAAACAGGTGAGACAGTACTTGCTGTGAACTTTAAAAGTGGTTAATCTTGGCGGCGTAAACAATATAAAATGCAAAACAGGAATTTAAAAACGGAGCACAATTCAATCTGAGCCCTAATTTACATCAGGTTAACTAGTGATTAGCAGTACAGCTACAAAAACAGCTTTACCCTTTTGATCGGGGCGCCGCTGCGCGCGTCCGCGCCTTCCCACCGGTTATGTAGGGATTAATGGGCGGTAGACTAGAGCGCTGAATGAGCGGCTCTCAGCCGTGGAGAGTGAGGAATTAATAATGCTATTGATGGTAGGGTTCACTTCACTAACCAAGGCTTGTAAGAACGATGGGGGGGCAGGGGTCTAAGGAAATCGGGTTGAATGCGTTAAAGCGGGCCATATGGATGTTCTCCTCAATAGGCCCCATCCTTTCAATGTCCGAGGAGGTCGGTGTCTGTTTCGGGAAATCCTTAACGATGTCAAGGATTTTCTTTTCAAAGTAGTTGGCAATGGAATGGCTCTGGGCTCAATCTCCTTGAGGACTGGACAGCTCTAATCTGAGAACTACTCTATGTCGCCAGTAATTCTCTTCATGCCACTGGCCTAATGTTGGCCATGTGACCTGTAACCAGCACCGCTTAAGTAGTAGGGCACATCCACGGTCAGATCCACAACTCTGGCCGCTGAGAGACGTGCTCGTATCTAATTACACGAACTACCCAGCGACCTGGCAGGGTAGCGTGGACAATACATAAAACGCCTGAATCCTCATTGCAGGTTTTCCTAGGTAAGCGGAAGTCCGGCTCTTCACCGGTACTCGTCCGTTAACACAATTCATGCCCTATGTCACTAACAGTTCCCCTCCCTTTCACAGGCGCCATAAATTGCCCAGATTGTGATCAATGACAGCACTACAATGCGTCTGGTAAGCCAATTAGTTCCCTGCTGTCACCTTGCGTCACCCACTGGCATCACGCTCCGTTTTTTATATGTACACTGAGCACACCGTTCCCCACCGGCAATCTCCAATCACTTAGTCTACCAATAGACAACGCTTCCACGATCACCCCGCCTAGGCGCTCACTTGCACCCCACGGGCTGCACATTTAGCGCGTCCTGTATCACGCACGCATTGAACACCTCACCGTAGGCAGCATGGCACACCGCCTCGCGTCCCGAGTATGTGGCTGGGCACCACCAAGCACGCACAATCCTGAATGCCCCCATAGAATCACCATGGAGATGTACAATCTTGATCACTTTGGGTAATGCCAATGATGTAAAAGTGGATGTATATATGCCCCCAAAAGAGTCAACATGGAAATGTACAATCATGAGAGACACCAATAGATCACTTTGGGTATTGCCAATGTTGGAGAAGTGAAGTGAATAATTATATGCACACGAATTCCTTTATGTATCCCTGTTGTATTTTCCTTCCCTTCCCTCCCTATAGGCAATTGAGGCTATATGAATGTTAGGCATGTATATATGTGTCCTGATGATGATTCGTGAATTCTACTACGAATCGAAACGCCATCGACAAGTAGTTACACCTTATACAACAGTATATTTATTTTTTCGTTGAGTGTAAAGGTATCTCTTAATGTTCTGCACTACATTTTAATACTGTGATGACAACAGTGTAACAGAACTTGCAGTTTTTGCCTACAAGCCCTTTGTTTGTCTCTTTGTGTTCACTATTTGTCTGTAAAATTGGGTGCAGGCTTGTGCCCGTTCTTGTACAAATGTGAGAATGTTTTACCCCAATTTATGCATTAGACCTCTGTCCGGCTGGACATGTCACCCTAATATAGCTACGATTTGGTCTATATTCATTTGAAACTATTTTGTCCTTTGTAAAGGGACCGTTGTTGTTTTGAAATATTAACTCCCTAGGGTCCCTTGTTGATCGGTCTGGGTGCCCTTGTTGTTTATAAATATATCTAGATCAAGATAAAGCGGAATACGCAGCCCTTCGGCTGTGCCACTCTTACTAAACCGGGGGGGTGAGGGGGGAGACAGGTGCAGTTGCCTTCTTGCCAACAAACTCCGTGAGGCTAGACAGCGACAAGGGGTCCAGACCATACATACGCCAGGGGGCGAGCCAGTGACAGATGATGCGACTATAGCTGAAATCTTTTGGGATTTCTACGTGGACGTCTACACCGGAGACCCGCTTGATCCCCAATGTAGTGCAGATTACATCGCTGGATCTAGCACGCCCTCCCTTTCCTCAGCGCAGGCTGAGTATCTTGACAGGCCCATACAGGTGGAGGAGGTCAGCTCGGCTATTTCCCGCCTCAAAGTGGGTAAATCGCCAAACCCAGATGGCTATACTGCCGCCTTCTACAAGACTTTCTGCACCCAATTGGCTCCCACTCTAACACGACTGTTCAACTCTTTCGAAAACACTGGCGCGATCGCAGGGAAGATGCTGGAGGCGGCAGTGGTCATAATCCTGAAACCCGGAAAAGACAAGACGACCTGTAGCGCATAAAGACCTACCTCACTGCTTAATATCGATATTAAACTTTACACCGTCATCCCGGCGACCCGATTTGCGCCTTACATGACGCAATTGGTCGAACATGACCAGGCCAGATTTATTTCACAGAGGCAGACCAGCGACAACACTAAGCACATATTACACCTAATAGAGAAAGCGTCCCGCACCCAAGCTGAATATATGCTTCTGGCCATTGATGCAGAGAAGGCCTTTGATAGGGTGCACTGGCCCTATCTGGAGATGGGGTTGATCGCAGCTGGCTTTGGTGAAAAGCTCCGCAACCGCATCCTAAACTGCTAAAGGTCGCCAATGGCGACAGTCCGCGTTAACAGCCACACATCTTCCCGGTTCTCTATAGGGAGGGGCACTAGACAGGGTTGACCCCAGTCTCCCCTTCTTTTTGCACTTTATATGGAACCCCTAGCAATCAAAATCCGTCACCATCCGCTAATTAATGGAATTAAGTTTGGAGGGGATACCCCTACCGTCAGCCTGTATGCTGACAATGCCCTACTATCCCTTTCCGACTCGATCACGACCGTGCGAGCCCTCTTCATATAACTACACAATTTTACCCAGGCGTCGGGCTTTAAAATTAACATGGCTAAATCTCTGGCCCTTAATCTCTCCCTTTCTCCACATGTCCTTGCCCGCCTCTAAGAGGAACACCCGATGCAGTGGTCAAATGAATCAATTCCATACCTAGCCATCCAGCTCCCACCACTCAGGCCACCTCCGACATTAATTACTCCAACCTTGTCAGAAAGGAATTGAACAGGTGGAAAGACTGCACAATATCTAGTCTGGGTAGGATAGCAGCTATCAAAATGACTGTCCTCCCCCAAATTATATACATATTTCAGACCCTTCCCCTCCAACCACCGTCTGGTTGGATCCAGCAAACACAGGAAGACCTCTCACGTTTTATATGGCACGGCCGCAAGCCGCACTTCCGCCACCAGGTCGCATTTCTACGTCCGGAAAAGGAAGGAGTAGGGGTGCCTGACCTTCATACATATTTTCATGCCGCTCAGCTCAGAGCCATCTGGTGGAGTGGCAGCGGCTGGAATCAGGAAAGCATTGGCTGTTTCAGGACCAGGCAGTGGCTGGCAGACCGCTACAAGGGATCCCCTTTCTATGCAAGACTCACCGGCCAGCCAATCTTTAGGCATCACAAGCACCATTTTGGAATCCTGGGATCACACCAATACTCATGCACAATTGACCACGTTCCCATCACCTCTCACACCGCTATTCGACAACCCGGAGTTTCAACCCGGTACTGAAGCCCGAGCTTTGAGCCTGGCGTTCCTCCCCTTGCAGATCCCTGAGACACCTTTTTGACTTAGAGGGTATTATCCTGTTTCCACAGCTTAGGGAAAACTATGGCCTCCCCGAAACAGAACCCCTGTCATACCTTCAGGTCTGACACTGGGCACTACATCCTCACATTAGGCCACAAGCGCAACGGCTACTATCCCCTTACAAAAAATGGCTGATAACTCGCACCTCTGTAAATGTAAATGTAAATGTATAGGCATTTATATAGCGCACTACTTACCCGTAGGGTCCCAAGGCGCTTCGACCGCTGCGAAACCCTTCCTGGCTTCCCTGAGAGATGGTCCCTTAATGGGTATCTCCAGGGTGAGACCAGGCATCCCCGGCGGTCTGGTGGGGCCGTTAGTGAAGATGAGGCAAGCTAATGCCCAGAGTTGCCGAGTGTGATCGCTGATCAGAGTGGGCACCGAGGCGAGAGAATTATCGAGTCTGCTGACCGTGGTCCAGAAACCTGCCGCGCCGGGAATCGAAGCCTCTGCTCTCGGGTCTGCCGCCTCTAACCAGTGAGCCACACTACTTCACCTCTGATAAGAGTATCATATCTGATCTCTATTAGATGCTCCTGGGGCCCACCATTCATACCTATAATGCAGGCCGCGCCCGATGGGAGAGGGACCTGGAGAGAAACTTCAGTCATATGGAATGGGAGGGTATTTATCACAGGGCACAGCACTCGGCGTACCATATGGGTCTCACGGAGACCTTGACCAAGATAGTTACTAACTGGTACTATACGCCGGAGCGCGTGCATCGCTTTGACCCTCGACGTAGTGATCTGTTGCTGGAGGGAGTGCGGGGAGAAAGCAACATTGGAACACATCATCTGGAGTTGCACCCACATACAGCCATACTGGTTCAAAGTACTGGATGAAATAGATCTTCACTTAGAAACTCGGCTCCCTCGTTTTCCCTCCTATATCCTCCTGGGCATGCCTAACCCATTGATGAATCCACTTAAATCCCGAAGGGGACGACTAATAGTGATTGCCATAGGGGAGGCCTTGCAGAACATCTTCATTCCCTGGCGCACCGCCCAAATCCCTACACTCTCCGGCTGGCTTCAACGGCTTTGGATGATACTGGGTATGGAGAAACTCTCACTCACACTGGCTGGTAGGGGGTCGGAGTTCCAGGAGTGAATCCCTACACTCTCCGGCTGGCTTCAACGGCTTTGGATGATACTGGGTATGGAGAAACTCTCACTCACACTGGCTGATAGGGGGTCGGAGTTCCCAGAGTTGTGGCGGCCCTTCTTGACCCTCCTGGTGTCCGAATTTTGAGAGTTGACATGCCCCAGATATCTTCGACTACTGCATCTCCCAGACACGCAGATTCCCAGTGACAGTTCCACGAAAAGTCATACAAGACGACGCTGATCAGGGCGTAGCCTTCCCCTTTTTCCATCTTCCCTTCCAATTTTAAGTTTTTTGGTGGACAAGGGACAAGGGACGGGTGGGGGTTGGTTTAGGAAATTCTTTATTTGTTCTTTTCTTGTTGATTCTGTCGACCAGCTCCATGCTTCTTGCCTGTGGTAATGTTATACATTGTGACCTTGATGTCTCCTTTGCATTCTGTTGTGGGAGCTGAGGGTCCTGTTTTTCTTTCTAAAGATTTATAAAAAGATTTAAACTATAAATATTTGGGCGTGTTTATGAGGAAATATAAATTTTATGGTCAAGTTATGTTCCCTAACGAGACCCCACCGTCTCCATGTACCAGCTTAAAGTGCATGTAACTTCCCTCCTGTGCCAGCTATGAAGACGCAAATACATTTGCGTCCAACGTTAACATGTCCTCTTTCAGATCTACCCTGAATGGGTTGAATAGTCCATTCCTAAGTATGCTATGCCAACGTCTTTTTGTAGTGTACTTTACACGTTTTTCAGCTCTGGCAAAGTAGGCCCTGAAATCCTGCCATCGAGCCTTTTTCTTGTCTGCTAACTCCGAGGGCCTCAGCCCAGGCTGCCTCTGTACCCGTGAACTCTGACTTACTTCTAGCGCGGCCCCCCGTGCTGGGCTCGGCCTGCTGCCTGCCAAGACTGACTACAACCTTCGAATTATCTGTTCCGCTCCTCGAGAATGCATTCCTGCCTACCAGTTTTCAGTAAACATTCCCCAGCTGCAGAGCCAAAGGGCCGGCCTGTCTCCGTGCAAGTAATTCATAGCCTCTGTTACCATGCTCCCATGGAAGGCCCATGCCCCCACGCTTCTCATGCAGACACTCAGACGCTTATACACGCACTCATAGTCAGTATAGAATAGCTTCTGCCCCAGAGACCTTTTCCGTTCAGATAATATGGTTCCTAAAACATCAGATATCAGATATGATAGAGGTACAAGTTGATCTGACATGCCAGACTTCTGTCTCTTTCCGCTAGTGTAAATGTCAAGCCCCCTGCACCCTCCAGTTTCACGTCAATCACACGTCATGCAGCTGCGCGCGCATCCAAGCTTCAGATTTCTGCTGACATTGCAACATTTCTGTTTAGTGCCACCCACATGTGACACCTACCTGTGACGTTTCTAGCGCACACCTCTAGTTCACGCCTAGTCCACGCCTTCTGATTGCGTACTAGTAACACGTGGATGCTGTTATCTTGTCTTCTCTCAGCTGTTACGCCTTCTATATTGGTTTCTATGGTGTAAATTAAGTATATAAGCTATGTATTGTCAATAAAACATTGCTCTATCCCTTCCTGGACCCTGTGTGGTGCCAGGAACTTGATATCCAGTTCCGGAACGATTCCTTTAAGGAATAAAACCCCTAAGAACTCTAACACCACGGACTCTGTTTCTTTCTTTCCGATTGAGTTATTATTGATTAAGTACTTACCTGCATAGAAATTAAGACGGTAAATTATATATTTACGACATTTTGGCGCCCGAACAGGGACCCCTCCCCCACCTCACGCACCGGTTGGTGCGGTGCAAGCTCTGTCCCCTGCCATCAGTTAGAAGGAAACTACGCGTACCGGCAGGATTTCCTGTATCTCCCTCTGGCTCACGGAGGTGATGAAGATTGCGATCAGTACCCAGACGAGGCGGTGAGGAGTGCGGAGGATCCCGACCAGAGCCTAGCCGAAAGAAGCAAGGTCCGAGGTGTCAAGAGGCCCACCAGTTTTCCGAAGTTTTCCGAAGTTTTCCGAAGTATCCACGAGTTGAGTCGAGTCCGAGTCCGGTCCAGTCCAGTCCAGTCGAGTTTTCCGAGGCCTTCTGTTTTCCGTGCTTCCCGGTGAGTACCATTGCTGGGACGTATCAAGACGAGTTTTGGGTACACAAATTCGGTCTGCACTGTTTTAGACAGTGTATCTGTACTGTTTAGCAGTATATCCGTTTGCAAGTTTTTGCACTGTCCTTAGACAGTGTATCTGTACTGTTTAGCAGTATATCAGCTACCAAGGGTAGTCATATATGTCTCAGATGTCTTTTCATGTGATTAATGTCGTGGTATGAGTGTGACTGTCTTAATGTGCATTATTGTATTCTTGTGTAAACTAGCTGTATCCAGTATTAAGTAACAAGGATTGAGCTTTCAGTATTAAGTAAACAAGATGCCATTTTTCAACAAGTTAAAGCAGATAGGAACTAGGAAAGGGATACTAGAGGAAGAAATTCCTATTCCCCCCAGGGACACGCCTGGAAATTTTATGTACCATAAGCATGGCTTAGACGCCATATTGTATCTAGATTTATGGGCCGATTACACTAAGCATCTAGACGAGAGACACAGATGGCCAGTTACCGGGACATGGGATGCCGAGTGCATCATGAAGGTAGAAGAAGCATTATGGAAAAAGAAAGCCAGACAATCTCAGAAAGACGCCATAGAATTTTGGCGTAAGGAATCACATAAGCGTGCTGAAAAAGCACTCCGTAGAGAAGACAGATTTAAAGAATCGGATAAAGACCAAGAAAACGAATTAGTTACTGAAGGGATCCGAGTAAAATCAGAGCAAGTAGACCGTGCACGAAACAATCTCGTAAACGGTATGTACCTCGCGGCCGAGGGTTCACCTGAGGCCATTTCAGAAATACCGAAGAATCTGCCGCCACCATTGGTTCCAACTAAAGTAAATCACAGAACTACTAAAGACATATTTCTGAATTCCTATCTAGAGGATGTAGCACCCGCTTACACCAATCTGCCTGTCCGTGCCCTGCCTAACGACAGGGACGGGGTGGTAACCCGCCCCAAGATCATATTCTGCCAGTACCACAACAGATTCCCTCTGTTCCTCCACCTCCACCACTTCCCGTACCTAAAATTGATTTACCGAAACAACCTCTACCTGATCCTGCTAGAAGACAAATTCAAGTACAGATACAGACTCCACAAAGAGATAATGTCCAAGCTTCAGCCTCAGGAGGTGCGACAGGGGTTCTCCGGACCCCTCCATTAACACATAGGGTACAGCTCAGGGACTTCCAGAATCCTTTCACGTTCAAATCACCCCGCCTCGACATACTCAAAGAAAACCTTTCAGTTTGCAGATATGATCCAGTACCCGGCAAAGACGATAGAATGATGATGGCATCACTACGGTTACGATCTGCTACTGATTTCCTGCTGTTATTTGCAGGAATGAAGGAGCGCCTAGATAGAATATATCAGTTTGTTCAGACTGGGAAAGACCCTGAAAGTATTAAGGATGCCATGGAGCATCAGAAAGTTGACGTTCAAGCACAGATACTACGTTTTTTCATAAACTGCCTAATAAGAGAACGAGACAGGCCTGGGACAGATCAGAGTGAATTAGATGCACTAAACAAGTGGGGTCAAAATATATCTGAAGGAAAACACGACAAGGGGACTTGCATAGCCAGTATGTACAGGAAAATAAGAAAAGAAGTGATAGAAATACACAAAGACAAGCAAGAAAAGGCTTCCTCCGAGGAGGAAGAAGAACCTGAGGAACCAGAACAGACTACAGACACTATAGCGTATGTAGGTAAGGGAACTTACCTTAGGAAAGGCATTCGTCCTGACAGCAAGAGAGTTTTTCTCTCCAGTTTAACAAATCCGAATTCTCCCGAACATCAGTTCCAGGAGACTGATAAAAGGCTTCAAGAACGAATGGGGTACCATGTACTCAATTCTATGGATGAACAAGAACTAGCCCGGGCAGCCATATTATGGACTGACAATCCGGATATATACAATGATGACACCGTAGCGCAGACATTCCTGAACCTTTCCCCAGACGAGCAGAAATTAGCAGGTGTATACATGATTCAGCACCTCCTCACGAAATACAGAAACCAACATTCTGATCCAGGTCCCTTACACGAAACATTAGAAGCACTACTCATGGATAGATGGAGAGGTCTCAGTACCAAGTTAATACAAATAATTCTAGAACAACGACATAGATACAACACTTTTATAAGCTCCGAATATGTTCCCGCTCCGCCCCCAGAAAGAAAAATGTATCATATGGAACGTCTGCATGGCATTGAAAGTCAGAACCCCCTACGAGAAGTGCATCCAGTTATGGGTGATGATCATAACTTGAAACGTGTGTATGTACACACGCCACTGACTAAGTTAGAACTGTTAGAAATGAAGAAACTAGTCCCGTGCCATGATAAAGACCCCGCAGGTTTTCACAGAGAGCTTAAAGACATGTTACTGATGGGGGATTACACGTACGAAGATATCACGAAAATGTTAAAAGTACTGCTGCCCACGGGCATCTACGAAAAATTAAAGGAAAAGGAATGGGAGGTGGGAGAGAAAAAGATTGTATGGGCAGAAATAGAGGATGAAGAGAACAAACGAGTCCCAGGGGTAGGCCTTGGGGAGAAAACTAAAGCATTACCAGGTTTGATAGTACAGGTTCTGCCAAGATTATTGACAACTAGAAAGGAAGACTGGGATGCAATCTCAGCATGTAAACAGAAACCCGACGAAGATACTAGTGACTTCTATTCAAGATTCGAGAAATGTTTCATTATTAATAGTGGTCTTAAACCAAGTAGCGAGTCGTACCCGCATCTTTTTGTATCCAAGTTAGTTGAGAATTCCCTGTTAGCAGTGAAAAATCGTGTATACAAGGTTGAGAGTACATGGCAAGCAAATACGCCATCACAGATGTTACAAATGTTACAATACCACCAGAACAGAATTAGAGAAGAACAGGATCAGGAACAGAAACGTATGAAAGACACGAAAATGAAAATGCTAGTAGCCCAGTCGGTCCCAACCGACGGCCACAGAAAGGGTACGACCCAGACAGGTCATGCCGCAGCTCCCGTTAAAGGGACATGCAACTATTGTAAGCAGCCCGGTCACTACGTACATGAATGTCCCGTCCTGAAACATAACATAGAAACAGGTAAAACTAAGGAAAGACCGCGTCCACCTAGACAAGATCAGGTCCAGCAACAGACTTCACAGAATGTGCAGCCCATGCAGAACACGCAGCCTATGCATGCTTCATCCAACACAGCACAGACAGTAGCAGTATCACAGCCACAGCCCATTGCCGCGACTCAGCAAGTTTCACAACAAATGTACCAGTATGCCCAAGCTGCTTACCCCGAGTACCAACGATACGCATGAAACAGCCTAGAGAGGGAGATGGGTTTGCCTCTTATTGAGATTCCTGTAGATCAAGAAGGTCCTTATGTACACAGTCACGTATTGGGAAAAGACAGAAAGTTTTTAATTGACACAGGGGCAAGCCGCACCACAATAAGCCATGACGAAGTCCCAGGGGCACCCCTCTCAGGCTCACAGAATGTTTCCCTTGGTTTTTCAGGACAGCCCATTGTACATGAAGTATCAGAACCAGTCCCCCTGGCTGTGGGTCCATTATCACGAGTTACAGACTTGTTACTTACGAAATCCTGTCCGGAAAATCTGTTAGGAATAAAAACGTTGAAGGCTCTAGGAGCGATAATATGCTGTTCCCCGGAGGGAGTTAGACTCTTTCTGCGGGATTTCAAGGGTCATTATGTTTTACGGGAATTTGACGTCAGATTGAAAAATGTACCAGATTACTTGTGGGCAAAAGGCCCAACTGATGTAGGTTGTATGCATATCACACCATACCGTGTTACACTGAAACCAGGAGTTGTTTTACCACGAATCAGACAATACAAGTTACCCCCCGATGCTGTAGTGGCTTTACTGAAAATCATTGAAGAGCTCATTGCCCAGGGAGTAGTCGTAGAGACCGACTCCAATATCTGTAATTCACCCATCATTCCAATTCTTAAACGTACTGATCCCAATGCACCGCCAGTATATCGGCTGGTGATTGATTTAAGAGAGCTGAATAAATGCATTGTTCCACAGTACCCTGTGGTCCCCGATATCTCATCCCTATTGACTGCTATTGATTCAGAAGCAACGTTCTTCACTGTAATTGATCTCAAGAACGCTTTCTTCAGTATACCTATTGATCCAGAGAGCCAATATCTCTTCGGATTCAGTTTAAATGGACGAAGTTTCAAATTTTCCCGCGCACCTCAAGGATTCACAGAAAGCCCCAGCATCTATAGTCAAGCACTGAAAAGACAACTAGATTGTATTCAAATGCCAGTTAACACCGCTTTACTGCAATACGTCGATGATCTGCTGATCACCGCACGAAGTGAGCCCGAATGTGAACAAGCATCACTAACAGTGTTACATTTCCTGGCCGAGAAGGGACACAAGGTGTCTCCTTCGAAGCTGCAATTTTGTGTTCAGCAAGTTGTGTACTTAGGTCACTTGCTGTCCAAAGTGGGGAGACAGCTCACTCCCGATCGCATTCAGTTAATTGTAAATATGCCACAACCCCAGACACAAAAGGAAGTGCGGGCCTTCATAGGCCTCACCTCGTACTGCAGACAATGGATTCCTCAATATGCATTCCTAGCTAAACCACTCATTCAGTTAACTACACATGAGGCAGCGACTTCGACTGTCCTTCCTTGGACTCAGGAACACACACAAGCCTTTGAGGAATTAAAGAAAGCATTATGTCAAGCACCAGTTTTAGCGACACCATGTTACAGCAAACCGTTTACACTTTTTTTTACAGAACGTGACGGTACAGCATTGTCTGTCCTCACTCAAGATCAAGCAGGTTCACATAAGCCTTGTGCTTATTTTTCAAGTACATTGGATTCAGTGGCCCAGGCACTCCCTGCATGCTTAAAGTCAGTAGCAGCAACAGCGTTAGCAATCAGACAAAGCGATTCAATTGTTTTAGGACATCAGTTAACAGTACAAGTTCCACATTCTGTAGAGGTTCTTTTAAATAGAACCCAGACTCAGCACTTGACTATAGCACGACTGACAGGTTACGAATTAACGCTATTCCAGCCACACATAGAAATCAGACGTTGTAGCATTCTGAACCCCGCAACACTGTTACCTTCAGTTATGACAGATCCAGCCCCGCATGATTGTATAGAGATCATTAATGCAGTAACAAAACCCAGACGAGACTTAACAGATGTCCCATTGACAAATCCAGACCTGACACTTTATGTGGATGGTTCATGTATGAGAACAAGTACAGGAGAATTAGTGGCCGCATATGCAGTGACCACTGAAACCGAAGTTAAAGAAACACATCGTATTGACACACTGTCCGCTCAAGCGGCAGAGCTTATTGCTCTGACCCGAGCCTGTATACTAGCCAAGAACAGAAATGTTAACATATACACAGATTCCCGTTATGCGTTCGGAGTTGTACACGACTTCGGCATGTTATGGCAAGAACGAGGTTTCCTGACCTCTCATGGTGCCAAGATCCAACACGGTCCCCTCATTCAAGCACTGTTAGAAGCAATACATCTGCCTTCAGCCATATCCGTCATGAAGTGTAAGGCACATACTAAAGTTACAGATTCTGTTTCCCAGGGTAACGACCTGGCAGACCAGACAGCAAAACATACAGCATTGACTCGCACCCAGACTACTGATGTGACAAAGACAATAGTACCGACACAGTGTATGGCAGTCAGGGATCCCACACTAGATGTAATCGACATTCAGACACATGCCACTCCAGACGAAATACAGAAATGGACTGAACTAGGAGGGATCCAGACAGATCAAGGATGGGTGACGAAGGGAAAATCTACATGGTTTCTCCCTGACTCTATGGTTCAAGTCATGATCAATACAGCACATAGTCCAGCACATCTAGGAGAAAAAGCGATGTTAGACAGTTTACAAAATCTTTGGAGCAATAAACACTTACGAGCAGCAGCAAAACAGAAAGTGCGTACTTGCATGATCTGTTGTCAGTTCAATCCAGGTAAAAGTGTCCCCGCAGAGCAAGGTGGATTTCATCCTCCCGATCACCCTTTTGAAGTACTCCAGATGGATTATATCCAGATGGACCGTTGTCGAGGATTCAAATATGTCCTCGTAATTGTTTGTGCACTGTCCCGTTGGACCGAAGCATATCCAGTCCCAGATTACACTGCTCCGACCACTGCCCGACAGCTGGTTCGAGAATTTTTCCCACGATACGGCTTGCCTCGTGTCGTGTACTCAGATAACGGACAGCCATTCTCATCCGAATTAATGAAGCAAGTTTCCTTGCTGCTAGGATACCAGTGGAGATTCCATTGTGTCCGACACCCCGAAGCCGCAGGCCTTGTAGAAAGGCATAACCAGACATTAAAGACACGCCTTGCCAAAGTCTGTAAAGAAAAAGGGGTCGACTGGATAGTCGCCCTGCCAGTGGCACTGTTCTATATGAGAATGGTTGCCCACTCGAGATCAGGACTATCCCCGTACGAAGTGGTCTTTGGCAGACCACCGAATATGTGGGGGACGCCCATTCCTAAGAAAATTACTGATGTTGATTGCAATATGTTGACAGATTACCTTGCCTCCTTGATGTCTGCACTCCAATCATGTCGTTCACAGGTTGCCGCAGCCTTCCCTGACAACACTGATGTAAAGCCGCATGATGTCCGTCCAGGTGATCTGATTTTAATAAGGAACTTCGACAGGAAAAGTCCGTTGGAGCCCCGCTGGAAAGCACCGAAGACCGTTCTACTTACTACAAGGACAGCGGTGAAGGTGGAGGGCAGAAAGGGGTGGATCCATACGAGTCATGTTAAAAAATGCAACGAACTGAAACCAGATCCCGACTCGTCCACCCCTTCCAAAGACTGTATCGAGCCCAATGACTTTAAAGTTTCCGAACGAGAGAAAACTCCCCAAGAGGAGTACAAACTTAAGCTCCGATCTAGCAAGTCAGACAGTTTAATTGTTTAAGTCCTCCCCTAGGTGAATCGGTTAAATAGTTTCTGACATGTATCCCCTAGATCGAGATAGAGAGAGAGAGAGACAATTCAAGAAACATACCTACTGCAATCACTGCATAGTCACTGTATAGTGACATTGTTAATAATGTTTTTTCTAAGTATTCTGATTATTGTTGCCAGTATATTACTTCCTATCTACTGCCCTATTTTCAAGCGTGAACAATCTGCTTACAATGTTTCTGCTGAACATTCTTTTAGCGAGTTACCTCCACATGAACGTTCTTACAGACTTGCGCTGCGCAACAACACATTCATTAGTATGTTACATCATTCCCATCAGACTAATAATGCTACCAATTGCTGGATATGTGGCCGACTCCCTCCCTACCAGAATTACAAGGGAGCTCTGCCCCTCTTTCCGTACCCGTTCACTCACAACGGCTCCTGTGGTGCATGGTTTAAAATAATTAATTCCTTAGATCCTGATATTGCTGTTTTCGACGGGAGCTGGGTTTGGGGAAACTTGAACTTAGTCCTGCTCGACGTCTGTTACCCCGATAAGGAGGGACTCCCCATTAGAATAGGAACTGATCTAGAAAATGAAGTATATGGATTGAGTAATTACACAATTAACCTTATGATCCTTACAGTTGAATCCGAAGCTGCACCAGTTCTCCCCGCTATGTCAGTCTTACCAGTCACTGGTGAATTATGTGTCAGGAAGAAAGGTTCAGTACACTTAGGTCATAGTAAATGTATGTTTCAGCTCTTGATATGAAGGACAAAAACATCTCAGTTTGCAGCAAAATTTCTTTATTTTGATTCATGAGATAAGGACAGCCGACACGTGTTTCGCCCCCTCTTGGCGAATTGCGCCGGGGCTTTCTCAAGGCTAAATTCGTTAATTCACGGCGAAAAATCCTTTTTCAAGGTGTAAACATTGTCCGTGGTATAAAAATATAATTTCTTCAATAATAAAAACCTTTCTTTTTAGGCTAATGCCTACAATCCTAGAAAACTCCCGACATGGCGGTTCCTGGGTCCGGACCCAGGAACCGCCATGTCGGGAGTTTTCTAGGATTGTGTCGGCTGTCCTTATCTCATGAATCAAAATAAAGAAATTTTGCTGCAAACTGAGATGTTTTTGTCCTTCATATCAAGAGCTGAAACATACGGATATTAATCCTGGGAAAACTTAACCAATCTTATGCGGAGATCACACTCACAACTATTCAAAACTGTTTCCCTAACTCCGAAGCCCAAGAGGTCCAGAGCTTCGAGTGTGTCTCCATCCACCAAATAACCACACTTATTCAAGTGTTGTCTAAAGCCTTGAAATCCTTGGGCCTTCGCTAGCTAATTCTCATAGTAAATGTACTACTGTGGTCGAATTCAGTGATCAAGGTAAATCGTCTTTTAAAGCTATCCGTCATTCCTACTTTGTTTGTGGTCATACCGCATACATACGTTTGCCTCCAGATTGGGATGGTACCTGTTATATTGCATCCCTTCTGCCACCTGGTTTTCTAGCCCCTCCTGATTATCACAGAAACACAAATCTAGTAAAGAATAGACTCCGAAGAGATATCCCGCTTGTCGACTACACAGAAACGGCATGGGAACAGTACACCGATTTTAATAAAGGATTCTTTTTCTTCATAGGTCCCGTCCAAAATAGTAAACTAATACGCAGATTAACTAGAACCCTTGAAGCAGTAGTGAATGAAACTGCCTCCGCTCTAGGTAACTTAACAGAGGAACAGTCCGCTATGCGGGTTGTTGTCCTTCAGAATCGTCTTGTTATTGACGTCATCTTGGCAGATAGAGGTGGAGTTTGTAAGGTCATCGGGTCAAGTTGCTGTATTTTCATCCCAGAAAACGCGCCAACTGTCTATCAAGCTATTACACGTCTTCATAAAATTGCTAACCTGATACATCAGAATCCAGGCACCTGGACTTGGTCCAGTTGGTTCTGGACAACGTTAACTGCTTGGGGATGGAAGATCCTATCCTTCCTAGGTATTGGCCTAGTCATAGTATTCAGTTGTTGCCTGTGCCTACAGTGTGGGCCAGCGATTTGTGGACTGTGTGCCACATCATGCATTGAACATTCTAGTTTTCTCTCACAACGTCAAAGAAAGAAAGATGAGCAAATGATGTTACAAGAACAGACTGATCGATTCATGAGGATCGATATATCATGAAGGGTCCGTAGGGAACAAGGAGGGAATGAGGAAATATAAATTTTATGGTCAAGTTATGTTCCCTAACGAGACCCCACCGTCTCCATGTACCAGCTTAAAGTGCATGTAACTTCCCTCCTGTGCCAGCTATGAAGACGCAAATACATTTGCGTCCAACGTTAACATGTCCTCTTTCAGATCTACCCTGAATGGGTTGAATAGTCCATTCCTAAGTATGCTATGCCAACGTCTTTTTGTAGTGTACTTTACACGGTTTTCAGCTCTGGCAAAGTAGGCCCTGAAATCCTGCCATCGAGCCTTTTTCTTGTCTGCTAACTCCGAGGGCCTCAGCCCAGGCTGCCTCTGTACCCGTGAACTCTGACTTACTTCTAGCGCGGCCCCCCGTGCTGGGCTCGGCCTGCTGCCTGCCAAGACTGACTACAACCTTTGAATTATCTGTTCCGCTCCTCGAGAATGCATTCCTGCCTACCAGTTTTCAGTAAACATTCCCCAGCTGCAGAGCCAAAGGGCCGGCCTGTCTCCGTGCAAGTAATTCATAGCCTCTGTTACCATGCTCCCATGGAAGGCCCATGCCCCCACGCTTCTCATGCAGACACTCAGACGCTTATACACGCACTCATAGTCAGTATAGAATAGCTTCTGCCCCAGAGACCTTTTCCGTTCAGATAATATGGTTCCTAAAACATCAGATATCAGATATGATAGAGGTACAAGTTGATCTGACATGCCAGACTTCTGTCTCTTTCCGCTAGTGTAAATGTCAAGCCCCCTGCACCCTCCAGTTTCACGTCAATCACACGTCATGCAGCTGCGCGCGCATCCAAGCTTCAGATTTCTGCTGACATTGCAACATTTCTGTTTAGTGCCACCCACATGTGACACCTACCTGTGACGTTTCTAGCGCACACCTCTAGTTCACGCCTAGTCCACGCCTTCTGATTGCGTACTAGTAACACGTGGATGCTGTTATCTTGTCTTCTCTCAGCTGTTACGCCTTCTATATTGGTTTCTATGGTGTAAATTAAGTATATAAGCTATGTATTGTCAATAAAACATTGCTCTATCCCTTCCTGGACCCTGTGTGGTGCCAGGAACTTGATATCCAGTTCCGGAACGATTCCTTTAAGGAATAAAACCCCTAAGAACTCTAACACCACGGACTCTGTTTCTTTCTTTCCGATTGAGTTATTATTGATTAAGTACTTACCTGCATAGAAATTAAGACGGTAAATTATATATTTACGAGGGAGCCGCAGGCAGGAACATACTCCAGAAATTAGACTGGCTTCACTGGGATGCCCCACACTTGCGAGCACTCCCGCTCTCCTTACTGGGCCGGGTGGCCCTATTTAAAGTGACCCTCCAGGGTCTCCTATACATCGTGCAAAAAACGTCCTTTAAGATCCCACCAGACATTTTTTTTCAAAAGGTAGTCTGAGAACTTTGGCTCCTGATGTGGGATGGTGGCACTTCGTGCTTAGTAAGTTGCAGAGGGGAGATTAAGGTGGACTGGCGGTCCGGAGCATTCGCAGGTATTACTGGGTAACACAGCGGGTGGCAGTCAACAACTGGGTTTTTGCGGACTGTGAGGATCCTGCTTACTGGGTAGATAGATTGGCCATGGACAAGAGAGGTTACCCCACTCCGGTGCTGTATCGAAGAAAGTATGAGTGCACCCTACCTACTCATACCCAAACAGTGGTAAGGGTGTGGAGAGGCTACCAAGTATTTAGGCTGAGAAGGTAAGTGGACTGAAATTACTCCACTGTAAGATGGTGATCTCTTAAGTGCAGCTGGAGTGTTGCAGGGCTTCACAAAATGGGGATTGATTAGCTTAGAGCGACCGGGCGATGTGTGAGGGGGACAGGCACTTGTGTCCTTCACGATCCTACAACAAAGGTATGAATTAGGTGACTAAAAACGGTTCTGACATTTGTAGGTGATACAACCAGCAAGGAAGTTTATAAGCTGGCACTCAAATTCAAATTCAAATTCAAATTCAAATTTAGCTTTATTCGATTTGTTTGATAAAATCATAAAAGCATACAAGTACATTTTATACAGCAAGTTTAAAAAGTTATCCCCAGCGAAATTTTGTGAGATTTTATAAAACAGTTTTCCAGATCATAAGATTCAATGATGAAATTACAGCAGTTGACCTCATGTAAAAACATAAGCAAAAGTTAAAACATGTAAGGGTTACATCATGGAATTTCTATATTTCATCACTGAAATTAAAAAACGTGAGACAACAAAGATGACATGCGCCTCATCTAACAAAAGTAATTTAAGATAGGCGTCTTTGCATGTTCTTATGCCCCAGTGTTTTAAAAGAGGTAATAGGTACAATTTTCTTGGGGCAGAATATAGATTGCAAAAGAACATAATATGAATATTACTTTGTGATGAGTGATCGTCGCATGGGCAAATTAGGTTCGAGGCAGTCCAGTCATTTTGTTTAGGGAGGGTGACCATACGAAAAAAGGTGCCTAGGCGCAGCCTGGTGAGAAGCATACGAGGATAAGATGCCGTTTCAATCCTGAGGTACAATTGCAAACCTTCGGTGGGAGTAATTCTTTGGTAGCTCGAGATAGTATTTTTGAGTCGCACTGCATCCCATCTAACACCCTCCAGGTGGGTAATTAAAAGTTTTTTAAGAGACGATCTAGACAGATTTTCAAGGGACTCTGGGTCATCATAGTATTCGGGACAACCAATCTTGGCGAACATCAACCGGACATGTCGCAACCATTTAATTTTGGATGCGGCATCCAAGCTCATGCAATCCCTGATTAGTTCTCTGTTGAGTTGGCATTCCCTAGTAGTCCAAATTTTGTGCCAAAGCAAACATGGTGACAGCTTTATGAAGTCGCTAAGGTATTTGAGGCCAGTCTCAATATGAGTAATAAAGGTTGAAGTAGATTTGCTCACCCCCAATAGGTAACGGATAAAAAGATTCTCACAAATTTGGAGTGAGGACACATCTTCAAAGCCCCATAAGCCTGCTCCATAAGTGACTGTCGCTATACACTTTGCTTGGTAAATCTGTATCATCTCTGCAGTCGGTTTGCCCCCAATTTTCGCTGCAAAAGTTCTCAGGGCACCAATAGCACGAGTAAAGGCAAGCCTCCTAGCCGTTACTGCATGTTTCCAGGCTCCTTTTCTCTCAAAAACAACACCCAGATAACAAAAAGTGTCTGTGGTCTCGATTCTTTGCTCGTCAAGGTATATCGAGCATTGTGGCCTTTTACTCTTTAGGGTGCACGGCATGGAGAAAGTTTTTGAGATGTTCACTTTCAAATTTCTTTTCCCCATGTAGGACGAGAATTCGCTTACCGCTCTCTGCAACCCTACCCTAGTCCTAGACATAATAGCCGCATCATCGGCATATAATAGGATGGGAACAGGCCTACCATTGACAGCTGGATAGTCATTCTGGAGATTTGTTAGGTCTTCTACAACAGAATTAATATAAAAACTAAATAGAAGGGGCGCGAGTATACAACCTTGCCTAACCCCTCTATTTATAGGGAATTTCTGTGTACATTGCCCCTGGGTCCCGAACCTCACCCTGGCACCAGCATCTCTGTAAAGTTCTTTGATAAAAACCACTATTGTGGGATCCACCCCAATGAGCTCCAAAGTTGACCAGAGCTGCAGATGATCCACACAATCAAATGCTGAGCTAAGGTCAACAAATGTAACAAACAGATCCCCTTTTTTAGCCTCAGTGTATTTGGACATTAATAAGGACAGATTTAGGCATTGCTCCTGGGTGCCCAGTCCCTTTCGGAATCCATATTGGAGTTCCGAAATAACCTTATTTTCTGTCTCCCAGTGCTGGATCCTCTTTAGAACGATCCTTCCTGCAATTTTCATGAGGCCGTCTAGTAAGGATATGGGACGGTAGCAAGCCGGATCGTCCCTGTTTCCCTTTTTGAAGATGGGAACTACAATGGCATCTGACCAGGTCTTAATTAAGCCGCATTTGTTTCCCATGTTCAAAACGTTCGTTAAGAGCGGAGCCCAGAATTCTAAGTTTGTTTTATAGGCATCCACTGGTGTGTGATCCGGACCAGGAGCTTTCCCTGAAGGACTTTCCCTGATTGCATTTTCGACTTCTAGGGTGGTAAAGACCAAGTCAATTGGATACGGCAAAACTAGGGGATCGCTTTGCTGTAAGTCCCGCATGAAATTCTTCGGTGATGAAAGTGCCTTTTCTTGATTAATGCTGTTCCCCTGTCTGTCGGTGTAGAGTTTCCCGTAATGTTCAACCCAGAGCTCTGCTGTAATTGCTACATCTATGCAATTATCAGTATGTTTTGGGTTGTATACTGATCTTATCACTTTCCAGAAAAGGTTGGTGTCCTTATTCCTGGCAGCTTCTCCCAGTGCTTCCCAGGCCTCCTTTTTTATGGTTGCTTTCCGGAGGTTAATTTCTCTCTTGTACTCTCGTCTAGCCTCAGAGATTTGAGCCCTATTTTTCGGGATGGTGTTTAAGACTTTCTTCAAGTTCTTTAGGGCGGCTGTGCACCTAGAATCAAACCACCTAGATGCACATCTCCCCTTCTTATTGTGGCTCTTAGTTAAAACCCCTTTTATGTACTCCTGTATATTGGCGAAAGCTGCCATGATCGCCTTAGGTTCCGCATCTACTTCTAAGCAGACGAATATGTCTTCAAGGCAGGATAAAATTAATTTGTGGAAGAAGACGCTGGGGTTCAATTTCTCCCACTTTACCACATAACCATTTATCTTTGCTAAGGTGACCTCCAATGGATATAGTGGGCCGCTAGGTTCCTTTAGTTTCTCCACTGGGAGCCTAACCCCAAAGGTAATAGGGTAATGGTCACTCATTGGATCTTCCCCTACCTCCCAAGAGGTTATAAAGTTGGGCGCGGTGGGGGATATCAGTGCAAAGTCAATTATGGATTCACAACCTCTTCCATTATATGTTGGGGCAAAGGGAACTGGAGGTGAGCATGCCTGATTAACGAAGGTGAGGTCAAAAGCAAACATAATACTGTTGAGGAGAGACCCCAGTTTGGTGTGTGAGAAGTGAAAAGGACCGTCCTCCTCACGATCTGCAAGGCCGCACAAACCTAACTCAGAAAGTGGGCAGACTGCACAATTAAAATCTCCCACCCAAATGACTGTATGGTCTCCCGCGTTTTGGTCCCTCACTTTATGGATGCAATTTAGCATTTTATTTAAGATGGATTCCATCTCATTAGGTGGCATATTGTTATAGAAATTCACCAGAATGACCTTTTGTGTGGTGCCCCATTTAAAAGAAAGGATTTGAAAGTATTGGTCAGAGTGAAAATTATACACTTTTATATCCCCCACATTCGAAACGTATATACACAGACCCCCTTTATTGCGGCCCTGAATGGCGGGAGCAGCAGGTGTATGGAACGTTCGATACCCCAGGATATGCCTTTGTTCCACCAGCCAGGTTTCTTGCAGGCAGAGTATGCCATGCTTGTGGACCGTCTCCAACCAGGGTATATGCTTGATCTTATTGCCCAGTCCTGCTACATTCCAGGACAGTAATGAATGTTTCGGTTCACTATCTATCTGGTGTATGTGGCCCACACTCTCTATTAACTCCACTTGATCTTGGAAATGTGCCCTGTCTAGGTGTTGTATAGCTTGCACAGGGGGCGGGCACTGGGCAGCGGTGGGTGGAACCACCATCAAATGAGTCAAGTTCTTAGCAGTGGGTGGCGATGAGTTGCTATTAGTGATAATCATTGCGTGGTTTTGATCGCTTGATCGGGGTGTTTGATCTACTGTTCCCAGTCAGTCCACCTGATCTAAGCATCCAAACCTATTCATGGTGTGTACACCTTCCCACCCATTATTGGCGGGTTGCCATCCCTGCACCTGGCCATTCCTTCTTTGGTTGTGGATAGTGGTCCAAGCCCCAGGATACTCTACTAGCTGTTTTGGAGGGTAGAAAAAGGTTAGGGGTTTGGTGACAATGATTTGTTCAGTCACGTAATGGTCCCATGTGGTAATGAGATGGGCTGTATGAGGGTCTGCAAAAGACACCACGATACAGTCTCCTGATATTGATTTGTGAGTACGGCCCACCCAAGGGACTCTCCTGACCATTAATACCCTACTCCTATTAGGGTGAGGGATCTGCCTGTTGGTATTTAACCAGTGGATCACTTTGTTTTTTAAGGACCACTGGGTTTCAACAATATCCGGGGCAAGCGGTGGTACCCCTGCCAAGATAACCACATAGGGCCCAGCCTCAGGGGGAAGATCAATATAGCCTCCGCGAAAGTTCTGGTGATTTGGGTGTAAATTTGGTGTGCACTCTAGGAGAGGAGTGATGGGATTATTCGCCTTCTGCTCGGCTCTAGGAGGGGGTTTGGGCTGTAGAAGTTTTGTAGGGGGTTTTTCCTCTATTTTTGGGGGGTTGGCAGTGACATTTGAGAGTGTCCTAGGTTTGGGGATCGGGGTCGGCTTGGATAACGGGGGGGGTAAGGGTGCAGGAAGAATCAAGGGGGCTGGCGGAACCTCCTTAGGCGCTGTAGCTGTTTTAGTGCCAATGTTAGAGGCTGGAGCAGGTTGGATGCCGGCATTTCTAACCAGAGGTGGACTCTCATTGATATGGGGATGTGCGGCTTCCAGCTGTTTTAGGCTAAGCGTGGCCAGGGATACTAACGTTTTATCCATCTCGAGTAAGTGGTTCTCGATACGTGACAGTCTGAGTTCGAAAGGTGTCAATAGTTGTTTTAAGGTGACCCAGACTGTCTGGAGAAAATCTTCATCGTCACCCACTTTATCCTTGTTCCTCTCTGTCTTGTTTAACCCTCCCGGTGTTGGATTATCTGCGGGGATAATGGGATTCTCTACCACAGGAGCCATAGTGAGGTTACTATCCCCCCCTATTTGGTGGATAGCTGGGGGTGATGTTTGTTTATGATCCCCTACATTGGGTAGTGGTCTTCTATGGTTGAAAAACTGCTGCCTTGCAACTTTGGCTTTTTTACGAGCATAGGCAGATTTTACATTGTTTTTCTTCCTCGATGCTTGGCGACCTGGGTTTGTACTTTTTGGTACAGAAAAAGAGGGAGCAGTTATAACCGGGAAGGTGGTGGGATTTCCCTGGTTGGTGGGTGGGTCACTTTCACTAGGTTGGACGGTCATAGGGGAGAAAATAAATGAGGAATCTAATGCTGGAGGAGAGGAAGGAGGGGGGGAATGATGGACGTCGGCAAGAATCAATAAAGGGGGCGGACGTTCCACCTGTTGGGGAGATGCAGCAGACGCGATATTTCCCAGGGAGGATTTTTTAGAGTTAGCAAATGTTTGGGAAAGTCTGCGTGCAGCATCTAACTCGATTGAGACCCTCTTCTGCATTTTTGAGATTTCGGCATCTATTGCCAAGTTTGTTTTTACGAGGAACTCGTCCAGGGTGCCTTTAGGCTTGGATAAACCCAGCGCGGTCTTACTGCGACTCCCCCGGGTACACATAATGCGTGACAGTTGGAGTTTCTATATGGTACTCACTAGAGTCAATGCCCAGGCACGATAACCTTGCGAAGAGCCAAGGGGGGTGGGCCGGGCCAGTCCTCTCCGTCCTCGAACGGCCTCAAACGGTCCCGCCCTTGTCCCGGGCTTCTCCCGGCGCCCTCCCGCGCGCTCCCGCGCAGCGGGGATGACACTCCTCTTTTGTTGCTGGCTGATTGGACTCTAGGGGCGGAGCCGGCAGGGAGAGCAGCCCAGGTGACCACGGGCGCGCGGGGGCTCCTGGAACTTGGAGTCCCCCGCTGTGGCTCGCAGCCCTGCCGGTCAAAGAGATAGCACACCTGATTGCCTTACAGGACGCTCCTAGCCGCGAAGCGGGACCCGCGGAGCGGGTCCGGCGAGGGGCAGCGGCGGGAGCAGGCAACAGGCAACAGGCAATGCAGGCAGCAACGACCGCCCTCAGCTCCCTCCTGGTCACTGGAGCAGTAGGTCCGTGGTTTGGCAAAGAAATCCGCTGACTCTGGTGTGAGACGCCGCTTTTGTCGTCCTGGTGGGGGCGGAGCCGGCAGGGAGAGCAGCCCAGGTGACCACGGGCGCGCGGGGGCTCCTGGAACTTGGAGTCCCCCGCTGTGGCTCGCAGCCCTGCCGGTCAAAGAGATAGCACACCTGATTGCCTTACAGGACGCTCCTAGCCGCGAAGCGGGACCCGCGGAGCGGGTCCGGCGAGGGGCAGCGGCGGGAGCAGGCAACAGGCAACAGGCAATGCAGGCAGCAACGACCGCCCTCAGCTCCCTCCTGGTCACTGGAGCAGTAGGTCCGTGGTTTGGCAAAGAAATCCGCTGACTCTGGTGTGAGACGCCGCTTTTGTCGTCCTGGTGGGGGCGGAGCCGGCAGGGAGAGCAGCCCAGGTGACCACGGGCGCGCGGGGGCTCCTGGAACTTGGAGTCCCCCGCTGTGGCTCGCAGCCCTGCCGGTCAAAGAGATAGCACACCTGATTGCCTTACAGGACGCTCCTAGCCGCGAGGCGGGACCCGCGGAGCGGGTCCGGCGAGGGGCAGCAGCGGGAGCAGGCAACAGGCAACAGGCAATGCAGGCAGCAACGACCGCCCTCAGCTCCCTCCTGGTCACTGGAGCAGTAGGTCCGTGGTTTGGCAAAGAAATCCGCTGACTCTGGTGTGAGACGCCGCTTTTGTCGTCCTGGTGGGGGCGGAGCCGGCAGGGAGAGCAGCCCAGGTGACCACGGGCACGCGGGGGCTCCTGGAACTTGGAGTCCCCCGCTGTGGCTCGCAGCCCTGCCGGTCAAAGAGATAGCACACCTGATTGCCTTACAGGACGCTCCTAGCCGCGAAGCGGGACCCGCGGAGCGGGTCCGGCGAGGGGCAGCGGCGGGAGCAGGCAACAGGCAACAGGCAATGCAGGCAGCAACGACCGCCCTCAGCTCCCTCCTGGTCACTGGAGCAGTAGGTCCGTGGTTTGGCAAAGAAATCCCCACTCAATGCCTACGACCTATCCTGCAAAATAGCCAAGGGAGCTCATACCAAAAAACTATTTTAGAAGCCCAATGCAATTCCAGCACGCTTTTCAAAGTCCTAAAGAACCTAGCAGGAGCTGCACTCCAACCAGAGCCCCCGACACGGTCTACCACACAATGCAATTCTATTGCTAATTATTTCAATGAGAAAATAGACAAGATCTACTCTAATTTTAATGAAGGATGTGGTCCTACAGCCTTCCCACTGGTGCCCCCAGCTCCTAAGAAGTCTGCTGACAGGGACAGTACTCCCGAAAATCGACTCGCTGCCTGGCACCCACTAGACACTATCACTTTCATGGGAATACTAAACAGCATCTCCTCAGGCTCACCTTTGGACCCTATGCCTGCACGTATCCTGAAACAGCTTGATCCATACATTTTGGATATAATTAGAACACTGTTAAATACTTCCCTAGTGGAAGCAGTGGTACCCGCAGACTGGAAGCATGCCATGGTGGTGCCTCTGCTGAAAAAGGCGAACTGAGACCTGGAGCTTATTTCTAACTTTCGCCCAATATCGCTTCTGCCTATCTTTTCTAAAATTCTGGAGAAACGTGTGCACAAACTACTAGCTGAGTTTGCAAACAACAACAAGTTATTACATCCCTCCCAATCAGGCTTCAGAAGGGGCCACTCTACTGAGTCCACCCTATTAGGGGTAACGGAAGCGATCCGGCAGGAATTAGACAGTGGTGGCACGGTGGCACTCATTCTTTTAGATTTGAGTGCATCCTTTGACACCATTTCCCACAAAACGTTGCTCCCGAACCTAGAGGACATAGGGGCAAGAGGCAAAGCACTGGAATGGCTGGATCAATTCCTCTCTCACCGGACCTTCCAGGTCTTCTCTAAAAACAATGCCTCAGACGTCCTAAACTCCCTGTACGGCATTCCCCAGGGCTCCATACAGAGCCCGCTGCTCTTTAATATTTATGTGACGCCGCTGGCCAAAATAGCTGAGGAAATGGGCCTCACAATTTACTCCTATGCGGACGATACTCAACTAGTGTACCCTCTATCAACCACCGATAAGTCCAACACCCCTTCTCTCCGCTGTGGGCTCTTGAGAATGGCAGACTGGTTACACACTAAGAAATTAAAACTTAACGGGACAAAACTGAGTTGATCATTTTTGGGGAACATAGGGAACTCTGGGGTCCCACGCACTGGCCGACAGAAATGGGTCCTCCCCCGGTTGCGGTCCAATCTGCGCGCAACCTGGGTGTGATAATTGATGATAAACTGTTTATGCGTGTCCAAACTGCCACAACGGCCTCAACCTGTTTCGCAATCCTCAACTGGCTGAGGAAAATCCTATAGCAACTTCCAGAAGGGGCGCAGAGAACGGTCTTACAGGCTCTTATTGGCTCCAGACTTGATTATGGGAATATCCTATATCTAGGAGCCAATAAAGCTATCACCAATCGACTTCAGGTCGTTCAAAATGCGGCCGCAAGGCTGCTTCTCCATCTTTCTGGACGCACGAGTGTTGGCGATCATCTTAAGAAATTGCATTGGCTAAAGATAATGAAAAACCACAAATAACAACGGGTCAAGGAACAAAAAGGAAGCTATCTAGAAAACTGTGTGCTATTGATGGGATACAATCTATGAATCCACAGTGTTCATGGTGAAAAAATGTATTCCCATCAGATACCCATCCTGTACCGCCCTACATCATTTGGGATCCTTCACCCGAAGGAAGTGGAAATGAATCCACTATGGATTAGGTAGATTGTAGCCTAATCGTGCTGAAGGATGCAGTGATGTGTAGAGGAAAACTATATGGTGGTATCAGGGGGTAAAGATAACTAGCAGTGCAGAGAAAAAGAATGCCATCGACAGCCTAGACGGAGGCGAGGAGTACCGACGGACAGAGCGGGGCTCCATTTGTACCTGAGCTGTAGCCGGGTGAGGTGGAGAGCTCATTCCCCAGAGCGTGGGTGATATGATTACAATCACTTTAAATACACTTATTAGCAGTAGCACATTTCTGTAAAGGTCCTGATGAAGCAGACAGGTATCTTGTGAGCCTATTTCTCTGCAGAAACATGTCGACCTGGATTACACCTAAGTAGTTATTTGTAACACTACTCTGCACTGTTTTTTAACCTTGGGTGTGGGTAGGATTCTATTAAAATGTATTTCTTCCATTCCCACAACCCAATATTAATTCACTTAGTCACATGCTACACATGGCATTCTTTTTCTCTGCACTGCTAGTTATCTTTACCCCCTGATACCACCATATAGTTTTCCTCTACACATCACTGCATCCTTCAGCACGATTAGGCTACAATCTACCTAATCCATAGTGGATTCATTTCCACTTCCTTCGGGTGAAGGATCCCAAATGATGTAGGGCGGTACAGGATGGGTATCTGATGGGAATACATTTTTTCACCATGAACACTGTGGATTCATAGATTGTATCCCATCAATAGCACACAGTTTTCTAGATAGCTTCCTTTTTGTTCCTTGACCCGTTGTTATTTGTGGTTTTTCATTATTGGTAGGGATCATAACAATGCAAGGTCATTAAATATTCCCCTAATACACCCTCCTTATCGTATTGTTGTTATTGGCTAAAGATAGCCAATAGGGTCAAGTTTAAAGCTCTATGCTATATGTTTAGGATCAGCACGGGGGAAGCTCCTGCCTATCTTTGTAAGCTGGCGCAGAAATATCTACCCTCTAGAAACTTGCGGTCAATGCACCAGGCCAAATTTTCCGTCCCTAGATTCAAACGGGCACGATTGGGCGGGCGCTCCTTCGCCTATTTGGCACCGGTTCTGTGGAACTCACTGCTGCTTGAGCTGCGTCTTGAATCAAGCCATCTTCATTTCAGAAAGGGCGTAAAAACTTGGCTATTTAACCAATAGATTGCTTACTCCTTGTAGTAGCCTCCACCTTAAAAAAGCTCTACTCAGATCCAAGGCGCCGGGAAACCCTCAGGGTAGCTGTTGCGCCATATAAATGAAATACATAAATAAATAGGTGGATCACGCTCTGCAAGGTCACATCTGGGAAGGGGGGGAAGTTGCCTGATGCATCCCCACTGGAGGACCAGCTGCTAACTAATCCCCTGACCGAAAAAGCAATCTCAACCATCTATAGGAAGTTGATCTACAATTCTCTGGATCCCTTGGGGATATTTCAGGCGGCCATTCACCAACTTTTACGTTTTTCAAAAACAAGCTTCTAAAGCTGGAGTTGGTTTTTAAAAACCAATAACTAATCACCTTCACACCCATGGAACTTTCTCCCTGATTAATTTACTCCCAGGAAGTGGGATTCATTTCAAAACAAATTCTTATCACGACTGCCAGGTATTCCCTGGTGGTCCTGAATAAGAGAACAAGCATTTGCAATGCAATAGGTCTCGCATTAATTAAGTTTGAGCTATTGGCATTGCTAAATATTGCAACACCAATTGCAACAAAAGTCTATAAATCGTAGGCCAAAAAAAGTTATTTCTTTTTGTAGTAATGGTGGCATGCTGCGCTTTAGATGAATATGTTTAAAAGTAAAGTGTGCCATATTGCTATTGCTACAATAGTTAATTGTGGATGCGTTAACAATTGATGTGTGCACGGACGGATGGTGGTGTGTGTGTGCCTGTAGAAATTGTGCACTGATGGCTGGTGGTGTGTGTGCCTGGTGGAAGTGTGCACTGACGGCCTGGTGGAAGTGTGCATTGACGGCTGGTGGTGTGTATGAGCCTGGTGAAAGCATGCACGGACGGCTGGTGGTGTGTGTGAGCCTGGTGAAAGCGTGCACTGATAGCTGGTGGTATGTGTGTGCCTGGTGAAAGCGTGCACTGACGGCTGGTGGTATGTGTGTGCCTGGTGAAAGCGTGCACTGACGTCTGGTGGTGTGTGCCTGGTGGAAGTGTGCACTGACGGCTGGTGGTGTATGCCTGGTGGAAGCGGGCACTGACAGCTGGTGGTGTGTGTGCCTGGTGAAAGCGTGCACTGACGTCTGGTGGTGTGTGCCTGGTGGAAGTGTGCACTGACGGCTGGTGGTGTTTGTGCCTAGTCGTTGTGTGTGTGTGGTTGTGTGTGTAGTTTTGTGTGTGTGGGGGTGTTGTGTGTGTGGTTGGGTGTGTCGTTGGGTGTTTGTGGGGTTGTGGCCGTGATTAAGCTTGGATTTTCTAGTTTCATGCTGCAGTAAAACTTGCCCCAAATCACACAATGCAGAAGCAGAGATGCTGTGATTAAGCTCAGATTGTGGAGGAGGAAAGGGGAAGTGAGAAGGAGGGAGAAAGCAATGGGGAGGAGCTGAATAGGGAGAGAGAGCGAGGGAAGGGGGTGAATGTTGGCGAGCTGTGGCACGGCGAGGAGGATGCCGAGAGGTGGTGAGCCAACAAATTAACACGGAGAGGCGAAGCAAGCGGAGTCTTGAGGCAGGCGCCTGCTCCGGCCCCGAGTCTCCAACATGCAAATCACACACAAGCCACATCAAAGGGACAATCATTGCATCGGACAATTTGCAAAGTAGTGACATTTCTTCTGAAGTACCGAGGGAGAGAAACTCAACATAGGGCGAAAGCATGGGGATTTAAGCTAAAGGGCTCTAGTCATCAAGAGTATCTGGCTGTTGGCAAAGCCACGTTTAGAAGGAGGGGCGGGGATGACGGTCAATTTAATATGTTCAGTTACCAAAAAAAAGTAATGTTGAAATTTAAAAGCTCATTACAGCAAGCTTTACACTCTTCTTTTTTGCAAGCCATATTTAATATTAAATTTCCGAAACCTAGTGGTCGGACTGGATCTGCCACTATTAGTCTTTCATTTATGGAGATGGGGGGAGTATATGTACTATTTCCATGTCACAGTTTCACTGTGGTTTACAGAGGTTTTCCACATACTGAAAGACAGTCTGCAAAACAGTAATGAGGAGAAAAACAAGCTCTCTGCATTGCGGGTAGGGGAGCGGCTTCCTTTGAAGTCTGATGCCGAGGCTCAGACAAATGGTGTGGGTGTGCGATGTTGCTGGAGATGTGCACGCGCCCAGCTCACATGAACTGTACCTAATACGCAGTTTGGGGAAACTTTTCGAAAGCCTTACTATAATCTCGCCAACCATCCCTACGGGATGGCTTAGATGAGACCTAAAAAGGAATAGCGCCCACATCATTTCATAGACTGGCATCTGCCATCAGGCAAGCATAGGATCAGCAACACATTTTTTTGCACAGCATCGCCCAGAAGCCTTGGCAAAGCCAATGAGACCCAAAGGCAAGACCTGTTGGCTTTACCAGTGCTTGTTTTCTTTTCTTGGTAAGGTGGTGGCAGAGGCTTTTCGCTTTCAGGGTGGGGGTGATGGGAGCGGGAGGTGACTGAACGAGGCAGAGCTACTATGTTCTTATGTGTTATTGATGTGTGTTTAATTTTTTTTGGGGCGTGGGGGTGTCTTCTGATCTTGCCTGGCTGCTCTAGGGGACTGAAGGATGTGTTCGGAACATATTTAATAAAACATTATGTAGTGCTTCATAAGGCACGTTGCCATTTCTGAGCACTGTAATGAGCCGCCGGAAGTGTTACTTTAGTTTATGCTACTCAATTTACCAACTTCAAAAGATGGCAGTCCGATCCATCCATGCCTGAATTCGTGACTTGTAGGTCAGTGGGATGTCGGTGCAAGCACTGACTCACTGGGCTATCTCGCGAGTGATGACGAGTTATTTGTTTTATATATAGTCCAAAAAATAGGGGAGGGGCGTGCCTGTCCAAAGTCGGGCTCGTGAGAGGTCTTGGGGGCGGGGGGGTCTGACTGGAAGTCTTGAGCTGCGGGGCCTGATGGAGGCTCGTGTCGAAATCCGCAGCCCCTCCCCCCGTCGTCTAACCTACTTTCCCTTGGATAACGCTGTTAATCTAGGGGGGGGGGGGGCGCACCAGCTGTGCCCTGCCGCCCAAGCCCGCAGTTGCCGTCGCTTCCTGCGCTGCAGCACCGCACTGCCCCCCCTCCCGGAGCAAGGCTTTCTGTACCCATTATGTCTTACCACCCTCCTGTGGTGGCGCGCCCTCGTAATTTTGGCTCTCAGTTCTTGAGTGAGAATGAGATATAAAAGTGCTGGTACCCGCTGTCTCAGAGTGCCGAGAAGTGCGGGTATCTCCCATCCATGGCACTGTTCCAGCCCTCTGCTGGGCTCACTGTCCCCCCCAGAGGTGGTCTCACCCCTCGGTTGGCACTGTGAATGAATGAATGAAAGGCGTCTTATCCTGCGAGAACTTAGCCCAATGGCACTGCCTCTGTGGTTGACAGCCCTCTAATGGGCACACTGCCAGCCACAGAGCTAGTCTCACCCCTCGGTTGGCACTGTGGGCACTGCCTCTGTGGTTGACAGGCCTCTGCTGGGTGCACTTTCCTCCCCAGAGCTGGTCTCACCCCTCGGTTGGCATTGTGGACACTGTCTCTGTGGCTGACAGCCCTCTGCCGGGCGCACTGTCCTCCCCAGAGGTGGTCTCACCCCTCGGTTGGCACGGTGGGCACTGCCTCTGTGGTTGACAGGCCTCTGCTGGGTGCACTGTCCTACCCAGAGATGGTCTCGCCCCTCGGTTGGCACTGTGGGCACTGCCTCTGTGGTTGGCAGCCCTCTGCTGGGCGCACAGTCCTCCCCAGAGCTGGTCTCGCCCCTCAGTTGGCACTGTGGGCACTGCCTCTGTGGTTGGCAGCCCTCTGCTGGGCGCACTGACCTCCCCATAGCTGGTCTCACCCCTTGGTTGGCACTGTGGGCACTGGCTCTGCGGTTGGCAGCCCTCTGCTGGGCGCACTGTCCTCCCCAGAGGTGGTCTCACCCCTTGGTTGGCACTGTGGGCACTGGCTCTGCGGTTGGCAGCCCTCTGCTGGGCGCACTGTCCTCCCCAGAGGTGGTCTCACCCCTTGGTTGGCAGTGTGGGCATTGCCTCTGTGGTTGGCAGCCCTCTGCTGGGCGCACTGTCCTCCCCATAGCTGGTCTCACTCCTTGGTTGGCACTGTGGGCACTGGCTCTGTGGTTGGCAGCCCTCTGCTGGGCGCACTGTCCTCCCCAGAGGTGGTCCCACCCCTTGGTTGGCACTGTGGGCATTGCCTCTGTGGTTGGCAGCCCTCCGCTGGGCGCACTGACCTCCCCATAGCTGGTCTCACCCCTTGGTTGGCACTGTGGGCACTGGCTCTGCGGTTGGCAGCCCTCTGCTGGGCGCACTGTCCTCCCCAGAGGTGGTCTCACCCCTTGGTTGGCACTGTGGGCATTGCCTCTGTGGTTGGCAGCCCTCTGCTGGGCGCACTGTCCTCCCCATAGCTGGTCTCACTCCTTGGTTGGCACTGTGGGCACTGGCTCTGTGGTTGGCAGCCCTCTGCTGGGCGCACTGTCCTCCCCAGAGGTGGTCCCACCCCTTGGTTGGCACTGTGGGCATTGCCTCTGTGGTTGGCAGTCCTCCGCTGGGCGCACTGACCTCCCTATAGCTGGTCTCACCCCTTGGTTGGCACTGTGGGCACGGGCTCTGCGGTTGGCAGCCCTCTGCTGGGCGCACTGTCCTCCCCAGAGGTGGTCTCACCCCTTGGTTGGCACTGTGGGCATTGCCTCTGTGGTTGGCAGCCCTCTGCTGGGCGCACTGTCCTCCCCATAGCTGGTCTCACTCCTTGGTTGGCACTGTGGGCACTGGCTCTGTGGTCGGCAGCCCTCTGCTGGGCGCCCTGTCCTCCCCAGAGGTGGTCTCACCCCTTGGTCGGCACTGTGGGCATTGCCTCTGTGGTTGGCAGCCCTCTGCTGGGCGCACTGTCCTCCCCATAGCTGGTCTCACTCCTTGGTTGGCACTGTGGGCATTCGCTCTGTGGTTGGCAGCCCTCTGCTGGGCGCACTGTCCTCCCCAGAGGTGGTCCCACCCCTTGGTTGGCACTGTGGGCATTGCCTCTGTGGTTGGCAGCCCTCTGCTGGGCGCACTGTCCTCCCCATAGCTGGTCTCACTCCTTGGTTGGCACTGTGGGCACTGGCTCTGTGGCTGGCAGCCCTCTGCTGGGCGCACTGTCCTCCCCAGAGGTGGTCTCACTCCTTGGTTGGCACTGTGGGCATTGCCTCTGTGGTTGGCAGCCCTCTGCTGGGCGCACAGTCCTCCCCATAGCTGGTCTCACCCCTTGGTTGGCACTGTGGGCACTGCCCCTGTGGTTGGCAGGCCTCTGCTGGGCGCACTGACCTCCCCATAGCTGGTCTCACCCCTTGGTTGGCACTGTGGGCACTGCCCCTGTGGTTGGCAGGCCTCTGCTGGGCGCACTGACCTCCCCATAGCTGGTCTCACCCCTTGGTTGGCACTGTGGGCACTGCCCCTGTGGTTGGCAGGCCTCTGCTGGGCGCACTGTCCTCCCCAGGCTGGTCTCACCCCTCGGCTGGCACTGTGGGCACTGCCTCTGAGGTTGGCAGCCATCTGCTGGGCGCATTGTCCTCCCCAGGGCTGGTCTCACCTCTCGGTTGGCACTGTGGGCACTGCCCCTGTGGTTGGCAGTCCTCTGCTGGGCGCACTGTCCTCCCCAGAGGTCGTCTCACCCCTTGGTTGGCACTGTGGGCATTGCCTCTGTGGTTGGCAGCCCTCTGCTGGGCGCACTGTCCTCCCCAGGCTGGTCTCACCCCTCGGTTGGCACTGTGGGCACTGCCCCTGTGGTTGGCAGTCCCCTGCTGGGCGCACTGTCCTCCCCAGAGGTGGTCTCACCCCTTGGTTGGCACTGTGGGCATTGCCTCTGTGGTTGGCAGCCCTCTGCTGGGCGCACAGTCCTCCCCATAGCTGGTCTCACCCCTTGGTTGGCACTGTGTGCTGTGGCTGGCTGGCTGGCCTCTGATTTGAAGACACAGACATTTTCTGCCTGTTTTGAAGAAACTATCTCAATCTTCTCCGGCGCCAGGGACCCAACTCCCCTTTCTCTCTCTCCAGGGGCGTCAGAGCTGATGGCGCCCCCCCCCCCAGATTACCACGCCCTCCCCAAACTTGGCCGGTGCTGACTTGCACCCCCTTCTCTGTCTCCTTCTCCGTCTCCCTCCAGTTTCCTCCTCGCAAATATCTCCAAATCTCTCACTTACCGCGCCCCCTCCCCCTCCTCACTCTATCCCGCAAGTGGGCAGTGAAATCCCTCTAGCTGGACCCCCTAGTTGCCAAACCTTACTTGATGGCCCTAGATCTGTGAATTGCAGCTGCCCCCCCCTTAGTAACTACTTTAGCTGTGAATTCCCCGGTTGGCAGTGTCCCCCCCCTCACACACCCCCGCCGCCCCCTGTTGCCACTGAATTTAGCCCATCCGATCACTTAGTCCGCGATTCGATAAGTAAACCTTCCCCCCCCCCTTCCTCAAGCGCCTTGAGACCCTCTGGGTATGTAGTGCGCTATATAAATTCTGACTTGACTTGACTTGAGTGCCAACTCCGACTCCATTATTTGTCATTAAAGCCTTAATCTGCCCCCTCTGCCCACGGCCCGCCCCCTCTGTCCACGCCCCCTCTGCCCATGACCCCGCCCCCTCCTTGGGGGCTCTCTATCTGGATAGAGTGCTCTGTGGCGCAGCAGCAGGCCCCCCCCAGTACAACTAGTGCCGGGAGTGGGAGGGGCCTGGGGAAGAGTCACATCTGGACTGCTGGGCCCTGTAGATGTGGGGACAGTAAGTGGGGGTGGGTCTCTTGGGAGGTGGCCCTCCTCCCCTCACCGAAGCCTCACTGGCTGCAGCATCCAGGGTGGGGCCGGCGCCCCCAGGCACCTCCCGTGAGTACTCTATGGAGGATTGTCTAGCGCCTAGAAGTGTGGAGAGGGGTGGGCTGTGGGGTCAGCGTCTCTGTGCACCATTTGCACTGGTGTGTCTTAGAACAATTGTTTCTGATGTGCTTGTGAGTCGGACAAACTGGTGCATTCAAGGCGTCTGCTTGCAGCAGCTTCTGAAAACTCGACTACTGTATGAGAATGTGTCTGTGTGTCTGTGACCGCTTGTCTGTGTCTGTGACAGCTTATCTTTGTGTCTGGGACAGCTGGTCTGCGTCTGTGACAGGCGACAGCTTATCTTTGTGTCTGGGACAGCTTGTCTGTGTGTCTGCGACAGCTTGTCTGTGTGTCTGCGACAGCTTGTCTGTGTGTCTGCAGCAGCTTGTCTGTGTGTCTGCGAAAGCTGATCTGTGTGTCTGCGACAGCTTGTGTGTCTGCGACAGCTTGTCTGTGTGTCTGCGACAGCTTGTCTGTGTGTCTGCGACAGCTTGTCTGTGTGTCCGCGGCAGCTTGTCTGTGTGTCTGTGACCGCTTGTCTGTGTGTCTGCGACAGCTTGTCTGTGTGTCTGCGGCAGCTTGTCTGTGTGTCTGCGGCAGCTTGTCTGTGTGTCTGCGAAAGCTTGTCTGTGTGTCTGCGAAAGCTTGTCTGTATGTCTGCGACAGCTTGTCTGTGTGTCTGCGAAAGCTGATCTGTGTGTCTGCGACAGCTGACCTGTGTGTCTGCGAAAGCTGATCTGTGTGTCTGCGACAGCTTGTCTGTGTGTCTGCGACAGCTTGTCTGTGTGTCTGCGACACCTGACCTGTGTGTTTGTTACAGCTTACTTGTGTGTCTTTGTAATAAAGTTATCTGTATTACATATTTATGGAATTGAGTCAAGTTTTGTGTGCATTTAAAAGGCAGGTGTCCGCAGTCACTATCAGTGCATCTTGACGTTATCTGTCACATACATACATCTGCTTGCACTACAGTTGCGCGCCTGCAGTGTCTCATGTACCTGTAACATGCATGCATTACAGACAAGCAGTTGTGTTTGTAACGCAGTTATGAGTCTTTTGTTAGTTTTGCTTCTGTGTCCAGCTCTGAGTGTGCAGGTGTCCAGCTCTGAGTGTGCACGTGTCCAGCTCTGAGTGTGCACGTGTCCAGCTCTGAGTGTGTGTGTGTCCAGCTCTGAGTGTGTGTGTGTGTGTCCAGCTCTGAGTGTGTGTGTGTCCAGCTCTGAGTGTGCGTGTGTGCCCAGCTCTGAGTGTGCGTGTGTGCCCAGCTCTGAGTGTGCGTGTGTGCCCAGCTCTGAGTGTGCGTGTGTGCCCAGCTCTGAGTGTGCGTGTGTGTCCAGCTCTGAGTGTGCGTGTGTGCCCAGCTCTGAGTGTGCACGTGTCCAGCTCTGAGTGTGCGGGTGTCCAGCTCTGAGTGTGTGTGTGTCCAGCTCTGAGTGTGTGTGTGTCCAGCTCGGAGTGTGCGTGTGTGCCCAGCTCTGAGTGTGCGTGTGTGCCCAGCTCTGCGTGTGCGTGTGTGCCCAGCTCTGAGTGTGCGTGTGTGCCCAGCTCTGAGTGTGCGTGTGTGTCCAGCTCTGAGTGTGCGTGTGTGCCCAGCTCTGAGTGTGCACGTGTCCAGCTCTGAGTGTGCGCGTTTCCAGCTCTGAGTGTGTGTGTGTCCAGCTCGGAGTGTGTGTGTGTGCCCAGCTCTGAGTGTGCGTGTGTGCCCAGCTCTGAGTGTGCGTGTGTGCCCAGCTCTGAGTGTGCGTGTGTGCCCAGCTCTGAGTGTGCGTGTGTGCCCAGCTCTGAGTGTGCGTGTGTGCCCAGCTCTTAGTGTGCGTGTGTGCCCAGCTCTGAGTGTGCGTGTGTGTCAAGCTCTGAGTGTGCGTGTGTGCCCAGCAATGAGTGTGTGTGTGTGCCCAGCTCTGAGTGTGTGTGTGTCCAGCTCTGAGTGTCCGTGTGTGCCCAGCTCTGAGTGTGTGGGTCCAACTCGGAGTGTGTGTGTGTCCAGCTCTGAGTGTGTGTGTGTCCAGCTCTGAGAGTGCGTGTGTGCCCAGCTCTGAGTGTGCGTGTGTGCCCAGCTCTGTGTGTGCGTGTGTGCCCAGCTCTGAGTGTGTGTGTGTGCCCAGCTCTGAGTGTCCATATGTGCCCAGCTCTGAGTGTCCGTGTGTGCCCAGCTCTGAGTGTGCATGTGTGCCCAGCTCTGAGTGTGCGTGTGTGCCCAGCTCTGAGTGTGTGTGTGAGCCCAGCTCTGAGTGTGCGTGTGTGCCCAGCTCTGAGTGTGCGTGTGTGCCCAGCTCTGAGTGTGCGTGTGTGCCCAGCTCTGAGTGTGCGTGTGTGTCCAGCTCTGAGTGTGCGTGTGTGTCCAGCTCTGAGTGTGCCCAGCTCTGTGTGTGTGTGTCCAGCTCGGAGTGTGTGTGCGTGTGTCCAGCTCTGAGTGTGTGTTAGAAGGGGTGGTCCCCGGGGGCCAGGATTTGCGCTCCTGTCAACGCCGAGTTCCACCTCTCCCACCAGTACTGCCGAGGCTTTACGTGAGATCCTCACTGGGGAGGATTCGGAGCCTAGGATCATACACACTGAGCTCACACCACACTTACAAACGGACACCACACTGAGAGTTCAGTACACAAGTTCTTTATCAGCAGTAAATTCAAGTAAAAGGCACACGTATTTACAGGCAATCGAGGGATCGCAAAGGTCTCTGAGGCAAGGAAGAGGGAAGCGGGACAGTCTCGGTATCAGGCCAGTACACAACATACCCTATGCACAGCTCTCAATCCTCGAGCCGTGGGGTACGGAGATGGGGATCGTACTGCTGTTCCACTCACTTCTTCTCATACCAGGTCGTGTCGGTAGCGTTGCTTGTCCAGCCAGACCAGGTTCCTCCTCGAGCCACAACGACGTCAGCAGGGCTCGATCTGGAGTGTTGAACAGGTCTTGCAGAGCCGCGACCACGTCAGCAGGGCTCAGGGTGTTACGAATGTCCTTAAGTCTTAAGGGCGAGCCGCGACGGGGTCAGTAGGGCTCCCAGGTTCTAGTTCCTTCCTTCCGTAGTAGAGCCGCAACAGTGTCAGCAGGTCTCGATAGTTCCAGAGTTCAGTCTGCTCCTCAAGGTATGCTGCGATCAGATCAGCAGGGCTCTCTTGTCCAGGATACAACTGCCCGCTAGTTCTCGGACGGGGCTCGGAATAGGGCAGTAGCCCTTTGATATCCGGACTATCGCAGGCGGAGATCTCAGGCCTCGGGGCTGGTCTTTGGAGGGCTCGTCGGTTGGCTCTTTGATCCTTTGGAAGATGCGTCTGGGGATTGCCAGATGCTCAGCATGGTCTGGAGCCAGCTCTTGGGGAGGCCAGAGGTGCCATCGAAACCAGCCCACAGGGGAGGCCAGAGGTGTGAGAGAAACTAGTCTCCCAGGGGAGGCCGGAGGTGCAATCGAAACTCCTTGGGCTTATCTTATTCAGGAGGCCCTCTACTCCCCAGCCGGGCATGGCGCGTCTGAAGTCTAAGTTCCGCTGGGGCTGGAGTCATGCCTCTTGGGACGGTTAATGGCGGCCGGGTGTCCTGGAGGGAATGCAGGTTCAGGGCGCCCGGTACCGGGAAGGAGCAATGGCGGAATGCGGGGATGGTCGTCTGTCAGTAGGGGCGTGTGGGTAGCAGGGCGGACAGGGAACTGGACAACCAGGGGTGCTTTGGGGTGCAGGACGGGGCTAACGGGGTGCTGGGGAACGGGTGGAGCCTCGCCACGAGGCCGGGTCTAACACGCGTCCCCCCCAGCTGAAAGGCAGAGAGAACTACCCATCCCCTTGGGGGTTCTCTTCAATGAGGCGGAAGAATCGGGACAGGCCGTCCGCGTTGGCGTGGTCAGCACCAGGCCGGTGTTCAACAGTGAAGTCCATCCCCTAGAGGGAGATGGACCATCTCAACAGTTTGGGGTTTTCCCCTCTCATTTGCATTAGCCATCGGAGGGGTCAATGGTCGGTTTGGACCCGGAAGTGAGTACCGAACAGGTAGGGCCTCAGCTTCTTCAGGGCCCAAACCACAGCAAAGGCTTCCCGCTCGATGGTGGTCCACCTTTGTTCTCGAGGGAGTAACCTCCGGCTAATGAAGGCTACGGGCGGTCCAGGCCTTTGTCGTTTACCTGAGATAGGACGGCTCCGATGCCATGCTCGGATGCGTCCGTTTGGACCACAAACTCTCTAGTCGTCGGGGGCCTGCAGTACGGGGCGGTGCACATGGCGTCTTTCAAGGTGTCAAAACGCCTCTTGGCAGGCGGGAGTCCAGCTAACTTTCTGTGGCTGCTTTTTGGAGGTCAATTCTGTGAGGGGGACTACGATGCTGCCATACCCCTTTATAAATCTTCGGTAGTACCCTGTGAGCCCCAGGAAAGCCTGCACTTCCGTCTGGGTCGTGGGGGCCTCCCAGGCAACAATCACATCGATCTTGGGTTGGAGGAGGCCACCAGGCCGCTTCCGACCTGGTGCCCCAGATAGACCATGGACCCCTGTCCGATCTGACACTTACTGGCCTTGATGGTGAGGCCCGCATGACGCAGGGCCATCAGCACCTCCCAGAGGTGCTGGAGGTGTTCGGACCAGTGGGCGCTGAACACCGCGATATCGTCCAGATATGCGGTGCTGAAGTCCTCCAACCCAGCCAGCACCTGGTTAACCAGCCTCTGGAACGAGGCGGGGGCATTTTTCATTCCGAAAGGCATCACCCGGAAGTGGTAGTGACCATCCGGGGTAGAGAACGCGGATCTCTCCAGGGCCCCCTCTGTGAGTGCGATCTACCAGTACCCGTTAGTCAAGTCAAAGGTGCTGAGATAGCGAGCCGATCCCCGGCGGTCAATGAGCTTGTCTGCTCGGGGAATGGGGTGAGCGTCGGCCCTGGTGACTGCGTTGAGCTTGCGGTAGTCCACGCAGAACCTTAGCTCGGGAGCCTCGCCAAGGGCGGCCGCCTTCGGAACCAGGACCACGGAGCTGGCCCATAGACTTTCAGAGGCCTCGACCACTCCCAGGGCTAGCATTTTGGAAACTTCGGCCTGGATGCAGGCTCGGACTCTGTCAGGAACGCGGTAGGCTCTGTGCCGTACCGGAGGGCTGTCCCCGGTGTCCACATCATGGACACACCAGCTGGTGACGTCGGGGACGAGGGAGAAAAGGTCGCAGAACTGCCCTAGCAACTGGCGACAACCCTCGCGTTGCTAGGGGGTGAGGGAGGAGGAGAGCCATACTCAGTCTACAGAGCCGTCTTTCTCTTGTGCACCCAGGAGATCGGGGAGAGGCTCCGTGTCTTCTTCTGCTTTTATGTTATTCCTTTCTCAGATAGGTAGTCTGAATGTGGTGTTTTGTTGTTAATAAATCATGTGTCACCATGTGACCATAGTGACATCCCTGAATGTCGGGCACTCCGTTGGTTCTCGTGGAAATTAGACTCCAAATGTAGTTCAAAAAGAGAATTTTTTAATCATTCATCTTGAATTTAAGTCATTCAAATCTTCATTCGGGGCGCCTGTTTTGTTGTTAGGCATTCTGGGATGGGACTGTGATGAGTAATTACTTTATAGCTAACTAGCTGAGACACCAGAAACGTAGGAAAATATCAGTCATTACATCAGTCCACACGAAAAGACAACCCTCCTCCACCTGTTGTAGTTGCAGACAATATTGCATATGAAGAAAATCACATTATAGATGCAAAACGTATACATGGTCGATTACAGTATTTAATTGACTGGAAGGGTTATGATGCGTCAGAAAGATCCTGGAAACAGAAACACATGTACATACTCCAAGATTGGTCAGATCTTTCCATGCCTTGCATCCGGAAAAACCCTGTCACATACGAAGACCTTTGGGGGGGCAGGAGGCATTTCCTGCATGTGTAAACGGCCTTGGCATGTACACGTGAATTACTTGGGAAAGATCTAAGGCCCAAATCACCTTCACATGCACACGTGAGAAAACCTGAGACCCAAAGCAATTTAAACCCCACCTACTTGGTTCCCGATGCTTCGCTTCGTGCCTAAACACTCACCTGATTAAGCAAGTACTGTGCACACGTCAAATGTACAAAAAACACACTGGTTGGTCTTAAAAAGTAAGTGACAACAAACAAAGGAGACACCAGGGTTCTTTAGAAGGTAATATATTTTAGTTCATATAATTCATCTTGTTTTGTTTTTCAAAATAGAACATCAGCCGGCACGTGTTTCGTCAACAGGATGACCTGTGACTCATCAGGGCAGTGAAGGATATACAACAATAGGAAAATAATTACAAATCAATATACAAGTTTTGGTATGTAGGGGCACTACAACAACCAAGCAGCACTGTGAACGAAAAAGAAAGGGGGAAAAAAAAAATGAAGTAAAGTGGCCCGTGTGTGATAATCTGGACCTCCGCATGAAAGTGTCTACATATGTGAGAATGTGCACCAAAGTACAGACATTACTGTGGGAAAAGGTGCGGGATAACACAAAGGGATGTGCAAAATAACGAGGGGGAATACGTGTGACCTCCACATTAAAACCATGTGGATCGCCTGTAACGTTGTGAATGAAGAGCATCCAGTCCATGGTGAGAGTGGTGTAGTGAAGGACTGTTCAGGGTAAAAGGATCAGACCCTATTTTACCGAGTACCTGGAGAGAAATAAATATTGCCTACATGTTTGTGTAGCTTCCCGAGAGACCCAAGGGCCTCAAGTGACCGTTAAACAGGTGATAATTATAAAGAACCACGTAGGTTTATACGTTTGTGCGATGCAATGATTTAGGTAGTCTAAGTCATAACGTGGGCTAGCCGGCGTGTGACCATGCTGGTGGTGGCGTGACATAACTTAGTACATCTGACATTAAAAAACGGCACACGAACGTCTATGTCGAACAGGTCAACATCGCACAATTTAGGACATTATCCCCGAAAGGTTGTTAGAAGGCAATGATGGTACACAGTGATCATATTACAATTATTACCATTTATACGATGACACGCGAAATCTGCAACGCGCGCACCGAACAGTGTGAATGAAAAGTCATCATCAACAATCTACAAGGGCGGAAAAGGAGGCACTTAAGGTAGAACTCCGTCACGGTACAGTGCATGCACGGTTAAATACACTTCACATCAAAACAAACGGCAACTGTCAAGTTCAATGCGTATAAGTAAAAAGGTAGCTAATGCCAAGAAACAATGTGCTCAGTACAAAAAGCCGGATGCGGCTCTACAGATTCTATAATGCGATACCCGAGAGTAGCTGTAAATAAGTAAGGGGTGGAAAAAGAAAAGGAAATGACTCGTGTGCCCATACCTGTAGCGATGTGTATGGCTTTGAGCTGTAGGGATTAAAGAAAGAGGGAAGAGTCGAGTAAGAAATCAGGCCGATGTAAACGCAGAAGGCGTGGCCGGCTAACTACACATAGCAACAAATCTCACCGGTAATATGTAAACTTGGCGCGTGGTCCCAGGTATTTTGTCGGGGACTACGAGCTGCAAACTGTAGGGGTTCAAGAGAAGGTGAGGCAAGGGTAAATAAAAAGAAGGCAAAATGGTGCGCTGGTGGCAAGGTCGGTTGAATATAACTAACACCAAGTCTCACCAGTAAAGTAGAAACTTGGCGCGAGGTCCCTGGTATTTTGTCGGGGACTACGAGCAGTCAAAATAGGAGTAGGTCCGTCAATGCCGTCGGGTCTGACAGGCACACAATCTCCTGTAGGTATTAAGAAAACAAAGGGGGCCATGAGTAAGACTCCAGTTGCTACTGTCACCAGTAATTGTACTCTGTTACATAGCCTCGGAATCCAAACGGGGAAATGCACTCTTACCTGACGTGTATGTCAGTACGCGGGAAGTTCTCCGGCGTTGGTCGAGATCACCGATGAGACCGAGGGACTCGGCTTAAATGTGAAATTATGGCCGTGCACATGCGCACTGGAGCGTAGTTCCGGAAATGGGAGACTCCCTGGAGCTACTAGAGCGTGTCTAACCAATTTGAAACGGAAGTATGAAAAAATTTGTTGACACAAGTCTTCCTTCCCAACATCAAAGGATACGTAATGGAGCAATAAATATATAATCTGTCAGCGTGTACACCGGGGATCGCATTAGTACAATGGTTGTGAATACTGTTTTTTTTTACAATGTAGAATGTAAATTACCACCAAACTGTCAGTAATAAATGCTTTTAGTGCGGTGAACATTATAGAAAATAGTTATAAAAGATTACTTTGCCCGAAAATGCATTAAGTGGCAAGCAAATGAAACCTGGCAGAAATTCATCATAATTTAAATATCAATATGCAAAGCTGGTCAAAGTCGACGGTATATTAAGTCAAGTACATACTCATTTGAAAGAAAAACACTCACCTGACTCTGGACCTTGGTGGCAGATCATCCGAAGCTCTTTAGCGCTCCACCCTGCCTCCACCCTGCTTCGTTCCCTGTCTTCACTCAGTGTCTTCGGCTGTGTTCTTGCTGCCCGGAGCACATTTCAGACGTTCCTTCCTGTTTCTGAATTTTCGGCTCCAAATCCTCTCCCGGCACTGTTTCTGATTTCCTGCAAAAGAGAAAAGAAAAGAGAATCAACAAAGGGTTGCCAAGCAACACCTCGCTCTGAATGGTAAAGCGTTAGCATGCTTGAACACATACCAGTAAGAATTTAAACTTAATGAAAGCTGTGGCAGACCTCTTGACCTTCTATAAATCAAGAGAACGTTTTGAAACTCTTCCCGAAACAATCCAAGGACTTTAAGGACATTGAGTAAGTGAAGAATGTTAAAGTAAAACGGACATTTGTGTAAATACCTTGAGTCTGATTAGAAGACTGAAAGGAAACAGAGAGCTCAATTGTTGTTATTATTTATATATATTTAATGTGAAATTACGGAGCAAATATTGTAAAGGAAATCAGTAACTCTTGAGATAATTTGAGCAATCACAGATTATTAGTGCACCTGTAGGGTTTTTTTTGTTTATTCTTTCTTTTAGTTTCAAGAATCCTTTTGAGAAAAGGTCAATGGTAATTAAGGTATACCTAATTAAGAGTTGCAAAGCAGATGTTTGACCTAAAGAAGTGATTTAGGGTGTTCAGATTATTCGGGTACATTTATAAGATTATACACGAGCTGAAAACTGAAGCCCAGTAACACTTTGCCTTTCTCGAGAGACATTCTACACGACTGAATTGTCAAGTCGGTCTACAAGAATCCAGTGTGTCTTCTCTTTTCTCTCGTCCCTATTCCCCCCTCCCCCGGGGTTCGATCAGGGCGGCAAGTGAATCCTATCCTTGCCTCTCTGGTGGAGTTCAGAGGGAGTTGGGTAATAGCAGCATCAAGGAAGGAACAAACCGGAGTACAGGTGGGTGAATTCGTGACACCCTGGGCCCCGGGACCACCACCTCCAAGGGGCTTTGTACTCATTGGGAGGGGGGGGCGCGCAGCCCCCATTCTAGAGCCCTTGATGGCCTGGGGACTATCACCCCCTAGAGCCAGCTGCAATGTCTCCCGCCATGCCATAGCAAACTCTGCTTTGCCTCTTGGAAGCGAGAGCAGGAAACCTGCTCTCGCTTCCATGAAGCAAAGCAGAATTGCTTTTGGGGAAGGGGAGCTGCATGTTAGCAGCTCCCCTTGCCCAAAAACAATTATGGCTCCCGCAGGAGACGAGGAGCCGGCAGGGACCGTGGGGGCATTGAGGCTCCCCCCAAATTGAAGGTCGGCCCCCGGGGATGGGGTCCCTGGAGCCACAAATGGCACGGGAGGAGGGCCACAAAGCCCCCTCCCCTTTAGTTTATTGATTTTTTTTTAATGGAAGGGCAGCCCTGGGGGATTTGGTCCCCGGGGGCTAGAGGTGGCCCAGGGGAGTGAAGCCACGCTGCCCCCCTACCGGCAAAATGTTTTACCACAAGGCCAGGTGCTGGGGGATTGGGTCCCCGGGGTCGGAAGTGACCCAGGGGCATGGGGATCCCCTCCCTGCAAATAAATAAATAAATAAAACAAGGCTGGGCCCCGGGGGATGGGGTCGCTGGGGCCAATAGTGGCCCAGGGAAGCGGGGCCACACGGCCCCCTTCCTGTTTTTTTTAAATGCTCAGGCCCTGGGAGATGGGATCCCTAGGGCTCAAAAAATGTTAAGAGAAGGCGGGCCACACAGCCCCCTCCTAAAAAACGAAAAAGAAAACCGAAGCTGGATTTCACCGTAGGCCCGCCCCCTCCCTGTACCACTTGAAAACACGCCTTCTGGCACGTTTTGGGTTGGGGGATGAAGTCCCCGCGCATCTTATGGGTCTTTAGGGGCCAACTAGCCCACCAGGTACCTCCAGCAAGCACCACACAGTGGGATTGCTGAGAGGTGGTCCGAGGCCACGCCCTTTTTTATACCACTTTGCAAACGCGCCTTGTGGCGCATTGCTGATGGGGCAATAAGGTCCTGTTGTGCCCTCAGGACTAAAGTGAACTTCATCCCCTGAGCAGCAGTGCGCCAGGAGTCGCGTTTGCAGAATGGTGTAAAAAGGTGGCGTGGCCTTTGAACACTCTCAGCAATCCAGCTGTATGGGGCTTACTGGAGGTAACAGGAGGGCTAGTTGGCCCTGAGGGACAGGGCACTATCGCAATTAAAACTCACATGTGATTATTTTTTTTTTGCAGTTTTATATAGCGTGAACTAGACCCAAACCGAATCGGGTATCAGAGCGCTTTACATAGCACCAGTTACGTTACAGGAGGACAGACACACATTCATTATAGGCACGGGGAAATTAAGTGATTTGCCCAGAATCACAGGAGATTTTGGCGTTGTTATCGAGACTCGAACCCAGATCCCCAGGTGGCAGTGGTCTGCATTTTCTGAGACTCTGGCTTTACTGCCTCACTGATGAGTGATCCTATCCACTTACGGGTACTTACTGACACCCAAGGTGCTCCTCAGCCCTTACCTCTCCGCTCAAAGATATCAATTTATAATAGGATCTTCCATTTAAGCCATAGGCTAGTTAGTAAATTCTCTCTCTCTCAATCTATGCAGCCTCCATTTGTAACTGCTTCGACTGCCTACTCTTTGGAGTGCAGCGCGTTGGCAATCAAAGTCTTGTATAGATCATGATTACTGGACTATTTACACTTCACAGATGTGCCTGCGATCACTCTGTGGCATACTTTTTCCCTAAAACAGCAGTGTACAGACAGTATTTCCTTGTGAGGACTAGTTGGCACTGAAAGTCGATGTACCATTCTATTGTGAGTTAACTTCAAAACTGTTTATCCTGAATTTTTTTAATGGATCAATATTGCTGATTTTTCTTTATTCCCACCACCTACAAGTGGTGTCATTGTTTTGATTTTCATTAGTAAATCCCCGTGCAAAAGACATTGCTACCTGCGCCTGGTTATAGTATTTATGAAAAGTACGTCAATTTATGAGAAAAAAACCTTTAACATCACAAATTCCTTCTCTGCAGCCTTTCTTCTCAGTCCACTTTACTTTCTCTCCTTACATGTCTCTCACGAATGTGGTCCCTCTTCTATCCTTTTCAGCCTCTCATTCCCTCACTATAGTGGTCCTTCATGCTCTTAATTTATCTCTTACTTTCTCTTTCTAGCTTCTCACTTTCATTTTCCCGTATTATCTCACTATTTTCTTTTAACTCTCTTCCTCTTTTTCAACAGCCTTTTTTTCTTTCAATCTTGTTTTTTTCTCACTTTTTTTTCTTGCTTTTACTTTTTATGTCTCACTGTCTGTTGTATTTTCGCTCTCTTGATCTTGTTTTCTTCTGCTAGCTCTGCTGCTCTTTTTATCCCTCTGTTCTTCTCTCATCCTCATCTGTGTCTCCTTTTATCTCTCTCTTTATTTTTGCCTTATTTGCTCTTCTTCTCAACCATTGCCTGCATCACCCTCTGTCTTTCCTCTTTTTCACTCTGTTCTCTGATACCTTTGGGTTTTCTCTTGCTCTCGATTTTCATCTTTCTCACTCTCCACCCTACTTGCAGAGTGTGAACCTTTAAGCACTCTGAATAAGGGGGACATCATATCTGACAATCTCTGGCTGATATCCATCATCTTACAAATTCTAAATGCTAACCTTTGACTTTTTCACTCTCTTCTATGATTCCCTTGATTTTGCAGTCACTTTCATGTTAATGTGTATCTCTTTTGCTCTGGTTCTTACCCTATTTCATTCTCTCATGCTATTTCTCACTTAGTTTTCACATTCTCTTAGTCTATCTTATTATCTCTTTTGCTATTTTGGTCACACATAAGACTACCAGATTTTGAAAACAACAAAAAAACTGTATATTTTAAAAACTCTAAAAGAAGGACGACAATATTACATCAACTGATGGGTATGGGATGACAGTCCTTATCAACATCGAAATGCCAAGGAAATAAATAAAATGCCATTTTAAACACTGTTTCATACCTGCTAATTAAATTGCTTTCTGATAACAGAAACAAGCCAGTCCTCCTTTTGAATACATAAAAATGTGCCTCTTTCAGCTAGCCCTCTATGAAAACAGGGACACAGGACAAATTTCTTGAAATTTGAAAAACCGGGGTTGTCCTGGTAAATCCGGGGCACCTGGTCACCCTAATCACACACGCACTTCATAACCTTTGTTTCTCCTTTGCTGTTTTTCGTTCTGTTTTCTACAACATTCACTCTTTTTTATATCCCCATTTTCTCTCTTGCTTTGTTTTCTTATATATATTCTCTGCATATCAGGTTTCAAAAAGGCCCTTCCGGGTCGCAGAGTTGAAAGGGTCTTATCTAATGTATGGTTCATATGAGGGCAGATGGAGTCACATGAGGGCACGTAAATGTAAACAGCCCAGTGCAGCCGACTCTCAGGGCACTGAAAAGTTAGGGGTCAAAGTGCAAAATGCTCCTAGGACAGAGAATAAAGGCACATCTAGTATTAGCGCAGCAGGCACAGTGGCACCAGGGCTGAAGAAGAGGTAAGAGCTGGGGGAGTGGCCAAGCCAGATACCAAGATGGTCGCTCTGCTTTGAAGCTCCGCCAGCAGTCGTTGCAACAACGTGATGTCCCGCTATCCAGCGAGGCTACCGGGCAGGGAAAAGACGCCATAATGCAGCGGAAGGGATCCTGATTAAAAGTCTCCCTGCGGTGCTGCGAGAAAACCACCGGAACGGCAGAAATCGGCGACTCCAGGCGGACGGACGACTTTCAAGATGGCGGCATCGACGATTTGAGGAGACTCCGGGTGAGGCTGCGGAGGGACTGAGCCAGCAGCTGGGGTGCTACGAGTCACCGGGCCACGGGCCGGATCGTTGATAGGCCACAATCTGGGCAAAGCAGCGCTCGGTACTGGCGGGAGGTCCGTTTGACCTACGGCGGTCTGAGCGGGCACTCTTATGTCTGCGCTGATCGCAGGGGCACACAGGGACGGTGCCTGTGATCGCTCCCTCGTCGACACCTGGTACAGCATTTCCAAAGCGCCCTTTGGGATCTCCTCCCCGCATATGCACTCGCTCGGCCACGGCCTGCGCTGTTCTCCCTCTCTTCTCCCGCAGGGCTCCATTGTTGTAACGCTTCCTGGAGTGTCTGCGCTGCTCCCGGAGCGAACAACTGAATCCAAACCTCAGCAGTGTCTCCGCCCCAGCCACCAATTTATGCTGCAGCAAACTTGAAACATTAACTGCCCACTGCACATTGCCTTGTCTTCAAACAACCTGCTTCGTGGAAGTACTGTGCCTCGACCACTGCTGCGCCACAAGCTCCATTATGGGAGACAATAGTGAAATACCCAAAACCTCCCCTGTTGCCAGGAAAATACAAACATGGGTTGGATGCCCATTCCTTGCTGATTAGTTCTGCTTGCCTAATCTCTCTTCGCCAGTTACTTGCACCTGGGCTTAATTAATACTTGGCGGGTGAAACTGCGGTATGGGCAGCAAAGACCCCAAACAGCGCCTTCTCCCCTTCGAAAAGGTCACCGAAGTAGTCCAAGAAGCCCCTGACAACATGGCGGAAGGTGGCCAGAAAGACACAACACCAGAGGGTGATACCAACCAATTAGGTTCCCTGCTACAAGAGATAAGAGCGGGGTTCAGATCCCTAGATGTGCGCTTCGATGACCTAGATAAGCACACAGCGGATCTGGGATCCCCGATCCAAGTTCACGACAGAAAACTCGACGTGGTGGAATCGCATACATCACATCTAGGAGATGGAACGGCTCAATCCTTGAAAAGTCTCGGCCAAATGGAACGTAACCTCAAAGATGTCGCGATCAAGAAAGAGGACTTAGAGGTGCGCAGTCCCCAAAATAACGTGCACATTTTGGGTGTTCCGGAATCGACAGCCACTGGTCGAATGGACACCTTGGTAGAAACAATCCTGATAGACTTGTTTTGGAGAGAAGTCTTCACTATGGGCTTTGTGATAGGACGCGCTCATAGATCACTAGGTCCAAGGCCCAATCCTGGATGCCCGCCCAGACCCATCACTGCCCGTGTCATGAACTTTAGGGATCGAGACACGGCCCTGCGCCTGGCACGAGAACGGGGTGAAACGGTATGGCAGGGCTCCAAGCTGTCCCCATACCCAGACTTTACAATCATAGTACAGGAGGCCAGGCGGAAATACACTGGAGTTAAGGCAACACTGAGAAATCTAGGACTGCTCTATCCAGCTCGGTTACGTGTTGAGATCAATGGAAGAGCCTGTGTCTTTGACAATCCTACGGAGGTGCAGGAGTTCTGTCACACTTACAAACTTAACACCAAACGCCCAGCTGAGGACAAAAGACTTCCTCATCCGCAGAGTGGTTCAGACGCCAGCATGGAACTATTCTCGGGATCTGGGCGCAGCTAAACTGTTAATATGGCCTTCCTTTACATGGAGACTTTATTAAGTTGGGATTTCATTCAATCACTTTATAGTATCATTTTTTATTGCCACGTAGCTGTAGGGCCGATGCCACCACCCCTAATGGTGTTCACCTTACAATTGTTGTGTGAATTTAGTAAGTACTATTTATGGTTGTTTTTCAGCGATGCAGAGGAACTATTAGTACTGCACTGTTTTTGGATAGTAATGTTTTTGCCTCTCTGGTAGGGTGGGGAGGCTGGGTGGGGGGGGGGGGGCTGGGACATTGTTTAGCTACACGGAGACGTTCTTAGGTACACACTTGGATGTAACTGGTAAGTAAGCACGGTTGATTTTCATTAAGCACTCATTTTTACCACCACCATGGCTCAGTTAGGGTATAATTCTGTACCCTCAGAGGTGGTTTTGGTGACATGGAACGTCCGCGGCCTGAACAACACTCGCAAAATAAGGCAGATAACACAGTATTTACTATGTCACAGGGTAGATGTAGCTTTCTTACAGGAAACTCATCTGCCTCCTAGTGATCAGGCCCACTTTGCCGCAAATTGGGGAACACATCGATATTTTGCCAACTTCAGCAACTTCGCAAGGGGCACTGCCATTCTTATACATAAATGACTCCCCTTCCATTTGCATTCTGTAATACGTGACAGTGAAGGCAGGTATATCATTGTCCTGGGCACTTTAATGGGTCACAGGGGGGCATTGGTCTGTGTGTGTGGCCCCAATAGCGGCTACCTGGACTTTATTATACCCTACTCTCTAAACTGGCGCAGCTAGGCCCAGTTCCCCTTTTACTGGGGGGTGATTTTAATATAGTCCAGGACCGGTCACTTGACACCACTTCGAGAGCACTAGATCCCAAACCGTGAGCACGAAAGGCATTGAGCTCGCTTTGCGATCAATTCTCCTTAATTGACATAGGTCGTACGCAAAACCCGCATAGCACTGACTATACTCACTACACTGCAAGTCATACCACATGGACGAGGCTCGACTATTGGCTGGCATCCCCAGAACTTATCAGCTGGTGTCATACGGACGCTTCCTTGCACATATTCGGATCACTCCCCGGTATTATTAATATTGAAGGTCTCGAGATTCCCCAGCCGCGCATTAGATGATGAAGTTTTTAGACAGGAATAACGAGAAGCGATAGAGGACTACTTCGTCATTGACACTGGTTCAGTAGACACTGTGGCAATGTTATGGGAGGGTTTTAAAGCAGACATGAGGGGCGTGTGTATATCCAAAAATGCTGGTATAGTGCGGGATTTGTGCAGTAAGTTAGCCCGCCTGGAAAAGGACCTAGGGCCGTTAGACTCTGAACAACGCCAGGCGACAGGTCCCAAAATAGACAAGCAATGTTTGTCCCTGCTCACAGAATTCAAAGATACCGCTGAGAGGGAGATACCTTTTATGTGGAAATACTACAATGCCAAGAAATACGGCGAAGGCGAGTGGCCGGGACGAGTCCTAGGACAGATGATTAGACCTCCCTATTGAAAGGCATACATCCCCGAATTGAGAACTTCGTCGGGACAGAAGATCACTGACCCACTGGATATCCAGGGGGAATTTATGTCCTATTTTAAAACATTACACCACTAGATTGGGTCCAGACAGGGCGCAGCAGAAGAGTTATTTGTCCGAGGTCGCTTTAGTTTATCTCGAGAAGTTTATGCAGGACTTTCTCGCTGAGCCTATCTCTGAGGACAGCATTGATGAGGCATCTCTGCCCTGAAGAGTTCCTCGGTCCCGGGGCTTGACGGTTTCACGGCGGATTTTTATAAGGCCTATAAAGATGTATTGATTCCCCATCTCCTTAAAGTATATGCAGAAGCCCTGGAGAGGTAGATATTACCTCCCACCCTGCGTGAGGCAGTCATCATTCTTCTCCCCAAACCTGGCAAGGACCCCCTGCTATGTGGTTCTTATCGACCGTTATCACTCTTAAACCTAGACTACAAAATAATGGCAAAGGCTCTGGCATGTCACCTGTCTCTCTTAATAGAATCTATCATTTCCCCAGCCCAGTCTGGTTTCATACCCCATCGCTCGACAGCCTTCAATCTACGCACATTATTTAACCCTCTGCATAGAATTAAATTGGAAATCCCTGCTACGGCAATCCTATTGGATACAGAAAAGGCATTTGACTCCCTTGAATGGCCTTTTATTTTATCCATCATGGAGCGCATGGGGATGCCGTTTGGTTTCATTGCCACGACTGCCCTGCTATACAGTCAACCGCTGGCCCGACTCCAACTAAATGGTACATTGACTGCTCCCTTCTCGCTTTCACGTGGAATGAGACAGGGCGGCCCGTTGTCGCCTCTGTTGTTCATTTTAGCCACAGACCCACTAATATGGCACTTCCAAGAGAAACACCTTCATAGGTGTTTACACTTCACCACCGGCCCATTGTTAGTATCATTGTATGCAGATAACACGATTTTATATGTTTGCAACCCCCAGACTAATTTGGATCCCCTGGGAGACTGACCTGGGTATTACGTTCACAGACGAACAGTGGGCTGCCTGCTGTGCAGTTACGAAAAATGTCTCCCTTAATAGCCGACACAAACTAATACACTTTAAATTTCTTTGTAGGATATACATTACGCACTCCAGGCTCCACAGGATAGACCCTGCCAGACCGCACCATTGTGTAAGATGCAACGCTCCAAATGCAGACTTCGCCCACCTTACCTGGACCTGTCCACGCAAACACTCATACTGGGTAGGAATACATAAGATAGTGAGTGGCTTGGTTAAGGTACCGATGACCCCCTTGCCCGAGATTGCCCTGTTGGGATATGTAAAGCATTTCCCACTGGAAATTCGCAGGTTTGTTGCCATCAGCTTACTACTGGCCAAAAGGGGGGTATCCATTCATTGGGGTGGCAGAACAGCACCCTCGGTGAAGGGATGGCTAAAGAGCATGGCGTCCTGTTCCACACATAGTGACCTATACGCAATAACGGCCCCCCCACCTCCAGGCCCAGAGATATCTGGGGAACTTTCACAACATACCTAGAGGCGCCGCGACAAGATCTCCCCTTCCCAGAAAGAACAGGGCATAGTCCCAACAGGGGTGGGTTAGACTGTCCCGAGATACATGTCAGTAATCAACTACACCGGATGCTAAACTCCTTTTTTGATGTCGGTACAGTTGATGTATTCCCATGCCATGATTGTAAACACTGTTTATGTGAATCAGAGTCAAGAACGATTGTAACAGAAAATATGTTAGCAGCCGAGGGACTTGCTTTATGTAACATGTGATCACTCTGCGGCATTGATTGAGCCCTTGACAGTGTGTATTATGTCTACCTGTACTTGCCAAAGGATTTTACTTGTCCTAGTGTACTTCTTTACTCATACCTAAACGCAAAATAAAGTTTAGAAAAAAATAAGGGATAAGAGCTCACTGAAGCCCACCCTACGCCCACACAGGAGCAGCAATCATTAGTGAAGCAGGTGCAAGGAAGCTCACCAAGGTGCAATTTCTGTAATCAGATGTAGGATAGATATATAGCCAATCACCGCTGCATGCAAGACCGTCTGTCTATCAGATCGGATAGATGGCTTTGCATACCCGACGAGACTACATGCTAGGACTTATCAAAGGCAATAATCCTTTCATGATTTTATCTGACTGGATGCGATGGTGATTACCAGCTTATTGATATTGCATCTCTTAATACGAATAAGCGACTTGGCGTTCTTCAATAAAACTATTTCAATATGGATCGAAGGAATTAAATCAATCATGAATGATAAGGTGATTGCCTATATATCTATACTACATCTGATTACAGAAATAGCAACTTGGTGAGCTTCTATAAAAGACTGTTCCAACCCTGATGAAGTCCATGTTGGACGAAACGCGTTGGCTGGGCTGATAAATTTGAGTACAAATAAAGAATACATTGAAAAATAGAAATCTCAAGACTCTGCGCTGTATTTTCTGATTTGGTGGATCTTATAATATTTTGTATAGTTTGCAAAGGAAATGAGGTTTAATTACATGCTTGAGCATAATTGATGAAAGAATCTAGTAATAACTGTATGCTCCTTTTCAGAGATTGACAATCCTAGTCAGGATAAGGCACACGCAAACCCCAAATTAAACTGTGGTCAACCCCCTGGTAGCTTGGCACAGAGCAGTCAGGCTTAATTTAGAGGCAATGTGTAAATATTTGTGCAACACTTCAAACAGTAAAACAGCGTAAACAGCACACACAATCAACACCATGTTAGAAAAATAGAGCTCAGTTTAATCAACAAATCGAAACCCAAAACACAAAAATCCAATCAGTATAACTGGAGATATGAATTTTTAAAGTATAAACTTCTATATAGCACCTAAAAACATAAAGCGCCAACCGAGGCAATCTGGTCATGCCGGACCAGGTTAAAGTCAAAAGTTTACGCTGATCACAATGGAGCGCGAATTAGATAGAGCCCCAGATTAGTTCAGCTGAAGGTTTACCTTCTCAAGTTTTGAGCCAAGAGCCCCGTTCGCATTGGAGAGGGTCGCAGGGAGTAAGGAGAGAGTTGATGGCGGTGGTGGACATGGCACAAAGAGCAGGCCAGGTGTCGCAGAAGGTCGGGCTGGAGCTTTACGTTGTTGGTCTTCCAGATCGATTGATGCTTTCCGTGCAAGGAGATATACGGCAGGGGCTCGTGCTGAAGTTCCGTGCGAGCAGTGGGATTCCGGTGCGAATGGGCTCATTTCCACTCATGAAGAGTTCAAAAGCTTGATTTAGGAGCCCACTGAACCACAGCAAGAGTCTAGGGCCTGAGAAGCACCTTTTGGGAGCAAGGAACGCGCTGAAGACTGGTCCAGGCACTTCCACAAAATGAATGGGAGGTCAGGAACAGCTCCCGCCCTCACTTATCAAGCTTCTGTTGATTCTAAATACAAGAGTATGGCTTTAACCTGTTTATTGCAGCGGCAATTCCGCTGCGGTGTGGGCGTTCGAATGCGCAGGCGGGGCCGTGTCGGCTAACGGACGTGCGCAGCACTACTGAGGTAGTGCTTGCGACGGCCGTTGGCCAACGCATGCACGCAAGGGTTAAAAAAAATATTTGCTGAAAACCCCTGATCAGCCAAATTAAAAGATGCTCGTGTGGACACACTTGTGTCAAAAAATTATTTTATAGATGCGGTCAGCAAGTGGGTAAAGTCTGTGGTTGCGGTGGCTCAGGAGAAAGGTAAGAATGTGCAACTTGAGATTCGCGGACTACGGTGGCATTCAGAATCATGCCTGAAGCCTCCAAAAGCAGCCCGCCGGACCCTGAGGAATTGCCAGTTCTGAGTTGCAAGCTGCAACAGTCTTTAGTCTACAGACCTGAGGACGTGTGACTGGGAGCCCCAAGGCCACGACGAGCCTCCAACAGTCTGGTCGCAGGGCATTGGATTTATTTAGGCATTTTTTATAGCGCATACTTTACCCAGCGGTGTCAGAGCGCTTTACAATAGAGCGAAGTATATAGGATTAGATATTATGGTAACATATTTACAGAGTATAAATCCGCCAAAAATTACACAATACAAACTAAAGTTGGAGCGATTAGGGTTCCAAAAAAACACATTCCACAGTTGAAGCGTAAGGACAAACTAGTCTCCAGTATGTATGTATATGTATAGGCATTTATATAGCGCACTACTTACCCGGAGGGTCCCAAGGCGCTTCGACCGCTGCGAAACCCTTCCTGGCTTCCCTGAGAGATGGTCCCTTAATGGGTATCTCCAGGGTGAGACCAGGCATCCCCGGCGGTCTGGTGGGGCCGTTAGTGAAGATGAGGCAAACTAATGCCCAGAGTTGCCGAGTGTGATCGCTGATCAGAGTGGGCACCGAGGCGAGAGAATTATCGAGTCCGCTGACCCTGGTCCAGAAACCTGCCGCGCCGGGAATCGAACCCTTGTCCCTGGTCCCGGGCCGTCCTCTGCTCTCGGGTCTGCCGCCTCTAACCAGTGAGCCACACTACTTCACAACAGTCAATGCCTCCAGGCTGTGTAGGTGTATTGTTTTGACCCCGCCCCCACAACCACTGACCATGCCCACGTGCCCTGCCCCATCTCACAGGCCCCCACTGCCACAGGCCCCGCCCCCACAGACACCACACCCACAAGCCCGCCCCCACATGCACTGCCCCCGGCAGAGTAGGAGCATTCACACCCACAGGCCCCGCCCCTCATAGGCCCCGCCCCACACACACAGGCCCCGCCCCCACATTCACTGACCCCGCCCCTGGCAGAGGAGGAGCATCAACACCCACAGGCCCAGCCCCCTCTCAGGAATCATAAGTTAATGCTCTTCCACCACTGCCTCGAGTCCTTGTCTCCCCTTACCTCTCTTGTGGTTTCGAGGGGGCAGTGTCGGCCTGGTGGAGGGGACACACCGAGGGCCCCACGTGACAACAAAGCGCGCGCTAGACAAGGGCCGCCCTGATGATCTGTAGCTGCGCATGCGCAGGACACTCAGTTTGTCACAAGTGCGCATGCGCAGGATGTCTGCTCGTTGTGGCCGCGCATGTGCTGAGAATAGCAGAGCCCATGAAACATAAAGAGTGTGTAATTGAGCAGCCCGCAGGGAAGCACGCCCTGGAGAGTCCAACCGAGAGGGGACGCAACTGGGAACGTCCACATTGTCTTCCATTCAGAAAAACTGAAAACACCAGGACTGAACTAAGAGCGCGGGTTAAAGAGGTCTTGATGGGTTAACAACTGCGCATGCGCTGGGGACAGACACTGCGTCCCGCAGCGGAGCGCGAGCTAAGAAGGGCCTTGGATTAACAACTGCGCATGCGCTGAGGACAGACACCTTCAAGAGGGCCTTGTATTAACAGCTGTGCATGCGCTGAAGACAGACACTGCTTCCCGCCACGGAGCGCGGGTTAAAGAGGGCCTTGCATTAACAGCTGCGCATGCGCTGAGGACAGACACTGTTCCCGGGCCTTGGATTACCATGAGCGCCTCACTGCCATGACAGGGACACTGCTGCAGCAGCTCTAAGCAGCAGGGAGAGGGAGCACAGAGGTGTGAGACTCTGAGACACACAAGTAAACAATCAATCAATAAAATCTGTATTCGATCTCTTAAATACAGATCATAAAAGCACAATTTAAATCAGTGATCAACAACCAGCCCCAGTTCATAACAAGTTAAAATCCTAGAGCAAGAGAATTATTTAAAAAGAACATCAAATAGTTTTACAGGACATTTTATCTCATAAAGTGCATCATGTGCCTCATAGACCGAATCCAGTCAGTTTACATCAAATTACTCATTTCTGCATATAATTGTTAGTTAAAACCAACCTCGCGCCTTTCTTCTTTTCATACAGGACCACAAACAGGTGGCTACCGAAAAACAGACAACGGGATCAGGCAGAGATTTAAAGAAGTAACGTGCCACCTGGCATGGTTTAAAATGGTGGCGCTTTAAAATCGAAAGGATAAAGTCTTCTCATCCTGTTTTATAAAACACACAAAACAAGACTAGGTGCAGGTCAGATTGGGGGAATGGTTGTCGCAGGGGCACAGCATCAAATCTGAGTGTTTGACTCTTCTCTCCGTATAACCTAACATCAAGGGGAGGAGACTCCGACAAAATCTCAATAGTTCCTATCTAGATCTAAATAGGAATATCCTCCCTCTGACCTGGGGGAATCAAATGATATGCAAGGACCGTCTTTTTCTGTAATTCCTTTCCCTGCGAAGATAATGAGTCCTCCGCATAAAAATCTCAATTAATTTCTGTTTTGAAATCTTCCTGCATGCCGTTTAATCCTTAAATAATTCTCCCAACCAAATTGCCATTAATTCTGTTTCCACATAACCCAGCCATCTGATCTTATTGTAATGGTCCATTTTAAACAATCTTTAAATATGTTTTGTATTAAATTGGTGCTAGTCTAATGGTATGTAACATTAAGGTAACCCCAATTCTATATGTAAGATATAATTTGAATAAGTGGATGGAACGGACACTAGGGACTTAAAGATGATCTTCAAGTTTTTGGAGACAGCCGGTAGGCGCCATACCCCAGACTCCTGCCCCTTATGTGGCTACTGCCTTCATCTTGGCCTGAGAAATGTTTTTAATTGGGTCAAGGGGCTAGCGTCTAACTTTTGGAGAAGGCCTTAATAGCTTTCAGACTTCTTTCCATTCCTAGTGCTCTTGCCGATACCAGGTTCTCTCAAGTTTGATTTTTATCAAATAAGACTCCCAGGTATGGGAAGGACTCTGCCACTTCTGTTTTCTGGCAATCCATATGGAAGTGTGGGGATTTATCAGCTTTGCCAGACCCTGCTATAATGACAGAAGATGTTGTTTCATTTACTTTAAGGTCCAGCGAAGCCATGAATTATGCATATGTTGTTATGAGCCATTGGAGAGCTACCCCTATTCTTGCAATTAACACTGCATCCTCGGCGTAAGCTAACATTGGTAGGGGGTTGGTGTCAAACACGGGCACGTCCGGGGAGGAGCCCGAGAGGGCTGCCTCAACCCCGTTCGTATAGCTGGAAAAAAAGAAACGGGGCGAGGACACATCCCAGCTTAACTCACCTAGCGATCTTAAAGGGGCGGGTTCATTCCCCATTTTTGCCATACGGGACACATGCAGTGGTATTTACATATAGTTGGCGGATAAAGTTAATTATATGTGGATCAATCCCCATCTCCTCCAATAAATACCAAAGTTTCTGATGGCTCACGCGGTCAAATGCAGCTGATAAGTCTATAAAAGCCATGTAGATTTTCCCGTCTTTCGCTCTGGTATATTTGTCTATACATAGTGATAGGTTTAGACTTTGGTCTGTAGTGACTTTTTCCCTCTGGAAGGCATACTGCACCTGCATTAAGAAGTTTCTTGGGTCCACTCTTCCAGCCTGAATAAAAGGAGCCAACCCATAAGTTTGGCAGTTGTGTCCAATAAGGAGATGGGCCTATAGTTCTTTGGGCTTCACCAGTCCCCTTTTTTGTATATCAGAATAATTACACTATGCTTCCAGGAAGGTGGAGTCCCATCTATAACTATGCTGTTAAAAACATTTGTTGGGGGAGGAGCTTCGCGGGCAAGCAAGATGGCCGCGTAAGCTCGGAGCTCCGGAGACCCTCCGATCCTCCACACAAATCCTGATGGGAATCCTGATCCACGATAGTGGAATATTGTGGGTGAACGGTTGCTGAGGCGGGACTCATTGTCCGATTCAAAATCCGACACTCCTAGGTGGAATTACACCGTGTAGAAGATTCGTGCCAGGGACGTGCTACTGCCCGTGCGGTGGTTGACGACGGCGACACTGTCGCACGGAAGCGGAGTGGTGTGAGAGTGACTTTTCCGCTTGCCCAACGAAGCACGCGGAGTTGCGGAGTGGGACGGTGCTGATCAACAACTGGTTTTCGCGGCGCCCGATAGTCGCATCGAAGAGCCGGTGAGGCCCCGGTGTGTGATCCATTGCGCTGGTCACCAAAACCCTCATGGCGGGCAGAGGCGAGTCGGACAAGGCGAAGGTCCGTGGGAGTAGGAAAACTACGTATTCCCAATCGAACAATATGGATCGTTATGCCCAGCAGAAGAGCTCGCCGGGTGCAGCTGCCCGGCCTAAGGACTCAAGTCGGGCCGAGTCGCCAGACACGTCGGACCCGACACTCCGGGACGTCATGGGCGCCATTGCGGGCATCAAAACGGAGATGCATAAACAACATGAGGTCCTGACGCATAAAGTCGACACCCTGGCGATTGAGATCAACTTGATTAGAGCCGATCTGGGCAAGACCAACGATAGGGTCAAATCGTTGGATATTAAAACCGCGAGCCTCACAACTGATGTATCGGACCTACAAACAGAGGTCCGAGACTTGAGATCGGCCAACGATCTTTTCGCGAGACGGCTGGATGATTTTGAAGGATGTGCCAGGCGAAAGAACGTCCGAATCATCGGCGTACCAGAAGGGGCAGAGGACTCGGCCACCGATCTCTTCGTGGAAGACCTGATACAAACTCATCTGGCCCCTGCGGGCCTCAGCCGTTTCTTCTCAGTGGAGCGAGCTCATAGACTGCCAAGGGGACGCCCGAAAGTGGGTGCCCAGCCGAGGCAGTTATAGCAAGGCTGTTTAACTTCAGGGATCGGGATGCTATCCTGCAGGCATCAAGGAGAGACGGGCCGCTTAAGTTCCAAAATGCGGACATAAACTTTTATCTGGTCTTTACTCAGTCGGTACAGTGGCGGCGACAAAGCTTCATGGGGGTGAAGAGGCGACTCAGAGACCTGGGGATGAAGTACTTGATGATGTTCCCCGCGAAACTGCGCATTGAACATGATAGCCGTGCCATATTTTTTGATTTGCCTGAAGTGGTGAGCGAGTGGTTGGACACTTTGCCGCAGAGACATGATGACCGCGAGGAACAATCGGAGGGCGCCTCGGGAGGCCCTGAGAAACAGGAGTAGAGTCTATCTTAGGGACATTGTCGGACACTGGGACTGCTGGTGACAACCGGTATCACATTCCTGCTCTTTATAATGAATATCCTTTACTTGGTTATGGAGGGTGGCGGGGGGGCCTGCGTGATCTCCATTCTCCTCTAGGGTCTTTCTGTAGCGTAGTTTTCTGGGGCGACAGGCACACTGCTGGTTGGGGGGCTATTTAGTCTGATGCAGGGGTGCAGGGTGGGGGGTGGTTTGGTTGTTGGTTGTATGTTTTTTCCTTTTTTCCCTTCCTCTTCTCCAAGGCAATGTAAAAACTGTAATTCTTATGGTTCTGTAACTATGATGCCTGCCGGGACTGGCGAAGGCCCACAATTCGACGATGGGGGGTAGGAACCTAAAAGTATTGTGTTGGAATGTCAATGGGCTGGGGGATCGCATAAAGAGGGGTGTGGTTTTGCAACTGTTTAAAAGATGTATGCCCAACGTTATTTTGCTACAAGAGACACACTTGGTGGGGAACACGTGCCAAACGCTTAACAGGAAGGGTTTCAAGATGGTGGCGCACTCGGGGTTCTCTTCGGGATCCCGGGGGGCGGGGATCATGGTGCGCGCGTCTCTCCCATTTGAGATTGACTCTAGTGTTGCCGATGAGAGGGGGCGTTACGTCGCCGTCTCGGGGAGATGGGAGGGGCGGTCTCTGGTCCTGGTTTCGGTTTATGTTCCCCCTGGGTTGCAAAATGACACGTTTCGGGACATTGGGGGCACCATTTTAGGTCTCCCTGAGAGTCTGCTTATTATAGGAGGGGATTTCAACGCAGTTTGTTCAGGGACCCTAGACAGACATCCATCCAGAGATCTCCGAGGTTCGCAATCCTGGCTTCCCGACTTCCTGGACACTATGGGACTTATTGACTGCTGGCGGCTCATGCACCCTACCCAGAGTCAATACTCATTCCACTCGGGGGCACACGGAAGCCTCTCCAGAATTGATTATGTTCTGGCTCTAGCAGCGCACGCGTCGGCAGTCTCTGAGGCCCGACTAATGGCGAGGGGCTTCTCAGACCATTCTCCGGTCTGGGTGTCCTTTGACTTCGACATCGTGGCGACCGTGAGGGTGGTCTCAGTTAATCCGTGGTACTTCCGCAACCCCAAGAGTCGTGGACTCATGGCTAAGAATATTGAGCTTTATTTCTCTGAAAACTCGGGGTCAGTTACATCGGCTATCTCCCTATGGGTTGCCTTTAAGACGGTCTTGCGGGGTGAGGCGTTCTCCCTTATAGCTGAGGTTCGGAGACGCAGGGACGCGGATGTGGTGCGGATTGAATCTGAAATTGAAGATCTGGACTCCCAATTGGAAGTCGACCCGACACCGGACCTACTCCATGTTCTCTCACTTAAACAGTCAGAGTATCGAGCTACTGTTACTGATGCTGCCAAGGTCATGGGTAGAGAGCAACAGGGTCGGATCTATGATGTCAGGGACAAGGCGGGCAAACTCATCGCCTGGCTGGATAAAAAAGAGAGAGCCAACCGTGTGGTCCCGGAGGTGCTGGGGGAGGACGGCGTGACTGTCACCGACCCGAGCGCCATTGTCATGGCATTTGCAGACTATTTCGAGACCGTTTATACCTCGGTCTCCGACATGTCTGAGACTGACTCCGGGGAGCTCTTGGCAGAAGCGGAGCTCTCCTGCCTGTCGGAAGCGGAGCGGGACGACATGGATAGGGATATTACCGCCGATGAGATTGCCCTCGCAATACGTTCCCTGAGGTCTGGCAAAGCGCCCGGCCCCAATGTTATACCAGTGGAGCTTTACAAGATTAAGCCTGATGCCATCTCCCCACCCCTGCGGAACATGTTACTGGAGGCACGGGAGACGGGCATGCTTCCCTTGGACCAGAGACTGCCCACCATTGTGGTCATTCAAAAGGAAGGGAAGCCCAGAGACCTGTGTCACTCGTATCGTCCCATCTCTCTGTTGAATGCTGAACCCAAGATTCTGGCTAAACTGCTTGCCAAACGTTTGGTTGGAGCGATTAGCGACTTGGTTCACCCGGACCAGTCGGGCTTTATTCCACACCGCAACACTGCCCCTAACCTCAGGAGACTACATGGGGCCCTCGCGAGGGTCCACACGCTCAGGGAGCCTGCCGTCTTGGCGTCTTTGGATGCTACGATGGCGTTTGACTCCCTCGAGTGGAACTATCTGTGGGCAGTGTTGGCGAAGTTCGGGTTTGGTCCGGAATTCATAGGATGGGTCAAGCTCCTGTAAGCTAGCCCGCTTGCCAACGTAACGGTTAATGGTCGTGTATCTGCGTCTTTTGCTCTCCGCAGAGGCACCAGGCAGGGTTGCCCCCTGTCGCCCCTGTTTGCATTGGCGCTTGAACCGCTGGCGGCGTGGCTGCGACTCCACCCGGATATAAACGGTATACGGTGGTCCCCTGGATTCGAGGACCGTGTTTCGCTGTACGCAGACGACATCTTGCTATATCTCACCTCTCCTTGTAAGTCACTCATTGTGGTGTGTGATGTGCTACGTCTTTTTGGTTGGCACTCTGGCCTGGTTATTAATTGGTCGAAGTCACACCTATATGTGCTGAGAGGTGGGACACCTCGGCTTCCAAGGGGCTGAAACATACAGGTCGCGTGGCAGGGATTCAAATACTTGGGGATCTATATTTCAACGGATCCCAAGGTACGCTACACGAATAACTTGCTCCCCCCTCTCGCACGTCTCCGGCGTGACGTAGAGGGATGGGGGAAGCTCCCGCTTTCCCTGCCCGGGCGTGCGGCACTGTTTAAAATGATGTCCCTGCCCAGATTCCTGTATGCTCTTCAGAATACCCAGGATCCAGTCCCTTCCAGTTACTTTAGGGAGGTCGATGGTTTGCAGCGGGCCCTCCTCTGGGATGGCAGGCCACGCATCGCTATTGCAAAGCTTACGCTCCCATGGTATGACGGAGGCATAGCGTTGCCTGACATCCGGAGATATTATTGGGCTTCTCAGCTTGCGGCCCTTAATCACGGCCTCTACGGTCCAGCAGTGAGCCCGGGTTATGCCATGGATCGGTGGCTCCTGGACGACGGGAAGTATCATAGAGCGCTATACTCGAGATCTCTGGATGGTAGGATGTCGGGCCGACGAAGACAGCTGTACATATATGGCGGGCAATCACAAAGTCACAGGGGTGGAAGGGTAGGCTTACGATGGCCACTCCTCTCTTTGAATCTGAAATACTGGGCAAATTATGGCACACAAAGGGATTCGACTGGTGGGACATGATAGCCATATCCAAGATGGAAGATATGATTGTGAAAGGGGAGATAAAGTCCTTTGCTCTTTTACAGACAGAGTTTTAGTTGGGCGGAACGGAATACTTCAGGTACACCGACTGCGTCATGCCATTCTGGCAGCGATGCCGGAGGGCGAGCAGATCCCTGAGTCTTCCCCGTTGGAGGACAGGGTGCTGGACGGCCATATGCCGGACAGTGCCATTTCCTTAATATACAAAAAACTCATCAGTGTCCGTACGGACCTCCTCCTTGGGGTGAGAGACCAGTGGGTGCGTGATGGGATTGAGCTGGATGATGAAGACTGGCAATATGCAGTGTCCTCCCCCAAGGAGGTGGCGATCCCGTCCAGGTTGCGGCTGGTTCAATTAAAGATTCTCCATAGAGTGTACGTGACGGGTCCCAGGCTGATACACATGGGTCATTCAGTGGACGGCCTCTGCAGGCGTGGCTGTGGTGCATTGGCCACCTTCATGCATATTATCTGGGAGTGCCGGATGGTCGCCTCCTACTGGAGGCGTGTACATATGATCATGAGCGAGGTGACTGGGGTAGACGTGATGGCAGAGGCCCGGCGCTGCCTCCTGAATGTGTGGGGTCCTACTGATTATAATAGTGCACAAACACAATGGGTCACCTTGGGGAACATGGTTGCGAAACGAGATATTGCTCGGATGTGGGGTGCTGTTACAGCCCCAAAGGTGGTACAGTGGAAGGCCAACATGGATTGGTGCATGTTCCGAGAGAAGACGGTGTACGTGGCCAGGGGTAAACCCAACAAGTGGCAAAAGATATGGAGGGCCTGGAACGAGTATAGGGGTGATATTTGCCTGCCGCCTGACACCGCCCCTCTGGAAGAACGAATGTCCCCGTAGCCTATGGCTCCAACGTACGTCCTATTAGCTGATGTATCCTGTATCCCCCCCCCCTCCATGGTCTTGTAATGGGTGCTGTTCACATTGTTTTTTATGTTATTGGGCCTAGCTTTTCCTATGATCGGGCTCGGTTACACAAATGTTTAATTGCCTTGTTTCCTAGCACTAGTTTGGTGCTTTTCCCTTTTTCATCGTAGTTATTTTTCAAAAAAATTTTTTAAAAAACCTTGTACGTTTTGGTAATATGCTTATTGTACGCCAGCCGATTGACCGATAATATGCTGCCTAGCCTCCGGGATGTAAGGCTAAATAGCTGTGTGCACTGATTTGAAAATAAAGGTTTTCAAAAAAAACAAAAAAAACATTTGTTAGCAGAAGAGCCCACAAATCTTGGTTTTCCTGAAAAAGATCTATCGGCACCCCATCAGGTCCTGGGGCTTTCCTAGCAACACAGGCCGCCAACCCTCTCCTGACTTCTGGGAGTGAAAAAGAACCCTGCAATTTAGGATCTGTGTCACTAGAGGGCACCACAGGAGCAGTGTTTGAGGTGAATATAAATTCACAGTGTGCCACCCATGCTTCTTCACCTACATATGAGTCCAGTGTCGGATCCTTAGTATTTTTGAAATAGTGAGTGTTTATTACTTTCTAAAAATCTCTGCTATTGCATGTCCTAGCCGCCTGCTCGAGGCCTTCCCAGGCCTCCTCCCTCATATCCCTCTCTCTTTTCCTTCAAACTGACTAATAGTCACCGCATAGCAATCTCTCTCAAGATTGGTATGTTTGCCAAAACCAGTGGAGAGGCCGCTGGACATCACCACGTGGTTCACAGCCTGTGAGAGGGCTTGTGATATCAGACAACTAAAGAAACCTCTCTGGGGGCACTTCTTTGGGAACTGTTCTCTGGTAATTGCAGAGACAGACTTATGGCCCTTTCTGGGCCAGATGCAGGGTCCTATGACCTCATGAAGAAAACTCTGATTGAGGGCTTTGGACCCACTACTGAGGAGTATAGAATTAGGTTCAGGGGGCCTCACAAAACCCAGACCCAATCCTGGATAGATTTTGTAGAATACTCAGTAAAGACACTGGATGGTTGGTTAACTGGACACAATGTGCATGATTTTCCTGGGATTTATAATTTGTTTATGAAGGAACACATTTTGAGTAATTGCACAAATGAAAATTTGCATCAGCATTTGGTAGACCTATTTCTAATTTTTCCCCAAGAATTGTGTCTTGGGAATTCCTAAGAACTGGAGGAGAGTGATCACTGGGTTTCCCAACTGGGAGGCAAGATGGCGGTCGTGTGAGACTGCAGTGCACACAGACGAGTGCTGAGGTCTAAGAAAATATGCGGATTCTGCAGCTTAAATGGTTAAAATGAAATTGAGAAGTAATTCCAAACCCGCCGCTGAAGTTATACCAAAATTTTGAGTATACACTAATGCAATAACCCCTGAACAGAGCAATGGAGATTCTGGAGAACGTGATCATAGACGACACAAAAGTGACGATCAGGAGTCAAGTTGCAACGTTGGGATCCCTAATTGGTCTTGTAGTGATCCGATACCTGTGCAGCGGCAGCCACAAGTCTCAGAGAACCGCTGGTCAGACGTACCTTGTCGGAGCTCCGGAGCGGAGGGGTGCCGTGGCTGTCAGTGGAAGCGTCATGGCACCAATTGAACGCGGCGGCAGAGGCTGCTAAAGCAAGGGCGGCAAGACTGGCAAGACTGGCAGGCCAGGACGGTGTGGAGCCTGTGAGGCAAGCGGGCGGTGTTCCAGAGCCTGCCACAGGAGCTACAGAGAACATTTCAGCTAAGACACCGAAGCAGGGTGTAACTTCTATGCGGAAGGGAAGTCTGACTGCCCCCTCTGTCGTTGACCTCCTCCGCAAGACGCCAGCAAAACTTCTTCCGGGTCAAGGTGGGAGGAGTCAGCCGGGAACTCAACAGACACCAGCAGCCGCGAAGGCGGTGGATGAGCAGAGTAACCAGCAAAGCAGCGACGCGGACGTCCCTGGGGACAACTGACGCTAACACAGTAAGCCCTACACTTAATGATACAGCAGCTGGTGTTGAAGCAAGCATGAATTTGATAGGGGGTGTGGAGGTACAAGGGGTTGGAACTCCCGCGGGCTTGGCTGAACAAATTACTACTCCCCTCCACATAGCCATCGATGACATTATCCCTATAGATACTCAGGTGCATACAGATGATCGCAAAATGCCTGACAGCACAATTCAAATAGAAGTGCCCCAGACGGAGCCAATGAGTTCTATGGCAGCTAAAATTAACAAAAAATGTATTGATTTCGACCCAGACAGAGATAAAGATCCGAGCGATTTTTTCTCATTCTCGGACGAACTTGGGTGGTCTGATGACACAGGATCTCCTCTGAGTGATTTAAGTGACGACAAAATGAGTGCAAAAGAGCATAGAGCAGGCCGAAAAACTGTCCTAAAATGCAGAAAGAGCCATCAGGATACAACAGAGCTAGCTTGGGACTACACACCATCAAATCACCTCACAGCATCATTAGCACCGCCAGGCTTTGGAAATATAACACAACATTCAGACTCCCCAACATACCAAAGCTCAACCTCACCTACATTTGAAACTGTACTTCAAGCTATAGCGGCGCACAGAGAGGAGACATCTCATGATGGGTGCAAGGCCCAAGCTGCTCTCCGTAAGGCTCAAGGGGTGGTGCGCAAACTCTCAAGAAAAGTTGGGACATTTAGTTATCCAATGACAGATTTAGAGTCTAGAATTGTCTCTAATGAGTCTGAGACGGCTGCAAATCACGAACAGATTGACGCACATGAGGCTGAACTATCAGATGTGAGGTGGAAGCTGGAGGACATGGAAAATCGATTACATAGGAATAATCTATGCGTGCTAGGTATCCCTGAGGAAATTGAAGGGGGAGACGCCCGCTCTTTCGTAATACAACTTTTTCATGACTCTCTCCCTGAATTGTCTAGCTAGAACTGGGACTTAGAAGTTCAACGAGCCCACCGAGTCCCTCTTACTCTAAGACACCCGGTCAAACCTGGGGGGGGGGGGTATCCAAGGGCTATTTTAGTCTATTTCGGCAACTTCCTCTTAAGACAGGCAATTGCTGAGAAGGCCAGGCCAGAAGCTAAAGGATCCAGGGGGTCAATAACATACTTTGTACGTCCGGACTTCTGCCACGCAACTGTGAAGAGGAGGTGGCGGCTTCGCCAACTCATTAAACCCTTCCAAGAAAAGAAGGCGCAGGCATATTTGAACAACCCCGCTCGGCTGAAAGTTATAAATGGGGGACAAATGAAATTTTTCACCTCCGAGATCAAAGCGAAAGAATATCTAGATGGTCTCAAATGAGATATGATGTACATTTTTCGCGTGCTTTTTTTTTCTCTTCTCTTTCTTGAGTTTTAAGGATATCTCGTAACTTGGTTGATAATTATAATCATAGCTCTTCAGCTAGATGAGTTTTCCTAGTAGATGTGTAGGGGGGGGACAACAGTGAGACAGACTGAGTGGAATAGGGTAGGGGGAAGGAAATAAAAAAAGAAAAAAAAAGAAAAAAGAGTGGTCAAAAATATATGGGTTATAAGATTTCAAATGTGCATAATCCGTAGGGTGAAAACTTTATCTAATTTAAGCACTGGATAGGAGACGCACTTTCATCAAACAGACTCTAATGGAGTCTGCACGCCTCACTTTCAGGGATGGGGAGGGGGGATTTGGGGGGAGAGGGTTGGGGGGCGGGGCAAGGGAGGAAAAACAGTAAAAAAAAGCAACTAAAATTGTACAAATAAAATGTATAGGTTAAGCATACATTTTTCACATGGTAAAACCAGAATCTTTAACAAGTCTACTAGATGTAAGCCACAAAAAATAAAATATTATGGATAAGGGGAAAATATGTTCCTGGAATGTGGCGGGACTCAATGATAGGGTAAAAAGGGTTCGGCTGTGTGGGATATTTAGTCAAAATCCATTTGATGTACTATGTCTAAAAGAGACCCATATCCCACGGGAAGAAAGAGATTCATTGAAGGTCCCTGGATTTAACTTGTTGGTAACTACAACACACACACATCTTGAACCCTTGGTGTTGCCATATTAGCTAGACCCTTTTTGGGACAGGCCATACGTAAGGCAGCTGATCCCCTGGGAAGGTGGGTTATCTTGAGCTCAAAATTGGTATTACAATTTGTTCAATATATGCCTCTAACCAGGACGATCCCTCTACATTTAGGGAACTTGAATTGGAGTTAGCCTCTTAGACCAGAACATTGATATTTTGAGGGGATTTTAATATTTCTCGGAGGCAAAATGGGGTAAGACAAAACCAAGACAAATATACATACGCTGGACATAAACCAAAAGGGTTAAGAGCCATTTCCCAGCTTAAAGAGAGTTTAGATTTAATAGACATATGGGACATAAAACAACACTCTGACCCCGGATATACTTATTTCTCACATCCTCACAACAAATATGTCCGGATCAACTACATATGGGTAACCAGAGATTGCGCAGACAAGGCACTAATTAGTAAATTCCCAAAGATCATCTCAGATCACAATCTTTTAGTCCTTATACTCGATATCACCAATCTTAACAGGCCTCGGTCAGTATGGACTTTTGATAGAAAATTGCTGTAAATAAAGACTATATTGAATACATTAAGATATGGACTCCGGGTTTCTTTGACTGTAACTGATCAAGTGCATCCAGGGGCACAGTCTGGGATTGCTTCAAGGCCGCACTTAGGGGGGAGACAATTAGTTTTGTAGCTAAGCGCAGGAAAGATGCGGATAAGGCTAATAAGCTACAGTTGTAAGAGTTAGCTAAAATAGAGGAAAAGCACACCACTCTAATAATGCGAGGCGAGGATGGGGGATCGACTCTAAGAAAAATGCTTATTCTTAAAACTAAGCTAAATAGTAGGCTCACCCCGAAGGCGGCTGAGACCTTCTAGTCAAATCGTAATAATATCTACGAAGATGGGGAGAAAGTTGGGAAGCAGCTTGCTTTACTTACCCACCAGAAGCAGTCTCTTAATACAATCACCATCATTGAAGTAGAGGGTCAGGAATATACATCGCCGGAAGATATATTAGAAACCTTTAGAAAATACTACCAAAAACCATATCAAAATGAAGATACGCTCGATTATGAAGTAATCAGAGAGGCCCTGACTAGATGGCTAACCGAGTCTGGATCAAATAAGGTCATAGACGATATTACTAGGGAAGACCTGGAAAAGAATATTACGCATATTGAAGTACAACTCGCCCCATCAGAACTGGCCTCGGGCCCCTGACAAACTGCCTCTAGATTTGTATAAAATGTTGGGAGATTTTATAACACCCTATCTGTTAGATCTATTTAAAGGGATTCAAGGGAGCAGCATCACTCCGGATTCATGGCAGGAGACGAATATAGTAATATTCTCAAAAAAGGGAAAGCCCCCTAAACTACCTTCATCATACCGCTCAATTTCTTTAATAAACTCAGACTCGAAGCTATACTCAAAGATCTTGGCTACTCGGCTCAGGAGAATTGCGAACATCTGGTCTCCCCGTGGCAACATGGCTTTATCCCCGGCAAGTCTACCACGGATCATACACGTAGGGCCATAACGCTATTTAATATCATGAATGCGACGGGGGGCCAGATGTTGATAATCCTCCTTGATACCGAGAAGGCTTTCGATCGAGTTTCTTGGGAATTCCTATGGGCAGTGCTTGATAAAAATAACTTTGGGCCATGTCTTATGAAGTCAATTAAGGCAATGTACCATTATCCAAAGGCCAGGGTACTAGTGATGGGCCAGGAATCTAGGCTATTTGATATATTAAGAGGAACAAGGCAGGGATGTCCCTGTTCCCCGATTTTTTTTGCCATTTATATAAATCCCTTGATCTTAAAGCTAATCGCAAGTGATGTAATTAAACCAATCACGGTTGGCCCCTATTATACTAAGATACTGGCGTACGCCGATGACGTGGCGGTAGTAACACCTAACCCCACCGAGGCAATACCGGAAATAGAGCTAATCACTCAAGCTTTTGGTCAGATCTCTGGGTACTCTTTCAACCGTGATAAAACAGCGATTATTTGTACTGAAAATATACGGTTCGAAGACCCTAAGAAGGTAGATAACGCAGTGTATCCAGGAATATGTATATCCCCAAGATAGGGAAGATCATTGAATTAAACTATGAGTCCCTCCTCAAAATCATTAGGAAAGACCTAAAGAGGGTTGACCGTCTGCACCTCTCTATAATTGGGAGCGGTAACTTTCTCAAAATGAACATTCTTCCTAGGGTGTTGTATTTGTTTCATGCTATCCCATTAATAGTGGAAGACAAAGTCATCAAAACATTTGAATCCCAAATGAGTAAGTTTATTTGGAACTATGGGAAAGTAAGGAGAGCTCTGAACTATCTGTCCCTTCCCTCACACAGAGGGGGCTTGGCAATCCCTAATATAAAGCTCTACCTGTGGGCTACTTTACTCCAGCATATGTCGCCGCTATTTAATATAAAAACAACAGAGTCAACCATAGAAGTGAATCCCATGCCGTCAATCTATGAACTAGCGTTAGGTAATAAGGCAAAAGGCCTCTTGCTAAATCAGGTAGAACCATCATACTTTAAGAAGGTCAAGTTTAAGATTATAAATAGTGCCTGGAGAAACTGGAAGAAAACTGCGAGACATCTCAATATTTTAAAATTTAATAAATATACACCATTATGGCATTCTTCCTTGTTGCCAGTACAAGTCAATGATGACATTTCTAGTAGATGGGAAAATCTGGGGGTTCTAACTGTAGGGGACTTCCTTCATCCAGTTCCAGCTACTAGGTTTCTGTATCTTTAAAACAATTTCTCAATCCCGAATACAGATATTTTTTAATTTATCCAAGTCAATACGATCCTTAACTTGAAAACTCCAAATATTTTCCTCGCTAACATTCCCTTACTGGATTGTATAGCAAAATCCTCAACTAGGATAGGTACCCTCTATGACATGTTAATAGAAAGTCAGAAGGATGACTTGGAGAATGTTGAAGCAGCTGTCTGGGCAAGTAAACTCAATAATCCCAATGTCCACATCGATATGTCATTGCGGCTCTTATCTAAGCTATTTGTTTCCTTCAACTTAAAAGCACAGTTGTATAAAACGATATATAACTTGTATTATACACCAGCCAAGCTGCACTCTTGGGGGAAAAGAGTGAATGCAGAATGTCCTAGATGTGGAATAAGCCCTGCACATTTGATTCACATGTTTTATGAATGTGATAAACTAACATATTTTAGAAAAATGTTGGCTGGTTTTTGGCAAGAAGTGTTCGGTCACACAGTAGCTGAATCATCCACTCTATATCTTCTGGGACATGATAATACTCTAAGGCACACTAAGGAAGAGGAAACATGCCTCTTCTTGGGTACTGCAGTATACAGAATAATCCTTGCAGCTCGATGGAAGGAGGCAGTACCCCCTAATTTTCAAATATGGTTGGCACGGTTTCTGGGGATCTTCAATCAAGAAAAGGCAATATACGCGTGTAGAGGGAAAAAGGCTAGAGTGCAAGGATATAACATTTGGGAGTCCATTGATGCTTGGAATAATGGTAATAGATCTGCATAATGAACTACCATTTCTTTGTTTAGCCTTTTAATTCCCGTATCTTATAATGTGTCTAAAACTTTAAAGATCCTAAAGATTTTAAAATTATTAGCACTGTTAAAAATCTTTATTCGATGTACTTTTATATTCCCTGATAATGTGAGGTATTATCCATCCGATTTGTAATTATTTTATGAAATATTTATGCTGATTCATGCGATATTTGTAATATGCTCTCTCTTTTGTACAATTTTCAAGTGTTGCTAAATTAAAAAAAGAAAAAAAAAGAATTGGGAAAGAAGGCAGACCACTGGGTCAAGACTAGAGTGACAAGGACAGCCACTGGGGTGGTCAAAGTCAAGTCAAGTCAAGTCAAGTCAGAGAATTTATATAGCGCACTACCTACCCAGAGGGTCTCAAGGCGCTTAGAAAGGGGAGGAGGATTACTTGTCAAATATCCACGTTTTAAGTAGCTTTCTGAATGCTAGGTGGTTCTGGGTGAGGCGAAGGTAAGCGGGGAGTGAGTTCCATGTTTTAGCAGCCAGGTATGAGAAGGATCTGCCTCCCATGGTGGTCTTGTTGATGCGAGGTACAGTGGCGAGGGCTTGGCTGGAAGAACGTAGTTGGCGGGAGGGGGTGTAGAAGGACAGTCGTGAGTTGAGGCATTCTGGTCCGATGTCGTAGAGTGATTTGTGTGCGTGGGTTAGCAGTCCGAAAGTGATTCTCTTATTGACGGGTAGCCAGTGGAGGTCTTTCAGGTGACTAGAGATGTGTTCGTTGCGCGGGATGTCTAATATGATCCTGGCTGAGGCGTTTTGGATTCGTTGGAGTTTCTTCTGGAGTTTAGCGGTAGTACCTGCGTAGAGGGTGTTTCCGTAGTCCAGTCGGCTCATGACTAGAGCATGGGTGACTGTTTTCCTTGTTTCGGAGGGGATCCAGCGAAATGTTTTCCTGAGCATGCGGAGAATGTTGAAGCAGGATGAGGATACGGCGCTGACTTGTCTGTTCATTGAAAGTGAGGAATCCAGGATCATGCCTAGGTTCCGTGCGTGGTCTGTCGGGATGGGTGCTTTACCAAGGGCTTCCGGCCACCAAGAGTCGTCCCATGCAGAGGGGGATGTACCTAAGATGAGGACTTCTGTTTTGTCTGAGTTCAGTTTCAGACGGCTTTGTTTCATCCATTCGGCAACCTCTTTCATTCCTTCGTGTAGGTTAGTTTTGGCGGTGCTGGGGTCATTGGTGAGAGAAAGGATTAGTTGAGTGTCATCCGCGTAAGAGATGATGTTGAGGTTGTGTTGGCGGGCGATGGCCGCGAGGGGGCTCATGTATACGTTGAAGAGGGTGGTGCTGAGTGAGGATCCTTGTGGTACGCCACAGATGACTTCAGTGGCCTCGGACTTGAATGGTGGGAGGCGGACTCTCTGGGTTCTTCCGGTGAGGAACGAGGTGATCCATTCAAGTGCTTTTCCTTGTATTCCGATGTTATTGAGGCGTTGTAACAGGGTGCTGTGGCAGACTGTGTCGAATGCTGCAGAGAGGTCGAGGAGGATGAGGGCGACTGTGTCTCCATTGTCCAGTAGAGTTCGAATGTCGTCTGTTGCTGCGATGAGGGCGGCCTCAGTGCTGTGTTTTGCTCGGAAGCCAGATTGTGAGGAGTCGAGGGATTTGTTGGCTTCGAGGAAAGCGGCGAGCTGGTTGTTGACGGCTTTCTCGATGACTTTGGCCGGGAATGGAAGGAGCGAAATGGGGCGGTAATTTTTGAGTTCGGTGGGGTCCGCTGTGGGTTTTTTCAGAAGGGCGGTGAGTTCAGCGTGTTTCCAGTCTTCCGGGAAGGTGGCGGAGTTGAAGGAGCAGTTGATGACGTCTCGGAGGTGCGGTGCTATAACGGAGTCTGCTTTGTAGAAGATGTGATGAGGACATGGGTCTGTGGGGGATCCTGAGTGGATGGAATTCATCAGGCGGATTGTGTCCTCAGTGGAGATTGGGTTCCAGTCATTAAGGGTGTTCACGGGGGGAGAATGTTCAGCAAATGGTTGGGTGGGTTGGTCTCTGGGTTGGTTGTCGAAGCTGTTGTGGATGTCTGCAATCTTGTTGTGGAAGAATGAGGCTAGGGAGTCGCAGAGGGCTTGAGAGGGGGTGATGTCGTTGGAGTTGGCCGAGGGGTTGGAAAATTCCTTGTGGTCACAAAACCTCCCCAGGGGAAAGGTGGTGAGAATCCCCCAGATAAAAAGTCTGAGTCTTCTAAAGGGCCCCAAACACCTGTGCAGGTGGGTGGGTCCCAAACTACTCCCTATGTGCCTCACCCCTGTAGGGGAAGAAACTTTGATCCTAACAAGGCCTATTGTAACAACTGTAAGAAGTTGGGACATTTAACTGTAGGTAAGAACTGCCCCTACAACAAAACCCCTAAGGTACCCATTCGAGCTACTCCAGGGACAGTGAATCTACGGATGGGATCAGAGGAGTGTCCAGAGTAAATCTGGGAGTACACTCAAGCTAGTCTAGTCTCCTTGGGGGGTATGGAGTTTGCCAGTGTAGCTGGGTGGCCACCCACCTGTAAAATGTATTTACAATACCCCTCCATTAATGGAACAAAAATAGAAGCCCTGAGGGATACAGATGCCAGCATCACTATGGTGAAGGAAATGCTGGTTTCCTCAGAGCAATACCTGATTGGGAAAACCTACCCAGTCACCAATGCTGACAGCATTAACACTCAACGCCCTATGGCTATGGTGACATTGAATTGGGGGGAGGTTTCTGGCCTAAAACTATTAGTGGTCTCTTCACAACTACCAGCTGACTGCCTGCTTGGAAATGATCTGGAAACCTCAGCCTGGGCTGAGGTGGAGTGAGTAACCCATGCAGCCATGCTGGGTATTGCTAGACTGGTGCATGTGTGCAAACCAGAGCACAGAGCAAAAAGCACAGTGAACAAGTAGGTTTGGAGCCTGAAACTATGGCCCAACCAACCAAGAGAAAAGACAAGAAGACTGGGGAGCCAACTTCTACAAAGCAAACCTCTCAAGACCCCTCTCCTCAGGGAGAGGACTTGAAACCCCTAGAGGGAACTGAGCCCATGGAGCTTGAGCCTTACCAGGCTGGACCCAGGGGGACCCACTAGGGAAGAGCTGTGCCAGGGCGAGCGAGAATGCTCTACTCTTGAGAGCCTGAGGCAGCTGCTGTTTCAGAAGCCAAGGGAGATGTCAGTGGTACCCACAGAGCCTATTGGGAAGAGGGATTACTATATGATGAGGCAAGAGACCCCAAGCCTGGAGCTACCAGGAGGGTGGTAGTACCACAGAAGTACAGGGAGTTCCTCCTAACTTTAGCTCATGACATCCCCCCAGCTGGACATCTGGGGAACACCAAAAAAAAGGCTAGTTAGTCATTTCTACTGGCCCCAGATGAATCAACAAGTAAAAGAGTTTGTGAGCTCTTGTTTTACTTGTCAGGCCAGTGGCAAGACAGGTGGCAAACCAAAGCCCTCCCTAATACCACTACCAGTGGTGGGGGTACACTTTGAAAGGGTAGGCGTGGACATTGTGGGTCCACTGGAGCCTCTCACAGCCTCAGGGAACACATTCATTCTAGTGGTAGAGGATCATGCCACTAGGTACCCTGAAGCAATCCCCCTTAGGGTGACTACAGCCACTGCAGTAGCCAAGGCCCTCCTGGGTATCTTCACCTGGGTAGGGTTTCCTAAGGAGGTGGTTTCAGACAGGGGTACCAACTTCATGTCTGCTTACCTAAAGCACAAGTGGAAGTAGTGTGGGTCCAGTACAGGTTCACGACCCCCTACCACCCACAAACCAATGGACTTGTTGAGAGGTTCAACAAAACCTTGAAAGGTATGATCATGGGACTCCCTGATAAACTCAAAAGGAGATGGGATGTCCTGTTACCATGCCTGCTTTTCACTTATAGGGAAGTGCCTCAGAAGGGAGTGGGGTTTTCACCCTTTGAACTTTTGTTTGGCCACCCGGTGAGGGGACCACTTTGTCTTGTAAAAGAAGGTTGGGAGAGGCCCCACCAAGAGCCCAAACAAGACATTGTGGACTATGTGCTTGGCCTAAGGTCCAGAATGGCTGAGTACATGGATAAGGCATCCAAAAATCTTGAGGCCAGCCAGGAGCTGCAGAAGCACTGGTATGACCAAAAAGCAGCCATGGTTGAATTTCAACCTGGGCAACAGGTGTGGGTGTTGGATCCAGTGGCACCAAGGGCTCTCCAAGACAGATGGAGTGGCCCTAACCCTATCCTGGAAAAAAGAGTGAAGTCACTTACTTAGTGGACCTCGGCACCAGCAGGATACCCACAAGGGTTATCCATGTGAACCGCCTCAAACTCTACAACGACAGGGGTGACCTCACCATGCTGATGGTGACTGATGAGGAACAGGAAGCAGAGAGTGAACCTCTCCCTGATCTCCTCTCTTCCAGCCCAAAAGATGGGTCAGTGGATGGAGTAGTCCTTTCAGACAACCTCACTCCCCAACAGCAGACTGACTGCAAGCAAGTCTTGCAACAGTTTGCTAGCCTCTTTTCCTTGACCCCTGGTCTGACCGCTAATGTACCCATGATGTGGACACTGGTGACAGTAACCCTGTCAAAAACAAAATCTATCGACAGTCAGATCAAGTCAAGGAAAGCATCAGAGCTGAAGTCATCAAGATGCTGGAAATAGGGGTGATTGAACCTTCTGAGAGCCCCTGGGCTAGCTCATTGGTTCTGGTCCCCAAACCTCATCAACAGGGTGAAAAGAGAGAGATGAGGTTCTGTATGGACTATAGAGGGCTCAACTCTGTCACAAAGACAGATGCTCACCCCATTCCAAGGGCAGATGAGTTGATAGACAAACTAGGGGCAGCCAAATTCTTAAGCACCTTTGACTTAACTGCAGGGTACTGGCAAATTGGCATGGGCCCAGGAGCCAAAGAGAAAACAGCATTCTCCACCCCTGATGGGCACTACCAGTTTACTGTGATGCCTTTTGGGTTAAAGAATGCCCCTGCCACCTTCCAGAGGTTGGTGAACCAAGTCCTGACTGGGTTGGAATCCATCAGTGCAGCCTATCGTGATGATATTGCTGTCTTTAGCTCTACGTGGCAGGATCACCTGATCCACCTTGGGAAGGTTTTCCAAGCCCTGCAATCGCAGGACTGACTATCAATGCATCCAAATGCCAGATAGGGCAGGGCACTGTGGTGTACTTGGGCAACCTTGTTGGTAGAGGCCATGTCCAACCCTTACAGCCCAAGATCCAGAACATTCTGGACTGGGCAGCTCCAACCACCCAGACCCAAGTCAGGGCATTCCTTGGCTTGACTGGGTATTACAGAAAGTTTGTGAAGGGATATGGGACCATTGTGACCCCCTCACAGTACTCACATCCAATAAAATGCCCAAGAAAGTGAACTGGACTGTTAGCTGCCAGAAGGCTTTTGACACCCTGAAAGAAGCAATGTGCTCAGCACCCATTCTAAAAGCACCAGACTACTCCAAGCAGTTCATAGTGCAGATTGATGCCTCAGAGCTGGGGATAGGAGCAGTCCTCTCCCAGATCAATGAGGAAGGCCAAGACCAACCTGTTGCTTTTATAAGCAAGAGGCTAATCCCCAGAGAGCAGCGTTGGAGTGCCATTGAGAGGGAGGCCTTTGCTGTGGTTTGGTCCCTGAAGAAGTTGAGGCCCTACCTATTTGGAACTCACTTCCTGGTTCAAACTGACCACAGACCTCTCAGTTGGCTACTGCAGATAAAAAGGGGAAAATCCAAAACTACTGAGATGGTCCATCTTCCTACAGGGAATGGACTTTGAAGTGGAAACCGACCAGGGACTCCCATGCCAATGCAGCTGGACGTTCTTACACTTAGACAATGAAGACTCCCTAGGTCAAAGTTAGTCTCCTCACCTTTCGTTGGGGGGGGGGGGGGGGGGGGGGGGGGAGGTGGGTTGTGTGAGAAAGAGCCATCTTTCTTGCATTGGTATGGCCCCACTTTTTTCTGAACTGCTAATGTGCTTTGACTGAGTGTGCCCTGGGTTCCTGCAAACCAGGTACCCAGGGCCTGTGTTCCTTCCCTAAAACTGTATTGAAACTACAACCCAATTGGCACCTCTGGCCACCTGTCAGCCCCTAGTAAAGAGTACCCTATGTACCCACGGCATGGTGACCAGAGAAGACCCCTGAGGGCTGCAGCACTGATTGTGCCACCCTCAGGGGCCCTGTACCCTGGCACCCACACACTGCCTTTGCAGGCTGAGTGCCTAAGTACAGAACTAAAACAAGAGTCGACATGGCACACATACCTTGTCTGTGCACTCCCTATTTGGCTAATGTAACCAATACTAGAAAAACTTGACAATGAGTGTGTGCTATCTGGTGACAAGGCGGCCAGCCTGGCAAAACAGATCAACAGCTAGTGGAAAACCACTGGTATACCAGATGCAGTGCTAGTGTAAAGTATATCACTTTCAAACAAAAGCACACAAATAAATATATGTTATTGAATACACTTTTGCATTATCCAAAAACGATTTGTAATTACTACATTGATTGGTTTACAAGACAATCCATTATAAAGAAGTTATGGATATCGAATCTCGATGAAAATCAATTGAATACAAAGATACAAAATGTTGTATAATCACATTTGCAACTTTGCACACAAGAGAGATTTTTTCACAGAATTCACATTACAAAATCAGTCTTCCAGATCATGCCCAATGCATTTCGGGATATTATCCCTTCTTCAGGGGCACTATAAAGAGAAAAAACACATAACATATAACGAAGCCAATGCTGAGAAAGCTCACTGCTTGCTATGTTCACATACCTGTGTGCCATGCCCACAGAGCCCACTGCCCTGGCATACTTCAGTCACCCCTCTAGCTGGGTGCCCTATGCATACAGTACCCAGGGCCACTCCTGGGCACTGTAAGTGCAGTGATGCCATTTAAGAGTATATGGTGCTGGGAGGTTGTCATTACGAACTCCACAGCACCATAATGGCTACACTGAAGACTGACAAGTTTGGTACCAAACTTCTCAGCACATTAAACCCGCACTGATGCCAGTGTGGGATTTAATGTAACATGCACGAGAGGGCATCTTAGAGATGCCCTCCAAAACCCGAACATACAATCCACATCTGGGCTGAGTGGCTGCAGAGGCTGCCACACAGCAGACATGTTGCTGGACCCCTGGGTAGAGAGCCCCCACTCTCCTGGGTCTGCAACAAAGCACATCCCGGGCAAGGTGCTATGTCTCCTCCCCCAGGATGGACAGGGGAAGCTTCAAAGGCATACCGCCTCTGAGAGCTTCTCCAGACCATTTGCTGTACCCAACAACCAGCCCCCCACCAGCTCTACCCCCACTCTGGCGGGAAGACTGGAGGGAAAAACTACGTCAGGAAAGGGGGGTGCCAACTTATGCCTACTCCACCCCTCAGGTGGGGGAGGCGAGGTGAAGCACGACCCCGGGCTCTGGCCATCTTGTAGATGGCGAGTCCTGCCCAATCCCAGCTAGGCTCCTGCCCCCCTCCCACAGGAGAGAAGCAGGCTAGGGGTGTACTCACCCCAGGGCAGGGACCCATTGGTCCCTGCCCTTGCCCTACCTGTAACGCCCCTAAATTTAGTATTTAGGGGCTCCCTGAACCTTCCTTCCTCGGATCCCGATACAGAAAAGAAGAAAGAAGATCAAACAGAAGAAGAAGACCCGCCGCGCAGCTGCTAACAACAGGGCAACAACAACTGACTTGGCCCTAGACCTACCGGCCGGTTGATCCTGGAACATGCTCCTGCCTAATCCCAGCGACATCCGCGGACAGCAACCTTGGGACACCCAGAGGACCTGTCTGCCTTGACCCTCTCGAATATCGGGACTCTCTAAAGCAGAGGCTCTGCTGCAACAATCCACCTAGTGCCAGCCAGGAAGCTCCGGACCAGCCCATTCTGCACCAGCCGAGCCCGGGCCGGGCCAACCCGATCCAAGATCACAAGGACCTCCCCCCGGCGACTGGGATCTGAAGTCCAGTGCCCAAAGACTATCCTCGAAGAACCAGCCGACGCCTGCAGACTCAGAACCAGGGGCTACCCCAACCGCGACCAGCTGAGGGTAAGCTTTTCCAACGCCCAAAGACACCCCTGCACCCGGCACCCGGCACCCCGCAGCCCCCTGTGCCTCCCTTTGGGGTACCTACCTGTGCTCCAAAAACCCAACTTACATCTCGAAGTGCCTGCAGACTTTGTCCCATTTTCAAGATCCTCATTGGATAACATTGAGCGCCCGACGGCTCAAAAGCACCCTGCACCCAGCCGCCCGAGTGCCACTGGCTGTGACCTCTTTGTCCTATCCTACTTCCCCCCTTGCCCTGAGCAAGTGACCAGGAGTCCAGCTCCTAGAGCCGCATGGCCTGCTAGCCAGCAACCACCAACCGAAGGCCCCCTTTCCCTCATTGGATATCATTGGGCCTACCTACCTCTGGCCCCTGTGCCGCTGGGACTGAACTAACTGTACTTACCTGATCCTGGGGGACGCCTGAGTCTATGCCCAGAACCTTAACTTCACCAACCAAGAACTCAACCAAGTACTCACCTGGATACCGGTAACTCACTTATCTGCCATTGATAACATTTCGAAGTTTTGAAAGCTGAAAATATTCCTATAAAATCAGCCAAAGTCCAAATTCCGAAGTACTCACCTGTGATCAGGGCAGACGCCAGTACTGTACCTTTCAGCCCAGTACTGAACTGCAAAAGTAATCTCTAGAGGGTTTACTAGTAATCTGTATTTTCTCCGTAGGAACCCATTGTCTGCTTTTCTATGAAATTTCTTCTGTGTCTACTTTTGAAAACTGCAAATATTCCTTAAAAATTGTACGAAATACTGAAACGCAGTTAGCTAAGTGTTTTGAGATAAGCCCCCAGTGCTGGCCCTAGGAGACTAGTGCTGGGTTACAAAAGTAACGCGATCGTACTTTACCTGCAACCTGAATTTTCTCCCATTGAATAACATTGTCAGATTTACCTTGAAAAGTTTCTGTGTGAACTTTTAAAACAGCTTTATATTCCTGAAAATTCCTCACAGTAAATAAAACGTTTTTGCTAATCTGGTTTCAGCTTAGACCCCAGGACTGATTCTTAGATCTAGACCTCGAACTGCCAAAGTAATCCATAGAGTAATCAACTGTACTTATCGATGAAAAACCCATTGAAGTCAATGCTAGACTGTGTTTCAGAACTGTGTTGCTTACTGTTTATACTGTAACTATTGTGTGCACAACCTTTATTGCTTCCTTGCTAAGTAACAACATGAGAAAACTTATATCGAGAAAAGGATATTTTTATAACTGTTGGTTGTAAAAATAAAACAACTATATCTTTGGATATACAAACAATTGGCATGGAGTTCAGTTCTTGAGTGTGTGAAACCTGTTGCTGACTGAGTGTGTACAACAAATGCTTTACACTGTCCTCGGGTACTGCCTTACTGCTCGACCAAGCTGCCACTTTGGAGAGTAAGGTCAGTTCTGACTTTAACCTCTGTTATACCTCTGGGGTTGGTGGACTCTATACCCACTGTACTTCCTTCTAGTCCAGTATATATAGAGGAGCCACTTTCTCACAACCACGCTCCGCAGAGTGGGTCCCGGAGAAGAAAGTGGCGGTGTATGTGGCGAGCAAGAGCCGCCAGCCTCTCAGTAAAGAAGTTAGGGCAAGCCTAAGGGTGGAATGTCCCACACCTTCCCTTCACAATAAGGTGACAGCGACCCCAGAGATAAATCCCAAATGATGCACCTTCTTCGCCAAGTACATGAGGGATCCTAAGAAAGGGGTAGACAGGTCATGGCGAGCCTGCCAGGACAAGCTCCTGGACGTAGTGGGGACTTTAACCAAGATCATTAAACTAGCAGAACAGGCTAGACAGTCAGGGAATCCTCTCCCCACAGAGGACGTTGCATGCTGGGCGCAGAGAGCTATCTGCCTCCGGGGCAATGCCAACTGCGCCCTCTCAGCAGAACAACGTTGCTCCCTTCTGATCAAAATCAACCCCAAGCTGAGAGAACCTCCAACCAGGCCCGAGAGCACAGGGTACCCTGTTCGGCGACCCTTTTGTCAAAGAACTAGGGAAGTTTGTCCCCACGTTCTCAGCCCTCGACAAAGCTCAGGGAGCACACTCACACTCTGGTCACGATGCTCGGCATGGCTGGGGGACGAAAGTTTGTGACTCATCTCTATGGGGCGCTTCGAGAGGATAAGAAGAATGGACCCCTAAAAATAGAAGATGGTTGGCAGCGGGTATGTCTGCAGGAGATTACGCCTCGAGACTGGGAAAAGATACACAAAGGGGTCCGGAAGGTGTCGGTATGCAACCGCTTTAAACAAATTCAATACAACATAATACATATGACCTATCTCTCACCCAAGCGGCTTCATGCCATTGATAAATCCAGAGATCCTCACTGCCCCAGGTGTCGTAGTGGTCCGTCGGATTTCCCGCGCATGGTGTGGCTGTGCCCAACGATCAAGGAATACTGGCGGATGGTCCTAGAGGACCATCCGCAAGTGTAACAGGGTGGGTACTTGACCTGGACCCGTGCGTTTGCCTATTGGGTTTGATTCCGCGAGATCCTAAGCGCAAGATGAGTAGGAGTATCCTGGTTCTTGGACTAGTTATAGCCAAAAGGCGGATTGTGATCCATTGGCTGACTCAACAGGGGCCACTAGTGGCGAAGTGGAGGACAGATCTGAGGGAGTGGGCACTGGCATAGGAAGTACATATGGGTAACACCAGGTGAGATCACAAACTACCGGAAGTGCTGCTGGCATGGGGAACAATGATACAAGAGATAGCTGGTCACTGCATACAATTCACACAAGCAGATGAGGAACAGGCACCTTCTACAGGGGGGGGGGGCAGATCCCAGAGAGCATACACAAAGAGACCCAGTATAGCTGCTATGAATTACAGACCTTGAGGTACCCAGACCCGGTGGGGGGGGGAGAGTAGGGATGGGGAGAGGTTTAGGGGAGGGAGTAGGGGTGGGGGGTGGCCAGTTACAGTTATGTTGTGGGGACGTTCATAAAACTGTGAAGGAATCCGGAACAAGAGTCTCCTCCGCGGTCCAGTTCTGTGGTCCAAATCCTGATTTGTATTGATATAAAATTGTGTTCCACCTCAGCTGAGGTGACAGAGACTGCTGCTGATTATTGTATGTAATCTGTTGGTATGGAGGAACGCCTAATAAAGAAATTTTAACAAAAAAAACACAGACCAGGCACTAGGAGAATCTGATGCAAACAATGCAATAACACAGGCCAGGCACTAGGAGAATCTGACACAAACAATGCAATAACACAGGCCAGGCACTAGGAGAATCTGACACAAACAATGCAATAACACATGCCAGGCACTAGGAGAATCTGACGCAAACAATGGAAAAACATACGCCAGGCACTAGGAAATCTGACAAAACAATACAATAACACAGGCCGGGCACTAGGTGAATCTGATGCAAACAATGCAATAACACAGACCAGGCACTAGGAGAATCTGACGAAACAATACAATAACACAGGCCAGGCACTAGGATTGATGCAAACAATGCAATAATACAGACCAGGCACTAGGAGAATCTAATGCAAACAATGCATTAACAAAGGCCGGGCACAAGGGTTGATGCAAACATCGCAATAACACAGACCAGGCACAAGGAGAATCTGATGCGAACAATGCAATAACACAGGCCAGGCACAAGGAGAATCTGATGGAAACAATGCAATAACATAGGCCAGGCACCAATGGGATTGCCCCCAGTGGAGTTACTAACAGAAAGTGTTCAGTGTCCACCAGCAGGAAAATTTCTATTCTGTCTGTAAGCTCTCTTGAGAGGTGAGCATGTAATAGGTGGCGGGATTCAGGGTACTCTGTGGATAAGAGGGTGGGAGGGCAAAGACTAGTTTTATATGGACTGAAGCCTGGGCAAAATGAGCAATATTTAAAGGAAGTATTACCATATAGTTAATCATACAGAGTCAGTTATTATTTTTGAATCACTGACAGAATATCGACGGACAGAAAATCGACCTACAAAAATATCGGGACCAACATTTCGAAATCAAGAATATCAACATCCTATCTACATTAAGGTAAGTACAAAAATATCTAAACAAAATTATCAATGTCAAAAATATCGTTTTTAAAAATATTGGGGTTTTTAAAGTCAATAAAATAATGTAAAATAACGAATTATAAATAATTAAAAGAAACATACTTACAAATATTTTTAAATATTTAAAAATAACTAGTATATATAATGTAAACATAAATTAAATATACACATGTGATATATATTATATATATATACTTACTTAATAATAATTAATACATATTTTCATAACTTCTAAATTGTTAAAACTATTTTTAAACATTATAAATACATATATACACATACAACTATAATTTAAACAAGCAAATACAAATATATATAACAAATTATAAAACTTACAATCATTTTTAATATTAAAAAATAATAAATATATACTACAATACGTAAAACACTACAAATAATATTAAATAGTGTAGGAAATAAAATTACCATTCTAACAACAAACAATGCAACAGTAGAGTAAATGTTGGATAGCGTAGGGGTAAATATTTCTATTCCTAATACAGTTACTGCAACAGTAGAGAAAATGGTGGATAGTGTAGGGGTTAAAACAACTATTCCCACTCGAGTGAGTGCAACAGAAGGAAAAATATTGGATAGCGTAACTATAAAAGTTACTATTCCCACTCCAGTGAGTGCAACAGTAGGGAAAGTGTTGGTTAGAGTAACTATAAAAATTACTATTCCCACACCAGTAAGTGCAACAGTAGGGTAAGTGTTGGATAGCGTAGAGGTTAAAATTACTGTTCCCACTCCAGTGAGTGCAACAGTAGGGAAAGTGTTGGTTAGAGTAACTATAAAAATTACTATTCCCACACCAGTAAGTGCAACAGTAGGTAAAATGTTGGATAGCATAGAGATTAAAATTACTATTCACACTCCAATAAGTGCAACAGTAGGGAAAGCGTTGGATAGTGTAGGGGTTAAAATTACTATTCTCACTCCAGAGAGTGCAACAGTAGGGAAATTGTTGGATAGCGTAGGGGTTAAAATTACTATTCCCACTCCAGTGAATGCAACAGTAGGGTAAATATTGGATAGCGTAACTGTAAAAATTACTATTCCCACTCCAGCGAGTGCAACAGTAGGGAAAGTGATGGATAGAGTAGGAGTTAAAATTACTATTCTCAATCCAGTGAGTGCAACAGTAGGGAAAGTGTTGGATAGCGTAATTGTAAAAATTACTATTCCCACTAAAGTGAGTGCGACTGAAGGAAAGTGTTGGATAGCGTAGCGGTTAAAATGACTATTCCAACTCCAGCCAGTGCAATAGTAGGGAAAGTGTTGGATAGCGTAGGGGTTAAAATTACTATTCCCACTCCAGTAAGTAAAACAGTAGGGAAAGTGTTGGATTATGTATGTGTTAAAATTACTATTCCCAATCCAGCAAGTGCAACAGTAGGGAAAGTGTTGGATAGCGTAGGGGTTAAAATTACTATTCCCACTCCAGTGAGTGCAACAGTAGGGAAAGTGTTGGATAGTGTAGGGGTAAACATTACTATTCACCCTCCAAAGAGTGCAACAGTAGGGAAAGTGTTAGATAGCGTAGGGGTTAAAATTACTATTCCCACTCCAGTAAGTAAAACAACTATAATTTAAACAAACAAATACAAATATATGTAACAAATTATAAAACTTACAATAATTTTTAATATTAAAAAATAATAATTATATACTACAATAAATAAAACACTAAAAATAATATTAAATACTGTAGGAAATAAAATTACTATTCTACCAACAAACAATGCAACAGTAGAGTAAATGTTGGATAGCGTAGGTGTAAATATATCTATTCCTAATACTGTAATTGCAACAGTAGAGAAAATGGTGGATAGTGTAGGGGTTAAAACAACTATTCCCACTCGAGTGAGTGCAACAGAAGGAAAGATATTGGATAGCGTAACTATAAAAATTACTATTCCCACTCCAGTGAGTGCAACAGTAGGGTAAGTGTTGGATAGCGTAGAGGTTAAAATTACTATTCCCACTCCAGTGAGTGCAACAGTAGGGAAATTGTTGGATAGCGTAGGGGTTAAAATTACTATTCACACTCGAGTGAGTGCAACAGTAGGGTAAATATTGGATAGCGTAACTGTAAAAATTACTATTCCCACTCCAGTTAGTGCAACAGTAGGGAAAGTGTTGGATAGAGTAGGGGTTAAAATTATTATTCCCAATCCAGTGAGTGCAACAGTAGGGAAAGTGTTGGATAGCGTAATTGTAAAAATTACTATTCCCACTAAAGTGAGTGCGACGGTAGGGAAAGTGTTGGATAGCGTAGCAGTTAAAATTATTATTCCAATTCCAGCGATTGCAACAGTAGGGAAAGTGTTGGATAGCGTAGGGGTTAAAATTACTATTCCCACTCCAGTGAGTGCAACAGTACGGAAAGTGTTGGATAGCTTAGGAGTTAAAATAACTATTCCCACTCCAGTAAGTGAAACAGTAGGGAAAGTGTTGGATAGCATATGTGTTAAAATTACTATTCCCACTCCAGCAAGTGCAACAGTAGGGAGATTGCTGGATAGTGTAGGGGTTAAAATTACTAATCCCACTCCAGTAAGTAAAACAGTAGGGAAAGTGTTGGATAGTGTATGTGTTGAAATTACTATTCCCACTCGAGCAAGGGCAACAGTAGGGAAAGTGTTGGATAGCATAGGTGTAGAAATTACTATTCACCCTCCAGAGAGTGCAACAGTAGGGAAAGTGTTGAATAGCGTAGGGGTTAAAATTACTATTCCCACTCCAGTAAGTAAAACAGTAGGGAAAGTGTTGGATAGCATATGTGTTAAAATTACTATTCCCACTCCAGCAAGTGCAACAGTAGGGAAAGTGTGGATAGCGTGGGGGTTAAAATTACTATTCCCACTCCAGTGAGTGTAACAGTAGGGAAAGTGTTGGATAGCTTAGGGGTACAAATTACTATTCCCACTCCAGAGAGTGCAACAGTAGGGAAAGTGGTGGATAGCGTAGGTGTTAATTTTACACACTTATAATTTGAATATTTTAATAAAAATAACATTTGAAAAACTTCATTAAAAGAATTATTAATAAATATCAATAAAAATAAAGAAATGTTAACGTAATTAACATTAAATTACATCTCACACTATTCCCCTATAAATACACTACACATAAAAAGAACATTATTTTAATTATAAATTAATTAAAAATAAGTAACAATTAGTAATTAATTAACAATAATTTTATAGTAATTATTTAAATATAATAAATACTTATTTATAAATGTAAATGTAAATGTACAGGAATTTATATAGCGCAAATCACCAAGCGGCTTCTAAGCGCTTGCTTAGGGAACCCGTCCTGGTATTCCCCTGTGAGATAACCCCGGCAGGGTATCCGCAAGGTGAAAGCCAGGCATCCCGCTGCGAGGGGCCGTTGTGGAGATTAAGCAAGCTATTGCCCAGAGTCGCAGAGTGTGAACCCGTGAATCGAGTAGGCACCGGAGCGAGAATTGTCGAGTCCATGGACATTTTAGGACTCAAGACCCCGCCGAGCCGGGAATTGAACCCTGGTCCCGGGCTGACCTCTGCTTCCAGGTCTGCCTCCTCTAACCAGTATTCCCCTATAAACCAACAAAACACTACACATAAAAAAATAACACAATTATTTTGTATCAATTAATAAAAAAATATTACCAATTAATAATTATTTAACAATACGTAATTATTAAACAATGATTAAAAGGAATAATTACTTAATTATAACAAATTAGTTCCCACCTTATTCCCCTATAAACTCACAACACGCTACAGATAAAAAATTAACACCATTAATATAATTAACGATTAATCAATTAATAAAAATGAATTAGCATTTATTAATTAATAATGCAATTATCAATAACTATAAATAAAAGCAATAACGAATTATGTATAATTAATATATGTATTACTTAAGAAAGTCATAAAAATGAATTGCCAATTATTAATTAACAATACATTAATAATACATAAAATTACATAAAAATATTAAATAAATAATTATAATTACATTACTTCCCACCCTATTACCCTAAAAACCCACAAACCGCAACATAATTAAAACACAATATTTTATTAAAATTAATATATATTTAATAAAAATAAATATTTAATATAATTTAATTACTTCCCACCCTATTCCCCTATAAACCCACAACCCGCTCTAATACTAAAATGCAAATTTGTATTAAAATATATTTATATTTAATAAAAATTAATATTGAATTTGATATCATTAAATTACTATGCAGTGAGAGGAGAGAATTCAGATTGTCACTAACGTTATGGAACAGCACACAACTTTAGAGGCTACGTAGATACAGGGGAGACACCTGAAATAGGCTCTGCACCTCACATGAATCCAGTACACAAAAGTGTTTTGACACACAGACCAAAGATCCTTTCTGGGTCTGAGGGGAGAAGAGGGGCTCAGAACACAAACAAAGAAGGACGAGCTAATAGGTGTTCAGGGACACGTTACGGGAAACTGACTACTCTAGTTAGTAGTGTCATGGGCTGGTTGTGGGGACGGTAGTCCCCTACAACAAGCAGCTTTTACTCCACGGCTAAAAGAAAGGTCTCAACCTTCTTCTGAATTTTTCCATTAAATGAAAATATTGGTGGGAAGGCACTTATAAATATGCTCAATACATCTAGAAAAATGATGTAAAAATAACCCTTGACACGACCCTTAACGAGGTGGGCAATTCACAGGCGTGTGCGCACAACACCACTAGACATAACATCTAATCCCGGCTTTACCACTTTACCTAAATATGCTGGAAATAGACACCAAATGTTACTTCTCGACAGGGCCACTATACAGGTCCTTATCCAGGGATTGTAGTCCCTTGGCTTCTCCATCACAATTTCCACCACCCCACGTGTGTTTTTTTGCACTACGAAACTGTGCAACCAGGAGACTTGGTGTTTAACCCCGACCTGCAATTTGGGAAATAGTGAGCTTCAGGAATCACTAAGTAAATGTATGCCTATCCCCCATTCATGTCCAAGACCGGAGGTATTTACAACCATTCTAAAGTTGTATGTAAAACTGTGCTTTTAGAAATGGGCCCAGACTGTGGTGATGCAACTTTAACTAAAGATTCCTTCCAGCGGCTCCTGGAATGTTGTTGTTGATGCGTTGCCAGGAGTTACATTCCTGGTGCAGTTGGGTGAGTGGTGAAAAAATCTTACACTTAGCCGACCGATGACACAAGAGTTTGATTACCACATAGACATTGCCTGGGGGGTGGGGTACAGAGACCCCACTCTCATGACTATTCACCAGAATGTAACGTGGCCAAGTAATAACCTTTGGAAAAAGTAGTTCTGCGTTCATCAGACTTAAACTGTTTAGAAGTAGGCAAATCCTACTCTTTCTGTGCCTCTGTCCCCTGATCTGACAATGTATTCACCTCGAAGGAGCCTGGATGGAAGAAATAAACATAAAAGGCACGTTCCCAGCACAAACACCAGCATGGATTTCATTCACTCGATCAGAGCTGCTCAACTGCAGGTCTCCGCACTCCATATCAGCATCTCTAAAGGCAAACACTGTTGAAGCAAAAGGAGGGGGAGAGCCGGTATGACCCCCTAGAGCCTAGACCGCTCAGTAGAAAACGACGACGAAGGACAGGACTCTAACAGGATAAAATGATCCAATAGTGCAAAAGACACTCTGGAATTAAATCAATACTATTAGAATAATCAATGTTCGATTTATAATAGAGGCATTGCTGTGCTGCAATAAAAGAAATCTCCGGCAACAATAGCTATTCTCCCAACAAAATGTACTTTTTTCAAGTTAGGTTGGCATATTTTACAAGAAGGAGATAAAGCGACAATGGATAGACAACATTATAAAGCTTACCAACTTGTCTTATAAAGGTTACTGGTACTTTTAGAACAACGCAAAGATTAAGGAAAAGCAGAAGTATCAATGTAGACAGTGTATCCGCAATGACGGACAATAACCCATTATTAATAGTGACCACATAACAACTGTCTCCAGGTTGGATCGCCTAATTACAAAAGACCTGCTAATACGGTGAACGACTACAGCGCATCAAACTGTGACTATGATATTGGTCTATCAAAACATTTGAGTTCTGCGTTTGTTTTTCTCGTTAGGTGTTGATCCTGAAAGATATAGATCAATGGGTTTCGGGCTTGTGCTTTATGCACGCTTCAGGACTTCGCGGAACGAATGTCACCCAAACATCGCACCATGTTGAGGAGGCCACTGGCGTGAGAGTTTCACGTGTAAAATGGAGCGCCGCGATAAAAGAACTGTTCGAAGAAGCACTGGGGTTACCAGCTTCTCAAAAGGCATGTCCTGTTTTTAGATAGCTGTCCAGAGGGCCAGAGACCTGAGTGGGGCCATCAATGTAAGCAATGGCCCGGAGCCGCCATGGCTGATTTGTAACTCCTGGGTCAGTTTGCTTGTGTGGTGGGGGCAAAGATTCATAGTATGCTGATATGGTTGGGTTTGGTTGTGAACATGATCCACAAACTGGCATGTGGACACTCACTTCGGGATCCTTGCTGCCTGGCAGCTCCTGCCACCCAGCACCAAACAAGCAGGACCTGTATAGCTGAGCTGTGAGCGCCCTCCAGGCTGTTCCGGTTGTGCTGGCATCACCGAGCTGCACTAGATGACAATGGAGCAGACCACCAGAGGGCGCGACAAACCCGGAGGTTCCCGGTGACAAAGAGTAATTATTTTGAAGACTACTCTAAGGTTTTAAAAAAAATTTGTTTTTAGAGTTTTATATAGCGCGAACTTGAACCGAATAGATTATCAGAGTGCTTTACATAGCACCAGTTACGTTACATAAGGGCACACATTCATTTTTGTCAGGCACGGGGAGATTAAGTGATTTGCCCAGAATCACAGGATGTTTAGCGACATTACCGAGACTCAAAATCAGTTCCCCAGGTTTGAGGTCGAGCGCCCTAGCAGTTAGCCCAACACCTCTCCCTAAGGTTGTTACCAGTACTTCTGGAATGCAGTATTTTCATGGAAACCTAAAAAAAAGGTTAACACTAGCTGTAGTATGATTGCGGTTATTAAAAATGTAACATCTGATAGCACGGTAAGCATTTACATGTTTTCTCTTTTTGCAAAATATGCTCGACTGATCTTATACTCTCTACAGCCCATCCTATAATTTGTGTAGCGTATTTTATGTTGTTTAATTCTTTCTTTAAACCATTGGCTTTCATATTCAAAGTGCTGTCTCTTACAGGCAGGGACGTCCTAGCACTGTGAATATACAAGTCACTATTCCCTAGTGCACCAACCAGGATTCAAATTAGCGACCCTCCAGTTTGAGACGAAGACATCAGAAATTATAACACTAAGCAACTGACCACTTCATACAGAATAGTTTAACTTGCATTTTCTCTTCATTTTAGATGTGTATATTATCTTACAATTACTCCCACTCAGCCCTGATTGGTGGGTCCCTCGTCCAGCTCAAAATTCTGCTGCAGTATATTGTGATTTTACAAATGAAGGCTAAAATAAATAAATGTAAATATCAGAGGCCAATTGTTTTAGGGGAAGACAACAATATAGACTGGCTGAGCCCTGCTTGATCACCCTTTCCCCCACTTCGGTCAAAGCCCGTGCACCCTTGCCATGAGAGACGGAACTGCAAGTGACTCTGATATCCTGGTTTTATTTTGGCCTCAGCAGGCAGAAGATACTTCGTGCGCACTGCATGACTAGGCCCAAAATTGACCCGAAGACCCAGAGCCTGGCTCTGGGGACGTTGACGGACTCTAAACGCAGACTGTTGGTGGGGCAAAGACTACGGTCTGTGTCCCTGGCTATGTACAGTGAGTAGTGGTAGCAGTGTACCATGTTCTTAGAGGTCACCAGCTGAACTGGTCACTTTTCCTGTCAGAGGGTGGCCGCGATGCCTACAGGGCATTGAGTAAAGTTCCATTCACGTGTCATGATCAGACCTCGCATTGGCACCCCCGTTTGAATTTCGAGACGTGTATTTATAATATAAGGTAGCGGGGCTCTATATTGTTTACAAATGTGTATGTATGTTGTTACCAGTCACATCCATGTTTGATTGCCCTTCATCTAACATGGCACAAGATGGGCAATATTGTCAGCAATCCAGACGAGAAGGGTGTAACTTTGGACACAAGGGTGGAGGGATGGAGTCAGGACCGCCTTTTAGAAGGTTCACACTTACTGTGTTCATGTTGTAAGTATTCCCGCATTGAGGCAGCATCATCACTACCTGCTGTGAGCAGCAATCACCCCGCACACAGTCCTTGTTTATGCAGCAGAAGAAAATGGACAATGAAATGCAACCAGGGAAACCAGTAAACCTAGGCAAGGAATAAGCATTCAGGGTTCGAAAATACTACAGAAAAAAGGGTCGCAATTATATGGGCTTTGTTGTAACTCAAGTTGCTTTACTGCCCGACACGAAGAGCTGCTGTTTCAAGATAAGTATCACTAATAGTGACTCCCCTGTAGGCGAGGGCACATTGCCTGGTTTCTGCAAGTCTTCCCGGATGAAACTATTGCCCCGGGCAGTGGCCCTGTGAGCTGCCTGTCTGATGAGAGGGAGGAGGAGAGAGCCTTGTTCGGCAGAAGTCTGCCTGCCCTTTGAGGAGGACCAGCAGCAGAGCCCGATGAGAGGAACGGCCCAGAAGGAACAGAGGAAATGTGGCAGTGACGAGAAGTCCTGTGAAGTGCTCAGGGTCCCCCAGTCTGCCTGACTGAGCAAGTCTCTGTAGAGGTTGTGTCTCACTTGCCAGTGTCAACTGCTAAATAAAAAACGCTCATTCAGAGACCGCAGAAGGGGAGAAGCAGACAACCACTGCTGACTCTACCGTTGTTGTACTTCTGCGATAACACCAGCACCTCAGACCCAAGAAGGAGATCCTCCCACCGCGACTGCTCGACCTTCCGCCATGACTTCTGGGGCAGACATCTCAACGTGTCTTCATGGAGGCACTGTCACATCAGCGAGCTGCCCATGGAGAGGAAATAAAAGGGACAGCGATGGTCTGTCCCTTTGCCCCAGAGCTGGCAGTGTTATTCATGGCCAAGTTTTAGGAGAAATTTACCTATGATAGCAATCCATTTGTGCATCATATCCACAAATGGTTTCGGTTTATTGATATCATATCAACAAGAGAGGTAGGGCGTAGACACTCCTGTGCCCCAATTTAATGTATAATAAACAACAGAGGAGTGACTGTGATACAAAAAATATATTACATGTGATAGTTGTGAAGTTTGTTTAAAACAGACTCCGCCGTGCGCCGCACGCTTGATCAATGCTCACACGCGTGTAAAGCACACAGCGGGGTAGTCTCAAAGTCCCAGATTATGCCCGGAAGACTATTCCCAATTAGGAGAAGAGTCTGAGGGTCTGATGGTCACACGGTCATGGGGGAAGAGACCCTACTTCTTAGAAGGACCCTCACTCACCACTAGTTGGTGACATGCTTCATCATCGGGTCCCAGCTGGGGTGACCTAATGTCTCCCCAGCGTGCTACGACGCCTGGTTACAGCGGAGCAGGATGTGGTGAGTGTAACAGTGCCCAAATTATGAGGTGACTAGTTGTGATTGTGCAAATGTGTCAAAAAAAATAAAAAATGCAAGGGTTGTGCCTTTAAAATTTTTTTAATAATGGCCAACCTGCATTGGTTAAAAACAACGTGAGCGGACTCCCCAGGCTCTTAATTATGGAACCGGAATCCTAGTTCAAAGGCATGAATTTGGTCGACATGTTTCAGCTGATAATAGCGTTTCGCTCAGCTTTCTTCAGGACCTAAACAAAAGTCCTCCGGTGGTGTGCGCGCGCTAAGGCGTACCCTCCCGAGAGGCCCTAAGTGTGAAAAAATATATACAGTGAAAGTACAAGAAAAACACCACACTACACACTTGGTAGGGATGTATGAAGAGACTTCACCAGGGACATAGCTGTGCCCCTACAGGAAAGACAGGAAAGACAGGAAAGACAGCGTGGGATGTCTTCACGCGGCGTATTGTTTAACGCACGCGGCTCCCCTCCGTATACCTATAACTTCACAACTATCACATGTAATATATTTTTTGTATCACAGTCACTCCTCTGTTGTTTATTATATATTCGGTTTATTGATGACATTTTTTGCATTTGGGATGGACAAGATGATATCTTAACTGTGTTTATTGAATCGCTGAATGCCAGATCAGTAGATATACAATTCTGTGTGTCCAGTAGCCAGTCATCTATCACATTTTTGGATGTAGCAGTCTTTGGCCACAATGGCAGATTATGAACTACCATCAACGAGCCTTCTCTGGCGCTGCACCAGAAATGTGGAACTCTCTTCCACCGGAAATTCATAGAATCTCCTCCAAGGATGCTTTCAAATTGGAAGCAAAAAGATTCCTCATGAATAAGTTCTTACCTTAACACGATGGACCCTAATCGCTCTGTAAATACTACATCATTGGTTAAGAATTCTGTTTGTTATAATTGTATTCCTCCCGCTTACATCATTATGTATCATCACTCCCTTGATGTCATTTTATCATTGACTAGCCCACTCTACGTTAACCCTGGATTAGATAGGATCTGTTATGTTTGCACTATATGATTTCATGCATATTAGTTTCACCATTTTAGTCTTGTTGTGTTCTTTTTCCTTCCTCTCCCTCTAACTGTAAAGCGCTCTGATATCCTTCGGGATCAAGTTTGCGCTATATAAAACTTTATAAATAAATAAATTGTTTACCAAATCAACGGTTAGGAACAATGCCCTGCATTATACAAGTCATCATCCACACAGTTTACGTGACAATTTGCCTTCGGGCCAATTTCTCTGAATAAGACGGAATTGCTCAGGTAAAAGTGATTATTTCATGAATGCAGAAATTCTTGTGCACAAATTAAAGGAACGCGGATACCCAAACAAGTTGCTGAAAATACGATGAAACGTGCTTGGTGGACTCCAAGAGAGACCCTTCTGGAAAATAGACCAGCAAATGACAAGTTAGAATGCATGGTATGCATCTCCACATTATGTTCAACAACTACCTGTAGGAAAGTGGGTTTCTGTTATAGTAACTGCCCCCCCCCCACTTTTTGCCAGACCGCTGATGCACTTTGACTTGATGTGCCCTGGTACCCTGCCAATCAGGTTCCCAGGGCCTGTGTTCTTTCCCCAAAACTTACCAATTGGCCTATCTGGCCACAGGTCAGCCCCTGGTAAATGGAACCACAGGTACCCAGGGCACTGTGACCAGAGAAGGCCTCTAAGGGCTGCAGTACTTATTGTGCAACCCTTAGAGGCCCTGTACCTCTACACACACACACACTGCCTTTGCAGGCTGCGTGTTTTGATGCAGAACAAGTGAAGAGTCGACATGGCACACATCCCTGTGAGCTATGCCTACAACCCACTGCCCTGGCGTAGATCAGCCACCCCTCCAGCTAGGTGTACTATACCAGGGGTGAGGGTACAGGTGAATGAGCCCTGTACCCCTACAGTGCCCAAGCCCATTCTTGGGCATTGTAAGTACAGTCCTGTCATTAAGAGTATATGGTGCTGGGAGTTTGTCAATACGTACTCCACAACACCATAATGGCTACACTGAAACCTGGGAAGTTTGGTATCAAACTTCTCAGCACATTAAACCCACACTGATGCCAGTACCGCATGTATTTTTATCGGAAGTGTTTTAGTGCGCCAAATTATATTTTGTACTGGGGGATTAAAATTAGAACTGTTTATAGGGAGTCACATACATAATCTCCTTTTTACGTACAAAGGAAATAACATGAGTTGTATTTTTCTATATTAAAGCTATTATGTGGAATTTCTTTCTTGGTGGTATATATGTATAATTAACGAATCTTGTGTAAGTAAATGTGATTGCGTAGAGTGGGTTGTATGGTGTTTATACCTACTTGGTGATACATTTGATTCCAAGAGGATATTTTAATTTCTACTCTTCAATAGAGACCAGATCTCCAGGGGACAGCGGACCTGTCCAGAAAACCTCTAACTTCAAGGATTTTGAACAATTGAACTCTGAAGTTCCGTTGTCTGCCCTTCTCAACTCTCAACGCACCTCCCGGCCTGGCCACCGTGACTATAAACCTGTCAATTTATAAAGATGTGTTTTCTTCTTGGTTTCAGTGTCTAAAAGGTATCAGCCCAGTATGGTTATGGTATGCCTCTCCTGGAGTTCACGGGCCTAAGGGTTCGTTCCCGGTATAAAGAACGGGTGACAGAGGGCGTCCCCGCCCAGTGCCCCAGGTGATCTGAATGGCGTCTGAGTTGAGCCCATTTACGTAAACGCAGGCCATAGGCTGTGTGTCCAGCAGCTTCCTACGTGATCTCAAACTCCCTGACATACCAAGGCGCCTAAACGTCTCGATCATAAAAGACTGTTCCAGGGAGTCAAACGCCTTATCGGCATCACCAGCTTTCATGTGTGTGTTTTTCGGATGCAGCACTGCGAATACCGTCCGTGGATGAACCGCTGTGGATTTATGTGAGACAAATCCCAACTGTACCAGGGAGACTACACTCTCTCGTAGGAGGGATAGCCGAGTCGCATCACCTCAGGCAGGAATTTATTTCTAAGCTTTGTAAAACTCTACACCTGACCTTCAGATCCCGGAGCCTTTCCTCCTCCTAGGGCGTCTATAGCTGCAACGATCTGTTGCCCAGAGATCTATGGCTTATGACTGGATGTGAGAGCAAATTATTATAGCACTGAATAACTAGTTCGGGAAAGAAGTGTCCTGGCGCTAGTATAAGCACATAAGTATCAAAATCCCACAGCCCCTGAACACGAACAGAAAGGTTTTGATTTGTTTCCTGAAAGAACTCAAGTTTCCTTGGGCGCACAGGGCAGGTGGGAGGGCATTCCATTCCAGGTACCTGCAGTCACCACAGGCAGAGAGCAGCCATCTATTCTGATTTTTATAAACTTAGAGACTTTAAGCCGCAAAGCATGATGGGTTCTCACCACTTGGCCAGCTGATACCAGGCAAAAGGCGAGGACATATAAGAATGAATCCCCTGATTGTAGAGCATTTATGACATAAAGTGCTTTATACTGACATCTTGTCAGGACAGGAAGCGGTTGCAATTTGACTAGTTTGTTGGAGATCGACCTTGATTTTATTAACCTCAGAACAACCCAACTGCTGTCTTTGTAGCAGCAACAATCTATGTAGGCGATATTCAGATATGCCTACGTATAAGGTGATGCAGGAATCCATTCTCGATAGAATCAGAACCAGTACCAGGTCCCTCCCAGATAAAACAGGGATTAATGTAAGTATTTTTCTGATAACTGTCAGCAGTCAGAAGCCTTTAGAGCAGGTTATTTTAATGTATCCTTTTAGGAACAGATGCAAGTCCACCCAAACTTCCAGTTTGCTGACCTGATGGAATGGGGTGGACAGAGCTCCCAAAGACACCGGCCGCCACCCTTGTGACATGAGCCTCTGGTCCCAAATACCACTATTTCCGTTTTTTCCACTGTTTAGCGCCAGGGAGTTTGAGCTCATCCAATCAGTGACTTCCTTGCGGCAACTCCTGAAATTAGTGAGCATTTTGTCTGTATTTAATTCGAAACCAATGATTTGTGTACATTCGAGTAGAGGTGATATTGAATGGCTCCATCAGGCGTATTTTCTTCTAATCTAATGATTTGTGTATCATCGAGCAGATGTGATATCAATTATCAAATGACTCGATCAGGTGTATTTTCTTCTAATCTGTGTATCATCGAGTAGAGGTGCTATGGCCAAGTGGGCGATGTAAAGATTGAAAAGATTGTGGCTCAAAACCAGCCGGGGGGGATGGGAATTGTCTTAGGGGTTAATCTGAAGTTAGCTGAGGCCACCGCTTGGGTCGGATCTTTCAAAAAGGATAAGAACCAAGCAGGCACTTTCCCCTAAAACCCACCATCTGCAATCTCTGTAGTAAAGTGGAGTGGGAGATGGTGTCAAAGGCTTCTGATAGATCTAATCAGGTCAGAGCCCCACCTCCCCACCCCCATACATAATGTCTCTAATATCCCATGTGGCTTTAGCTCTTTTGGAGCCCTGGATGGACTTTGTGCAGAAGTGGGTGGGACTCAAGGTATTTAGCAAGCTGCTTGTTCACCGTGGCCTCAGTTAGTTTGGTGAACATCAGGAACAGAGAGACCGGCCGATCCTTAGAGTTAGAACTGCTGCGAATACTGGAGCAGACATCTGGAAGTAATGTTGTCTATAACACTCTGATTGGCTGCAGGCTGGGGAGCAACGGAGGGCGAGAACAAGAAGGTTGGGCTTGGATGTGTCCCCGAGTAATTACCAGAGCCTGGGATGAACTCAAACATCCCACCCATCATTTTGCTTATTCATAAATACGCCAGGTGTGCCCATGTGTGGGTCCCGTGTTCGCTGCACCGCTGGAATCAAGTCGCACCCTAGAGTCAGGGCCCACATAGGCTGAAACCGGTCTTGGGTTGATTGTGTTCCGGTTCAGAAGGGATCTGGATTGGCTCTGCAGGCTGGACTGCCCTATTGGAAGAAGTCTAAAGCTGATTTGTATATGTGCCTTCCTGTTTGAGGTGGCATTGTGGGCCAACAACCAATTGATCTCCCTCTCAGGCTTGGCCTGGTGAGGACATGGATGTGAGCCGGATTTGAAGAGGATGTGATCAGGGCCTATTGAGGACTAGGATGTGAGCCGGGGCCTTGTGAGGACCAGGACGCGAGCCGGGGCCTGGTGAGGACCAGGACACGAGCCAGGGCCTTGTGAGGACCAGGACGTGAGCCGGAGCCTGGTCAGTACCAGGACGTGAGCCAGAGTATAGTGAGGACCAGGATGTGATCAGGACCTTGTGAGGGACAGGACGAGTGTCAGAGCCTGGTAGGGACCACGACGTGAGCCGGAGTCTAGTGAGTACAAAGATGTGAGCCGGAGTCTGGTGAGGACCTGGATGTGAGCCAGAGTCTAGTGAGGATGAGGATGTGATCAGGGCCAGGTGAAGACCAAGATGTGAACCAGGGTCTTGTGAGGACCAGGACGTGAGCCTTGGACTGGTATGGACCAGCAGGTGAGCAGGGGCTTGGGGGACCAGGAAGTGAGCCAGGGCCTTGTGAGGACCAGGACGTGAGGTGGGGCCTTGTGAGGACCAGGACGTGAGCCAAGGCCTTGTGAGGACCAGGACATGAGCCGGGGCCTGGTGAGGACCAGGATGTGAGCCGGGGCCATGGGAGGACCAGGACATGAGCCGGGGCCTTGGGAGAACCAGGACGTAATCCCGGGCCTTGTGAGGATGAGGATGTGAGCCAGGGCCTGGTATGGACCAGCACGTGTTCCGGGGTCCATTGGGCCAGGACGTGAGCCAGGGCTTTGTGAGGACCAGTAAGTGAGCTGGGGCCTTGTGTGGACCAGGATGTGATCCAGGGCCTTGTGAGGACCAGGATGTGAGCCATTGCCTTGTGAGGACCAGGACTTGAGCCAGGGCCTTGTGAGGACCAGGACATCAGCCAGGGCCTTGTGAGGACCAGAAAACGAGCCTGGGCCTGGTATGGACCAGACTGTGAACCGGAGCCTAGTGAGGACCAGGACGTGAGCCGGAGTCTAGTGAGGACCAGGATGTGAGCCAGGGGCCTTGTGAGGACCATGACATGAGCCATGGCATTGTGAGGACCAGGACGTGAGACGGGGCCTTGTGAAGACCAGGACATGAGCCAGGGCCTTGTGAGGACCAGGACGTGAGCTGGGGCCTTGTGAGGACCAGGACATGAGCCAGGGCCTTGCGTGGACCATGAAGTGAGCCAGGGCATTGTGAGGAGAGGGACGTGAGCCAGGGCCTTGTGAGGACCAGGACGTGAGCTGGGGCCTTGTGAGGACCAGGACATGAGCCATGGCATTGTGAGGACCAGGACGTGAGACGGGGCCTTGTGAGGACCAGGACGTGAGCTGGGGCCTTGTGAGGACCAGGACGTGAGCCAGGGGCCTTGTGAGGACCATGACATGACCCATGGCATTGTGAGGACCAGGACGTGAGACAGGGCCTTGTGAAGACCAGGACATGAGCCAAGGCCTTGTGAGGACCAGGACGTGAGCTGGGGCCTTGTGAGGACCAGGACATGAGCCAGGGCCTTGCGTGGACCATGAAGTGAGCCAGGGCATTGTGAGGAGAGGGACGTGAGCCATGGTCTTGTGAGGACCAGGACGTGAGCAGGGGCTTGTGAGGACCAGGACATGAGCCTGGGCCTGGTATGGACCAGCCTGTGAACCGGAGCCTAGTGAGGACCAGTAAGTGAGCCGGAGTCTAGTGAGGACCAGGATGTGAGCCTGGGCCTGGTATGGACCAGCACGTGAGCAGGGGCTTGGTAGACCAGGACATGAGCCAGGGCCTTGTGAGGACCAGGACGTGAGCTGGGGCCTTGTGAGGACCAGGACGTGAGCCAGGGCCTTGTGAGGACCATGACGTGAGCCAGGGCATTGTGAGGAGAGGGACGTGAGCCAGGGCCTTGTGAGGACCAGGACGTGAGCCATTGCCTTGTGAAGACCAGGACTTGAGCCAGGGCCTTGTGAGGATCAGGATGCGAGCCAGGGCCTGGCGGACCAGGATGTGAGCCGGCGCCTTGTGAAGACCAGGACATGATTTGGGGCCTTGTGAGGACCAGGACGTGAGCTGGGGCCTTGTGAGGAGCAGGAAGTGAGCTGGGGCCTTGTGAGGACCAGGACGTGAGCTGGGGAGCTGTGAAGACAAGGACGTGAGCTGGGGCGTTGTGAGGACCAGGACGTGAGCAAGGGCCTTGTGAGGACCAGGATGTGAGCTAGGGCCTGGTGAGAACCAGGCTGTGAGCCGGGGCCTTGAGTGGACCAGGACGTGAGACGGGGCCTTGTGAGGACCAGGTCGTGACCCAGGGCCTTATGTGGACCAGGACATGAGCCGGGCCTGGTGGAACAAGATGTGAGCTGGAGCCTGGTGGACCAGGACGTGAGCCGGACTTTGTGAGGACCAGGACGTAAGCATGGGCCTGGTAGACCAGGACGTGAGCCACGGTCTGGTGGACCACGACATGACCCAGGGCCTTATGGGGATCAGGGCACGAGCCAGGGCCTTGTGAGGACCAGGATGTGAGCTGGAGCCTGGTAAACCAGGACGTGATCCGGTGTCTGGTGGACCATAACGTGAGCCGGGGCCTTGCGAGGACCAGGACGTGAGCATGGGCCTGGTGGACCTTGTGAGGACCAGGATGTGAGCATGGGCCTGGTAGACCAGGACGTGATCCGGGGTCTGGTGGAACAGGACGTGCGCCGGGGCCTTGTGAGGACCAGGACGTGAGCCGGGGTCTTGTGAGGATCAGGACATGAGCCGGGCCTGGTGGAACAAGATGTGAGCTGGAGCCTGGTGGACTAGGATGTGAGCTAGGGCCTTGTGGACCAGGACGTGAGCTGGGGACTTGTGAAGACCAGGACGTGAGTGAATGTAAATGTAAATGTACATGTATTTATATAGCGCAAATCACCCACATCGCAGGCATCTAAGCGCTTGCTTAGGGAACCCGTCCTGGTATTCCCCTGTGAGATAACCCCGGCAGGGTATCCACAAGGTGAAAGCCAGGCATCCCGCCGCGAGGGGCCGTTGTGGAGATTAAGCAAGCTATTGCCCAGAGTCGCAGAGTGTGAACCCGTGAGTCGAGTAGGCACCGGAGCGAGAATTATCGAGTCCGTGGAATTATTGAGCCCAAGCCCCGTCGAAGCGGGGAATTGAACCCTGGTCCAGGGCCGATCTCAGCTTCCGGGTCTGCCACCTCTAACCCCTGAGCCACACTTCTCCACAAGTGTGGAGTGTGGGCCTTGTGGACCTTGTGAGGACCAGGACGTGAGCGTGGGCCTGGTAGACCAGGATGTGAGCCACGATCTGGTGGACCACGACATGACCCAGGGCCTTATGGGGATCAGGGCACGAGCCAGGGCCTTGTGAGGAGCAGGATGTGAGCTGGAGCCTAGTAAACAAGGACGTGAGCTGGGGCCTGGTGGACCGGGATGTGAGCCAGGGCCTTGTGAGGACCAGGACGTGAGCGTCGGCCTGGTGGACCTTGTGAGGACCAGGCTGTGAGCGTCGGCCTGGTAGACAAGGACGTGAGCCGGGATCTGGTGGACCAGGATGTGAGCCGCGGCCTTGTGAGGACCAGGACATGAGCCAGGGCCTTGTGAGGACCAGGACATGAGCCGGGGCCTTGTGAGGATCAGGACATGAGCCGGGGCCTTGTGAGGACCAGGACGTGACCAGAGGCCTGGTGGACCAGGACGTGAGCCAGGGCCTTGTGAGGACCAGGACATGAGCCGGGGCCTTGTGAGGACCAGGATGGGAGACGTTTACCTGGTGGACCAGGATACTGGGCCAGCTCTCGCTCCATTAGAGAGGCCAGACTAAACACCTGGTTTGTCCTCTCTTGCAGGACCAGGGAAGGGTCAGTCCAGAGATCCAAGGACACTAGAGACTGGGGCGCTGGACTTGCAACCCCTGTTTTTCATTGTATTTCTCCCTGAAACAGATAAAACTGTGTGAAATCTCCTTGAGAGAGATTCTTATTATCACAGATCTCACAGGACTCACAATCTGCAGAAAGAGGCTGAGAATGAACTTCCTTGCACATGAACTGTTCTACTCTTCTCTGCCACGATGCCCCGGGAGGTATCAAATATTTCAATAGAGTGGTCCCCTGAATATTCATGCCTGTACTTTCATGTGATACGTAAGTGCATTCTGGGGGTTGTAGTCTTGGTTACTTCACTAAAGACAGTGGTTTAAAAAATAAACTTCATGCTTGGAGGAGATGTGTGCCTTTGTCAGGAGCCATCTGCGGCTCAATGGTAACTTCAGATACTTTTCGAAAACTCGAATTATGAGCTCTTAAAATAAAATGATATGTCTGGAAACGAGCATCTCTGGGCGGTGGCTGAGGCGGTCCACCTTCTTCATACCAAGAGAACAGGACTGGCCTCACCTACTACCCCTACAGGGCAGGTTTCATCCCAGCAGATGACATGCCTCCACTCCTCTGCATCCTCCTGGACAGGCATCAACCACTCTGCACCCCTTCCGGATACGCCTCACCTCCTCGACATCCCCAGCTCAGGACAGGTACCACCTCCTCTGCACTCCTGGACAGGCCTCACCTGCATTTAACCCCATGGACAGGACATGCTTCTCCTCCACTGCACCCCGGACAGGCCTAGTCTCCTCTGCTTCCCCAGGACTGACATATCCCCTGCACCCCTCAGGACAGGCCTCACCTCCTCTGCACCCCTGGACAGGCTTCACCTCCCCTGCACCCCTGGACAGACCTCTCCTCCTCTGCACCCCTGGATGGGCCTCACCTCCTCTGCACTCTTGGACAGGCCTCACCTGCACTTAACCCCATGGACAGGACATGCTTCTCCTCCACTGCACCCCGGACAGGCCTAGTCTCCTCTGCTCCACATGGACAGGTATATCCCCTGCACCCCTCAGGACAGGCCTCACCTCCTCTGCACCCCTGGACAGGCTTTACCTCCCCTGCACCACTGGACAGACCTATCCTCCTCTGCACCCCTGGACGGGCCTCACCTCCTCTGCACTCCTGGACAGCCCTCACCTGCACTTAACCCCATGGGCAGGACATGCTTCACCTCCTCTGCACCCCGGACAGGCCTCGCCTCCTCTGCTCCCCCTGGACAGGCATCTCCCCTGCACCCCTCAGGACAGGCCTCACCTCCTCTGCACCCCTGGACAGGCCTCTCCTCCTCTGCACCCCCACAGGACAGGCCTCAACCCTCCACGCCACCTTAGCATGCCTTATCACCTCTGCACCCATGGACAGGCCTCACCTCTTCTCCTCCCCCTGGGGAGGCATCACCTCCTCTGCACCTCTTGACAGGCGTAACCTTCTTTGCAACCCCCCCTGAAAAGGACATGCCTTTCCTCCGTTACACCCTTTGGACAAGCCTCACCTTCTCTGCACCCCTGGACACGCCTCTCCTCCTCTGCACCCCTGGACAGGCCTCACCTCCTCTGCACCCCTGGACAGGTCTCACCTCCTCCGCACCCCTGGACAGGTCTCTCCTCCTCCGCACCCCTGAACAGGCCTCTCCTCCTCTGCTCCCCCTGGACAGGCCACTCTTCCCCTGCACCCCTGGAAATGCCTCACCTCCTCTGCACCCCTGGATAGGCCTCTCCTCCTTTGCACCACTGGACAGGCCTATCCTCCTCCGCACCCCTGGACAGGCCTCTCCTCCTCTGCACCCCTGGACAGGCCTCACCTCCTCTGCACCCCTGGACACGCCTCACCTCCTCTGCACCCTCACAGAACAGGCCCTCCGCACCACCTTCGCATGCCTCATCACCTCTACACCCATGGACAGGCCTCACCTCTTCTCCTCCCCCTGTGGAGGCATCACCTCCTCTGCACCTCTTGACAGGCGTAACCTTCTTTGCAACCCCCCCTGAAAAGGACATGCCTTACCTCCGTTGCACCCTTTGGACAAGCCTCACCTCCTCTGCACCCCTGGACAGGCCTCACCTCCTCTGCACCCCTGGACAGGCCTCACCTCCTCCGCACCCCTGGACAGGCCTCACCTCCTCCGCACCCCTGGACAGGTCTCACCTCCTCCGCACCCCTGGACAGGTCTCACCTCCTCCGCACCCCTGGACAGGCCTCTCCTCCTCCGCACCCCTGGACAGGCCTCTCCTCCTCTGCTCCCCTTGGACAGGCCACTCTTCCTCTGCATCCCTGGAAATGCCTCACCTCCTCTGCACCCCTGGACAGGCCTCTCCTCCTCTGCACCCCTGGACAGGCCTCTCCTCCTCCTCACCCCTGGGCAGGCCTCTCCTCCTCTGCACCCCTGGACAGGCCTCCCCTCCTCTGCACCCCTGGACAGGCCTCACCTCCTCTGCACCCCTGGACAGGTCTCACCTCCTCCGCACCCCTGGACAGGCCTCTCCTCCTCCGCACCCCTGGACAGGCCTCTCCTCCTCTGCTCCCCCTGGACAGACCTCTCCTACTCTGCACCTCTGGACAGGCCTCTCCTCCTCTGCACCCCTAGGACAGGCCTCTCCTCCTCTGCTCCCCCTGGACAGGCCACTCTTCCTCTGCACCCCTGGAAATGCCTCACCTCCTCTGCACCCCTGGACAGGCCTCTCCTCCTCTGCACCCCTGGACAGGCCCTTCCTCCTCCGCACCCCTGGACAGGCCTCTCGTCCTCCGCACCCCTGGACAGGCCTCCGCACCCCTGGACAGGCCTCTCCTCCTCTGCTCCCCTGGACAGGCCTCTCCTCCTCCGTACCCCTGGACAGGCCTCTCGTTCTCCGCACCCGTTGGACAGCCCTCCGCTCCCCTGAACAGGCCTCTCCTCCTCCGCACCCCTGGACAGGCCTCTCGTTCTCAACACCCGTTGGACAGGCCTCCGCACCCCTGGACAGGCCTCTCCTTCTCCGCACCCCTGGACAGGGCTCTCGTCCTCCGCACCCCTGGACAGGCCTCTCCTCCTCTCCACCCCTGGAAATGCCTCTCCTCCTCCGCACCCCTGGACAGGCCTCTCGTCCTCTGCACCCCTGGACAGGCCTCTCCTCCTCCGCACCCCTGGACAGGCCTCTCCTCCACTGCACCCCTGGACAGGCCTCACCTCCTCTGCACCCCTGGACAGGCCTCACCTCCTCTGCACCCCCACAGAAAAGGCCCTCCGCACCACCTTCGCATGCCTCATCACCTCTGCACCCATGGACAGGCCTCACCTCTTCTCCTCCCCTGGGGAGGCATCACCTCCTCTGCACCTCTTGACAGGCGTAACCTTCTTTGCAACCCCCCCTGAAAAGGACATGCCTTACCTCCGTTGCACCCTGTGGACAAGCCTCACCTCCTCTGCACCCCTGGACAGGCCTCTCCTCCTCTGTATCCCTGGACAGGCCTCACCTCCTCTGCACCCCTGGACAGGCCTCACATCCCCTGCACCCCTGGACAGGCCTCACCTCCTCTGCACCCCTGGATAGGTCTCACCTCCTCCGCACCCCTGGACAGGCCTCTCCTCCTCCGCATCCCTGGACAGGTCTCTCCTCCTCTGCTACCGTTGGACAGGCCACTCTTCCTCTGCATCCCTGGAAATGCCTCACCTCCTCTGCACCCCTGGACAGGCCTCTCCTCCTCTGCACCCCTGGACAGGCCTCTCGTCCTCCGCACCCCTGGACAGGCCTCACCTCCTCTGCACCCCTGGACAGGCCTCACCTCCTCTGCACCCCTGGACAGGTCTCACCTCCTCCGCACCCCTGGACAGGCCTCTCCTCCTCTGCTCCCCCTGGACAGACCTCTCCTACTCTGCACCTCTGGACAGGCCTCTCCTCCTCTGCACCCCTAGGACAGGTCTCTCCTCCTCTGCTCCCCCTGGACAGGCCACTCTTCCTCTGCACCCCTGGAAATGCCTCACCTCCTCTGCACCCCTGGACAGGCCTCTCCTCCTCTGCACCCCTGGACAGGCCCCTCCTCCTCCGCACCCCTGGACAGGCCTCTCGTCCTCCGCTACCCTGGACAGGCCTCCGCACCCCTGGACAGGCCTCTCCTCCTCTGCTCCCCTGGACAGGCCTCTCATTCTCCGCACCCGTTGGACAGCCCTCCGCTCCCCTGAACAGGCCTCTCCTCCTCCGCACCCCTGGACAGGCCTCTCCTCCTCCGCACCCCTGGACAGGCCTCTCCTCCTCCGCACCCCTGGACAGGCCTCTCGTCCTCCGCACCCCTGGAAATGCCTCTCCTCCTCCGCACCCCTGGACAGGCCTCTCCTCCTCTCCACCCCTGGAAATGCCTCTCCTCCTCCGCACCCCTGGACAGGTCTCTCCTCCTCTCCTCCTCTGGACAGGCCTCTCCTCCTCTGCACCCCTGGACAGGTCTCTCCTCCTCTGCACCTCTGGACAGGCCTCACCTCCTCTGCACCCCTGGACAGGCCTCTCCTCCTCTGCACCCCTGGACAGGCCTCTCCTCCTCTGCACCCTTGGACAGGCCTCACCTCCTCTGCACCCCTGGACAGGCCTCTCCTCCTCTGCACCCCTGGACAGGTCTCTCCTCCTCTGCACCTCTGGACAGGCCTCTCCTCCTCTGCACCCCTGGACAGGTCTCTCCTCCTCTGCACCTCTGGACAGGCCTCACCTCCTCTGCACCCCTGGACAGGCCTCACCTCCTCTGCACCCCTGGACAGGCCTCTCCTCCTCTCCACCCCTGGAAATGCCTCTCCTCCTCCGCACCCCTGGACCGGTCTCTCCTCCTCTCCTCCTCTGGACATGCCTCTCCTCCTCTGCACCCCTGGACAGGTCTCTCCTCCTCTGCACCTCTGGACAGGCCTCACCTCCTCTGCACCCCTGGACAGGCCTCTCCTCCTCTACACCCCTGGACAGGCCTCTCCTCCTCTGCACCCCTGGACAGGCCTATCCTCCTCTGCTCCCCTGGACAGGCCTCTCCTCTGCAAACCTGGACAGGCCTCTCCTCCTCTACACCCCTGGACAGGCCTCCCCTCCTCTGCCCCCTGGACAGGCCTCTCCTCCTCTACACCCCCGGACAGGCCTCTCCTCCTCCGCACCCCTGGACAGGCCTCTCCTCCTCCGCACCCCTGGACAGGCCTCTCGTCCTCCGCACCCCTGGAAATGCCTCTCCTCCTCCGCACCCCTGGACAGGCCTCTCCTCCTCTCCACCCCTGGAAATGCCTCTCCTCCTCCGCACCCCTGGACAGGTCTCTCCTCCTCTCCTCCTCTGGACAGGCCTCTCCTCCTCTGCACCCCTGGACAGGTCTCTCCTCCTCTGCACCTCTGGACAGGCCTCACCTCCTCTGCACCCCTGGACAGGCCTCTCCTCCTCTGCACCCCTGGACAGGCCTCTCCTCCTCTGCACCCTTGGACAGGCCTCACCTCCTCTGCACCCCTGGACAGGCCTCTCCTCCTCTGCACCTCTGGACAGGCCTCTCCTCCTCTGCACCCCTGGACAGGTCTCTCCTCCTCTGCACCTCTGGACAGGCCTCACCTCCTCTGCACCCCTGGACAGGCCTCACCTCCTCTGCACCCCTGGACAGGCCTCTCCTCCTCTCCACCCCTGGAAATGCCTCTCCTCCTCCGCACCCCTGGACCGGTCTCTCCTCCTCTCCTCCTCTGGACATGCCTCTCCTCCTCTGCACCTCTGGACAGGCCTCTCCTCCTCTGCACCCCTGGACAGGCCTATCCTCCTCTGCTCCCCACTCAGCATCAGCAGCAGGAATAGCTGAGCTCTCCTGACCTCACCATGAATGCCAGGGGATGGGGGGGGGATCTGATCCATGGATTCATACATTGCAGTCAAGTGAGTTGGCAGCTCTCCTACCTGAGCAGAAAACTGTCCAGGCCCTCTCCTCCTCCTGGGGGCCTGAGGGCGGCAGATCTGGGGTCTGTGAGGGTCTGTAGATGGTGGTAACTGCCCACCAGAGAGGGCTCCTTCCTCCTCTGCAGCAGGATGAACACACCAGGGGAGGCCGGAAGTGTTGTCACCTTCGCTGCTGGTGCTGTCTCTGCCACCACTGACCTGGAAGAGGAAGCCCTTCTCCCTTTCAAACAGTGTGCAGCTTAGTGGATTTCATCGGCAGCCCAGCCCTGGAACGCCCTCTGGTGGCCGCTGACGGAACTGCCACCTCCAGGCTCCAGCAGTGAAAACATTTCACGCAAACAAGCATTTATACCTGTAAAGACCTGGGATTTCAGATGTCACATACGTTAATGTTTTTAAGGGTCAGACAGTTCAAGTACAGGGCCTCACACTTGGCTGCTGCTGTAAAAAAGTATTTATAGCTTCACTTCAGATGAGCATCTTCAGAACACTGACGCAAAGGACTAAAGAGTATTTACAGAAAGGCGACAACTGGAAGAGACAGTCTGTATGTCAAAGAATATATCTGTATTTCAAAGAATATAGCAGAATATCAGTCAGTTTTCCAATTAAACTGGGCAGCTTATTTATTCTTTTAAATAATTTATTTGCAGTTTTTCAAATCCCCAATGTACTAGATAGCAAAGTAAACAGAGGTAAATACCATGGAATTTTAAACACCAGATCAGTGACAATGAGGCATAGATCATGTGTCTTCATTTGCTCTAGAAAGGATCTCTCTTTTTAAAGTTTTTACACTCCTTTTAGCAATGAACTGTATGTACTTTTATGATAAAGTTTATTTTATCGAAATAAAGTATTACAACATGTGTCAAAGCGACAATTGAAGGAACAGCTTATTTTTAATTTTCCTATGTCTGTGGCTTATTCCTTATATTTAATTCGGTTTTATATCCTCAAACAAGACTAAATTGTAGGTTCTAATTAGGTTTTAAGTTTCTGGTTTAAGAGCACAACTGTCTCCTAAAATATTAAGATAGCGGTCTCTTCCAGGCTTTGTTTTTGTGTTTACTGTAACCACCATCCTCTCTCAACCAAGTTTCATTGACAAAAACCAGACATTTCTCACACAGTTTACATTGTATCATAAAAATGAGTGGGTATTACTGGCCTGAAGAACAGGGCAGGGACATTTCACGAATCTAAAATATTCTACTCCTTCACATAGGCCCCTATATCATAGTACGCTCGTCATCAATACACCATTGATTAGTGAGTGCGTCAACTCTTTGTAGCATTGTCATGCAAGCAACCTTGAGTGCCTCGACAGCGAGATTAATTTGGACGTGCATATATCAGAGCCCTCAAGCGCCACTCATCACGAGTGACACTAACACATTTGGAGGTCGTGCGGAGGTCTCACACAAACCCGGCCCATTCTCCCAAACTATGGGGATTAACTAGAACTTCACACATGACTACTCGGCACAGAGCAGACCCTCCGCCCCACATTTTGGTGCAAAACTTGTCTCATATTTCACTATGATTACTGCACACAGTTCAGTAGAATGTTAAATTGAATGTCTATTTTAGTGAGACTTGGTTGTTAATTTTATCACTTGACATGTGTGCTGATCATGTCTATAAATTCAGTAATGTCTCTTCCTTTGGAATTGTCAAAGTCAAATGTTTAGTGACACCACTCCCTGTGTCTTTTTTAAATACCTCAATTCTCTATTGATTTTTCATATGCAATGAGCTTATTACAGGGATGGAAGTTTATCGATTCAGCAGAGTCCAAGATACTGTGTAAACTAGAACTTGTGAGAAGACATTGAAAACAGGAAAAACAATAAATGAAATAAACCCTCTAGATAGAGATGATGTGGCTCGGAAAATCCTGCAGATGATCAGGGAAGGAGGATGAGGGAGAACATGAGGGGAAAGGACATGGGAACAGGAAAAAAAATGTCAGGGTGCCAAGCCCAATGGTCGCCCCCAAAAAGCCAACTCCCACTATGAAGGCCATAGCCAGCTAACTCTTACAGTGGTGGGTTAAATCCTGGAATACTGACATTTTGTGAAGCAAGGTCAGACGGGCCATCAATTGCGGTGCCACCCCTAGGTTGGTCATCAAGGTATCCCAAACGAAGCCCCAGTAGCACAAAGCACTGTACAGTCCACAGGAAATGTAAAATGTCATAGGCAAGTGCGTCACACCTTCAGCACCTCCAGCACTTGGAATCGTCTGCCGTATGTGCTTTATAGATCCACTCCGGCATCCAGTTCCAGTGGTGTAGGAACTTGAAATAACTGAATTTCAACCTGACATCCTGGAGAAAACTGCCATGGTCTTTCCAAAGGTTGTGTCCGTCCTGCTCAGACAGTGAGAGGCACAGCCTCTGCCCCCACAAACAGCATAAAGTGTGGGCAGTGGTGCTTGAAAAAAGGCTGTCCATAGTGGTAACATACAATCCCACCATAGTGTCCTTGAATCCTTTCCGCATCAGGATATAATGCAACATTGGGTCAGTCTCTAGATCGTAAGGGGGAGCACCCAGCATGTGTCGCAGGCTCTGCATGAGCTGTCAGTACTGTCAGTGATGCGATTGTGGCAGCCCATAATCACGAATGAGAGTAGCAAAGGGTGCCAACCCACCGTCCATAACTATACCGTCAGCAGAGCGTATCCATCTGGCCATCCACTGTGTAATGAGAGTTAAATTCATACTTGGCCCCAAGCAGCTCCTTGAGAAGAGCAGGGATCAGCAATGCGTTATACGTCTGAGTCAGATGAAGCATGAGGTCAGTCAACCACCGCTATTATGCCTCACAGCGGCACTTATAGGCAGCCAAATCATTCATCAAATTACCTCAAAAAGGCCTTCCTGCCCTCCACCAGCACCTGTGCAGCGGACATGGACCCAATGTTCTCCTCCAAGTACTGGCTCAGATATTGGCACCATCTATGCTTGTTTTCAGGGGCTTGATACCATGATGTATACACACGCCAACGGGCCTGAGGGGTTTACAACAGTCGAAGATTATGGTCGAGTTCCAGAAGATCATGATCAGAGGTACTGTTTGGGAGGATCAAGGCGTAAACGTTTACAATGGACGCAGGAGGTGAAAGTATAGTCTGCGTCCCTCAGGTGTGCCAATCACCATGGATCCATCAAGGCACGATCATCAATAATGTCGGAGAGGATGAACCGGCCTCTGGGCTGCCTGGTCGTATGGTTTCTGGACTTGTCTAGGTGCCATATTCCAGCACCCCCCTCATGAATACCCTGGCTGTCCAAAGGAGAGCAGGAGTTTGGTCTGCCGCCGGGGCATAGATAGAGCCCACACACAAAGACGCATTGAGAATCTGAACCTTGGCAAAAATATATCTGCCCAGGGGGTCCTGCCATGTCCACAGTGTGCAAACCCCCAGCAATTTGTGAAATAAGATGTCCAACCCACTCTGCCCCTGTTCCAAAGGAGTAGATGGCTGCGTAAGGGTAGTCAGGATCCTGCTGGCATGTAGTACCGTACTCATCCAATCCCTTCTGAGTTCATCATGTTCAATAGGTGCAGGTGTGTTTCCTGGAGCAATGCTTCATCAAGGAGGTGCATCTTCTGAAATGAGAGGATTTTCTGCCTCTTGATAAAATAGGTCAGGCTGTTGTCATAAAGGGGCATATTTACAAGCAATTGGGGGAGTACGGCGTTAGCCTCCTTGGCTTAACGCTGCACTCTCCACTTCTGAAATGCAGGGGTGCACCGTATTTACAAGAATACGGTGCAGCTCTGCATTTCACCCTGTGCTGGTGCTAAATTTAGCTGCCTAGCACCAATGCAGGCAGCCTTGCACCATAGTGCAAGGGTGCCTGCTTTGAGGGGCATAGGCCTGTCAAGTACCACGCATCACGGGTTAGACTAACGCATTTCAATGTGGTGGTCCACATCACTGTACTGAAATGCAGAGTCACACATTTGTATGGCTTTCTGAGCTGTCAAGTGCTGGAGCGATGCTATAATAATTAGTAGTAAAACTGAGCAAAGCTGGCAGCGCACGTTTAGGGGTTCTGGTTCAGTTACATTCAGTCATGGCACTCCAATCCGTCATGTGAGATTGCATTGATCTGCCCAATGCTGAGCTGTTTGCCAGGGCTGGTTTCGGTTTCCAGTCGGGCCGTGGCTTGCTCTGTCACAATAGTACCTGCCACAAGCTGTATTTATGTACTACAGCCCCAATCCTGGGGAGGGCAGTGCTTGCATTATGTTGTCGATTTTACTCTTGTGTGGGTTCTGGCGCAGGCAAAAAAAATCCTAAATTATTATTAGAAGCCGAGTCAGACCGTGTCTATTCGCGTGCGTAGCTGGAACTCAAATGTTGATAACATAAGTGCCATCAGCTGCAGACAGCGCGAGGCACCCGTGGATGCATGAGACTGCGCCTTGCCTGTTGATATGTTCTGGCAAGGTTTGCCATGCTTATTCATAATAGCAGCGAGGCAGACATTCCAGCACCTCCGCAAAGGGCCACTAGCTTTGCAGCAGGCCGCCGCGGTGAATGTACTCTTTCCTGGAGTGCTCGAGCCTGCCATAGTCAGCTCAAGAGAGCAGTCGGTCTGCAGCATCCTAGCGCCAGATATCAGAGGGACAACTCAGACGACTTCATGTCTGCAGCCAGCAGACTCTCATGCAGGGGGACTTACAACAGCCCTTAGCTGGGGCCTCAGCACACGCACCACAACCACGTCACCAGTGAACCGCTCCGATGGGCAGACACACTCCCCCACGCACTTGTGAACTGGCATCCTGGGGGAGGCCCGCAATTTGGGCCCGATTCACAAATGTAAACTGAGACGAAAGACTAACTTTGCAACTTTCGGTATTCACAAAGGGCATTTACGTGTAGTAAAGTTAGACTTTTGTCTCAGTTTAATTTAAGTTTTGGTCTTAAGTCTAACTGAGTGCCCTTGATTATATTCTCTACAAGTTTATCATATAACTTTTTCTGCACTGTTCCTACAATTCTTAGGAGATCTCTGTTGGAGATTATCGTCATTCAGCCTCTCATTCACTCAGAACCCCACATCTCAAATGAAACCACAAAAGCACTTACAGTCTGAAAATGTATATTACGTTGCCAAGGCGTATGCATCTTCAAAATATTTTTATTTTAAAAAAGATATTAAAAATATTTGCAAATACCCCTCAAATGTGCATATAGATAAATAGAAGGGTCGAATTCAATTTATTTTATTATGTTTCGGCTCTCAAAGAGGGCCACATAAAATATACAATAAACAACGACAAATACACAAGAAATCAAAAAGTTTGGGTAACAAGATTCAATCCACGAGTGACATACATCGGAAAATCAATCTAACAAGGTCAGACAGACAAGATATCTCCAGTTACATATTAATAAATAGCTAAAAATCCTTTAAAAAAGTTAAAAATATAAGAACAGAACATTTCATTCGGAGGGCAATAAAGTGCATGAAGAAAGTCTTTTAAAGTGACAATGCTAAGGCGGAGACAAATTACTTTTAGCCATCGCTTGCGCAAATTACGGAGCATGGGACAAATCAATAGTACATGCATACAGTCCTGAGTGTTCAGTTTACATAAATTGCACAAAGCAGAAGTGCCATGCCATTTGGATAACAGTAGATTTAGTGGAATTAAATCATAGCGTAACAAAAACCAAAATCTACGTATACCGTGCGGTAGATTCCATAGGGCGTAGGGTTGTGGCTGCTTCAACCTATAGGAAGAAATGAGAGGTTCCATATTCCTTTTGTCACCAACTGACTTTTTATCAGAAAGGAAACAAAACTCCCACGAAGCCTCCTTGAGAACAGGTTTTAACTGTGAGGGAGAGTAGGAGAACAGAACACTTTCATCAAGTTTAAGTAGCATTACCGCCCTTCTAAAATTACTTACGAGTTTAGAGAACTCTTTAAAGTTGCCCAGTATTTCACTTTTAAGTAGGACTCGCAGGGTCCCTACTCCCGCTCTAGCCAAACTGGCCACCCATCTTATTAGGGCACAAAGACCCTGAACCCAGGTGCTCCTGAGTCCAAAGTCTAGCCTACAAGCTGCAAGCGGGCAAGCCTTGTTCAGGGTAGAGAGGGATCTTAAGAGTTTCCCCTCAATCTTATGGCAAAAGTCCCAGTTTTTCACCTCTATTAGTTCAATACCATACAAGATAGTTGCGGGGATTTTTGCTCTAAAAACTTCTAGAAGACTGGAAAAATGCCTTTTCCCCGTTGCATGGTATAGGGACTTTAAACCATTGCCATGGGCAAGAGCCTTGCGAGAGCAGTGCTCTATATGGAGCTTCTCACTCATATTAGCCGTAAATATTTTTCCCAAAAAAGTGTAGGAGGTTACGACCTCCAATCTATGTCCCCCGATGGCCCAACCGTAATTTGTGGAACGGCACTTCTTCTTACCAGATATACACATCACTTTACTTTTGGTAATGTTAATCTTCATGTGATGATCACCAGCGAAAGCATGGAGAGCCTGTAGCCGATTTGCAAGACCGATCGGGGTCAAGTCGAGAATAAGAACATCATCGGCGTACATCAGGCAGGATATTGGAGTCCCTCCCACCATCGGGGCAATCCCCTCACTGGCTGACACGGCGGCAGGGAGGTCAACCGTGTATAAGGAGAACAGAAGGGGAGCCAATAGGCAGCCTTGTTTAAGGCCATTCCGAGATGGTATTTTGGCAGAAAGCCCCCTTTCGCCCCCCATTAAGACCCTGCACCAGGTCTCAGTATGTAGAGACCGAACCAGTTCCAACAGGAGGGTAGGGACACCAAGCGTCGCCAATTTTCTCCACAGCGTTCCACGATCTACTTTATCGAACACTGTGGAGAAATCAATAAAGGCGGCATACACCACTCCTCCTCTCACCTGGACATATTTATCTGTGATCACATGGAGGGCGGTAAGATTATCTAGCGTACCATGGTCCCTACGGAAACCGGTCTGTTCAAACGGCAAAATATTGCCTTTGTCGACCCAATCAGAGAGGGAACTAAGGAGACATTTCGCGAAGACCTTTCCGATGGAGTCGAGGAGCGCAATCAGGCGGTAATTGCTAGGGCTATCCCTTGTACCCTTCTTAAAGATGGGGACCAAGATACTTCCTCTCCAAGATGCTGGTACAATTTTGGAGAGATGACAAGCCTTAAACAAGGGGTACAAGATTTTACTCCATCTTAAAGGATCTTGTTTAAGGACCGTCATGGGGAGTTCGTCCGGGCCCATGGCCCCAGAGGGACGCATATTTTTTATAGCCATCTCTATTTCTTTTTCTGAGGGATAGAATTCGATATCTTCTGGTGCAGCAAATATGGAGTTATCAATACCCGTAGTCCCGTTCCCTGCATAGAGCTCACGGATATGAGAAGTCCATACCTCTTCTGGTATAGGGATGGGGGTGGGACTTTGACGCGTACCACATCCCTTCCCAATTATTGCCCAAAAATCTTTAATATTACCATGTACAGCAGCTTCCCTCAGATTGATCCAAACTTTGTCCTCCCTTTCCTTTTTAATTTTTTGCTTAAGTCTACTTCTCTTTCTTTTTAGCCTTGCAATTTCTTTCCCACGTTCCAGGGCTCTGTCTAAATACTGTTCGCGAACTAGTTTATTTATTTCCCTATTCAGAGTACGCAATATATTAGGGACCACTTCTCCTTTCCTAGGGGGTACAGTTTTTTTTGCGTACAATAAAATCTTTCGCATAAATTCTTCGAAATAAACTAATTCGCTACCATTCCAATCATTTATTACCATTAGGGTGTCGGCCAGAAGGTCCTGTACCCCATTAATAGCGACAGAGTTCCAGAAGCACCTTCCAGAAGAGGCATGGAAGGTAGCCTCGTTGCCATTGAGCGACCAAGACACAGTATTCAAAGGATTTAAAGACATTGTTAAAAACAATATACTATGGTCGCTGAGTGACGTAGGTATAATCTTAAGGTCCTGTATGTAGGGAAACAGACCAAAGTCTGCAATAGCATAGTCCAAAATAGACGACCCAAAGGGAGATTTATGAGTATAATTAGCGGGGACGTCAGATGGAAATCTACCATTTAAAATAAGACCATCGCCAGTCGCTAATTCTTTTAACAGGATCTTCCCTCTTTTGTTTGTCACCAACTTATCAGGAAAAAGCGTCTGGGGAATAAAATGTACCTCTTCCTTAACTTTATTCCTGAAAAGTTTCAGACTAGCGTTCGAAATTTTACAATTCAAATCACCTACAAGCAAGATTACTGGAGAAGATGGGATGTTTTTAATCTGTTCCATATATCGGAAAACCTGCTGCAGACTAGCATTAAAACACTCCTCAGGGGGTATATACACATTAAAAATTATCATAGAATATTTTTTACCATTATGGAATAAATGTTCAAGGGTTATTGTGTGGAAAAGTCTACTAGGATCAATATAATGGGAAAATCTCCATTGCAGTTTATTTGACAATAGGCAGGCAATCCCCCCCCTAGCGTGCCCTTTCTTAGAGGGCGCAGCGGGTACTTCCAGGACATAAAAATCTTTTGATGGCGTTAACATATCAATGCACCATGTTTCCTGAATACACAATACGTCCGCACCCAGAGAAGATAAAAAGGCGAATTTCTCTGGGCTACTGTGGAAACCAGCCGCATTCCAGGAGATTATTTTTAAAGGGGTGTTAAAGATGATGAAATAATTTGGGGTTGTCCTTAGTTTTTGTTGATAACGCACTGTGGAGCCAATTCCACCGGCTGTTGTCGTCTATAAGAGACGAGTTCTCAATTAGTGGAAGAGGCTTCACGTGGGAAACTGAGCGTTTTCCCCTAGAGACCCAAATTTTTAGGTCTCTAAGGGGAGAGGCTACCCCGTTTTGCTCATCACCCCCAAACACCTGGTTGCATAAAAGATTTGACTTGCCTGGATTAGAAATAGGGAGAATGTCGATACCTAAGCGCTGAAAGTTTTCGGCTTGTTCTAGGATCAAATTTACTATAATAGGCGAATAAAATTTCACCCGTATACTCACTACCCTACTTCCACCCACCAGAGATACCAATTCTATGTCCCTAGATTGAATATGATAGAGACTTTCAATCTCACTAAAACGTTTGAGGAGCCAAGCTCTATTTAACAAAAGGTCAGTATCAAATAGAGGTAAAAAGTCTAACACACGCACATCCCCCGTGGACTTAGTGATATTTAAAGACCGGATAGGAGGCCAGCGATTTTCGGACTCTGATGCTGCAGTAAAGGGGGGGGCCAAAGGGTTAAGAGCCCCAGGTGGATATAAAATTGGTGCTCCTAAAGCGCTCCGTAGAGGAGAGCATGGGAGAGAGCCCCCCGTTTGAGGTATAACTTCCTGAGACATAGAACTACATTGCTCATTTTCCCCCTTTACAGAGTTTAAAGTAGTTAGGTTCAAATCAATGTCCACCTTTAGGGGAGTAGAAGAGGGCTCCACATCAATTTCATCATTCTCCCTCGTTTCTGCAATATTTTGGAAAATAATCCTGCGCTGCTTTTTCTTTCTGTATTTTCGAATTGGCTTCCTTTTGTTCCCTGTTCCCTTTATTATTTATATGATTACCATTTTTTCCCTTGTCTTCTTTTACCTCCGGTTTATCGTCCAGGAGATCTTTTCCAATCTCAGGCATGAAGATAGGAAATAACTCCTGGGCCGCTTTAGGGCCAGGCAATGGTTTATCATCTTCCTCAATCTCCAAAGTTGAGTTTTTGATGCAGTTGGGGGCTGCATTTAAAGGCATGTCCTTATGTGATTCCAGAGTAGGGGTTACAACCTTCCTATCACATTCCCCTCTAGAGTCTCTGGTTTTCCCCTCAGACAGGTTATGCTCAAACTTGGAGGGGGAAGCACTCCTCATATCAGACGAGTTTTGCAGCAATGACTTTAAAATTTGAGTGACTGATTCCAAAATACAGTCCGAGGTGCCAACAAATTTCCCCAGAAGCAATAAAATTGAAGCTAGGAGTTGTTCCAGGGCGATCATAGACTCTGAGATCGGCTTTTCACGGATTTCCACAGAGCAACGATTACCCGAGAGATTAAGATCAGGGCTCCTAGAAACATTTAACAGGTCGGACATTTCATGGCCATTTAACGTAGGGGTGCTACTATACAGCAGTAACCCAGAAGGGGTAGCACCCCCTAAGGATTTAAACTGTTCCAAAGTCTCCACTTTAGCTGGGCTTACGTAGCGTCCCCAAAGTTCCAGGTCTATAGATAGTGCAGACAAATCGCCCCCCGGCCTATCATTCAAAGGGGAGTGAGGCATCGGGGGTATATGCACAGGATCACCTACGGCCATCACCTTCCCCTCTATTGAGTCCCGCAAGGAGGACCCCACCACCATTGATTGTAGAGCCACTGGGAGTACCAGAGGTAGTCGGGGGTCTGTGGAGGAGGGTGTATGAACATCCTGGACTTTAGTATCAGAGCTTTCTGGAGTAGCAATTTGAGATTTTTTTACAGCTGATCGGTCCCAAAGTTCAAGTAGTTGGCATTGACCTTTCAACGGTGGGTTATTCACAGATTTGTTTCTTGTGCGGGTAGTAATTAATTTTCTGCCAGGTTTTTCTCCCACTACCCTTCCGGAACGAAGAGTTTTAGACATTTTCAGTACTATTTTCCACAAAATAAACTTAATCAAAATGGACAACCTCGAGGGGAGAATGTACAGTTAGTAAGATGATATTACGTAAAAATATAAAACTTGTGTAATCCTGGAGTAACAACAATCCCTGTCCGGCCAAGTTAGTGTGAAGAACGGTGAATTAATGTCAGTACATGGGTCGTTCTCGAACCAACAAGAATAAAAACAAGTTCATCTAGGCAAATACTGGATGTACATAACCGGGCCCAGCCCAGCCTACCTCGGCCACTGAGGGCCACAGAGGGCCCGCCCTTTGCCCGGGCTTCGCCCGGCGTCCCGCGAGGCGGGGGTGTCTCCGTATTTCTGCGCCTCCTGGCGCGAAACTGACGCGGCCGGTGCCGCTGGGGCAGATGGGAAACGTAGTTTCCTTGCCTTAGCGCCGCGCTCCACTGCCGGTGATGAATTCTGTGAGCGGGAGGCGGGCGGGCAAAATCGCGGTTTTGAGGTCCCCAACAGCAGCGTTTCTCTTGGCAAAAGCAATCCAGGGATTCCTGCAGCTACACCCCCTCGGCCGGGGTGTCTCCGTATTTCTGCGCCTCCTGGCGCAAAACTGACGCGGCCGGTGCCGCTGGGGCAGATGGGAAACGTAGTTTCCTTGCCTTAGCGCCGCGCTCCACTGCCGGTGATGAATTCTGTGAGCGGGAGGCGGGCGGGCAAAATCGCGGTTTTGAGGTCCCCAACAGCAGCGTTTCTCTTGGCAAAAGCAATCCAGGGATTCCTGCAGCTACGAATATTCCTGCAGGGTCGAATATCTGGTGAAAAATACTGCAACCACCACCCGTTATTACTGATTCTGGCCTGGGCGCTGACCAGACCCCGCACTGCGACATGGAAGCTCAAAACTGCAAAGCTGATGACCCAGTTGTCAGATCTACCCTAGGGCACACGATGTAAATGTAAATGTAAATGTGGCGTATTTGTATAGCGCGAACAGTGACCCAGAGGCATCCCGGCGCTTGTACTCCTACCACAAGGGAACCCCTCCTGGCTTTTCCTTGTGGGGTGTCCACTCCTGGGCATCCCATGGTGAAACCCGGCATCCCTTGTGTATCAGGGGGCCTTTGTGAAGACTAAGCAAGCTATTGCCCAGAGTTGCAGCGTGGGACCCATGCTTAGAATCGGCACTGAGGCGAGAATATCCGGTCAGAGGAATTTAAGCCCGAGACCCGCCGAGGCGGGAATCGAACCCTGGTCCCTGGCCAGCGTTCTGCATCAAGGTCTGCCGCTCTAAGCATTGAGCCACACTTCTCCACGATCAGTAATTACTTTATGGAAAATAGTGGTACGACTTCCTCCCCACTAGCAGAGTGGGAGGCATTCAAACTAGTGCTACGTGGTTGCAGAATATCAGCAGTAGTAGGGACTAGGACCCAGTGTCATACTGAGAACAATCACTTGGAGCACCTCTTAATAAAACCGAATCTACCGACAGAGGGAGCACAGGTCCCGCATGATAGACTGAGAGCAGAAAGGGAAAAACTCCTCAAACTAGTGGGGCGACTCCCGGCATACGATTATCGAGCCTTTATACAACTAGGGCACACATAGAATGTTATAAAACTGGCAGATTATTAATGAGGCTGCCCAATCCTGATAGACAGGGTCACAAATACTGTAGATGCACTACAAGGGGAGGGTTACCTGGATTACAGGTAAATCCGAGATTAATAGGTAATAAAGGTACTAAGCAAAAATGGCCTACTAGTAGGAGCTCTCTGTAGGAGCTCCAAGTGATTGGGATCCCTTTTTTGGAATATCCCGATCAGCAGCAGTCACCGAACGGATTCTGACACCCAAGAGTAACAGGATTATTCAGCGCTTCTTATGTGGAGCATTCTGAACAAGGACCTCGCAAAATAACAGCGCTTACTTGGGCTTAGACTACTGAGGGGACGCCATCTGCGGGTCAACATGCTGCGGAGATGACCGGGTCTTCCTGGACTCATCGCAGCCCATCGTCGGATTCTGACACCCAAGAGTAACAGGATTATTCAGCGCTTCTTATGTGGAACATTCTGAACAAGGACTACATAAGCCTATGCTCGAATTGCCACCGAAGTTCGCCGACCGCTGAAGCTTCGCCTGTGTGGAACACCAAAGGGAGGGGAGCTCTGCCATGGATTAAGGAGAGGGAGGCTAGCTGGACAGGAATCTCCCCTAGCGCCCCCCGGCGACCGCTGGATGAGGCTCCATGATCTAATTTTCACAGCAGCAACAAGCCCCGGAGTTCCAAGTACGAGGCTGCAGGATCTCGCTCTCACGACTTGATCTCCCCACTTCAGCGGGGCCTGCATGCGCTGGGCTGCTTTTCGATCAAAAACTGCGGGCCCATGCCGGGCTGATTATCGCTCTGTGTTTTTTTTGCCACAGCAATAGCAAGCGCCATCAACCTGAAGTCGAGGTTGCTTGTCTTGTGTACCGCAGCAGCAGCAAGCATTGGAGACCCGGAGAAGAAGCTGCAGGATTGCGTGGAGGCAGCAGGGTCTCCCATTTCCCCCACATTCGGATTCCTCACAACAGCAGGACCATCACGCACTGGGCGCCTGCCGTTTGAAGTTCCAGAGGCTAGGTCAGGCCGATTAACCTCGCTTCGGCTCGGTGCAGGAAGTCACATCTCTGCCCCGCCTCCACAACAACGCCGATAGTGCGTTTGTTTTGAATCCTTTTCAGGAAGTCTTGCCTCATTAGGAGATGCTTACAGCGTCCTTGGAACCTGGGCAACATAACCCCAAGTCTCCAAAGGGGGGCCTGAAGGTAACCTGCAGCCCGACCAGTCTTTGACAGTATTGACGACAGCGACAAACTCGTGGCTGTTTTATTGGTACCGCTGCTCATCTCTATTCTGTTTTAATTGTTATTTTCAGTTTGACCCTTATTCTCGCGATTAGTAGGAGGGTAGTGGCTTTGGATTATATCCCCACAAAATGGCCGTTTGCGTAAACAACAAAGACAAGGGAGCCACCTTCAGCCACTGGGCATTCCTTTGAGAGATAAACAGCAACCTTTTGACCCAAATCATAACAACTGAAACAGGACTACAACCCTCTACAGTCTTATGGTCACTGAAACAGGTCTACTCCATGGCTCTCACAGCCTATGGAAACAGAAAGAGGACTGCATAGATGCCTATGAGGATCTTGCCTAAGGAGTCAGCCATATTAGACTGACACTACCACTGGAGTTCAGCACATTGATCGTTGACCACCGTCCCCTCTCCATATGCATTTCAGGTCAGAATTTCGTTTCACTGCATTCCTCCCGCATTTCATTTCATCTCATTAATTTCTTTGCATTCCTCGCTCATTTTATGTAATCTTTCTCTTAGCCCTTGGTCTCTTCTCTTAGCTAGCCCACTCCACATTTTAACTTAATCTATTTAATTTAAGTACTTCATTTCACTGCATTCCTCCCTCACTTCATTTCATTGCATTCCTCCCTCATTTCATCTCATTTCCTTACATCCTCCATATTTTTATGTAATCTTTCTCTTTGCCCTTGGTCTCTTCTCTTAGCTAGTTCATTCCACACCATACTCTGCTCCTGGCACCTATGGTACTTTCAGTAGAATATTAGATCCAACCCCTGTTTTCCCCCTCAGCTCAATATCCAGCCACCTCCTTAGTTGCTATTTCCCCCTCCCATACCCATCCACCTCCCCTAGCCCATCACGCCGCATTTCACTGACCCCTCACGAGCCCCATACACGCTCTGCGCCCCATATCATCTCACCAACTGTGCTGGTCATAGCATGGAGCACACAGGCACACATACCTACACCATCATCTACCCCCCAACCTCTCAAGAAAATCAGCCAAACGATTCAAGCACAATTTGATAAAACTTCATCCTGAAACACTTATCACTTACCCCTATTTCTAAATACACCATGGTAACAAAACCTTTGATATCATTTTTCACACGAAACGAAGAGCGCAACGGAGGAGAGCATTCTTACCCTTATTTAATGATCTCATCCTCTAGGAAAACCGCGCATGGTCTAGTTATTTATATTACCCCATCCGAGCTCTTCCAAGGGACAGCAACCATCATGATCTGCAATAACGGAACCATCCTCATGCTAAGCCCCACTCTGCCACCCAAGCTACTCCCACCACCAATGCTTAAAATATCACATCGCCAATCCCGTCTGACAGCCACGCCCCAACACTTCTCCGCCCATTACTGGCTTCGGCATCATACGCCACCTCCTGCCACACCACCTCCCCAGCACACTGCACTTCCACTTCCCCAAACTCTCCCCATCTATGCTCCTCTATTACACCGACCACTTCTCACACTGGAGACTCATGCCGCTCCCACGCCGACTAACTCACATATTATACTTCCTCCGAGCACGACTGAGAAACCATATGCACCCCCTATAGATATTGATTCCTCTCCATGCTCGATCATTGCTCACCCCACTAACATCATCCCTTCCATAACCAACTCTACTGCTACCTCGTCCTTGCTGCACAATGTTACTCTTAGCACGCATTCTCCCCATTCCAGTTCACCCCCCCGTTCAGTCGTTGGTACATCATAGGACACGCCATTACCACTTAGATAACACGCTGCCCTCAGACCACTAATCGCACCGAGTACACTTCCCACACCCACACCCCAGCCTGCCACACACACAACTCAGCCATCTACATCCATAACCCACCCATCCACACCCTCACCCCAGCCAGCCACACCCACAACTCAGCCATCTACATCCACTCCTTCGACTATACTAATAGTGGCACCTGAACATAGACTGGACCAGACCACAATGCAACCATACACACTCATAGCACAGCCACCTACCACACTCATAACTGCTCCATACCCCAGACTGGATGAAATCATGATCGCACTTCACCAAATCAAAGAAGAACTCCAAGCTTTTAAAGAGGTGATATTGAGTCAATCATGGGGCGTTAGATCTACTAGACTTCCGAGCAAGCAAGGAAGCTCCCGAAACACCTAACATTCACCTCAAAACTCACTCTACCCAGCTGGAAATCAGTTCCCTCCCATAATAACTCAACCCGCCCAATCCAAAGCACCAATCCGTTTTCGGAAAGAGATCTACTTTCTCTTCTACACTCTTATGAACCCTCTCTTGCGATCCCCCTCACTACCACTGCACTGTCTATCCACATCATCCCCTCAAACCCTCACAGGACTACTAAGCATCGGTATCTGGAGTGGGTCCAACAAGCCTTGGCAACAGCAACCCACGCAAGATAACAAGATTGGCTTCGGTGCAGACCAGCAAGGTCTGAGTGACTCCACCCTTAGAGGGGAGTCAGAGTATATCGGGAGCAACCAGGAAAACTCAGCAAAGGAAAGATTGTCCTTCATGGGGACCCACTAGCCAACGGACTAGAGATTGCGAATGAGCCTCGAGCAGAAATGCACAAAGTGGGCCCACGGAACACTCCTGGAGTGTAGGCTTCTGAGCTTCGGTGCAAAAGGTGCTTGGAGCAGGGTCTTGAAATGCCCCAATGCACAACTTCGGGAAACTTCAGGAGTAGGAGCAGTTGCAAAAAATGCAGGATGTCCAGGCAGAGTGCCCCAGCAACTGGTTTGAACTGAAGTTGCAATGCACAGATCCCCTCTTTAACACACACAAACACCCCCAGGGCCGAAAGGAAAGCCCCCCAGTGGACCCCGAATAGAAGAGCCCAGCTCAGCCCCAGGGCCCCCGGATAGAAGAGCCCAGCTCAGCCCCTGGGGCCCCGGATAGAAGAGCCCAGCTCAGCCCCAGGGGCCCCAGATAGAAGAGCCCAGCTCAGCCCCAGGGGCCCCAGATAGAAGAGCCCAGCTCAGCCCCAGGGGCCCCAGATAGAAGAGCCCAGCTCAGCCCCAGGGCCCCCGGATAGAAGAGCCCAGTTCAGCCCCAGGGGCCCCCGGATAGAAGAGCCCAGCTCAGCCTCAGGGGTCCGGATAGAAGAGCCCAGCTCAGTCCCAGGGCCCCCGGATAGAAGAGCCCAGCTCAGCCTCAGGGGTCCGGATAGAAGAGCCCAGCTCAGCCCCTGGGGCCCCAGATAGAAGGGCCCAGCTCAGCCCCAGGGGCCCCAGATAGAAGAGCCCAGCTCAGCCCCAGGGGCCCCGATTGAAGAGCCCAGCTCAGCCCCAGGGCCCCCTGGATAGAAGAGCCCAGCTCAGCCCCAGGGGCCCCAGATAGAAGAGCCCAGCTCAGCCCCAGGAGCCCCAGATAGAAGAGCCCAGCTCAGCCCCAGGGGCCCCCGGATAGAAGAGTCCAGTTCAGCCCCATGGGCCCCCGGATAGAAGAGTCCAGCTCAGCCCTAGGGGCCCCACAGATAGAAGAACACAGCTCAGCCCCAGGGGCCCCGGATAGAACAGCCCAGCTCAGCCTCAGGGCCCCCAAATATAAGAGCCCAGCTCAGCCCCAGGGACCCCGGATAGAAGAGCCCAGCTCAGCCCCAGGGGCCCCTGGATAGAAGAGCCCAGCTCAGCCCCATAGGCCCCCGGATAGAAGAGCCCAGCACAGCCCCAGCGGCCCCCAGATAGAAGAGCCCAGCTCAGCCCCAGGGGCCCCTGGATAGAAGAGCCCAGCTCAGCCCCATAGGCCCCAGATAGAATAGCCCAGCTCAGCCCCAGCGGCCCCCAGATAGAAGAGCCCAGCTCAGCCCCAGGGGCCCCCGGATAGAAGATCCCAGCTCAGCCCCCCAGGGGACCCTGGATAGAAGAGCCCAGCTCAGCCCCAGGGGCCCCCAGACAGAAGAGCCCAGCTCAGCCCCAGGGGCCCCCGGATAGAAGAGCCGAGCTCAGCTCCAGGGCCCCCGGATAGAAGAGCCCAGCTCAGCCCCAGGGGCCCCGGATAGAAGAGCCCAGCTCAGCCCCAGGGTCCCTGGATAGAAGAGCCCAGCTCAGCCCCAGTGGCCCTCGGATAGAAGAGCCCAGCTCAGCCCCAGGGGCCCCCAGACAGAAGAGCCCAGCTCAGCCCCAGGGGCCCCCGGATAGAAGAGCCGAGCTCAGCCCCAGTGGCCCTCGGATAGAAGAGCCCAGCTCAGCCCCAGGGGCCCCCGGATAGAAGAGCCCAGCTCAGCCCGGCTCCTCCAGAGATTACCTCCAGGATTATTCAGTCTATTTCTACAAACACAGCAGAAGGTGCTGACAATCTCCTACCTGAGCAGAGACCTGTGCAGACATGTCCAGGCTCTCTCCTCCCCCTGGGGCAGGTCTGGGGTCAGAGAAGGTGCAGGGGCAGATCTGGGGGCTGAGGGGGGCAAATCTAGGGTCTGAGGGGGGGAGGGTCAGATCTGGGATCTGAGGGGGGCAGATCTGGGGTCTGAGGGGGGCAGATCTGGGGTCTGAGGGGGGTCAGATCTGGGGTCTGAAGGGGGCAGATCTGGGGTCTGAGGGGGGGGCAGGGCAGATCTGGGGTCTGAAGGGGGACAGGGGCAGATCTGGGGTCTGTGAGGGTCTGAAGATGAAGGTAACTGCCCACCAGACAGGGCTCCTTCCTCCTCTGCAGCAGGCTGGACACACCAGTAGAGGCCGGAAGTGATGTCACCACCGCTGCTGGTGCTGTCTCTGCCGCCAACCCTTCTCCCTTTCTTCCAATGTGTGCTCAGTGGGTTTCATCAGCAGGCGAGGAGCGCCCTCTGGTGGCCGCTGACGGAACCGCAGCCTCCAGGCTCCAGCAGTGAATACATTTCACATAAACAAGCACTTATACCTGTAAAGACCTGGGATTTCAGATGTCACAGATCTGAATGTTTTTAAGGGTGACAGTTCAAGTACAGGGCCACACACTTGGCTGCTGCTGTAGAAAAGTATTTATAGTTTCACTTCAGATGAGCATCTTCCAAACACTGATGTAAAGGACTTAAGAGTATTTAAAGAATGGTGACAACTGGAAGTGACAGTCTGTATTTCAATAAATATATCAGAATTTCAATGAACATATTACGGTCAGTTTTGCAACTAAAGTGGGCAGCTTATTTATTTTTTAAATAATTTCTTTGCAGGTTTTTCAAATCCACAGTAAACAGAGGAAAATACCATGGAATTTTAAACCAGATCAAATAAAATGTGGCACAGGTTCAGCCCTAGCAAGTGTCACACATCAGGCTTTAGACTAACGCATTTTAGTGCGGGGATCCGCATCACCACACTAAAATGCAAATCACACATCATAGCGTTGCTGCTTCTTCCTCGTGATCGCCGGGCTATAGTACATTATGTTAAAGAAGCAGTCATTTGAGCAAGCAGCGGGAGTGCGGACCACGTGCTGGCCAGGGTGGCGCATCTGTGGCAGAGCCGCTCAAATAAAGCACTGAACAGACATGGGCTGAACTGTACCACTCTACACACTGTGCAAAAGTCATTATGCGCTCCCGAGTGTTAGCAGGCTGTTGGATTCACTACTGCGGTGGCTGCGTTTACGTGACATGGTGTCAGAACTGCAACAGTGTGTCTATCTCTTGAGGGGGAGACAGGAAGTTAAGTTACTCCTGTGGCGGGAGGGGCCGCGGTGCAAACAGGCGCAGTTACAAATTGTTTGTGTAGTTTAAGTGGCAGCCACTGCTCGCGCGGCTGCCTCTGCCGAATTGGTCACGGTGCCTCATCATGCCGTCCTGCGACCGGACCTGTTCGGAGAAGAGAGGTCACAGACTGTCATCAAGGAGAGCCGGCTGCATGGCTCACTGAAGTATTTAAAACTAACAGTCCGACAAATTCCGAGCCTGTAGCTCTGCTCACTGCTCTCCAGGCTCAGGGTGGTGCTCCATTCAGATGTCCCTTGATTGACTTATTTACTGATTTAAAGCACTGACTAGATTTTTTATATTATTTTGAGTTCTTCTGACTGAGGGCCTCCAGTCCATGCTCAACCTCTCAGTGCTGCTCTGCGGGAGTTCGCGCTCACACTGGCACCAGGTAGGAGTGTTTTTAAGTCCTGCTGTGCCCCCTGCTGTCTCATCAGCCCTGACCCCTAGGCAGAGATTCCGTCTGGGCGGGACTTTGATGTAAATAAAATAAATCATTCTTCATGTGTGTTGCAGGAATGGGGGGGTCCTTGTGTCCGTACAGACGAGCTCTGTGCTGTATTATTTTCAAAAGGGTCTTATGTTATCTGTTGGCACAAAATCAGAAACGCCACTCCAAATACGCTGAACCAGCTTCTGTGGCATAAAATTCAGCACAGGGATACTTGCCAAGCCAAGCAAGGAGATATCTTCAGACATCGCTGGAAAGAACCAAGCTTACGGATCCCTGGAACACTCAACTTGGACATTCAGCTTTCAACAAGTTGGCATAGAAATGTGTAAAACAAAGTGCGGTGGTAGAGGACAAGTTAACCTTTGCAGGTAGATCCCATGCCTGGATGACCTTGAACTCTTACAAATTACTTGCACCACGAAAGTACTTTAATGAGGGCTACTCCAAAGAGATAAAAATGAAATTGTTATCGCACAGGCTGGGTATCCTCCCATGCATCCAGCATCTTCCACCATGGCTGAGGGCCATAACCTAAAGCACGTGTAGGATGTGCAACTCCAATCAAGGAGACATCTTACACCTAATCTGCCCCTGTAAGGATCTACATCAAGAACGGTTACTGCTATTAAAAGATCGCCTTAAGCAGCTAGGTATCCGCGCCAGGAGACAAGCAGTGTTGGCTTGTTTTAATCCGGGAAATACGCAGCTGAACTGCAGACTAGTAAAATACTTAAAGCTGGCTGAACACAAAACACTTAATATTGGAATAGCCATATAAATAAGCCACACAAGTAAGAAGCCCTAGTGGTGCAACTAATTAATAACCCGGGACTGGCTTCCCTCAAAGGATAGAGCATCAGCACTTTTCTTGAACAACAATTTTTGAGCAAGAACTAACAACAAGAACAATACATTCTGTAGGGCACCTTAACACGCCTACACCCAGTACCAGCTAGGAACAGCAAATGCACTGCAATTTATATTGCAAACAGATGAACCTTGCCATCGCCTGCATAGCCGACTTTCTTTGTATAGTAATTTTGGTCCCTGTTTTATGGTTTTTATCATTGTACATCAATATTTTAATATTTTTTTAAGTAAATGTTGCAATGGTTTTAACACCTTCGACGCTCATGACGAGCTCAGCTCGTCATGATATAGCCCTCTCATACACTCATGATGAGCTGAGCTCGTCATGAACAATGGGAATCCAGAAGAAGCAGCACAGGAGGGGAAAACCATTAGCAGCGATGGTGTTAAATAACGATGCAAAATAAAATAAACAAAGCTTGAATCTATTTTTAAAAGGCACAAACCAGAGCTTGTAACTTGTCAATTACCTGAGGTGGCAGCTGCAACTGAGGATTCTGCAGACCGTCAACTGTTTAATGCAGCACTGAGCCTCCAAAGTCAAGAGGGGCCCAGCACCAGCTGCTATCAGCGGAACGCCAGCACCAGTTCAGGCGATTGGCAATCTAGCAGAACACTGTAGACCCAAAAGTTGGTAAGTGGCTTGTCCAGAAGATGCGAGCAATCAGTGCTGATAGAGTGATGCATGCGGTTAGAGGGGTGACGTATACCTATGAAATGTTATAGGCAGTATTTTAAATGGAAACATAGTAAAAGTGCTGTTACTTGTTATCTATAGGACCTATTCGCTCCTCCTAAGTGCTGCATCTTCCATTAAATGTATTACAGCAGTGTGGAGAAGTGCAGATGCTCTTTCTTTTAAATTAAAGTAGTGCAGGTACTCAGTACCAGACACCAGTCACCATCTGCTTAGTTAAAGCAATAGTTTACATGAAGAATGATCACTCTGGTAAAGTTTTGAATCATGGAATGGCAATTTTACACAGGAGAGAGCGGTGTAAATTATCTGCAGTGCAAGCAGGCATAAAGCCAATCAGATGGCAGAATTCCCAAATTTTGCTATCTGGAAATGCTGATATTCCTCCAAAACTATTAAACAGATTTACACCAAATAAACAAAAGCATGCTTTCTAGACCAAGACCCTTCTCCCTGCCAAACCTGGGGTAATTCCGTTCACCCGTTCGACCTGTAGCCTTGTCTAAAGTTTCCTATGGAAATCGCATGGAGAAAACACATTTTGGACCCCCTTTTTTCTTGGCTTCCCTTGACAAATCACCCCCACACTTTCAACATAGGAGCTGATATGAACAAAGAATTATTTTGGAAAATGTCATGAAGATTCATCAAACGACACCAAAGTTATACGCAAAAAACAAAAAATGCTCTTCCTATGGAAACTTGGTCCTAACTATAACTACCTACTAACGACCACCAGTAGGTACAAACTATATATGCATATATATGCTAGTTGAACTGTATTGTATGTAATGTATTGAATGTAATGAATTTTGTGGGACTACTTAACCTCCAGATGTTAATAAAATCTCTGGTTGAATAAAGAAAAATAATTGAATAAAAAAATAAAAATGAGTGGCATTTGTGTCCCTTCCGCTTCTCATGTAAGAGGCCCCAATATCGGAAGGTGTCAACCTTATCGAGGCACACCCCTCCATGCACCATTGATTTTTGGCAATATGTTTCCCGCCAAATACACCCCCACTTTAACCTTGAACCGGAAAGTGTCATGTGAGGTAGTAAACCTGTTACAGTCATTTTTTTGTATTAGGTTCCTTTTCTAATATTAGCATATGCTTCGAGATTCATTGTTTATGTTATCTTAGTTTCATTCACCGGTTCCGACTAGTCCGTTTTCTATTACATCTCACTCACATCTCCGATCTTGTTTGGTAGTCCATTCTCTCTGTTTGACAATCCTTCACCGCGTCACATTAACGTCACTGATACCTTGGTAACCACTCATTGCTAAATACTTCCGGGAGTAGACTTCTCCTTCTAACCGGACAACTGAATGCAGTATCCTGATTCAACTATTCCGTACACGTCACGGTAAGCTTTCCACTAACGGGCACCCATTTACTTTGGTCAACAAAAAGGGGGTTGCTAGACTGTTCCTTAAATTAGAAAATGTGTGTAACTGGCGTGGCCAAGGGTGAAAGTGTAACACCTATGGGCATCCATTTTGTTGGAAATATTTGCCTCACACACCCATAAGGGTGTCATGCTTCATTATCGGCGTTGCTCCTCGTCGGGGAGGCGGTGCAATCCCCGACGGGCTCACCTCAGAGAAGGGCTCTTTGGAGGAGATCTTTTAAATCCAACTGCCTTATGGTGAAGTGAGGGTGTGTGGGTAGTTAGGAATGTAGCCTAGGTGGTGATTAAAATGGAGTAGAGGGTACCAGAAACTACTTTATTCAGGGGGTCCCCTACAGCAATTAAAAACGTGAATCTAATAGTCTAGGTGCCAACAAGTTAGGTGTAGTGGCCCTAGATTAGATTAATAACGGAGTGGTCAACATGTTTCTCACATGGAAAAAGTATCCGCGATTCATCAGGACCTCAAGTAGATACGAGTAAGGTCTACAAACTATAAACACCATGCAGTATGTCATGTGCCTAATGCCGCAATTGTGCAATGCTGAAAGTTACCTCTGTAGCTTTGTCCTATACCTGGATGGAAAAAATACAAATACATAATTAGTAGCATGGATGATCACCAAAGAAGAAGTATATGGTGATAGCCAGAGTAACACACAGTGTTATGCTAGTGGAAGTGTACTAGCGTAAATTCGGCGTGCCTGTATTGTGACAAGGTGGAATAATACTGTCACTAACTACCCACACACCCGCACTTCACCATAAGGCAGTTGGATTTAAAAGATCTCTGCCAAAGAGCCCCTCTCTGAGGTGAGCCCGTCGGGGATTGCACCGCCTCCCCTATGAGGAGCAACGCCGATGATGAAGCATGACACCCTTATGGGTGTGTGAGGCAAATATTTCCAACAAAATGGATGCCCATAGGTGTTACACTTTCACCCTTGGCCACACCAGTTACACACACTTTCTAATTTAAGGAACAGTCTAGCAACCCCCTTTTTGTTGACCTACGTTGTGGGCACAAGCTGTGACTGGACCTTCCACTTCTCTTAGTGGTAATTAGTGCCCTCTTGATCGACCGATCACCCTCCCTACTCTTGATAAACCACCCGTTTACTTTACCTTTTGATAACATCGGCATGTTACCTAGCTCTACTTTTCTCCCGCATGTTGGACTCGCGTGCACCCACGCTCACGCTACCTTTTGGGCTCACATTTCACGATTGTTTTCTCAAACCCAGCCAGCCACGTACCCGGCACCTTGGTTCGGATTCCGGCACCTTGGTTCTTATTTCTAATTTTGCACTTCTTTTCACTATCACTTTTTCACGGGCACATTCTTTTTTTTTAAATCAGCACTGCATGGTATTTAATACGTAGGACATTTCCTTAAACACGTCTCGTTTTCTTTTCTTCATTGACAGAACATTTATCCCCTGGAAGAAAGCATCTCTGTAATGCCGAAATGCATTGGGATTTATAAGAGTGCATTTGCGAACATTCAAAGACTTTTTTGAAGTAATGATGTTCTTGTGAATATAACAAGATGAATGGAAAAAAATAAAAACAAGCATTGGTAAAACACCCGATTTTTATCGTGGATCTTGGTGAAACCTTTATTTAAGGACTAGCAAGGAGCCCGGGGGACACTTCTCACTGTATGAGCAGTGCTACCTTCAGCATTTTTCTCGCCCCCTGTCGGAGGGCGATACTCCGGAGCACCTCACAAATTCTGAAATTACCAACAAAAGCGCTGTGCGTCCATCTATACCCTATTTACAGTCTAATTTAAACCACACCCAGATATCACTCCATAGACTCTGCAGAGTTTCCATCAAGGTTCTTGGAGTCCCCTGTCTAGCGCCCCCTATTAATGGCACTGGACACTGCCCTCTCTAACAGCAAGCAGACAGATCACTTTAAGACAGTTCAGCGAGCATCGTCAGGGCGAGGTTGTGACTAGATGTATCTGTTTCGTCTGGAGCTGGTGTCTATGGAGGTGACCAGCTGGCTTTCATTCTCCTCACTCCTGCTTCTTTTATCAGAACTTTTACAAAGTTCTAGCCTTTGCATCTAGCAATGTGATAAGTTGATTGTTCGCGGTAGGGGCCAGATTACGATTTTTCAGAATAAGGCGAGGGGGAATCAACCCCTTTCCAAAACTCAGGAAGAATATTTGTCTCTTAAGAGGCCACAATCTGTCTGCCCAAAAAACAGGGCCTGCATCATAAACAGGGTGTCCCGCTGCTCCTGGCCCATCATCCAGCCACTAAACAATACTTCCTTTTCCATTTGAGCTGAAGAAAGTTTCACATCATGTCATGTTATTGTTTAGGAATAAACTCCTCCTTTGAATTGCCTATGGAAAGAGCGGAGATACGTCGAAGGCACCCCTTAATTGTAAACTTATGTCCATAGGGTTCCCTCGGTCAGCATCAAAGTCATTTTCAAACATCTACAACTGTTTACAGTCTGTCTTTGCACAAATGTCATGAGATTAGACCCACTGCCCCTCCTGTGCTCTCACACTGACCTCTAAAGATGATTTAAGAGGGACACTGTCTCAACTTGCCTCCGACACAGGGTTCTTCTTTGCAGTTATATGAAGCCTTGACTTTAATCCCCACTTTTCCAGCTCAAGGTCCCTTCTGTGCCACAATTGTCCTCAGATGACTCTTGCCTTCATCTGCGGTATTTAATCAGTACTTTAGATGCACTACTTTACCATAGAGCCACAAATCAGACTAGCGTCAAGAGCCCTTTGTGGTCAGTGTGCGCTATATTCATGATTCATTCTTTTGTTCTAATGCAGAATATAAGGAATAACTTGCTTTTCCCATAAGTTGCCACCGAGAGCAGAAGTCCAGTCGAGCTGTTCTTTCACAGATCCATCTCTTTCCATCTCTTAAACTGTGATATAAAATTGAGGGCAGATTTTATATTTTTTAACAACTTAACCCCAATGAAGAATTCTAGTTCCTAGAGAGTGGGTGCTTTAGATGTTACATCTCCTGTCTAAATTTTTGGTGCAGTGGGATCAAGGTCTCCTGTGGAGCAGGGGTGGGGAGTGGGCGATACACGGCATATTACACTTTGTAGGTTTCTGAATATCCACAAGCTTGTACGTTTGTGAGCATTTATACATCTAGAGCTGTCCCACCCTACAACAGACCCCCCCCCAGATTCGGTGAGCATAGGGAAGGGCTTTCCCCATGGGGAAAATGAAAAATAAGCAGTAGAAGAAACTCATGCAGCGCAGCACAGAGGAGAACGTCACCCTTGGCGTGCTGCGGGAGAGGGAAAGGGCAGGAATGTGCTGTATTTACCACTATGAAGAAAATCCCTGTCTTTCCACTTTGCTGGTGCACAATGTGCTGCCTAGCGCCCACTCGAGCACCCCTGGACCATGCGTTGTAAGCACTTTCCTGCACAAAAACAATCCTCTGAGACATTTTCCTTTCTGTGTGTGCCGCACCGACAGGAAGAGGGAGTAACGAGGAGAGCTAAAGCTTTTCCCCATCTCACCTCACCTCACCCGGGGAGGTGTAGGTTTTTGACGCATTCCCAGGTATACCAGCAATGCACCAAACGCCAAGGGTGGATGCGTGGAGACACCCCCGCTCCACCCATGGAACCGCTCTCTGGGGCAGAGTAATGCAACGCAGCGATTTGCGCTGTGTTGTGTTACTTTAAATTTATCAAGCAACGCAAGGCCATGCAAGGTGACCTTGCGCGGCTTGATAAATCTTACTTAGTAGTTGTGTCTCCCTTGCGGACCATTGCTTGATGCAAAGATAACACAACTATTTGATAAACCTGCCCTGTGTGTGGATTTTCACAGCTTTATGGTTCCAAGTGCTTAAATGTCTGCTGTGTGGATTTCGGCGCAACGAGAACAGGAGCCGGGGTGATGTCACATGACATTCCCAGTGGTACGTCTGGAGAATGACAGTGAAAGTTTGCAATCATCAAATAGTAACTCTGCACCGGTACATCGGCATGCTTTTACGAGTGCACATATTTGTGCATTAGAGAATCATCACTGTGGGCAAAGGTGCTGTGTCTCTCAAGACACATTTCATCCTTAAGTAATAATAATAATAATTATTATACTATTATTGTTATTATGTTTAAATTTATATGGCGCAACAACTTCCCAGAGGTGTACCGTCGCCTTACGGACACAAGCTAAACAACAGAGCAGCAAGAGAAACAAAACTAACAAGAGAGACAAAAAATTCCTCTGGTTCCCTTGTGCTGTGGGTGTGCTAACCCCCCCCAAACTTCCAGGATAGAATGCGCAGATTCTCACAACCTTTAACTTGTGATCATTTGTAGATTCTTACTATTCACAGGGGGCAGGACTGGTCCTTCCAGTTGCCATGGGAGCCAAATCCGAAGGGTTGGCCTTTGTTGTTCCCTTTCTTCCCCCATCTTGCAGTGTCCCAACCTATTGTAGGATTGGGCTCATGAGGATTTAAAGAACTAGACGCACTGTGCACCCCTCGGTGGCAATATCTTCATTGTGCCTTTTACGCCTGCACAAGAGCAGGAACAGATTACATACATCATGCACCTTTGGAGTACAGGGTGGGCCCACCGAAGGTGGCAGTGCCCTTATTGTGCCCTTGGTGCCTGTAAGGGGTGAGGCTCAAACCGTGAACCCCCCCTTAAGATGGCAATACTATTCTTTGTGCCCCTTACTCCTATACGAGGTGAGGATCAGACTAGACACACCGTGCATGCCCCCGTAAGGTGGCAGTACCCTTACTGTACCTGTTGTGGTCCTGTGTTTTCAAATGCAGAGACCCCTTTCATTTTGGCATGAAAATATGTCTTATTAAACACACAACCAGTAATGAACTCTGAGTCCATCAAATGCGCACTTCTAGTCTATTCTTCGGTTCTCTAAATGTGCCATGAAGCCATGATGATCAAGCTTATGCAAAACACATTCAGTGACTGCTTAGTTTAGAGGTTATCCCAGGCCTGTCAGAAACACTGAATCTGACTGTTCCAATTCATAATTCTATTATAATTTTTATTTCAATCACTTTCTTTAGCCTTCTTTATTTTCGTAGAAGGTTTGAGGTCCTTAAACACGATCAAGCCCTGATCTTTGGACTGGGTAAGAGTGGTCTGCTTAATTCAGACACTCTGTTCATCACCACCCCCTTTTCTAAATCGTTTTTGGCCACTATAGGTGTGGCAGGGTATACTCAGACATGAGTCCCTTTCTCACTGCACCATCAGGATTCAAGCAAGCCGGGCCGAAGACGGCTGTAATGCCAGAAACCGGTCCCCGGTAGCTTGTCTCCTTTCTGGTGAAGAATTGGCTTGGTAGTTTAGTCTGCCCTGTTCCCATGATGCACTGGGCCAGGGACAGACTGATTTGCATATAGCCAGGTTCTGAGCTGGGATGGTGCAGTGAGATAAATAACGGTGATGGATCAAGCCCTGATCTTTGGACTGGGTAAGAGTGGTCTGCTTAATTCAGACACTCTGTTCATCACCACCCCCTTTTCTGAACCGTTTTTGGCCACTATAGGTGTGGCAGGGTATACTCAGACATGAGTCCCTTTCTCACTGCACCATCAGGATTCAAGCAAGCCGGGCCGAAGACGGCTGAAATGCCTGAAACCGGTCCCCGGTAGCTTGTCTCCTTTCTGGTGAAGAATTGGCTTGGTAGTTTAGTCTGCCCTGTTCCCATGATGCACTGGGCCAGGGACAGACTGATTTGCATATAGCCAGGTTCTGAGCTGGGATGGTGCAGTGAGATAAATAACGGTGATGGATCAAGCCCTGATCTTTGGACTGGGTAAGAGTCGTCTGCTTAATTCAGACACTCTGTTCATCACCACCCCCTTTTCTGAATCGTTTTTGGCCACTATAGGTGTGGCAGGGTATACTCAGACATGAGTCCCTTTCTCACTGCACCATCAGGATTCAAGCAAGCCGGGCCGAAGACGGCTGAAATGCCAGAAACCGGTCCCCGGTAGCTTGTCTCCTTTCTGGTGAAGAATTGGCTTGGTAGTTTAGTCTGCCCTGTTCCCATGATGCACTGGGCCAGGGACAGACTGATTTGCATATAGCCAGGTTCTGAGCTGGGATGGTGCAGTGAGATAAATAACGGTGATGGATCAAGCCCTGATCTTTGGACTGGGTAAGAGTGGTCTGCTTAATTCAGACACTCTGTTCATCACCACCCCCTTTTCTGAATCGTTTTTGGCCACTATAGGTGTGGCAGGGTATACTCAGACATGAGTCCCTTTCTCACTGCACCATCAGGATTCAAGCAAGCCAGGCCAAAGACGGCTGAAATGCCAAAAACCGGTCCCCGGTAGCTTGTCTCCTTTCTGGTGAAGAATTGGCTTGGTAGTTTAGTCTGCCCTGTTCCCATGATGCACTGGGCCAGGGACAGACTGATTTGCATATAGCCAGGTTCTGAGCTGGGATGGTGCAGTGAGATAAATAACGGTGATGGATCAAGCCCTGATCTTTGGACTGGGTAAGAGTGGTCTGCTTAATTCAGACACTCTGTTCATCACCACCCCCTTTTCTGAATCGTTTTTGGCCACTATAGGTGTGGCAGGGTATACTCAGACATGAGTCCCTTTCTCACTGCACCATCAGGATTCAAGCATGCCGGGCCGAAGACGGCTGAAATGCCAGAAACCGGTCCCCGGTAGCTTGTCTCCTTTCTGCTGAAGAATTGGCTTGGTAGTTTAGTCTGCCCTGTTCCCATGATGCACTGGGCCAGGGACAGACTGATGTGCATATAGCCAGGTTCTGAGCTGGGATGGTGCAGTGAGATAAATAACGGTGATGGATCAAGCCCTGATCTTTGGACTGGGTAAGAGTGGTCTGCTTAATTCAGACACTCTGTTCATCACCACCCCCTTTTCTGAATCGTTTTTGGCCACTATAGGAGTGGCAGGGTATACTCAGACATGAGTCCCTTTCTCACTGCACCATCAGGATTCAAGCAAGCCGGGCCGAAGAAGGCTGAAATGCCAGAAACCGGTCCCCGGTAGCTTGTCTCCTTTCTGGTGAAGAATTGGCTTGGTAGTTTAGTCTGCCCTGTTCCCATGATGCACTGGGCCAGGGACAGACTGATTTGCATATAGCCAGGTTCTGAGCTGGGATGGTGCAGTGAGATAAATAACGGTGATGGATCAAGCCCTGATCTTTGGACTGGGTAAGAGTGGTCTGCTTAATTCAGAAACTCCGTTCATCACCACCCCCTTTTCTGAATCCTTAAACACGAGCAGCGCTGGTTCCATTTTAGCCTCAGTTTCCATTTGCGTTCGCCCGGCTGAGCTGAAGTTCACAGTCAGCATCTTGTGGTCTTTCACAGAACTTGTGAAAGTGGTCCCCATGTCTAACCACCCATGAGCCTGAATTGTTAGCCTATCGGATGCCACAAATCCAGTCCATCCTCTCAATATCTACAGCTCAAGGTTTTAGAAGTTGACACTTGTAAAGTAAACACGAGCTAAAGAGGACGCAAATGCTCAGGGGCTTTTTACATCGGTGACAAATTTGCATCCAACCAGTAGAGTCCAGTTAGATTTAGAGTCTTAAGATCCCTGTTTGTTTCTGAAAACATAAAATAAAAATCAGTGGTAAATACCTGCTATGAACCCCAGAACTGACCACTGATTCAGAGGGACACTTGCCCCGGGTCACAGATCCAGATGCTCTGGCACCAGGTGTCACCTTACATGAAGAAGCGCGAGACGAGACTCCGCCGAGACTCATGCTGCACTGAATGGCGCTGGGGCAATGTTTGTCTCTAAATAAACACAATGTCTTTGCCCTTGAAACAGCTGACAAGCGTTTCCAGACAGATTACAAATCTTGTTGTCCCAGGTCTGCTCACCACCACAGAACCTCTGGAAATAGGAAGGTTATTTATTGATTCGACTAGAACCAGCATAGCGGCTAGAGATAGCACAGTGAGAGTGTTTGAGCTATAAATTGTGATAATAATGTTACAGGTTTTCACGGTTGTTTTCACTGCTCTGGAAGTACTTAGCTGCGTCTCATTTTTATCTACTGTGATGTTACCATACAACATTGTGAGCACCATATTCAGATATTTTAAAATAACTATTTTAAAATGAATGTCACAATTCATACCCTGTTCTGATGATCCTTAAAAGTGTCTCTGAATCTATTAGGGGACTGTTAATAACCCAGAGAGCGCGAGTCCCACACCTTCAGGAATACTCAGTGGGTTGTGCGGGCTACATTTAACGCAGACTTCTTAACTCAGTGGTGGTGCACCCAACTAATTCATTCAGCCTGTGGGTTAGAAATCTAAACCCTGTAGACCAGGCCGCTAGATCCCACAATCTGCAACATGGTCTTTACTCCTGTATGGGGTAAGGATCAGACTAGACACAACATGTGCCCCCACTTATGGTGGCACTATCGCTGTTGTGCTCTTTACTTCTCTATAGGGTGAGGATCAAACTAAACACAGCTTGGAAGCCCTGCCCACAAGGTTGCATTTCACTTCTCGTGCCCTTAATTCCTGTTCGGCGTGAGGATCAGACTAGACACATCATTTGTCCCTTTTAAGTGACAGTACTACTTATAGCTCCTTTTACTCCACTATGCAGTGAGGATCAGACTAGATGCAACTTGTACTCACTCTTAAGGTGGCGATACCCTTCTTGTGCCCTTTACTCCTGTATGAAGTGAGGGTGAGACTAGCACAACTTGGTCCCATCTTAAGGTGGCAATACTCTTGTGCCATTCACTCCTACATAGGAGTAGGCTCAGACTAGACACACCACGTGCCCCTTCCAAATGCTGAATTAGCTTCACAATGGAACTATCATGCCAGAAATCACTGTGGTTTGCGATGGCAAACAGTCGGTGAGGGGCTCTGGGAATGGTGCAGAGAAATGGCCTTCAGTCCTGCCCTGTTTATCATACCCGGGCAAAGCTGTGATAGAGAATAGCTAAACACAGAGAGAAGGTACACGCTGCGATCAATCTTAAGAAACTGTTATTATACTGGGGCAAAACTGTGATGGAGAATAGCTAAACACAGAGAGAGAAGGTACGCTGTGCGATCCATCTTAAGAAACTGTTATTATACTGGGGCAAAGCCGTGATAGAGAAAAGCTAAACCCAAAGAGAGAAGGTACGCTGTGCGATCCATCCTATGAAACTGTTATTATACTGGGGCAAAGCCGTGATAGAGAATAGCTAAACATAGAGAGAGAAGGTACGTTGTGTGATACCTCTTAAGAAACTGTTATCATACTGGGGCAAAACTGTGATGGAGAATAGCTAAACACCGAGAGAAGGTGCGCTGTGCGATCCATCTTAAGAAACTGTTATCATACTGGGGAAAAGCTGTGATAGTGAAAATCTAAACATAGAGAGAGAAGGTACGCTGTGCGATCCATCTTAAGAAACTGTTATCATACTGGGGCAAAGCCATGATAGAGAACAGCTAAACACAGAGAGAAAAGGTACGCTGTGCGATCCATCTTAAGAAACTGTTATTATACTGGGCCAAAGCCGTGATAGAGAAAAGCTAAACCCAAAGAGAGAAGGTACGCTGTGCGATCCATCCTAAGAAACTGTTATTATACTGGGGCAAAGCCGTGATAGAGAATAGATAAACATAGAGAGAGAAGGTACGTTGTGTGATACCTCTAAAGAAACTGTTATCATACTGGGGCAAAACTGTGATGGAGAATAGCTAAACACCGAGAGAAGGTGCGCTGTGCGATCCATCTTAAGAAACTGTTATCATACTGGGGCAAAGCTGTGATAGTGAACATCTAAACACAGAGAGTGAAGGTAAGCTGTGCGATCCATCCTAAGAAACTGTTAGCATACCAGGGGAAAACTGTGATAGAGAATAGCTAAACACAGAGAGAAGGTACACTCTGCGATTAATCTTAAGAAACTGTTATTATACTGGGGCAAAGCTGTGATAGAGAATAGCTAACAGAGAGAGAAGGTACGCTGTGCAATCCATCCTAAGAAACTGTTATCATACTGGGGCAAAGCTGTGATAGAGAATGGCTAAACACAGAGAGAGAAGGTGCGCTGTGCGATCCATCTTAAGAAACTGTTATTATACTGGGGCAAAGCTGTGATAGAGAACAGCTTAACACAGAGAGAAGGTACGGTGTGCGATCCATCTCAAGAAACTGTTATCATACTGGGGCAAAGCTGTGATATAGAATAGCTAAACACAGAGAGAAGGTGTGCTGTGCGATCCATCTTAAGAACCTCGATGCACAGGGTTTCTATGTGCTGCTTCTGCTAAGTTTTAGCACAGAGAATTTGGAAATCACAAATGAAACAGTATGTACAACATAGCTTCCCGCCCCACATTGTAAGAGAGATGAGTGCTACCCAAAGATGCTGGTATACGCCTCATAGATCACTGCGGTCTTCAGAGGCAAGACTCATAAATGTCCAGAGGGTAAAATAAGCCACCGGGGAGGAAGAAGCTTTACTGGGAATGCGGCCAGAGCATGGAATGCTCTGCCATTATATCTGCGAAGCATGACCAATCTTCTGGCCTTCAGGAAGGCACTGAAAACATGGCTGTTTACTATCTGATCTTGGAATGATTTCACTCCAAGTGCACAGTGATCTTGCCATCCTCTCCCACGCCTCTCCCACGCCTTTCAATCCTCTGTCAGCCTTCACACAGCACCAGGACACCTCAGGGTATCAGTTGCGCTGTACAAATACCAATAACATTACCATACTCACGTGTGAACACATTTCACCTTACATATATGTCTTATCAGTATACCATGACTATCGCTGCGAGGCATCAGAGCTCTGTACATGGTCCAGGACCTAGAGAGTCAACATGTGATTAGAGGGGAGATTGTTTCTAAGAGTGATAGAGGACTGTTAATGCGTCACAATGTGATATTCTTTAAAGAGGTGCATTTTCAGCTCTTTTCAATCACAATTTGTAGCTCAGACAATTTCATATATGCCTGATGTATTATTTCTATTACAGCTCCTTCTGCATTGAGACAAATCGAGAATGAAGGGATTGTGACAAGGTCGATGAACACTAACAATATATCCTTTGAAAAACCTCACATTTTTAACTGATGGAGCGCAAAGAGCGATAGAAAGTGATGAACTGAGAAAAACGTATTCTGGACAATTACTGGAAATTAACATAAATTGAAAACTAACAAAAAACTACATAACCACAGCTGTGTGAGCTGGAAGTTGATTATTTCTCAATATAGCCCTTGTTTGTGATTAACTTACAGTGCTAATGTGATCATCCGCACTATAAGAGATGGGAGCCTTGGGTGTCTGGCCACAGAAGCTCATTTACATACAAAGGGGGTGATGCCTGATCACAACGCACAACACAACTGGTTTACGTAAAATGCTTGCACACATCACAGTGTAAAGTGACTCAGGTAACAGTGCGACCGTTGTATGACATGAGTGGGCGGTCTTAGATGTTGAGACATGAATGTCTGACGGGTGCATCTTTAGCTCTTTCAACTGTTCGAGAGAGGGTGGTAGTCTCAAATACTGGGAGCACATCTACCAACAGCTTTCCTCATAATCTTTACTTTTTGCATCTACAGTGGGTGCAGATTCCACCTAAGACAGTAACCGTTGTCAGGTAGGTGATCTGCTTCCTGGAATCAGCCGGCTTTGCTTTTCCCTACTACGGTCGGCAATGGTAAATGTGTCTTCCACTAAAATGTCACTAGCTCGCTTTTGGTAACGTGGCTTGAGTAATAAGGCCACGCTCATAGCTAAATCAAAACAGTGGATGTCACAAATTTCAATACAATGTTGAAAAAAAGAGACAAAAAAATTCAAAATTCAAACAAAGTTTAGAGAAACAGGAGTATTTAATAATTATTCAGGAGTGAAAATTAAAACCAGGTCAGTAGTTTAAGGGTTATTAGCAAAAACAACTGTCCCAAAGGAATTAAAGGATTCATTAGTTGTGTGTTCAAAACCACAAAAAAGGAAAATGAAGAAAAATAGCAGATCCACTGAACCAATCAGGAAGTCACATACAAAAAAGTAGGGGATCTCTCTAGCCATGTTCGAGGGGCACTGGTAAGTCCAATTTTTGGTGATGATCAACACTGGAATTGGATGTATGACATTACCACGCATGCTTTTACAACGCATGCTTTTACAACGCATGCCATTACAACGCATAATGCTTTTGGGTGCTGGATAGTGAATAGTTTAATTTACTATTCCAACTCCAGTCCCTGTGGACACTAGGGAAGGTTATTGGATAGTAAATTAACCTATTCCCTATCCTAGAGCGCCCCCCAGAGCAATGCGTTGTAATAGTTTGCGTTCTAAAAGTTGCGTTGTAAAAGCACTTCGTTGTAAAAGTTGCATTGTAAAGGTTGTATACCCTGGAATTTGATGCAATGTTTAGGGCTCAATCAGTTCCAGAAGCTGACGAGATGCGCAGAAGTGTCATGAAGTGCAAAATTCCCACAGAGTAGAGATGGGTCATCAAGTTGAACCTGAATTCACGGCCATCAAAATCTATAAAACTTCAGGCAGTTACAACAGCTGCGAAGTCTTCGGAGCTTCCAAGTTATAGAGATGGTCCAAGGTTGATGATAACAGCCAAAGCATGGAACGCGGTGTGAGACAAGCAGCGTACTGGAGCTCACGCTGGAGTTTCAAACATGCAACTTGTTACCGCCAAGGTGTATCACAGCAGGGTTAAAGGTTGTTCAGCAAATCAAACCCATATCTCACTTATCAAAGTGGAAAGGATACCAATAAAGGCAGATCAAGGTGCAGGAATCTCAGGGTTTGGGCTCTCTGTGCTTACAGTGTAGCCGTACAGCGAGGGTGTTCATCGTATAAAAATATATACAAAGGATAAGACCTCAGAACCAGGTAAAAGCAAAGTACATTTCTATGCTTATGTTGTGGTGAAACCAACAAAATTAGGTGAAGAGAAGGGAAAATAAAAAAGCAAATAACGATAACATGGTTAAGAACATGGAGAAATTACCTGATCCTACTACGGTAATGATAAATTGCTGCTACAGGAGGCCCTCAGGAGGCGGGTGATGTAGCAAGTCCAGGACAATTACTTCAAGGTATTCATTGCCGCTCCCCAGCGAAACAAACACACCGGACAAGTGCTCTGGTGTTCGCGCAGGACCATCCCATTTTCTCTAATACAGCCCAAGTGCCCGCGTCCACTTTAGCATTACCACAAAAAGGAAACACTCCGGTTGAGTCGGACACCTCGAGCTTATTAACAAAGGTACCTTACACCTGTGAGTAATCTATACATACAAGGATGCTTGTAGAGTAACTTTGCCAGTTTTAGCTATTCACCATTACGATAAAGTTACTCAAAAGTGTGGACTTGCACATCTGCACACGCTTAAACAAAGGTGGAGTAAAATTTACAAATGTAACTTACTTCGGCCAAAGTGGAGCAATAGAAAGTGCAGCACCACGCATGGCCAACCACTGGTAATGCAAAGCCCTCCCATTGAAAATAAAGGAGAGAGAGAGACTTAAAAATCGTACCCATTTGAAAACAAAGATAAAATAAAATTATGTATTTTGCCTTTTAAAAATACACACTCCTTCAAAAGAATGTTATAAAATTACATATATTTAAAAATACTTTCAATGAATTCTATAAATTATTTTTTAAGGATGTACCCCTCCGAATAGAGGTGAATGAGGCAAATCAGTAATTTGGAGTACATAATAAGAAAATCAGATGATTTTAGCTCGTTGGGATTTTGAAACAGATTTGTGAGAAAAACTTTTTTTGACATTTAAAATCAATTAAATCTCTAAGTAAACTGTGAGTTATTATTGTAGCATTTTGTAATTTGTTCTATATTTAAAGTTTATAACATTTACATTTGTATTTAACATAAAAATATTGTTTCCAAGTGTAATAAACAATTTGAATATACTTTATATTTTTACACAGGGAAAACTCCACCCAAGTTGAATATATAGAAGATATATTTGTATTAAGATTTAATTAAAGGTGCCCCACCTAAATTAACATTTATAATATGTATTAATCATTTTTAAATGTATTGTATTGTAATTGCATGTATATAGTGGTTATTACCCCTCACGAGGCATCAAATCGCTTTTTCGGAGAGTAGCACACTACTACGGAATCCATTAAAGGATTAGTGCTGAATTAGTATAGTGAACATTGAAATTAATTTGAGTGGTGGACAAGTTAGTCTGTTATTTGGATTGAAAATATGAAAATCTCTGCAACGTGGTGTCACCTGATTGCCTGAAATAACCTGAAATTTGATTTTGGCCATTAATTATAACATATGTAATTATACTTCACTAAAAATTAATGTTATATTAGTGTTGTAATTCAACAAATGTTATTAAAACATTGTAAAAAAAAAATCTTTTTCTTTTTAGATATTTTTTGCCTTGAATGACATTTGTTTAGATTTTTAATTAGTTTAAAATATTTAATTTAATGTCGTTTTAATTTATGTCTGTACCTCCATTATTATTAATGGGAGTGGGTTGCAGTTCCAGTGGATGACCATGCGCGATGTTAGACTCTAAGCTCGGGTACATTTACAACTGTTTTAGGTACATCATGGCTGTTGTGACTTTAGAGGTGTGGTTTGTAAATAGCAATGGGTTTACTCCTTTGTGGGTGAGTGCTTGTTCGTCCCTACACCCCTCCTTACTCCTCCCATAGCCCCTCCCCTTTATTCATAAATATTTCCCATTTTACACCCACTCCCTCTCTGTCCCTCTTGCATTTACTACCAAAAAGTATATAAACATGTGCAGAAACTCTGCAGTCGAGGCAGGCAACTCCACAAAGAAAGAGATAGGAGAGGCAGAACGACAGCACATAATTTGTGAATCACATTTTCTTGTATTTTAGTTGTCCTATAGTAGTTTATGAATACACCTGATTATCTGTGAGACTCTCTTGGGTGTATCTGATGAGATTGTAAAGCATGTGAAACTGTCCTCAGTCGATGAGAAGCAGGTCCATTTGTAGCAAAAAGGATATAGAAAGAGGCCGCTGAAGTGGATCTTTGTAATACAAGGGCGTGTCCCCTAGGAACAGAAGTCATTAGGACTATTTACGTTGGAGCCAAGAATGGTTTGCATATGGCTGGCGTTGTCTGTAGTTGCACAAAGACTAGAGAATGATGTGGTGGGATGGTGCTGAGATCAACTACCAATCATTCCATCACTTTTAGTTTTTCTCAATGATCAGCCGTAAGTGGCACAGACATGAACAGACGTTGGTTCCATAGAGATCTACGAGAAAGGGACTCCTGCTGCAGCTCCCTGGTGAGGCTCATTAAGGCTGGAAACAGTTCGAAGTTACATGCATTCCCGACCCTTGGGGCGTGGCCTCAAAGTTCAGTATCAAATGGACTTTGTGGGTCAGAGCCACAGCTTATAAACACTCAGGGAACGAAACACACTGAATGGAATGAGACCACAAATAGTTACAAAAGAATGAGGTTAATTCAAGCATTTCCATCCCTCGCTGTGTGCTTTTCTCAGTAGACGGTTTGTTGGACAATCAATGGATTGATGTTTTTGTGGGTGCTTTATGTAAAAGTTTTGCGATGCTGAAGGCTCCTCCTCAGGGTTCACAGTGAGCACCTTTTATTCTCCCACATTGGCTCGCTTATGTAGAAAGGTTACATTTACAAATGAAGTTTTTGTCACATTGAGAGCACGGGTAATTTTCTTTCTCGTTGTTTGTTCTCTCTTGTTGAATGAAATTGAATCTCCAGCAGAAGCTTCCCTGGCATTTAGAACAATGACAAGGTTTTTTTCAGGTAAGTTCTCGCAGGTTGAGTGAGACCAGATTTTCGACATTTTCAGCATTCAGAGAGCTAATCAGGTTTTTTCCCAGTGTGAGTTCGCTCATGGTGAGTGAAAGTTATTTTATGACTGAAGCTTTTCTGGCATTCAGAACACTGATACGGTTTATGCCCAGTGTGGGCTCTCTCATGTACAGTAAGGGTGGATTTCTGCCTGAAGCTTTTACTGCATTCGGAGCACTGATACGGTTTCAGCCCAGTATGGATTCTCTGATGTTCAGTTAAACTGGATTTGTAATAGAAACTGTTTTGGCATTCAGAGCACTGATACAGTTTAAACCCAGCGTGGGATCTTTCATGTACAGTAAGGCTGAATTTATGACTGAAGCTTTTCTGGCATTCAGCACACTGATACGGTTTATGCCCAGTGTGGGTCCTTTCATGTACAGTAAGGTGGGATTTGTGCCTGAAGCTTTTACTGCATTCGGAGCACTGATACGGTTTCAGCCCAGTATGGATTCTCTGATGTACAGTTAAACTGGATTTGTTATAGAAACTGTTTGGGCATTCAGAGCACGGATACAGTTTATAGCCAGTGTGGGCGCTTTCATGTACAGTAAGGCTGGATTTACGACTGAAGCTTTTCCGGCATTCAGAGCATTGATAAGGTTTTTGGCCAGTGTGGGTTCTTTCATGTAATTTGAGATTGGATTTGCTACTGAAGCTTTTACAGCATTCAGAGCACTGATAAGGTTTTTGTCCAGTGTGAGTTCGCTGATGTTGAATCAGACTGCCACTAAAACTAAAGCTTTTTTGGCACGTGGAGCACTGATATGGTTTTTGTCCAGTGTGGTTTCTTTCATGTAAAGTGAGATAGGATTTGCGAGTGAAACTTTTGCAGCATTCAGAGCATTGATAAGGTTTTTGGCCAGTGTGGGTTCTTTCATGTAATTTGAGATTGGATTTGCTACTGAAGCTTTTACAGCATTCAGAGCACTGATAAGGTTTTTGTCCAGTGTGAGTTCGCTGATGTTGAATCAGATTGCCACTAAAACTAAAGCTTTTTTGGCACGAGGAGCACTGATATGGTTTTTGTCCAGTGTGGTTTCTTTCATGTAAAGTGAGATAGGATTTGCGAGTGAAACTTTTGCAGCATTCAGAGCACTGATAAGGTTTTTGTCCAGTATGAGTTCTTTCATGCAATTTGAGATTGGATTTGCTACTGAAGCTTTTCCAGCATTCAGAGCACTGATACGGTTTTTGTCCAGTGTGAGTTCTCTCGTGTACGGTAAGGCTGAATTTCTGACTGAAGCTTTTCCAGCATTCAGAGCACTGATACGGTTTTTGTCCAGTGTGAGTTATCTCATGTACAGTAAGGTTGATTTTCTGACTGAAGCTTTTCCAGCATTCAGAGCACTGATACGGTTTTTGTCCAGTGTGAGTTCTCTCATGTACAGTAAGGCTCCATTTCTGACTGAAGCTTTTCCAGCATTCAGAGCATTGAAAAGGTTTTTGTCCAGTGTGGGTTATTTCATGTAAAGTGAGACTGGATTTGGTACTGAAGCTTTTACAGCATTCAGAGCACTGACACAGTTTATGCCCAGTGTGAGTTCTTTCATGTACCGTAAGGTTGGATTTGCGAGTGAAGCCTTTCTGGCATTCAGGACACAGATAGGGTTTTCGTCCAGAGCTAGTTTTCTTATGTTTAGTGAGGTGGGATTGAGAACTAAAGCTGTTCTCACATTCATTGCTCTTATTCGAGTTGTTTGTTTCTCTAAGTTGGGTTTGTTCCTGGATACATGCCATCTTAAGACTGAATATGATTTCTGATTATGTACTTGTTTGTTTCAACTCAGCATGACCTTCTAAAATACATTTCAAATGCTCTTCTTAACATATGTATTTAACTAATTATAGTTTTTTCCTAGAGATCATCTTCTTACCTTTAAAGGCACCGATCTAACTTGTCTTTATAAACTTTCACTGAGGAGCCCCTTGTATTTACTAAGATGCTCCTCATGGATAAATGTTTTCCAAATTATGCCCGGGTGAATTTTCTAAAGCTTAATTAGTCTCATTCAGTGATTCTAGTTTATCACATTTGATTTAGGAGTTTTAAAGGCACTGATAAGGTCTTTGGGCTTTAGAGTTTGCCTGTTAAGTATGTTTGTTCATACAAGTAATGGCAGGTAATTAGGCCATGCCAGGGTGGTTTATGAATTATCAATAGTGTAACACTGGCCCCTTTTATACTTTCTGTGCCAATGTATGCTTTTTTTGCTCAGTGGCTAAGACAAGTACATGATCCACTTTGGAAGTTACAGGACACTTTGAAACTACTCGGATCAACCCAAGAGACAGAGTCGGTGGGGGAAAATCTTCCTATATTGGAAATGATAATCTGGCATCTTTGCCGAAACGACATCTAAGAAAGAGCATTTTCAATTTGTTTCTTTTAAACAATCTTTTCTCTCCTCTGAATCACAGGAGACGGAGTCAAAAGCTTGCACTTGTAAATCGTGGATATTAGTCTTTTTGACGGTTCTGTCACATCACAACACGTCTACGGATGCTGATCTGTTGGGGAGGGTTTAAGTCTCCAATGCATTTCTCATAAACCATGAAACAGAATTTACAACACTGAGTTTTCTCAAGTGCCCTGTGTGGGTATCAGTTGTGGCCAATGTTCTCCTTACTCTCAGTTACTGACACTTGGTAAACATTTATGATCATTTTCCTTTAGGGATTTGACAACTTTCACATTCACCAGTTTCTCCGCTCCAACATCCTCACCATTCCTGGCACATAGAATGTGTTTCTTCTATAGAGCTCGAGAATGTTTTAACTTTCCTTGAAATACTCCTTTTTGTTGTGTTTCACTGATATTGAAACCTTCTTTTTTCTGTTCATGCTTCTGTCACCTGTAGAAATGGAGTCAAAAATTGTAAATGAACACAAAGACAAAATATTTGTGACTTTATACTTTGCACAAAGAAAGCATTAACAAAAACTAGATAGGAAATCAGTTTGAGTTGCATTTCTGATAGTGGTGAAACAGTGTTGCTCGGGAGCTTGGGATCACTGGAAATCAAGGATGTGAGAGCAAAAGAAGTAAATATTTAAGAAAGAAACACAGATTCTCAGAAGCAGCCATACTATCAAATTGCAATTTCTGTGGCAACGGCTGGGTACATAGTAAGATATTTGTCATTCTTGTAATAAATTACTAGATGTTATTTACTCCCCTGCCCACCTAGACTGTTAATCTAATCCTTTTTCGAGTGATCTAGGAAGGGACATTTTATTGAACAGCACAACAGCAAAGGAAACCAAAAAGGGTAAAAAAAAAAAGAAAAACACAAAACAGAGGAAAGAGAAAAAAGGCTATCTTCCTCTTTCACCACAGGGGTCAGGCGTAGGAAACTCCGCAGTAGGCCTGGGTGGTAAATTCCGCTTGTGGAATTTGCGGAATCTGGGTAATTTTGCGTTCTGCGGAGAACACGGAATTGCCAAAAATTCTGCGATTCGACGGTTTTGAGTCATTTTTTGCTTGCTCACGCTTTCAAAATGCTTGTTTGCAAGATATTTCTCCCCGGGCACGCAAACAGCATTCGCGAACAGGAAAAAAGCAACACGAACGGGCGGAACAAGCAACTCCGTGTGTTTGCAGAACTTTTGCGTGCTCGCAGAGATTTTTTACCATTTTGCCAAGCTTTGTGTAGCGCGACTACTCAAATTCCTCCCACCCCTACTCTTCAGCAGATGCTTGTGAACCCGTAAGTTACTTCTAAATACAGTGCCCACAAGGTCAGCACCAGGTGCAGCTCCACCGGTCGCACCACCCTAAAGCAAGCCCTGTGTGCATGTGTGTCCACACACATGTACTGTGTCTTTTGCTTGTAGTAGACAGGACAAACAAGGGCAGGATGGGAGGACGCCAAGAGATGGAAGTCAGATCCAGAGAGAAAATACGCAGAAAGAACAGACAGAGGGAGGATGGTATCATGTGGTCTGGAAGAGGAGACAGATGTGCCAATTGTTAAGGAACTGGTGGGTAAAACTGACCTAAAATGAACTGGACCTGCACTACACTCCCAACATGTACCAGGAGGAATGTGGATCCATCAGGTGATTATCAGAAGTTTGATAACAAGAATAGTGCACAGAGGGAGTCAAATGTGGAAGCTGAAGAGACCAAAAAAACAGAGATCAAGAAAGGGAATAGAGAAAGAAGAAACAGGGGAAAAGGAAATGTAGAGTTATAGGTATCCTTACCTGACAGTTATATTATATTTTGTTCTTCCGAGGGTGGCACCCACGCTGCACTGCCTGCTCATCCCAGAATACCTTGAAAGGAAGGAAAGAAATGGTTTTGCATCAGACGACAATCACACTTCATCCCATTTTACAAATAACCGTCCTGAACTTACAAAACAAAAGAATCTCTTGTTCTCTGGATGCCATTGTCAAGCAACTCTGGTTATGAATACATATTTTTTTTTTTGGTTCAAGAGCCATGATCCTTTGCTGGAAAAGGTCTCTGTGAATATAGAGTGCACCCACAGTCTCAGAGAACAAACCCTAACAACCCAGTCCATGTCTTCATAACCCCCATCTTAACATTTACAGACCATGAAACTTGCAAATTAAAACAATCTGGTTTGCAAAGGTATGTTAATGTCCTTGTACATAATTCTGCCCACCGTTCATAAATCAGTCAACCAGACTCTTAGATTCATACAAACCATGCTCTCTGAGCAACAGTAATTCAAATGCAAGCTGATGCAGAGTTTGAATACTGAGCAATGGAAGCAACAAAGCATCAACGTGTTGGTGCTTTTTATCTATAACTTATCTGAAGGGATGATGCAGGGGGTCAGCATAAATAAATCCTTCACGAGACAAAACTTGGAACATTGAAATGTTGAGACCTCCATTGAAGACAATGGAGCAGCAGCAGCCTATTCAACCTGATATAGGCACGCTGCTCTCAACATTACAATGTCCTCAAACTCAGCCTCTGCCTCTCTGAAATATATGGTTTGGGCAGGAGAAGGCAGAAGATAGAGCCTGCAGCTGGGCACACAGGAGCCTCCCCCTTCCTCCTCTCGTAGCTCGTAGTGTCACTGGTATCTAAGAAGGAAGAGGGGGGGTTCTGCTCATCTCCTGCATCTCCCCGGCTCAACTGAATGATGAAAACAGTTTAGCCGAGCCCAGGCAGAACCAGGGTCTGACTTCAGCCTCCTTTCACAGCTATTGCTGTGACTGTTCAACATTTCACCCCTGTGGTCCTGCATGCGGCTGTTAACTGTTTCACATTCACAGCAACAACTGTGAAACAAAGGTTCCGGAGTACCGGAGGTGTTTCGACCCCCTCGGTCTCTGGGACAACTTTATTTTATTAATTAACACATTCTGCCCTCATGGGGCAAACAGTGTAATGACCCCATAGTCAGCCGTAGCAGGCAAAACTGCCCATTAAAGGACCGTTCTCTTGGTAAAGGCACTTGCATTTAGCTTTGGAGTTACAGCAAGCAGTAAGGTCATATTAAAGATTTAAAGTAATGGTTACTTAGTCAGAGAAATAATCATCATAATATTTGCAGAAGGATCAGATACAGTTAACCTCTAAATTATATTAAAAGCCAGACTCAGATATAACTCTAGATGTAAAGTCAACAGACAGACCACCACAACAAATGTGTGCTAAGAAATAAGAAACCCTTTTTCTATAATATGAAATAGCAAACTGACATAGAATCTGCTTAGTTCAAAATCAAGGAAAAGTTCTTACGTACAAAATCAGTAAGAGGAGTGACATGTAGTCTGCATTTTGGAAATGGGTAAAATAAAACAATTGCAACAAATATCCCAAAACAGTACATTTTATAAGTTTTTAGACAGAGAGAACACATTATTGACATGGTTCATGAAGAGGTAAAAATGACAACAACTAATGAATGTTCATGAAAACATAGCACAACAAAATGTAATTTAATAAAACACACCTACAAAATGAATAATTAATTATGACTCTTCACCTTAAAGCAGGAGATTGGCATTGGATCTTGCATGTTCTACCATACAATACAGCAACATGGGACATCAATAGTATTAATTCTTCTCAGGTCCTTTACTATCCTCCTTTTTCTACCTGTTTATTTAATTCCCGTGATAGTAGAGTTACATGGGCTCCATATCTCTTCTTTTAGAATGCCTTGCTTAAAAATGTTATCAATGACAGGTATATGCCCTCCTTTGCTTCACGTGTATGGTTGTACTGAGGAGTGTGTGGACGCACTGCATTCGGTTTCACCGTGATTTAAGCTGGCTCTGCACTTTCAATAATATTCACATTTCTTTCCTGTAAAATTCCAAGCCTCTTGATTTACTGTGCAATTTATATCTGGAGTTAAATACTCTTATGTAAAGCCTGGAAACAAATTAACTCTTGAGTTGCCGAATGTAATTTAGAGTCTTCACGTTGTGTTTGAATACCAACACCATCCGGTGTACAGTACATGGTTATTCCCTAACAAGTTTCTGGCCATTCATCATTGACCCAATTTGTACGGGAACATTTGCTGACAGCTCATCGTTGTTTATTAGAAATGCCTACAACTTGGACTCCTTTCCCAAGAGGGGTGGGTTGGGAGCTCCTGTCAGTCTGACTGTGGAACGGGTAGCACATTTAATGATTAAAAGTGATGCTTGGCGTGGCTTGGCGCCGGCTGTAATGGCCGCCTGATCCCGGAGTTCCGCCGGCCCGAGCCCTCAGCCTTGATCCAGCCGTACATAATCCGCTGCTTCGCGCGGATGACCAGTGTCCCCAAGTTCCCCTGACCCGGCCGCGCACAGCGGTCTGCCTTCGGCTCGTCTACGTCTCGCCGGCACCGAAGTACGGCTCCCGTCAGAGCGGGCCAGGAGAGGCCCCGGAACGCGCCTGCATCGCGGCCGGCGTGCCGCGCAACGAGAGGCCCCGGCTTGAGGCCTAGTCTTGGTGGGGACGAACTTGGCCCTGCGGCGGGCGCCCAGCCTCTGCTTCATTGAGCGCGCTGGGGGGAGGCCGCATGGCCCGTGGACCTTCGGCCCAGAGCCGGTAAGACCCCTGGCTGGACACTCCTGCCACGTGAGGGGGCGGCTTTTAGGGAACTGCGGCCCCAGCTTGCGGCCAGTCTACCAGTGGCCGACTTCACCCACCGGGGCGTGCCCGACATCCTCCACATGGCGCCCTGTAAGGGCAGGACATTTTGGGCCGAGGGGCCCCCGGTGAAGTGTCGGCGGACCTGAGACTGCGGCGCATGGGCCTGAGGAGGTGGCGGAGGCCTGGTGCGGCGCCAGAGATACTGTGTAATTGGCGAGCTGGCCTGGGGGAGTGACTGGGACCCTGCGGAGCCCCGGCCCAACGATCGTGTTGCCTCTGCCACGGCAGTGGTGGTTCCGCCTCTGCCTGTGGTCCACTGAGGTGCCGTATGGCTGGGTAGTATGGCCCCTGGTGTCCACGCTGATCGCCTCACACTGCCTGAACTTTGAGGCGCTACCTAATACCACGGACCTATCCTATCCGCCCTGGTGATCCTCTCCTGACCGTCGGCCCAGTTGGGGGGCTGGAAACTGGAGGGACGAGCACACAGTGCTTCCATTTTACCAGCTATTGCATTGCGTGCCGGCGACCCACTGTGACGACAGAACACCGCCCCGGCCCACGGGTCTGCTTCTCGATGCCAGCTTCAACATGAGGCCTAAGCAGGGTCCGCCCGCACAATCGAACAATCTCGATAAATACACAGTAGAGAGGGGTACGCCGCGGACCGAGGTACCGGCGAGCGGCCAGCAAAGGAACCATCGCTGGCCAGTATTATGACGGCTATTCAGGCACTGGGCACCACCCTTGAAACTAAAATCGACAAGATGGCCATAGAGGTGAACCTTCTCCGGACTGACCTCAATAAAACGTCGGAAAAGACAAAGGCTATTGAGACCGACATTGCGGACCTGCGGGCGTCTACGGAGCATCTGGAAAAGAGAGTCAATGATTTGGTCCATCAACACCGTCAGATGACGATACGGCTGGACGACCAGGAATGGAGGGCCAGAAGAAGTAACGTACACCTGGTTGGAGTTCCGGAGGACCTCGAGGGGCCCAGTGTGGAGCTGTTCGTTGAGGATTTAATCCTTAAGCACCTCAAGCCAAAACGTTTGTCTAAAATCTTTGCCGTCGAGCGCCCGCACCGGGCACCCATCCCCAAACCTAAACCGGGAGCGCCACCGAGGACAATTATTGCTAAAATCCTCAACTACAGAGACAGAGACGCTGTCCTTCAGGCGGCAAGACAATCTGGGGATCTACTCTACGAGAACGCCGTAATTCGATTCTTTCCCGACTTCACCCTCCAGGTCCAGCGCAAGAGGAGGTCTTTTGCGGGTGTGAAAGGGGCACTCCGAGAAAAAGGTATCAAATACATGATGTTCTTCCCCGCCAAACTCAAGGTTCTCATGGGAGGAAAGTCCTTTTTCTTCACGTCCCCGTCGGAGGTGCAGGAATGGATCGACAAGGAGGTGGCCGTGACGGGCGAGGGTGCGGAGGCCCAGAACTGGAGAGACACTCAGACCGCATCTCTGGGCTCAGCGGCCGGGGGATCTGAACGAGATGGCCAAAGTCAACGCTCCTGGAGATCCCGCTCCGCAAGTCCGAGCTGATCGACACAGCAGAGGGACGCCCGAAGACGGCCTTCGCGAGACTCACAGAGCCGATAAGTGTCACTTTAATGTATTGATCTGTTGCCTTTGACTCTTAGATTCTTACCCATGGGGTTTGTTGCCCATATGACATTATAACCAAACATAGACACTGGAATTCCGAGTTGCAGGATTTATGAACTACCTCACTTAGAGGTTGGGGGGGTGCGGGCGGCGGGTGGGGCCGGGCCAATGCACGCTTCACGTGACAGGTCCATCAGATGGGAGGGTTGATTGTTCATTGTTGGAGGTTCCTCTTTGGGGTGTGTCTTTGGGGCGAAAGGCACTCTGCTAATTGGGGATGTGGGTAGTTCTAAACCCGCAGAGCAGGGCGGCAGGAAGGGCTGGGGGGATGTCGGGAACAGTTTGGTAACGCTGGGCTCCACCAATGCTGTAATGATCAATGTTTGTATTGAACATGAATGTTGGGGAGGTAGCTGGGAGGGTGGGGGAGTTGGGAAGGTTTTACGGTCATGTGTAGTTTGCAATGTCATAATCGACCCGGGCGCCAGAATGCAGGAACAAGTCATGTCACACAGCAACGGTTATGGCTAGGAGATGGGAAAAAAGCCTCAAAGTTCTGAGCTAGGCGACAGACTCAAGCGCACCATAGTCCTGAGATTCATTAAAAGGTACCAGCCGGACGCAGTCCTGCTGTAGGAAACACACCTCATGGGGAACACATGTCAGGCCCTCAATAGGTGGGGGTACACCCTTGCAGTTCACTCCGGCTTCACCTCAGGCTTCAGGGGTGTAGGGATCCTGTTGCGTCGCTCACTGCCCCTTCACATAGATCACACTGAGTCAGACCCTCAGGGCCGCTTTGCAGTGGTGTCCGGCAGATGGGAAGGTTACCACCTGAACCTGCTCTCTGTATACATCCCACCTGGCCTCCAGACTCAAGCATACACAGATCTGAGAAAACTGCTTCTCTCCCTCCCTGATGGTCAATTGGTAATGGGAGGAGATTATAATGCTATAGTGTCGGGGACCCTGGACAGACACCCCCCAGAGACATACCACAGGGGCAGAAGTGGCTGGCAGACTTCTTGGAAGGCTTTGGGCTCACAGACGTCACCCGAGGCATATCTGACCACTCGCCGGTTATTACCCATATAACGTTCGGGACTCGGCGTGAGTGCTGCGTCGCACCAATAAGCGCTTGGCACTTGAAGAATGAGGAGATTAGTAGGAAGCTATCTAAGTCAATTACCCAACACTTTGACGATAACGTAGAGTCGGTGGACTCCCCAGTCACCCTGTGGGAGGCCTTTAAAACCGTGATCAGGGGGGAGGCGTTGTTGGCCATTGCAGGTAAGCGAAAAGATAAAGAAAAGCAGGTTGCCGCAGTGGAAGCAGATCTGGCGGTGTTATAGAGGGAAGCGCGTGAAACTGGGGCAACTGACGTACAACATCGACTGCAGCTAAAAACAATGGAATATAGGGAACTAGTTACATAGGAAGCTAAAACAGCAGCCATACATAAGATGGGAAGGCTATATGACCAGGGCGACAAAGCTGGGAAACTTGTAGCATGGCTCGATAAAAAACAACAGGCCAATAAAGTAGTGCCGGAAATAGAAACGGCCTCAGTGACTGTTGTGACTGAACCCCGGGAGATAGTGGCCAAATTTGCACGACACTATAAACAGGTTTACAGCCGGGAGTCCGACCGCCCAGAGGAGGACTCGGTAGCCCTCCTTACAGATATCCGACTGCCTTGTCTGTCGGAGAAAGACCGAGAAACCCTTCAGAGCCCACTCGAGGTCACTGAGCTTCAACGCGCTATAGCCGACCTCCGCCCGGGAAAAGCCCTGGGACCCAACGGCCTCCCAATAGAGCTCTGCAAGCTAAAGCCGGATGCCCTCAGTAACCACCTAAAACACATGTTCGAAAAAAGTAAAGAGGCGGGACTGTTGCCACGAGACCAACGCCTAGCAACTATAGTGGTAATAGCTAAAGAGGGGAAACCTAGAGAGTCCTGTGCCTCATATAGACCAATCTCGCTGCTCAACGCGGAGCCCAAGATTTTGGCCAAAACACTGGCAAATCGACTTCAATCGGTCCTGCCTACCCTGGTCCATCCGGATCAATCAGGGTTCATGCCCCACCGCAACACCGCACTCAACATTTGACGTCTTAATGGGGTACTCGGACAACGACGTAGGTTCCAAGAAGATGCAGTGGTGGTCTCTCTTGATGCCACTATGGCATTTGACACCCTAGAGGGGCCCTACATGATTGCGGTACTTCGTAAATTGGGCTTTGGGCCGAATTTTATATCCTGGATCCGTCTCCTTTACACTGAACCGCTAGCGCAGGTGGTGGTAAATGGTAAGGCGTCCGAGGTCTTCATCCTTGAGAGAGGGACTAGACAGGGCCGCCCTCTCTCTCCCCTCCGATTCGCGCTTTCCCTTGAACCGCTCGCGGCCTGGATAAGGCAGGACGTCTACCTCAAAGGGATAGCATGAACGGAGGGGTGGGAGGACAAGATCTCCCTATACACCGACAATATCCTTCTGTACCTCTCCAGACCGCGTAGATCTGTCATGGCGGCACTTGATATCTTCACGAGCTTCGGACGAAACTCTGGATTTCGGATAAACTGGAGCAAATCCCACCTTTATGTACTCCACGGGGACCCCCCGAGGCTCCCTGCCACTTGTCCCTTAACAATGATGGAGGACGGCTTCAAATATCTAGGAGTCTTTGTCTCCACAGACAAGACTCTACTGTACGAAAGAAATCTACTGCCACCTCTAAGACGGCTCCAACGCGACGTTAAATCCTGGCGGTAACTTCCATTGTCATTGCTGGGCGGAGCTGCCCTTTTTAAAATGATGGCGCTGCCAAGATTTCTCTACGCTTTACAGAACTATCCAGACCTAGTACCCAACTCGTATTTTGCAGCAGTTGAAGCGGCGCAGCGTGACCTCCTATGGGCAGGGGCGCCTAGAATCGCATTGCGCAAACTCACACTGGGGTGGTACGACGGTGGAATCGCCCTCCATGACATCCGCAAATATTACTGGGCCGCCCACCTCTCAGCGATCAACTAAGGTACATACAGTGACGGGAACGACCCCGGGTACGGGATGGACAGATTGCTACTTCCTGGGGGAATTATGAGGTCGCACTCTACTCCAAGCCGGGTAAACACCAACTCACGGGACCAACTAAACACTCAGTACAGATATGGCACATTGCTCAGCGGAAACTAGGGTGGTCAGATGTCCTTACTATGTCAACTCCACTATGGGCCTCCGAAAAACTTGGCAACTTGGGGCACACCAAGGGGTTCCGTAACTGGGACCTGATAGGAATATCACAAATCAGAGACATCTGGGGCCCTAAAGGAATCCACACATTTGCCCACTTGCAGGACACATACGACCTAGCTCAGACCGAACACTTCAGGTACATGCAAGTACGACATTCTCTGCAGGCGAACATTCCACCAGAGACTACACTGCCTCAGACCTCCCCACTCGAAGACAGATTACTGGATGGACACATTACAGACCACGCCATCTCTCTCAAAAAAAGCTAATCAACAACCCCCCCAACACGCTCCTTCCCCTAAAAGAGAAATGGGTTGCTGACGGGCTAGAGATAGATGAAGAAGAATGGATGTATGCTCTTGCTTCCCCTAGGGAGGTGGCGCTTTCGGCCCGATTGCGATTAATCCAACTGAAAATTCTTCACAGAGTGTATATCTCATGTACTAGGGTACAAGCGATGGGGAGGGGAGGAGAAGGGCTCTGCAGAAGGGTATGTGGAGGGACAGGCACCTTCTTCCATATACTGTGGGACTATCCGAAGGTGCAAAGATACTAGAGACGAGTGGTGCAGTGTATGCGGGAGGTATGGGAAGTAGAGATCCGTTTGGAGGCTAAGAGATGTCTCCTGAACATTTGGGAGCCCACGGACCTGCCTCCAAAGGGGAAAATCTGGGTGACACTTGGGCAGATGGTGGAGAAGAGAAACATTGCTAGACTGTGGGGAGCCCCCAATCCACCAAAACTGACAGACTGGCAAAGCGTCATGGATTGGTGCATGCTGCAAGAAAAGACTGTATATACAGCGAGAAGATGCCCCCGCAAATGGGGAGAGGTATGGTCAAGCTGGAATGACTTTAGGGAAAACATATGTGAGCCTCCTCATGTCCCACAGACCGGCTCGCAAGACTTGGACTAAACTGTTTTTCTTGTTGCTATAAATGTGAGTAATGTATAAATTTCGGATGTATTCCTGGTGCTGTAACGGACTCAAGCTGAACGTAACTTACTGACCGTGTTTGTTTCATTACTTAATTAAAAAAAAGAAATTAAAAAAAATTAAAAAAGTGATGCTGGATTCCCATTTACTTCTTCTACAAAAGGGCCACTCTGGGTGACCTCTAGGACTGCACCAAGAATGCAATCCTTCTCCCGTCTCATGCGCTGTCATTGTGTCTGATTCAGTCCAGTAGAAACTCCTAGTGTAGATGCAAGTTATGGAAAATCCTTATTAATCTCTAAAGGATTTTGTTGCAATCCTGAATTCTATGTCAGGAAGCGGAGGCGAGGATTATGCATGTTCTTTCTTCATTTTATTAACAGCAAGTTAGAAGAAACAGAAAAAACACAGGCTGCCAACTACATATCCCATGAGGCACAACAGTAACCATGGGCGCCAGTCCACCAATCATAGTCCAGCCGAATACATAAAGCAGCTCCCTCGACGAAGTCCGTCCTCTTTCTTCATTGCTGCCCTCAGTTAAGTCCCTTTGCATATTCTTAACTGCGTATTTGGGACTTGCGGGGGCAGTTTCCTTGTGTGCCAGCTTTTATTTATATTGTATTGCTTGCGGGTTTCTCCTGCTGTGTAGCTGACGCGGTAGGCTTGGCTTGAGCGTCTCTTTTTAGCCAGTGCGCCGTGCGGTGCTGTCTGACCATAGACACGCGGCCGGTGCTTTAGCTTCACCACAGCGATCTTCACGCACGTGTGGTGAAACACTCCGAGGCTTCTGGTGCTTTGTCTGTTGTGTTGCTCTGCCTCCCCCCCAGCACTGACACCGCATGGCGGTCTGTTTTACGGGCTTTGCCCTTTAATATTAAGCGTGGCCTGGTTGTATTACAAAAAAAATAAAAAGTTTGAATATATGTGAAAGTCTTCACAGCCACTTCTGTAGTACATTAAAGTCTAACATTTTGGTTACTCACCTGTTTCTAGAGGCACTCGTGTTGGGGGGAGCCTTTTATAATTTAGTAGGGTGTATCTGTTTATGGGTGCCCAGCCCTCATTAAATATGCAGTCACCTTCTGACCATGACTATGTATCAGCTCACTCTGCTGAGGTGCAGCCCCCACAGGCACGCACTTTTGCAGAGGTTGACAAGCTCCTTTCTTCGGCCATTGCCCAGGCGCTTGCCCCTCTGCAGGACATCGTTAACAAATTGTCTGCGCATGTGTTCAAGACTGGTTCTGGTGTTGTGAATCGATCTAGGACCCTAATTAAATATTCCCGATTCATGCCCTTATGTGGTTATAACAAAACATATCCTTATAAAGGCATAAGAATCATGTCCATATTTAGTCATAGCCAATGCAGTACTAATACGGCAAGGCTACTCCCATGGATTCCTAGAAAGTACACTGTGTTCTTTAAACAAATCCAAGCCTCCGGCAGCCCGGCAATTCCCCCTGCTTTTGTCTTGATTTGCGCAAGAACTCCTGGAGTCCAGAACATACTGTTAGTTCTTAGTGACGTCTTATGTCAAACCTAACATCAAACACGCCACCTTTCAGGTATAAATATACCAACGTTGCCTTAAGCAAATACAAGGTGGTGGTTTGGAGCAGAGTGGCTATCTACTTGCCCGAAGCCCAGCTGATGCAAGAGCCGAAGGAAGCCGACCCTCCCATTGACGCACTGATAGAGACGCTGTCTTTTCTCCTGCCGAGAAATCCAGCTCCGGTGTTTCCAGTCACCCTTGCGGGTTACTGGGAGATCGAGTCCTGAGAGAGAGATACAAGACCTCCTTCATTCTAAAAACCAAGGTACGGAGCCGACTAAAACCGTAAGAGAATTCTTGATTCAGATTCTTGGCAAAACAACCAACTTAACTTAAACACTACTCACTTACTCCTTCCCACGTATTAGGCTTAGGTCAGGTACACTGGGGTAGGCGTATATTAGAAGCACCAGTTGAGTACGTTAGTCAATGTTTTTATGTATGTATTTATTTTAACCATTTTAAAGTATCATATGGCTAAGAAACCATATCAATGCTTTTACAGTATTATTTCATAATACTCCTTTTACTGTACGCAATTTACTTTATGATAAGTATTGCAACTGTGGCAATTCATTTCTCTTGCATGAGAAAGAAGACTGCTCAATAAATAACAACTTTTATTGAAAACACCCATCTCTCTATTTCTCTGCACTCTGGTGAAACTAAAGCATGCACGATTGACTGAGTGAAATAGTTGTCTATTGTTTTCACACAACTCTGGAGATACACTCTTATTCTGAGGGAGCAAAGTTGTCATGTTTATACGGTTGTCAGAAACGAATCCCTTCTTGTCTATTCAGGGAAGTTAACACCTCCTTGTTCACTCAAGAAAGTTTCTAGTGACCTCTGAGCTAGCTGGCCAAATTAATTAAGTTTAATATAGTCAGTAGAGACCTAGATAACCTCAGTCCTACGTCTAAACTGCTGTCTATATTATTCCAATGCGCAGAGCCTATTGGGAAAATAGGAACTACACTACATGGCGCCCAATGTGGGGCGCCATGTAGTGTAGTTTCTAGTGACCTCTGAGCTAACTGGCAAAATTAATTAAGTTTAATATAGTCACTAGAGACCTAGATAACCTCAGTCCTACGTCTAAACTGCTGTCTATATTATTCCAATGCGCAGAGCCTAGTGGGAAAATAGGAACTACACTACATGGCGCCCAACGTTTGGTAAGGCGATAATCTAACGCAAGACGCAAGACGCTAGAGTAACTCAGTCGTGCTTTTCACACAGACCCCTTTTTCCCGTAAAAAACTCCAATAGACGTCTGGAGTGGGTAAAAGGTTAATATCCGCCAAAACATAGTAGGATGAGAATCCTATGTATTCGTTTTTGGTTTAGTCAACGTTGAAGGATACAGTGTTCCAAAATATTGTGCACCTAATCTTGGTTTCCCTTGAAACTTGTTCTGCATAAAAGAAGAAAAAAAACTTTCTGTCACAAAAAATGCCAGAAACTGATGAAGAAAGAGAAGCTGCTTTAGCAACTCAACTATTAACTGAGGACACAAGTCTTCAAGATGAAGACCCGAATGCTATAATCATTCCGGTCAATGTAAGAAGAACCATAACTATTAAACTCATAGAAAATGGACTTTTATCGAGAGGTGTTACAGTCATATTCGTGGTAGAGACCCATGAATATCGGCAGACAGAGGTATTCTATTCATGGATACACTTTCCAGCAGCACACGCTGTAACACAAGTCTTCCACTATTACAAAATAGAGGAACCTCCGGATGAATACGCTCCTTTCGAGGATGTTGAAATCCCACTAACTTACCAAGAGCACCTGCTCTGGTTTAATGGCGCCCTAAAACATCAAAATCACATCACCAGGCTCGGTCCACTAGGTAGACCAGGAGCCACGTGGCCGGTTCTAGTCAGCTACACACCACATCCTGACATTGAAAAGATGTCAGACCGAGAGCTTTTAGCTCAGCTAAAACTGCTAGTTAAAATACATAGACAATTTGTCCAATATGTAATGCGGACTTCAACAGTCCAACCAGCAATAAAAATTCCACAGACCACTCCTCAGCAGGGGAACATAAATAAGATAACTCCACAAAATATACAATCAGCGATTGGCAAAATTCCCGCAAAACGGGAACAGATTCCATTCTGGTTAGCTCAGAAAATTACTCAAATAGAGGCAGTATTTCCTGATACTACACCTTATGAGAAACACAGAATTCTGACTATTTGCCTTCCAATGGGGATCGCACCACATGTGGAGGACTGTGACACTTGGGGCACAGTCTTTGCTTCAATTTACATAAAAACACATGGTGTTCCGTCTATGGCGGTTATACCAGACGTACTAAGCCAAATTCAAAATGAATACGGTCCAGAGCCTGCTTTAAATTTAGGTATGAAATTACTGAAAGACTTTAAGCAAGTCTCAGCTATACTACTAGCCAACATAAAAGGAGAAGCAGCATCTGTGGCGATCCGCCAGAAACTGAAAGAAACAGATATAGCAGAACAACCATTTGAACTTGCCAGAATCATAGAAAAATCCTATGAAGAATTAGGTAGAGATAGTTTGGGTGGGAAACCAGTAAAACCCCAACTAACTGACAATCCTAAAAAAAGATTTATTAAAAATAATCTCAACACTCCAAAAAAGAGTTGGGAGGGTAATAAACAATCCACTCCCAGAGAAAAACGATTCCAGTCCAGAAGAAAGTCTCCTCAACGAAGAGATAGATCTATAGAACGAGTAGGCAAGTCTCCCCAGAGGGAGCCCTCTGAGAAAAGATACAACCTTAGGAATAGGGTAATTTGAAAAAAACGGACAGATATCAAGACACTGATACACGTCCCTCTCGATCTTTTCAGACTTCCTCACAGAAATCGGAAAAAAGAGGACGGTCAGAACAGAAAGAAGAGCACGTCAAGTCCAAAGACAAGGAACCTGCTCATCAAAGTAAAAAATTACAATTTCCAAAGAAGAGGGTAGCTAGTGTTAAAATAAAACATGCCGAGGATTCTGAGGACACAACTGAAAAACGGAGAGTGGACCCAGACAATGCTTGACAGCGGAGCAGAAGTGACCATAGTTTGCAAGATCCTGATGAATCTTCTGGAGACAGTGAACACGAATGAATACATTCAAGTGGAAACTGCAGACACCAGAGTAAGCAAACCCCATAAGTTATACGAAATAACATTACGTATAGAGGGGGACAAAACTAGGAAAGTAAGGGGTCTCTTTTGGGATAACCTTTCGAAAGGCTATGACATCCTGTTAGCTGAGAAAGACTGGCCACCAGAGTTTGTCAGGGAGTGCCCTCATGGCGAAGAAATAATTATGCCTGCCTTCTCAAATAACATTCCAATTCATAAAAAATACACCTTGGCAAGAAAATGGCCAGTGGCACAAGCTCCTGCATTATATAAAAATCATGTAGGATGGGGTGAGGATTCTCCTCACCATAAAATCCACTTAAAAAATCAACCTACTGCACAAAGGCAGTATCCTTATAAGCAAGAAGCTAAAAAACAAGTCAGGGAGATCTTAGATCAACTTGAATATCAGGGGGTGATTGAAACATGCACCTCGCAAATGAACAATCCTTTGTTTCCTGTCTCCAAGCCAGACGATTCATATCGTCTAGTTTTGGACTACAGACACCTTAACTCATGTTGCAAAACATTTGCAGTACAAAACTCACACAGTGCAGCACTAATGAATAACATTGTGCGCAAAAAATATAAAACGACATTAGACATCTCTAATGGATTCTTCTGTCAAAACATTGCACCAGAAAGCGGGTATTTGACCGCTTTCTCAACAATGGGGTCGCAAAAACAATTCTGTCGACTCCCACAGGGATTCAAGAATAGACCAGGATTTTTCTCAGCCAGGGTAACAGAGTTACTACAAATATATGATGATGAAGCATTGTCATATGTCGATGACATCTATCTTACAGACGACGACCTGGAGACTCACTTGAAAAGAGTGAACACCATTATACTTGGGTTCGCAGCTGAAGGGTACAAATTCAACTTTAAGAAGTCTCGAATTGCCCATCTAACTGTCCTGTTTTTAGGATAAGAATTATCAAGTGAAGGCAAAAGCCTAGCAGACAACTTCTTAGAGAAGTGTGCTGTACTCCAAGCTCCAAAAACGCTGAAGAACTTACAATCAATACTAGGTTTTCTGAATTTCGGAAGAACATACATTCTAAATTATGCAGAGAGGGTTAAACCTCTCTACGAATTAATAAAACCTGATTTCAAACAAAATAATTGGATTCAAAAGCACACAGAAATCTTAAGATCATTACAAACAGACATGTTAACAAAAACAAAACTGCAAACACGCGAAAACATACGTAACCTTGTAATCCGAGTCATCCCAGGAAGATGCGGATTCACGTACCTGACCTCTAATGAGGGAGAAACGGTACCAATAGCTTACAAATCACATTTGTACACACAAGCGGAAACGAAATCCAGTTCTACTGAAAAAAATCTAACTGCGGTTCAAACTGCTGTAGCAAAAGAAAGAGCCCTAGTCCAAGAGAGAAACATATATTTTTTAACAGCAGAATGAGCCCTTGAGGCATTAACAAGCCCACACAATCTAAATGCTGTGGCATTAGATCCAAAATGGATACAATGGGAAAATTCTCTTGCTGCAGAAGACGTGAAACACTATTTTGATCCGAAAATGAAAAAACTAGAACATCTAGAATATGAACAGGAATATCCTCTGCCAATCGAAATTCTGCCTCTAGAGCAGTATTCCTGTGTAATCTACATGGACAGATTTGTCCACACTACGTTGTGGACAAACAACTTTACTATCACGCGTGCACGATTGTTAAAGGTCGCTGGCGCTTAGGTAAATTTAGACCAATGATCACCAAAACTGAATCACTCAGAAACTGTACAGCTCAGCGAGCTGAAATAAAATCTTTAAAGATGGCGCTTGAAAATGCTGATCGCGAATTCCCGACACTAATATAGTGTGATTCGCATTTCTGCGTCAGGTCTTACAATAATGACATGCAGACAAAGTTACAAAGATGACACAGGTGCCACAATAAAACATAAAAAGCTTTGGGAACAAGTAGTTCTTTTACAGAAAGAACTACAAAAGACTCACGTGATACATAAACTGAGTCATCAACGTGATGGCGTTCACGTTGCAAGGTATTCATTGGCTGATAGAGCCTCAGCGGCAGCAGTTCAACCGGCTTCCGTAGCCACAGAAAACATTCTGAAAAAGACATAGATGGAGAAACCAGGCTGGCAGTTGAGGTACTGGGTTTTTCAGAACCGGTACTGATCCGGTAACCCAGCGGTGTCAGGGGCAACACCCAAAGACCGCGAGTACTTTCTTGATTCAGACCACAGAAACACGAGTCTTCTAGGTGAAGTCAAAGATGTAATTTATTGGCTGCAACCAAGTAACAAGCGACTTAGAAGTACAACAACACGGTGTGTATATTCTCAGGAAACTGCTCAATATTACAGAACCAGGCTTCTCTTTTTATACAGAATTTTAGGCTTCATGCAAACATTCTTGGATTTACAGTGAGCTATTCACATATTTTCATTTCAAAAGAAAAAGCAGAGTCATGATGACAAGTCCACATTTAGTGTGTCCAGTTCGTGATCAATTACCCGGCAAGGCCCAACATTTTCATCAGATATCGGTGTACCCTCAATAAAACAGGGCTCCTCCTCATCATAAAGCACAAAAGAGAAAAGAGAAGGGACAGGTGTGAGCAAGATTCGGGCGGGGGTGTGTGTGCGATGGGAACAGTTTATGGCCTGTTGTGGTTTGATGCTATCTTGTTCGGCCACTAGGAGAGGAACTGACCAAACAGGTTTGGCTTGGGGCAATGGTTCCAGCTTGCCCAGGTCACAGAAAAGTCAATTAAGGTGTACGTGTCCTTTGATATCGAATTCATCTTTGGTTACAAGCCTATGTGAAGGGCAACTCACAAAATGGCTGCCGAGCGTAAAATGGATCCCAAGGGTTCAAAAACGAAAATGGCGATTTTGAGGTGAAACCGTTACTCGATTATGACGAAAATGCTTATGCATAGTGTACTAGCCATTATCGGTCTTTTGGTGCCAAAATCGTCATGCTACGACAAAGTTTGTTGCAGGAGTCCAGAATTTTCAGAACTACAAACCCTCCTTTTGCCCTTACATAGGCAATTTAACCTAATCTCATGCTAATCTGAGTCCAGGTCTATATTCCTAAAGTCATTGAGATGTTGCTGAAACATCATTCTGGTACTTAGTTCGTCTTTGGACACAGGCTTCCTTACACATGATTTAGCACAGAGGCTACATATTGCAGGAGCACACTGCATGCACAGACAGAACAGGAAAAGAATGGCTAAGACCATCCCAATGACTATCAGGATTTTCCATCCCCAGCCGGATATCAGTTCCCAGAACCATCCCATAAAAGACCAATCCCCATTATCCATATGAATAGATTCGGAAATTTTATGCAGTTTGGAGATGGCCTGGTACACTGTTGGGGCGTTATCTGAAATGAAGACACAGCAGCTCGATTGGATCAGTTTACATACCCCACCTCGGTCTGCAAGTATGACATCTAATGCGACCCTGTTCTGAAGAGTCATAAGGCGGTCCGACTGGAGCTCCGCAGTCAAGTTACTAAGGGCACCAGCCGTTTCGATCACGGCGGATTCAACTACCCTCGTCAATTGGCGAATGTTCCTGCTGTTCACCATGGGCCCCCAAAACGGCAGAAAACCTTTTGCGAAATCCCCAAACTCCTGTTCCGCAGTGTCGTCTTTATTCACAACACCCCTAAGTCCTTGTCCTATGGTAATCTGCCGCGGCCGTGTAGGTGGGTGGCAACAGGAACAAAACGAAGCATGTGCCTGAAAAGTCAGGGGGCAACCATGTATATGCTCTGTCATGGCAGATGAAATATGTACCCTTAGCTGCTAAAAATGAAGGGGAAGTCTGAGAAGAGAAAACATACGTTTCAGTACAGACACTCTTCCCTAACTGAGCTCTGGGATTCTTGCCAGTACCTTGCAGACATAGGTGACTCTGATGGGGTACAATCCAAATCGGGGAAGATCTCTTAGCTTGCTGTTTCTCACTCAGAGTAATTCTATATCCGGTCACGTTCCATCCTATGTATACTAGTGTCTCATCTCTAGGGATAGTCTCATAGGAAATATCTTCCTTAATCATATCTACTATACCCTTAACTAGAGCACTATTCTTAGGATTGTCTGTTACAGAACATAAGGGGTAGACTTCGTGTGCATAAATGAACATTGTTCTGTATGCCCACACAGAACCATTGTGGCTGAATGGCAGGACAAGGTAAGGGATACCCTTATCCGTTGTGTGAGGCATAAGACCACACGCCCAGCAGTTAGTTGTGTTAATTCCTAGTTGGTGTTGGTGCAAGAGCTGAATGAAGGAGTTATTAATAAACTCTAATCTCCTAGCTGACTCATGTTCAGGAAGGGGTTGAAAGAAATGTGCAGAAATAGTAGGAGGAGGTATGGGCGATGTAGTCGGTGAAAAGGTCACTTGTAAAAAAAACAGTACATATCCTATTAAAAACATCATTGCACTTAATAACAGGAAAATGCATAATAATAAAAAACGTTTCTTTGTCATCAATCCACATATTCTTGTTTTAAAGTTCACAGCTTTGGCAGATCTCTCCATTTTGAAAAACTCCATCCTCTCTATAATGCTGCCCGCGATGGGAGGTTGATTCTGCTAAGGAATGCTTCTGTTGATTTAGGGCAACTCCCTTAGACCAACCAGAACTGTCGACCTTACGTCGCAAGCTGCACCCCAAAGACTTTGGGCAATCGCAGTCCTAGCAGCGGAACCCGGATGGCGGTTCGAAAAAACAAAAATAAGCAAGTTTCTCAGATGGAAGAGCTTCACTTTCAAAAATAGTATTTAGGGAAAAAAAATGTATTAGTCCAATTTTATTAGTTCGTATTTCTCAGCCTCAGATTATACCGTTGTTTTCCCGGTATTGTATGGTCTTGAAACAAGGCTTCAGGTTCTGTAGTGTCCAATTGGGCTGACGATGGTACGGCTGGTTGCAAAATATTGTCACTCTCTTGTTCTGCAATTGTTCCTTTCACACGAGCATCACTGAAAGGTATGAATTGTGGCACAGATTCAGTCTCTGAGTCGGCGACACCCTCCTGGACCCACCGGTCATAGGGCAGAGGCAGAGGGATCCGTTTGCAGTGGTTTCCGTGAACCCAATGTTTTTTACCCTCCACTCGAACGGCAGATCTTGTCGAGAGGAGGACTAGGTGAGGGCCAGTCCACCGGGGCTGGTCATTCTTTGTTCGCTGGAAGTTTTTCACCAACACCCAGGATCCAGGATCGATTTGATGGCCTGGATCTTCAGAGACCGGAGGCAGAGAGTCGTGGACCTGCTGGTGTAAAACACGCAATTTAGCCGTCAATTCATACAAGTAGTCCAGTAAAACAGGGTGCTCTATTTCACTAAACTTTGTGGGTCGGGGCACCCCCCATATGTTGGCCGGACGGCCGAAAACAATTTCATAGGGACTAAGTTTCACTCTGGAATGCACGGTCATTCTGGTGGATAGGAGTGCTAAAGGCAGAGCGTCAGGCCATTTAAGACCAGTGCTCGCTTGAATCTTGGCTAGTTTTAGTTTTAGGGTGCCGTTGTAGCATTCTACTAATCCAGCTAATTGGGGGTGATTTGCAGCATGAAACTTCTGTCGGATGCCTAGCCCTTCACATACTTTCTTCATCACTTGCCCCACAAATTCACTCCCATTATCACTCCAGACCATTCTTGGCATTCCAAACCTGGGGAAGAATTCTTTGACAAGGGCTTTCGCTGTGGACAAGGCAGTATTGTCCTTTAGGGGATATGCTTCTACCCATCTTGAGAAGGCACAGACAACAACGAGTATGTATTTTAAATTGTTGCACCTCTCCATGTGTATGAAATCTAGCTGCAGAACCTCAAACGGGTACGTAGGAGGTGCAAAATGACCAGCTGGAGTTCGGGTTCCCCTACCAGGATTGTGTTTCAGACACACCATGCAATTCTTGACCACATTCTCTGCACACTTAAGAATTCCAGTATTTTGCCATACTGGAGCCAACAACTTGCAAATCCCTTTCACGCTGATATGAGCCATTCCATGAGCCATTGTAACCACTGCAAGCACGTACGCATCGGGTAGCAACCATCTCTGATGCTCTAACAATTCAACCCAACAACCATTTGCATCCATTCTGCCCGTACTTTCTCTCCACATGCTCAACTCTTTCTCTGTAGCCTCAGATTTAATCGATTTCACACTCTCTATCGTGTCCTCACACATTCCAACATCACCAACCCATCTTGCAGGACCCGCAACATACATTCTGCTCATCACATTCCTTGCTGTTTCTTTTGCAACTTCATCAGCAAATGCATTCCCACGACCAACATCATCAGTCACCTTCTTGTGGGCTCTACATTTTACAATCGCAAATTGTAGAGGCAAAGTCAGTGATTCAAGAAGCTCATTCACCAACTGACCATGCTGGATCTTGGCTCCATGCGAAGTCAGAAACCAACGTTCAGGCCACAGACGTCCAAAACTATGAGCCACACCGAAGGCATACTGACTGTCAGTGTACACATTTACTTTCATTCCTTTTGACAACACACACACTCTTGTAAGTGCAATCAATTCTGCTGCTTGAGCGGAGTTATGTGGAATATGTGCAGTTTTAACGACTGTATGCAAAGTGGTGACAGCATATGCTGCAGTCGTGTCACCATTCGGAAGCTTGAAGCATGAACCGTCCACCCATAAGGTACCATCACATTCAGAAAGAGGAGTATCTTGGAGGTCTATTCTACCTTTTGTTTCTTCTTCTGTTCTAAGAAAACAATTGTGCTGTTCTTCAGCACTCTCTGTCTCAACTGAAATTGGCAACAACGTGGCTGGGTTTAATGTGCTACATCTTTTGGTGTGCACATGGCTTGCTAACAAAGTTAGTTCGTAACCTGACAATCGAGCACTAGTTAAGTGCTGTGTCTTGGTTCTGTTCAATAACGTGTCCACTGCATGTGGAACCATGACCACTAATGTGTTATTCATCACTAAACCAGCAGACTGTCGAATAGAAACAGCTGCTGCTGCTGTTGCTCTTAAACAACTTGGCAATGCTTTAGCTACTGGATCCAAAGTCGACGAAAAATATGCACACGGACACTGCTTGTCTCCAAACAATTTTGTCAACACTGATAATGCACAACCTTCTCGCTCATGGACATACAATGTAAAGGGCTTACTGTAGTTGGGGGTACCCAACACAGGAGCCGAACATAATGCTGTGCGTAATTCAGACAAACTTTTCTGACACTCTTCGGACCAAGGCACGGGATTGGGTGTATCTTTGCATGTTAATGCCACCAATGGTTTGGCCAGTAAAGAAAAATTTGGAATCCACTGTCTACAGTACGATGCAATACCCAGGAAAGCACGCACTTCTCTCTGTGTTTTTGGCACACTTAATTTAGCTATTGCCTGGATTCTTTCTGGGGTCAGTTTCCTTCCCTCCTTCGATAAGAGATGACCTAAGTAGGTCACTTCTTGTCGACAATACTGTAGTTTAGACAGGGACACTTTGTGGTGCAGATCACACAGATGACGCAACAAGGAAAGCATGGCTTTTTTACATATTTCCTCAGAGTCTGCAGCAACAAGTAGGTCATCGACATACTGAATGAGGGTAGCGCCTTCAGGTAAAACGATCGTATCAAGCTGTGTTTTTAGAGCTTGACTATATATTGATGGACTTTCACAGTAGCCCTGAGGAGCGCGTTTAAAGCGGAAGCTTCGTCCTCCTAAACTGAAGCCAAAAATATCCCTGCTTTCCTCAGCAATCGGGATGCTGAAGAAAGCATTCTTCAAGTCAATCACCGAAAACCAGAGGCTGGGATAATAGTCAACAGGGCAGTAATGTCAGGAACAACTGGAAATTGTGGCACTACTATTTTATTCACCTCTCTAAGGTCAATCACAAATCTGTACACAGGTGGCTGAGAGGAGTCAGTTCGTTTCAAAACAGGCAGAACAGGACTATTGCAAACGTTGCCTCTTGTCTCTTCAATCACATCTTTCTCAATCAAATCATAATGATCGCTAACAGCGCTTTTTCTCCTTCACCAGAAATCTTGTATTGGGGAATACGCGGCATTCTAACATTGGCTTTCAATGTCACAACATATGGTGGTATTTCCAAGAGACCCACATCGTTAGGACCAGTAGCCCAAAGAATATCAGGTAGAGACAGCAATTCTGTCGGAATTCTATCCCTTGACAAATAAATTGGAGAAACCACTTTCTTACCTAGTGTAAGTTGTACTCCCGAAGGAGAACAGTACAGAGTCGCATACAATCTTTTTAACAGGTCCAATCCCAACAAGTTTTCACCACAACCTGTTGTTAGAATAAAGGGTGCTTCGAATTCACAAGGACCATCAGACAGGGACATAGGACATGAAATCGGGTTCCTAACCGGGGCGCCAGAAAAACCTACAGAAACATTCATTACGCCAGACAAAGGTGCGCCAGGGAGTTTTGAGTGCATCATAGAACTCTTTGTAGCACCAGTATCCAACAGAAAAGGTTCTGACACACCTGATGTAATCACCTCAACGTATGGTCCACTCTGATCTACTGGAACTGAAACAACTCCCTCTCTTTGTCTATGGCTGTCCTAGCAATCATTACCTTCCATATATTCATTTTCTGCATAGTAATCATCAGCATAGTACTGAGCTGTCCTACTAGATGCGTTATTCTGCTGATTAAACTTATTCATAGAATCCTGAGGCGGAAAGGAGCGTGCATTCTGATGGATGTTTCCACGTCCTCTACCTCTAGGTGTTTGCTGAACACCTCTACCTCTTGTGCTTGACACACCATTTGCGCGCTGTAACAGGATAGGGCAACTATATTTAAAATGACCCTCTTCCTTGCAATACGAACACTGATTGGGACCCACAGGAACGCTTGGCTGAGTATACTCTACTCTTGGCTTTTGAAACTGTGGAGGCTGCTGATAATTATTCTGATAGTTATTCTGACTGCCATTATTCTGGCCACTACCACCACGTGGCGGGTATGCTTGCTGTAACAGGACCTTCGTTTTCAACTCTTTAGTTTTCTTTTCTGCTCTATCTTTCTTATCCTTGTCTCTATTTTCATAATATTGCGCGGTGGCCAATATCTGTGCTGAAGAGGAAACTGCCCATGAACTCTCTGAATCCTTCAACTTTTAACACAACTCTGGAAGCAGATTGTGTACAAATTTATTGACGAACAGTCCCTGACCACCTTCTGTACTCATATCTTGATCACTGTGGTCGACAAACGTTTCTTCAAACCTGGTGAAGAAATCAGACACGGTTTCATCTTTCTTCTGCTTACATGCAGACAACTTATCCCAATTTACACGCATCGCAGGCATTATAGTTTTCATGTAATCAATGATCCTACCAGGGAGTTCTGCCACCAAAGGCTCAGGTTTAGCACCACCAACTTGTCTAGCATCAGCAGCAGCAATATTTACCCATGTATCACCTAACTCTTGACCATGATCTGTATGACGAATCTTTCCCCATAAAGGCTGTGGAATAACATTCCCAAACAACATATCTACATCGGCTAAATTCATAATGCATGAACCTGCAGTCTGCGACACTTCCTTGTAATACCCTGCCGGATTTTTGCGGGGATCGGGCAATGTCTGCTTAAGGGCTAATACTTCAGCTCGCTTCCATGGGACATGCACCCACACACGCTTAAAGTGTGGCGGAATAATCGGGTTAGCATTCGCGTCCCCATCTCTCCAAACTGGGGGAACTTCCCTCATGGGATATTGTCTACCCTTTTTCTTGACAGAGGAATCAGAATCAAACAACAACTTGGAAACACCTTCAGTCCTAAGTGATAACAACGTTGCAACGGCTTTCCTAACATCTGAACCCACGGTTGTGCCTTTTGAAAATTCGAACCGTACATGGTTCAACTCACGCGGATTAGAGTCCAAATCATTTTCTTCTAAATCTTGGCACAGAAAAACACACATGTTCTCAAAAACGTACCTCTGCTTTGATGCTTCCCACTGATGGAAGATATCCATAACAGATTCTAGTTCATATCTCATCGGGTCAGTAACCCATTTATGTGCCAAACGATCCAATACTTCTTTCTCCCTAGAATCAGGCTGTTGGCTACGCAACTGTTTGTGACCAGAGGCATGAGCCGGACTTGCCGCTCCAAACAAAGGATATAGAAGACTAGAAACAGTGCTTGCCACTCTCTGGCGGACAGACGGAGAAGTCGATGAAAAGACAAGTGGGAAGGCAGGGTGAGATGAGGCAGATGCAGAGGCAGTGTCAGGAGGAGTACCAGGAGTGGTAGTCGATACAGTAGTTAAAGTTGCAGGAAGTATAGGAAGAGCAGGTGTAAAGGCCGGTGACCCTTGGGAAGGCTGCACCGGAGGAATAGGAGCCAGCTGAAGAGTAGCTGGTGGGTGCTGTGGAGGAACAGGAGGTATAGCAACCATGGGTTGCACAACTTAAGGTTGTGGAGATGCTGTAGGGGGGTGGCGCATTTAACAAATGCGACAGTAGGGGATCTTTTTCAAGCTCTTTTGCTGCTTCTTGCTGAAGAGGCGGCAAAAATGGGTAGCATTTATCTATTACCATTTTACGTTGCCTGTGCAACTGCTCACTCATCTGTTCTTCTTCATTGTCTTTATACTGCATAGCAGCTTGCATTATTGAGATACCCCTTTCTCTCTTATTTTTCTTTGCTAATTTAATTTCCTTCTGTTTGGCCTCCTTACACCACAGGCGGAAAGAGTCAAACATTGCCGGCCGGGCTTTCTTCATAAAAAGTTTAACTTCGAGATTATCTAGGATTTCAGTATCAAAGCTACCATATTAGGGCCATTTCAAAAAATCTTCCTTTCTGGTGTATTTGACCCACACTTCATTGTATGTGATGGGGCCTACTCCATGTTTCACATATAGTTCGTAGGTTGGAGTTCCAATCAGAGGAACCGGACACGAGTCCTCCAGTCGGGAGTCCCTATTATTACAACAAAGACAAAACAAATTTCCAAGTCTGCTAAGACCAGGCATCTTCGCTCTCTAGTCTAGCTTCAAACTTCAAAGGATTATCGATTACGATATTCTCGTGAATACACGAGTCCTTCGGCTTTGGCGCTTGCAAGTTCCAAATCAAACAACAATAAGGGCTAACTGGGAAGCGCTCCACTTATACTTAACTGAGGTATCGATGACGTCACCAGAAGACTAGTCTATCGTTTCGCTCTACCAAACATCAAGGGTCCAAATCAGTGCGATAGTCAGGGCAGCAGTCCTTCGTAGCCGTCGGGAAGCGGGGAACCTCGCAGCAAAGACCTTCGGAACCACGTCGACATACAGGGGTTGCTGAAGTGGCTAACCGTCCTCTGGAATTTTCACACGAAGCTCCTCATGAACCTCTGGCTTGGACCAGTACCGCTGAAATCGCCCCACGTTGGGCGCCAACTGAGGTACTGGGTTTTTCAGAACCGGTACTGATCCGGTAACCCAGCGGTGTCAGGGGCAACACCCAAAGACCTCGAGTACTTTCCTGATTCAGACCACAGAAACACGAGTCTTCTAGGTGAAGTCAAAGATGTAATGTATTGGCTGCAACCAAGTAACAAGTGTCCTAGAAGTACAACAACACGGTGTGTATATTCTCAGGAGACTGCTCAATATTACAGAACCAGGCTTCTCTTTTTATACAGAATTTTAGGCTTCAGGCAAACATTCTTAGATTTACAGTGCAAACATTCTTGAATTTACAGTGAGCTATTCACATATTTTCATTACAAAAGAAAAAGCAGAGTCATGGTGACAAGTCCACATTTAGTGTGTCCAGTTCCAACCTACACGAAGGGATGACAGACGTAGCCAAGTGGATGATGAACAGCCGCCTGAAAATGAACTCGGACAAGTCCTCATCCTGGGATCTTCACCCTCCGCCAGGGACGACTCCTGGTGCCCCTCCGCCCTGGGCAGCGCACCCAAACCAACAGATCATGCACGTAACCTGGGCTTCATCCTGGACTCCTCCCTCTCCATGACCAGACAAGTCAACGCTGTCTTCTTGTCGTGCTTCAACATCCTGCGCATGCTACGTAAGATCTTCCGGTGGATCCCCACCGAGACCAGGAAGACGGTCACCCAGGCCCTCGTCACCAGCCGTCTAGACTATGGCAACTCCCTCTACGCCGGAACCACCGCCAAACTCCAGAAGAGACTCCAGCGGATCCAGAACGCCTCAGCACGACTCATCCTGGACATCCCCCTTGGCAGCCACATCTCCGGACACCTGAGAAATCTGCACTGGCTCCCGGTCAACAAGAGAATCACCTTCCGTCTCCTCACCCACTCACACAAGGCCTTGTGCATCATATACAAAGCACTGAACAATACTGGACCAGACTTCTTAAAAAAATCTATCAGTGTCTACAAACCCAACCAATCCTTATGTTCTTCGGCATCTCAGCTGCTTAACATCCCACGCACAATGAAAGTAACATGGGGAGATAAACGCTTCGTGGTTGCTGCCTCGAAATTATGGAACAAGCTTCCCCCTCATATTAAATCCAGCTCATCTTTACTAATATTTTGGAAACACCTTAAAACATGGCTTTTTGACCAGTAAATTTAGCAGGAACCCTTTGCAATCTCTGTGAACTCCAGCGCCGAGACACCGGAAGGTATTTGTGCGCTATAGAAATTTTATAAATAAATAAAATAAATAAATAAGGCCCTACACAACCAAGGCCCAGGATACTTCAACAGCCGCCTCAACTTCAACGCTCCCACACGCCAACTTCGATCGACAGGCCACGCCCTCGCCGCCGTCCCCCGCATCCGAAGAGCCACCACAGGAGGAAGGTCCTTCTCCTACCTGGCCGCCAAGACTTGGAACTCCCTCCCGAACCACCTCCGCCTGACCCAGGACCACCTTGCCTTCAGGAAGCAGCTCAAGACCTGGCTGTTCGAGCAGTAGCGGACCCCCCTCCCCTAGCGCCTTGAGACCCTCTGATTTGATTTGATTTGATTTGATTGATTTGATTTTAGGATTTCTAAAGCGTGTAGCTACCCTTGGGCGTCCCAGCGCAAACATTAAAGCTTGACATACCTCCAATGGGTGGAATTATTTAGGGAGCAACCAGGTTTTTAGCAGTCTGCGGAATGCGAGAAGATTGTTTTCTTTCCGGATGTTAAGGGGAAGGCTGTTCCAGAGTCTAGAGGCGTTGTAAGAGAAGCTGCGACCGCCAGCGCGAGCCTTTCTTATTCTGGGAATGTCTGCTAAAAACAGGGTGTCTGATCTAAGTTCTCGGGAAGATTTATGGCGCTTAACTAAGGGTCTCAAAATTGGTGGGCCCTTGCCTTGAAGGATCTTGTGGGAGATGCACAAGGCTTTGAAGGAGATACGTTCTTGGATGGGAAGCCAGTGAAGGGCCTTGAGGGAGGGTCTGGCTGAGCATCTTGATTTTGTTCCCGTCAGTAGTCTTGCTGCGGCATTTTGAGTGTGCTGCAGTTTCTTTATGGTAGCTATGGGTGCACCTAGATATAGGGAATTTCCGTAGTCCAGTCTTGATAAAATAAGGCTCTGCATCAGAATTTTTCTGGACTGGGGGGGAATGAGCGGGAGGATCTTGCAGACTACTCGCATGAGCCCAAAGCAGGTTCCGGCTGTCTTTCTTGCTTGGGTTCTTAGGTTGAGCTCCTGATCAAGCTAGAAGCCAAGACTTTTGATTTCTTGTTTTGGTGTGGGAGGGATGCCCATGCTGGCTGGCCAGGCAAGGGTTGAGGGTAGTTTGTTTGGGTTGCCCAGAAGCATGACTTCGGATTTCTCTCCATTGAGTTTGAGCCTGGAGTCGCCCATCCAGATGGAAATGTTGTGCAGACAGGAAACTAGTTTGTCCATTGATTGGTCTGCTTGGTTGATGGAGACGACTAGTTGTGTGTCGTCTGTATACATGACCGCCTTAATGCCGAATGGAGTGACGACGTCATCCAGGGGGGCCATGTAAACATTAAAAAGTGTGGGGCTCAGGGAGGAGCCCTGAGGGACTCCACAGTTCAAGGGGAGAGATTTGGATTGGCCGTGGCTGTCGGCCACTTTGAAAGTCCTGTTTTCCAAGTAGGATTTTAACCATGCTAAAGCTAGGTCTGAGATGCCCGTTTTTTGGAGACGGTGTAAGAGAATGGTGTGGTCCACCGTGTCCACCGTGTCGAAGGCAGCACTCAGGTCCTGGAGGATCTCTGCCACTGATCCTCCTGCGTCTAGAATAGACCTTGCCTCCTCAATTACTGCCAGAATGGCGGTGTCAGTCCCTTGTCCAGGTCTGTGAGCGGCGGAGAAGACCGTTAGACTCTAAGAATGTTGAGAGTTGTTCATTGACGATTCTCTCCGCTACCTTATTAATGCCTGGAAGGAGGGAAATAGGTCTGAAATTCGAGGGGTCCAGTGGGTCCAGATCAGATTTTTTATGAGTGCGCGGACTATCGCGTTTTTCCAGCTGATGGGAACTATGCCGCAGGCGAGCGAGGCATTTATCAGGGTCGAAAGGTGGGGAGCTATAATGGGTGCTACTAGTTTGAGTTTGCTCATGGGGACTGGGTCGTCTGGTGAGCCACTCTTCACCCGGCTGAGAATATCCAACAGCTTCTCGGTAGAGACGGGAAGAAAAGCATTAAGCGTTGGTAAATCTGGGTTGACGGGCCCAAGTGGGAGGGCCATGGCGGAATTGGTGTTTGGAAAGGTCATTATTATTTTAGAAATTTTGGCCGAGAAAAACTCAGCGAGTTGGGTGCATCTAGTACCGGAGGGGTCGGCAACTGGTTGCGGTTCGGGTACTTTCAAGAGACTTTTTACTACGCGATATGTCTCCCTGGAGGAGTTGGATGCAGCCATGATCTTTTCTTCGTAGTAAGTGGCTTGTGATTTTTTGATGAGACGTTTGTATTGTTTCATAGTTGCTTTATAGGATGTTTTATTGTTAGGAGTCCAGTCTTTTCTCCAAGTCCGTTCCAGTCTCTTACATTTTTTGCGTAGATCTCGTAGTTCCGGTGTGTACCAGGGGGATTTATAAGAGTTTCTCCTACTAGGTAGCTGTTTAATAGGGAGGACTGCGTCCAAAGACGATGTTATCCATTCTCAGAGTTGGTTGTCTGCTAGCGAGGGATCATGATTCAGGGTGGGGGAGGTAGCTAAGAGTTGGAGGGACCAGGCATCCGTGTTTAATTTGTTCCACGGGCGGGATGGTGCTTGGGGTGTAGGGTTGGGGGTGGATTGACAGGAGGTAGGGATGTTGAACAGGATAAGGTGGTGATCTGTCCATGGGATGGGAAGAGGAGCGGAGGTAGACAGTTCTTGTATGTTTGAAAAGATGGGGTCCAGGAGGTGACCCTTTTTGTGCGTGGGCTGGAGGTTTTTCAAGGAAAGGCTGATTGCTGAAAGGTCTTCCTTGATGTCTTCCGCTTTTTTATTCCCTATGTAAATGTAAATGTAATGTAAATGTATTGGCATTTATATAGCGCACTACTTACCCGTAGGGTCCCAAGGCGCTTCGACCGCTGCGAAACCCTTCCTGGCTTCCCTGAGAGATGGTCCCTTAATGGGTATCTCCAGGGTGAGACCAGGCATCCCCGGCGGTCTGGTGGGGCCGTTAGTGAAGATGAGGCAAGCTAATGCCCAGAGTTGCCGAGTGTGATCGCTGATCAGAGTGGGCACCGAGGCGAGAGAATTATTGAGTCTGCTGACCCTGGTCCAGAAACCTGCCGCGCCGGGAATCGAACCCTGGTCCCGGGCCGTCCTCTGCTCTCGGGTCTGCCGCCTCTAACCAGTGAGCCACACTACTTCACTAGATCGTCAAAGTGGATGTTGAGATCTCCAAGCACTGTAAAGTTGGGGGATAAACAGGCTAGGGAAGTGGTAGTCTCTACCAGGGAGTTGGGAAATTGTTCGAGAGGACCCGGAGGTCTGTAAATAAGTATACCCGACAGAGTCTTTTCCGGGGAAAGTTGTAGCGAGAATTGAACATTTTCGCAGTTAAGGACTGGACTGTCCTTAAGCTGACAGGTAAGATGGGCTTTAGTAATAATTGCGAGTCCTCCTCCTGTCCCTTTTGCTCTGTCCAGGTGTTTAATCGTGTAGCCTGGAGGGAGGGATTGGACTATGTCTGGATCTGACGAGGCAGTGATCCATGTTTCCGTGAGGAATAGTACTTCAAGGTTGTAGTTTTGAATAAGTACATTTATTTCGGTACTATGTTTTGGTAGTGATCTACAGTTGAGTAGAGCCATTTTGAATGTCCGTACTTTGCAGGTTGAGTGCATGGTGAGTCTGTACGCACAATGTTTACATCTGTCATGCTTCTCCTCTGGGGAGATTGAATGGAGACAGAGATCAGGGGTGTTTGGTATTAGGTTCCTGATAGTGTCTGACGAGTATGAAGTGGGGGCTCCCGCACGGGGAGTAAGGGTGCTGGGCCCTGGGCTCGTACTGGCGCGGACGGGCGCAGACGGGCTTGCCTTAGGCGCGCTGACGGCGCGCCCGCTGTGCTCGTCCGCTGCGCGTCCGGAAGGGGCACATCTTTATGAGGACGGAAGGGGGGGTGTGGCCTAAGGGCGGTGGGTGAGTAGTGCGCTATATAAATGCTGTGATTGATTGATTGATTGAGTTCGTGATCAATTACCCGGCAAGGCCCAACATTTTCATCAGATATCGGTGTACCCTCAATAAAACAGGGCTCCTCCTCATCATAAAGCACAAAAGAGAAAAGAGAAGGGACAGGTGTGAGCAAGATTCTGGCGGGGGTGTGTGTGCGATGGGAACAGTTTATGGCCTATTGTTGTTTGATGCTATCTTGTTCGGCCACTAGGAGAGGAACTGACCAAACAGGTTTGGCTTGGGGCAATGGTTCCAGCTTGCCCAGGTCACAGAAAAGTCAATTAAGTTGTACGTGTGTTGTGTCCCATGGCGGAGTGCGGGCTCGAACACTGCCGTGAGACATGTATTTTGTTGAACTACTACATTTCCCAGGCTCCTAAGCGGATGTGCGCGACGGAAGATGCAGATGACGTCATCACGCACAACTTCATGAGGAAGCCGGGAACTGCGGAGCACCGCCGTTGATTCTGCTTTCACCGAGGAAGATTACGGTAGGGGTGTTCGCACCGACTTTAAGTTTGTTCCTGAGCTGGTCGAGTGTCAGTAGCCGTTCTGTTTCCAGATCCTTGTGGGTTTTCGTTTCTTTGGCAATACCGAAGGTGTTTAACCCTGAAGTCTCCTGTTTCGTGAGTGGGAGTTCCGATCCTCCACCTTTTGGGAGCTTATTTTCCTCTTTTGGCTTCAGGATTGCCTCGTGCTTTGGGGAACATTTGTGTCTTTGTTTGCTGCGCTCACTTCAGGCGCGGCGGTTTACAGTTGGCTGCGCTCACCTCCAGGCGCAGCAGTGTACATTACAAGTAAACTTGTACTTGTTTGCTGGGCTCACCTCCGGCAAGGAATGGGGAACATTGGGTAACTCTCTGTGTTAAGAGAGTAGAGGTGTCTTGGAACTGCACTCACCTTCAGACTATTAGGAGGTGACTTTGAGCAACTCTCTGTGGGAAGAGAGCACTCGTGACTTTGATCTACTGTACTGGCCTGCGGGCACTGATGGAGTATCGTTTTTGGTGCTCCCGGAGTTTCATTGGAAACTAATTCATGTTATGTTTGTAAGGGTGAGTTTAACCCGCAGCGCAATCCTGTGTCTTGGATATTTGAGTGACTTATTGCGCAATTTATGTCTCTTTACAACAGGGGTACTTGAGCTTCGCCTGGCAGGCTGCTTTTCCCAAGCCCCCTGTTGAAGTCTTTTCATTTATACTTTTGGTATGTACTGACGATGCCTTTTCTTTACAGGGACATGTCATTGATCTGTTGATATTATTATAATCTAGAGTTCTTTGCATTTTTAGAATTGAACGTTCTTTGCATCTCCAGATTGCCAGGCAAAGCACCATTACTTTCCTTTCCAGGTATTACATCGTATTTGTGCATGTACAGAAAGATAGCCTGTAGCCATTGTCAATCTAAGTATAGGTGGTCGCATTGTGTGGGCTTGACTCATAGTGCCTTGTTCTCGTTTCAGCTCTCTCTTCCTGCTGTCCCCATCCTGCCCATCCCTGGTTTTTGTCCCTCACTTGACCACTCCTTTGAGTCTGTGGTAATTCAGACTTAGGGGCTGTCTAGTGGTGGAACCCATGGAGCATCGTATGATCCTGAGGACACCCGGACCTGACAATGTGTCCTTTGATATCGAATTCAGCTGTGGTTACAAGCCTTGTGAAGGGCAACTCACAAAATGGCTGCCAAGCGTAAAATGGAACCCAAGGGTTCAAAAACGAAAATGGCGATTTCGAGGTGAAACCGTTACTCGATTATGACGAAAATGCTTATGCATAGTGTACTAGCCATTATCGGTCTTTTGGTACCAAAATCGTCATGCTACAACAAAGTTTGTTGCAGGAGTCCAGAATTTTCAGAACTACACAGTAAAAGCCTCATTAAAAGGCGACTATGCAGCATTACCTCTAGGCTATCCACTCAATAATACATACATAATTGATGCAAACTCCGTTCCTTATACTAAAATCCCTGGAGTGGGGGATAGAGTAATTCCAAACACGAACCGGAGGGCTTACTTGATTCAAGAAGCACACATGGGACAGGGTCTGCGGCACCAAGAGATCTTAAAATCCCTAATTGAATTAGAATCAGAATACTGGTTGAGCCTGCATGTTTTTAACTTAGCAATGGCTTGTCACAACTGCAATAGAGATCGCAGTTGTGAACCGGACCAGAAACCAGCCCAGATACCACTATTAGAAAGCATAAGGCTATCTATACGTAAACGTCCAGAAAGATATCAGCGATGCCATAAATATTAAGACTAGATTCCCTTAAGATGTAGACACCAGCACTCGGCTGACGCCAGAACTGTTATAAAAGATTTGCGAGTCTTTATCAGCATATACACAATCGGCATGCTACATTCTGACCAGGGTCCTGTGTTTAGCTCTCGAGCTTACAAAGAGGCCATGGCCAGCATGGGCATTGCATTGCGGTACTCTAGTCCCTTTCATCCTAAGGGAAATGCGGAAGTGGAAAGAAAAAAACGTGACATAAAGCAATCTATAACAGCGAGGGTATTAGGTTCGGGTGATGGGTGGGTCAAACATCTAATAAGTGTCCAACTTAGTCTTAATAATCTGCTAAGAAATTCTCTACAAGGTATCACTCCTTACGAACTATTGTTCGGCACTAGAATGAAAGTCCAGGACTTAGATTGTCAGACTTCAGTGGTGAAAAAGCCTTTGATATCAAAGATCGTTTGGCTGTTTTACAGGACTTAAATGAAACAAGAAGAAGTCTTAGTAACATAAAGTTAAAGCCAACAGCCACTGAAGAGAAATCACCTCTCCCAGCAAGACCTGTCTGGATTCCAAAGATTGGGGATTTAGTCAGAAAAAAGATCGCGGTGAAGAAGGTATTTGGGCCTTCTTACAGAAAAGCAGTACCTGTCTTAGCAATCAGCGGAACAAGATCAGTAGTACTACCGCCCCTTGCTGGTAAAAAGGAGAACAGAGTTGTATCCATCGACCTGGTAAAACCACAATCATGTGGCCAATAATAAGTATTAGGCCCAGTGGACTCCCAAGAAATAGTAGAAGACCAAATCTTGCTACAATCCAAGAGGTTCAAACTGAGAGACTAATCACCTTTGATAAACCTACAGTGAACAAAAATGGGCTATGCAACAATGCCATGGAACGTGTGCCTCTTGAAACCCAAACTGCAACAGTTCATCAAGAAACACCAGTCTACAATGATGTAGCCTCAGACTATGGTAATGAAACAAAAAAAATGCAAAGACAAATGAAAATCCGGAAACAATTCCAACAATTGACAGAACTGCATCTGACTACTTCGTTAACTTCGATGACTTTTCTTATAATCCAAGGGAGCATGAAGAAATGCCAGCAACAAAAACTTTCAAAGAAAAAATAACTGAACTTTTTCACCAACTAAAAGAAACATATCTGGTTTCACCATGGATTGAATTTTGGATTGTGTTAGGTGTACTTTTCCTCCTCCTTTGGCTCATCATGGTTTTATGTTTGGGTAGATTTATTGATGGAAAATATAGTACAATGGACACAGCAAGTCAGAACATCAACTTGGTCCTAAAGCCTCACAGTTCCTCTCACATCGAGAAAAGAGAACTGTCACCAGTAAACATCACAGCCAATCCAATACCCAGTGGGGTAGAATGGGACAAAATGGAGTATGACATCTATAATAATAATAATAATACTGACATTTCTAAAGCGAGATCAGCTACCTCACAAGGAGGTGTCACGGCGCTAATCTATGGCCCGATTGAGCTCTTGAAATATTCTCATCAATTTAAGGTTTCCTTAAGTGACTTTGTGACACCAAGTACTTTCCCTGATGATTGGGAAAATATTAATAATATGATGTCAGATTTAGTAATGTCAGCAAAATTTACAGAACATGATTATTTACAGGGTTCATCGAACTATAAAGAAATGTACTGTTTTAACCACTATGGTCATCACTATTTGCATAAATCTGCTCAACCTAGAAATGTTTTAACTTATAATCAATGGGAACATTGTCCAACACTGCCGAAGGGCAGCTCGAAAACATTTTTTGAGAAATTCACATACTTCTCAGGGTTTAACAACCGTGATCCAGAAAAGTTTTATTTTATAAATGACAAATAAGACAGGAATGAAAACAATGTTGACAAATACTAAAATTATTTATTCTGAAAAATGTTATGATAAAATGTCTACAATTGGTTTTGAATTTTGGAAAAATAACATTGAAACAAAAACTATCTGGGGGAAAAAAGACTGGCATGTACAAGGTCTAGAAGCATTATTTAGAGCCTGCGTGATCCCAGAACAAATTATATTCCTGAATGATACCATTCAACAGACAACCTGTCTTGGTTTAGCCAAGATTAAAGATTTAAACAAACCGTCTATTCCAACACCCATACCTGATGATAGTAGTACTACAGATATGGAGGTAGACGTATCCCATATTTTACACCAAAACAGAACAAATCCTGATTGGAAAAAATGGTTGATCTGGCCCACAGACACTAACAACTGTCAAGAGAGATTCCTGAACAAAACACAGGGGTTCAAACAGAACAGGTCAGACGCAAGATATTCCCAGAGACAACATCCAGGGATAGTTACAACATATAGTGTAGGAAAACTCTGCCTTGAATGGCTACAGAAATCCACACTGCCAGAAATTAAGCAACACTTGACTTTACTTAAAGACGGTGCTGACTTTCGAGATTTCATAATGGGACCTCGCAAACAGCGGCAAAAACGTTTCATATACGCCGGTATATACGCTGCTTACAACGAAGCCTGGAAAGTAATGCAAATTGAAACTGCAGAAAAAAAACGAGAAATTGATCGTATAAATTTGGAAAAGTCACTTTCTGTAGTGGACAATGGGTTAACAACTCTGTCCTCCAGGATTTATTCATTGGACAGTATTGTATCATCTGCTATTGATATAATAGAGCAGGACTTGCTAATGTTACTACATGGTCAGTCCCAATTACGTTCTATTGTACAGCTAGGCTGGACGTTGCAAAACCTGCGTTCAGGCTACGTGCCATGGCGTCTAATCAACACAACGTCATTATTCTCTATCTTTAACCTTACTGATAAACAATTCAGTTTGGCACAAAAAGGAGCAGACTATACAATTCTGAGCATTGTAAAACTTGAGAGATTACCATTGACAATGTCAGAGAGACCAGTCATTGAATGGATAATACACAAATTATTACAATTCCGATAACAACTTTCCAGTTTAAGTATTGCCAAAAATATATACCAGCAGGCCTGTATGAAAGGTTGGGTAAAAGATGCATCAAATCAACCTGGAAATTACCTTACACTCATAGATGTTGGAGTGGGAGAAAAAAAGAGGTATTCCTTAGTGGTAACAATTGTAAACAATCACTAAGCGGTACACTTATGTGTCAAGGTATTACCTTGCATGGAGCCTGCGAAGGTTAATCGAATAACCTTTCATGTCATCTGCACGGCACTCCTGCAACACAGATAGAGCCTTTTTTCAGACAGCTTTCCAACTGCAGTTACGTTCTAATAAATGACCACAGCTGTTGTGGCATGGTGCTCGGAAAAGCCTATGTCGTAACCGTCACATCCAGGGTCGTTTGCTGTATGCAAGTATTGTATCCTATCAGCAATCCAGATATGGAGGCAACACTTTGGCCTTCTCTGAATATCTCTTCTATTCGAATTGATACTTTAAGCAGAATGAAGTCTATTCTTTTACAGACAACTGTGCCTTTAACCTCGTCCAAAGAGACGTATGATCTGCAGGTTGCAAGGACAGCGGCAGAGATACACTCCCTATTATCAACAAATTGCCACGTACATTTCGTAGAAGTGTTAGGTCAGATTTTTAACATGTCTGATACCAGTGGCATCGCACATGTATTTAAGACAATTTTTCAGGGCTATTAGCACCATTTGAAGCAGTCCTGAACATCTTCCCGAATTTTGTGCATTCATTATTTGGCGGCCTGCCTCTTCTTTTGGGACTCGTAGCAGGAATTTTATTTTTGCTCCTTCTGCTCCGATATGGCAAGCCAAGCCACAGACAAAACCCTAGCTACAATGGAAGAAACGATCCTAGCAATACGCTACCGGGACCAAATCACTAAAGTGCTCGGATTAGCCCGGCTAAGAGATCTAAGTACAACCTGCTTTCTTTCATTCAGACCAATCTGGCAAGATTGCATCTTACCTGTGCTTCGATGTCTGCTTTGCGGAGAAGAATGCGTGTTGGACATCTGTCTTACACTACCATCAGCAGTACCAATGGATATCGATACTTTGCTCGGTCCGGTAACGACTCATGCAACGTATTGTCCCCAGAGGCTATCTATTCTGATGACGGCATTCGTTGAGACTTCACCATTACGAGTAGGTGGCGGTGAAGTACGAGATGAACGCAGCACCACACAGGTACAACCTTCTGAGAGCATTGCTGATCCAGACATCGATGATAGCAATCACTCTCACATATGTACAATTTCAGCTTTTTCGGACTTGGTCAAACTTTCACCTACTGTTGTAGACCAATTTTTCACAAGCCTGTCTGATATGATGTTCTCTCCTAGCAACGAGAATAACTTTTAAAACAACGAGCACACAGCGTTCCCTGAACTCTGAGTTCGGCCTTCAGTTTTGATAAACAACACTATTGAAAACAATTGGAACTATTTTTCCCCTGAAAACGAAATTATTATTTTTACATTTCCAAAATATTTACCTTTTCTTTGGCACATGGTACTCTGCTTAAAGTAGAACTATTCTTAGAGAACAGAGCTTCTATTTTTAGGAACTCTAGAGACAATATTTTACCTCAGCCTCTAGCATATGTACAGTATTGTATAAATATGTGATGAAATGGTCTCGACCTTCTTTTCTGTATTCAGAGCCATTTCATAAATGTAATTTTCGCAAATCATTCAGCCGATATTTATATATGCATTATCTGAATGATACAACTGCTTAAGAAACGTACAGTATAATACTCATTTTTCGTGTATATACCATATACCATTTCAAATGCAATCAATGTATTTTGGGGTGGGTTGGAAAACACATGCATCGTTATATGTTTACTATTGCTTAGTATTTTTAGTAATGATTGACATAATACGTGGAGTGGGTGTTGTGAATCGATCTGGGACCCTAATTAAATATTCCTGATTCATGCCCTTATGTGGTTATAACAAAACATATCCTTATAAAGGCATAAGAATCATGTCCATATTTAGTCATAGCCAATGCAGTCCTAATACGACAAGGCTACTCCCATGGATTCCTAGAAAGTACAACGTGTTCTTTAAACAAATCCAAGCCTCCAGCAGCCCGGGAATTCCCCCTGCTTTTGTCTTGATTTGCGCAAGAACTCCTGGAGTCCATAACATACTGTTAGTTCTTAGTGACGTCTTATGTCAAACCTTACGTCAAACACGGCACCTTCCAGGAATAAATATACCAACGTTGCCTTAAGCAAATACACGGTGGTGGTTTGGAGCAGAGCGGCTATCTACTTGCCCAAGTCAAGTCAAGTCAAGTCAATTCAGATGATTTATATAGCGCGCTACATACCCAGAGGGTCTCAAGGCGCTTGAGGAAGGGTGGGGAATTACTTGTCGAATATCCAAGTTTTAAGCTGCTTTCTGAATGCTAGGTGGTTCTGAGTGAGGCGAAGGTGAATGGGAAGTGAGTTCCAGGTTTTAGCTGCCAGGTAAGAGAAGGATCTTCCTCCCATGGTGGTTTTATTGATGCGAGGTACGGCAGCAAGGGCTAGGTTGGAGGAGCGTAGCTGACGGGAGGGGGTGTAGAAGGAAAGTCGTGTGTTGAGGCATTCAGGTCCAAGTTCGTGGAGTGCTTTGTGTGCGTGGGTTAGGAGGCGGAATGTTATCCTCTTATTGACGGGGAGCCAGTGGAGGTTTTTCAGTTGACTAGAAATGTGGTCTTTGCGCGGGATGTCTAGTATGAGTCTGGCTGATGCGTTCTGGATGCGTTGGAGTTTTTTCTGGAGTTTTGCGGTGGTGCCGGCGTATAGGGTGTTACCGTAGTCCAGGCGGCTCGCGACCAGTGCGTGGGTGACCATTTTTCTAGTTTCGGTGGGGAGCCAGCGAAATGTTTTTTTGAGCATGCAGAGAATGTTGAAGCAAGATGATGAAACGGCGTTGACTTGTCTGTTCATCGAGAGTGAGGAGTCCAGGATGACGCCCAGGCTCCGAGTGTGGTCCGTCGGTATGGGTGCTTTCCCAAGGGCCTCTGGCCACCCAGAGTCATCCCAGGCAGAGGGGGAGGTACCTAAGATAAGGACTTCTGTTTTGTCTGAATTCAGTTTCAGACGGCTGTGCTTCATCCACTCGGCTACTTCTTTCATTCCTTCATGTAGGTTGGTTTTGGCGGTGTTCGGGTCATTGGTGAGTGAGAGGATCAGTTGAGTGTCGTCGGCGTAGGAGATGAAGTTGAGGTTGTGTTGGCGTGCGATGGTCGCGAGGGGGCTCATGTATACGTTGAAGAGGGTGGGGCTGAGTGAAGATCCTTGTGGCACGCCGCAAATGACTTCAGTGGCCTCTGACTTGAATGGTGGAAGGCGGACTCTCTGAGTTCTTCCGGTAAGGAAGGAGGTGATCCATTCCAGTGCTTTTCCTTGGATTCCGATGTTTCTGAGGCGTTGTAGGAGGGTGCTATGACAGACTGTGTCGAAGGCTGCGGAGAGGTCAAGGAGGATGAGGGCGACTGTATCTCCATTGTCCAGTAGAGTTCGAATGTCGTCTGTTGCTGCGATGAGTGCGGTCTCAGTGCTGTGTTTGGCTCGGAAGCCGGACTGTGAGGAGTCGAGGGATTTGTTGGTTTCGATGAAGGCGGCGAGCTGGTTGTTGACAGCTTTCTCGATGACTTTGGCCGGGAATGGTAGGAGCGAAATGGGGCGGTAGTTTTTGAGTTCGGTGGGGTCAGCTGTGGGTTTTTTCAGAAGGGCGCTGAGTTCGGCTTGTTTCCAGATTTCCGGGAAGGTGGCGGAGTTGAGGGAGCAGTTGATGACGTCTCGGAGGTGTGGTGCTATGATGGAGTCTGCTTTGTTGAAGATATGGTGCGTGCATGGGTCTGTAGGGGATCCAGAGTGAATGGAGTTCATCAAACGGATGGTGTCCTCAGTGGAGATAGGGTTCTATTCATTAAGGATGTTCAAGGGGGGTGAGGGTACGGCAGAAGGTTGGGAGGGTTGGTCTCTGGGTTGGTTGTCGAAGCTGTTGTGGATGTCTGCGATTTTGTTGTGGAAGAACGAGGCTAGGGAGTCGCAAAGGGTTTGAGAGGGAGTGATGTCGTTGGAGTTGGCTGAGGGGTTGGTAAATTCTTTGACGATGTTGAATAATTCCTTGCTGTTGTGGGTGTTGTTGTCAAGTCGGTCTTTAAGTGCAGCTTTCGTGGCAGTTCGGATCAGTTGGTGGTGTGTGCGGGTGGCGATTTTGAAGGCGTCCCTGGTGCTGGTGTTTGGGTCTTTTTTCCAGGCCTTCTCAAGGGAGCGACAGATTTTCTTGGATTTCTTAAGACCATCGTTGAACCAGGAAGCGTTTTTCCTGCCTGGTTTGAGTTGACGTTTTTTCAAAGGTGCTAGGCTGTCGGCGCTGTTGGTTAGCCATTGATTGAGGTTAATGGCTGCTTGGTTGGGGTTCGAAGAGTGGGCAGGGGGGTTTTGAAGAAGCGATGAGGAGATCTGGTCGATGGTGGTTTTGTTCCAGTTTCTTCGCAGAGTAGTTTGAGGATGGTTGTGGGATGTAGTCTTTTTGTAGACAAAGTGAACGCAGCTGTGGTCCGTCCAATGGATAACTGTGGTGTGACTAAAGGAGATATGTTTGCTGGAGGTGAAGATGGGGTCGAGTGTGTGACCTGCGTAGTGTGTGGGGGTGTTAACAAGTTGTTTGAGTCCAAGGTTGGCGAGATTGTCCAGAAGGGTGGTGGCGTTGCTGTCGTTGCTCTTCTCCAGGTGAAAATGGAGGTCTCCCAGTAGGATGTAGTCCTCGGAGGGGAGGGCGTGTGGGGTGATAAAGTCAGTGATGTCTTCACTGAATTGTGCCCGGGGTCCAGGTGGCCTGTAGAGGAGGGTGCCTCTGAGTGTGGTCTTGGGGTCGGTGTGGATCTGGAAGTGAAGGTGTTCGGCGCTAGCGAGTTTGTCGTCAGAGCTGGTTGAGATGCGGATGGAATTCTTATGGACGATGGCGATGTCTCCTCCTGTTTGCTTGGTGCGGTCCTTACAGATGATCTTGTTGCCTTCCGGGATGGCAATGGTGATGTCTGGGGCTGAGGAGGCGTTCATCCATGTTTCTGTTAGGAAGGCGACGTCCAGAGAGATGGTGTCTAGTAGATTCCAGAGGTCGATGGCGTGTCTGTGGACTGAGCGGGTGTTGAGCAGGATGCATTTTAGGTGGTTGGGGTCGGATCTCTGTTTGGTGTTAGTGGAAGGGGAGTTGGTCTTGGTGCTGTCATACTTGCAGGAGTTGCATGAGAAGGGTCCATGGGTGTGTCCAGGAGCGGCTTGGGTGCAGGTGGGGAGTCGGCCGGGGTTAAGGGCTAAAAGGGTAGAGGCGTCGTATGTAATGCGGGTGGGGTTGGTGGGACGGGGGCCAGGGGGTTTGGCGCTGGGCGTGGGCTTGGCGCGGACGGGCGTAGATGGGCTTACCTTTGGCGCACCTTCGGCGCAACTGGGACGCTTCCGGTGCGCGTGAACGCTGCGCGCAAGTGCATCTGTCATACATGGATAGTGGAGGGGGAGGGGCGAGGGAGGGGCATCTGGGAGGCGGGTGCGTGCTGGGGAGCCTCGCTACGAGGCACAACAAACAAAATGGCCGGGTACTTGTAAACAAACAAATAGCTCAACAGGAGGGCAGTCCGATCTACAATGCAGTCCCTCGACTAACCAAACACTTAGCAGATGCGAGCGCACTCACAATGAAGCCAATCAACAGTGCTAATGGGCAAATGCGAGCGTGCACACAATTTAAACATTAATTGATTCAAAAAGTCAAAAGCGAGCGCGCAGACAATATTAAAATAATTAGCTATGCAAATTAGTCAGATGCGAGCGCGCAATGAATAGGTCTGAAATTAGGCAAATGCGAGGCAGAGATACAGATACCAGCAGCCAGAGCGAGCGCTGCGAAGTGAGTTCACGCACTGAGAGAGACGCTGTCTTTTCTCCTGCCGAGAAATCCAGCTCCGGTGTTTCCAGTCACCCTTGCGGGTTACTGGGAGATCGAGTCCTGAGAGAGAGACACAAGACCTCCTTCATTCTAAAAACCAAGGACGGAGCTGTGTAAACCTTAAGAGAATTCTTGATTCATATTCTTGGCAAAACAACCAACTTAAATTAAACTGCTACTCACTTACTCCTTCCCACGTATTAGGCTTAGGTCAAGTACACTGGGGTAGGCGTATATTAGAAGCACGTTGAGTACGTTAGTCAATGTTTTTATGTATGTATATATTTTAACCATTTTAAAGTATCATATGGCTAAGAAACCATATCAATGCTTTTACAGTATTATTTCATAATACTCCTTTTACTGTACGCAATTTACTTCATGATAAGTATTGCAACTGTGGCAATTCATTTCTCTTGCATGAGAAAGAAGACTGCTCAATAAATAACAACTTTTATTGAAAACGCCCGTCTCTCTATTTCTCTGCGCTCTGGTGAAACTAAAGCATGCACGATTGACTGAGTGAAATAGTTGTCTATTGTTTTCACACAACTCTGGAGATACACTCTTATTCTGAGGGAGCAAAGTTGTCATGTTTATACGGTTGTCAGAAACTAATCCCTTCTTGTCTATTCAGGGAAGTTAACACCTCCTTGTTCACTCGAGGACGTTTCTAGTGACCTCTAAGCTAGCTGGCAACATTAATTAAGTTTAATATAGTCAGTAGAGACCTAGATAACCTCAGTCCTACGTCTAAACTGCTGTCTATATTATTCCAATGCGCAGAGCCTATTGGGAAAATAGGAACTACACTACACAGGTTTCCTGGGAGACAGTGGGGCTGGGACTAGTGGCATTCACCCTGTGGTGCCACGTAAGGCCATTAAGCGTGACGCGGGGCACCTGGAAGGCTTCAGCAAGCTTGCGGAGGTCTTCCATAAGAGTGTGCGCATGCTAAGAATCGCACCCTACCGGGAGGAAACTTGCCCGGATAAACTGCTGGTGAGTCCACCCAGACTTGGAACCTGATGAAGGGTTTCCCAAAGACAGAGAGGGTGAAGATGATGACAATTCCTCCGACGATATGTTTGATTCGGGCAGGTCTTGGTGTCCACGTTCTTCTTGTTCTGATGTTGGTGATGGAGCTCAGGTTCATGCGGATATGTTTGACCCTTCCTGTATCTTTCGACCTCGGAATTCTGATTGGGTACCTGATAAGAAGACGGCGGATTATGTTGCCGCAAAGATTAGGCAGCCTGTTTCTCAATAGGTGAGATCCCGCCTTAGGTCAGAATGCCCTAGACCGTCTTTTCCCAATGGCGTTGCTAGTACCCCAGAGTTGGACCCCAAGCTCTGCACATTTTTTGCTAAATACATGAAGGATCCAAAAAAGGGGATAGATCGTTCCTGGAGGGCTTGTCAGGACAAGCTTCTTGATGTTGTGGGACCCCTAACTAAAATAATTGAGTTAGCGGAACGGTCCAGAGAGTCAGGCCTTCCTCTCCCGACTGACGATATTGCGGCATGGGCGCAAAGGGCAATGTGTCTCTTGGGCAATGCCAATTGTGCCCTCTCCGCCGAGCGTCGCTGTTCCCTACTTTTGAAAATTGATTCCAAATTAGGAGAACTGTCTTCCTCCGAGGCAGGTTCAGTAGCTCAAGGTATGCTCTTTGGTGATCCCTTCGTTAAGGAGCTAGGAAAGTTTGTAGCCACCTTTTCTGCCCTGGATAAGGTTTTTGGGGGGGCCGGGCGAGGCAGGGGCCGCTCTTCCGGCCGACAATTAAACCATGGTCCCAATAGAGCACAGGCAAAAAGAAATAATAGATGGAACGATGGCAGACAAGGAACCTTCTATCCTTCCCGTGGAGGCAAGGGACAAGGCAGAGGCCGTGGTAGCAACAAGAATGCACGAGGATTCAATGGTAAGCTTGAAAATCCTCTCTCCTGTTCGTCTGGGGGCAGGATTTATCTGTTTCTAGCAAACTGGGCGGATTTAACGTCAGATCCTTGGGTGTTAGAGACAGTTCAAGGGTTTCACATAGAGTTCTACGGGTGCCCCATCCAAACATCTCATCCTCGCCCTTTGTTTTTTTCAGACTCAGAGACCGATCTGATAGATCACGAGGTTCTAGATCTTCTTTCAAAAGGTGCTATCGCTCTCTCCCATCTTCATCCGTGCGGATTCTTAAGCAATATTATTCTGGTAGAAAAGAAAGAAAAAGGCTTCAGATCAGTTATCAATCTCAGGTCCTTCTACAAGTGGTTAGTTTACCAGCACTTCAAGATGGAGGGAATTCATCTGCTCAGGGACCTTCTTCTCCAGAACGATTGGTTGGCCCGGTTAGACCTCAAAGATGCGTATCTGTCAGTTCCAATTCCCGCTCCCCCCATTGCAGGTTTCTGCAATTCTAGTGGAAGGGTCAAACTTACGAATTCAAAACCCTTACCTTTGGTCTCTCATCAGCTCCTTGGTGTTTTACCAAGCTTCTTCGTCCTGTAGTGGAACTTCTCCGCACCAAGGGTATTCGACTAATAATTTACCTGGACGATATGCTGCTCATGGATCAATCCAGGGATAATCTTCTCCTTCACTTACAGATTACAATATCCCTATTACAGAATCTGGGGTTCACCATCAATGTCCAGAAATCGGACCTGGTTCCCCAACAGAGGATGATCTTTCTAGGCTTTAACAACGACACGAGGGATGCCTCCTTGAATCTTCCTTCTCAGAAGATTTCAAAGATCAAGAAGGAGATTCGACAGGTTCTCCGCAGAGACAGGATATCCCTGCGACAGCTGGCCAGGATTGTTGGTTTGTTACATTCTCGATTCAAGCCATCTTTCCGAGTCCTCTACATTACAGGGCCCTGCAGAGGTTGAAGGCCTCCCACCTGCGCAGGGGTCTCACTTACTCCTAGCTGATCTCCCTTTCCTCGGAGGCCAGGGCGGAACTTCTTTGGTGGATGGACCATATGAAGGCCTGGAATGGGAGAGCGATCTTCGGATCCCATCCGGATCTAGTGATAGAATCGGATGCCAGTCGCCTGGGCTGGGGTGCCAGATGCGGCTCTCTATCAGTGGGAGGTTGGTGGACGTAGGAGGAACTCCTTCTCCATATCAATTGCCTGGAACTACTAGCGGGCTCCTTTGCCATTCGATCTTTCATGACCAACAGAGTGTCCTGTTGTGTCCTTCTCAGGATGGACAACACGACGGCGGTGAGGTACATAAATCGCCTTGGAGGTACTCATTCCAAGATTCTGGCAGATCTCGCCAAGGATTTTTGGCATTACTGCCTCCAACGTCAGATTTCGGTGACGGCGGAGTATCTCCCGGGAGATCAGAATTGTGTGGCAGACTGGAATTCCAGGAATTTCAGGGATGTCAGCGATTGGAGACTGGATCCCGGAGTGTTCTCTCAGATTGTGTCCCTTTGGGGCCTTCCCCTAGTTGATCTTTTTGCATCCAGATGGAACGCTCAGGTTCCCTGTTTCTTCAGCTGGACACCGGATCCGGGAGCGGAGGCAGTGGACGTTTTCCTTCAGGATTGGTCGGGGATACCAGCTTACGCGTTTCCACCCTTCCTTTTCATCCAAAGGGTTGCAGCCCAGGTCCGCAGACAGAGGGCCTCTCTGATTCTGATCACTCCAATTTGGAGAGCCCAGATTTGGTTTCCGTCCCTTCTAGAATTATCTTGGGACAGACCTCTTCGGTGGCCGTCTTTCAACAACATCCCCTCAGACCCTCTGGGACTTCCTCACCCCCTGGTTCTCCAAGGCCATCTACATCTTATGGCATGGAGGATTTCAGGAGACGTTGGACTGACATCTCGCTTTCAAGAGAAGCTGAGCTCCTTATCCAGAAGGCCTGGGCCCCGGGCACTACCAAGCGATACATATCAGCTTGGAGAAGATGGGTTCGTTGGTGTGTGGCGAAACACCTGGATCCCGTGGGTGCCTGCGTTGCAGAAGTTGTGAACTTCCAATCAGAACTTTTTCATCAGAAATTAGCCTATGGCACTATCAACTCTTTTAGGCCGGTCATTTCTGCTGGTCACTCTCTCGTGGATGGGGCTCCGATTGGAGAGCACCCATTGGTTTGTAAGCTTTTGAAAGGCATACGTCTTTCACGTCCGCCGGAGCCTCGTTACCTGGGCCTCTGGGAAGTTAATGTGGTACTTCGTCTACTTTTATTCTGGCAAGATAATGATTTCCTTTCCCAAAAAGAGATTTCAGCTAAACTTGCTATCCTCCTGTGTCTTATTTCTTGTAAGAGAGTGTCGGATGTCAGGGCCCTTGATATTTCTGCCTGTGTTTTTTCCCCAGAAGGTCTTACCTTTACCATCTCCAGGAGAACTAAATCGAGTACGAGGTCAGTAATCTATCCTGCTTTTCCAGATTCTCCTAAATTGTGTGTTGTTCGATGTTTAAAATCTTATGAAGATATGACTTTGGAGGTTCGTCCTCTTGGTGAACATCAACTTCTGATTGCCATTAAAAAAACGTTTCAGCCGGTATCTTCTCCTACCATTGCTAGATGGGTCAAATGGATTATGACTGAATCTGGTATTGACGTCAGGCATTTTGGGGCACATTCTACTAGGGGAGCAATGGCCTCCAAGGATGTCCAGGTCGGTTGCAGGTTGGGGACATTATGAATGCAGCTGATTGGTCTTCAGAATCTACTTTTAAGAAATTCTATTAAACCAATTCATGAAGCCGTTGCGCTGGTGGAGAGTAAGCTTTGAACTTTCATAATCTTCGCCCCTGCTTCCTGACATAGAATGAGAAATTTCCTAGTTATCACAAAGGAAAGTTTCAATTCTATTAAGGACACGGAGGCGAGGATTATCCAACCCTGGCTTTTCAAGCCTCCCTCCCTAATGCTTGGAGGTCTTGCTGGATTTAGTATTTCTACATATAAGGAGAGTAATGTTTTCTTATATTTATGGTATTTTGTGCATTGATCTTGTTCTGTACATTTGCACGTTCTATTTCTCTTTTGGTTATGCTACTGATAGTACTTTTGCATTTGCATTTTATCTTGCTCTGTGGTTCTTCTCTTCGTTTTCTGTTGCCCTAGGATCTGATCAGAAGACTGATTAATCTGGGGACGACTTATCTTCCTGCAGCGACGAAAGAGGACGGACTTCGTCGAGGGAGCTGCTTTATGTATTCGGCTGGACTATGATTGGTGGACTGGCTCCCATGGTTACTGTTGTGCCTCATGGGATATGTAGTTGGCACCCTGTGTTTTTTCTGTTTCTTCTAACTTGCTGTTAATAAAATGAAGAAAGGTCATGCATAACCCTCGCCTCCGCGTCCTTAATAGAATTGAAACTTTCCTTTGTGATAACTAGGATATTTCTCATTTGTTGAGAATTTGGTGTTCTATTCTGCACTGGGCTGTGGGACTATCTGGACTGAATGTGTGTTCCAATATATCTGCCTTTGATTCTGCATGCTCGGCACAGAGGCCAGTTGGGCTGGGACCATTGACTGAGACATCCCATTTGGTGCCATCTGATTCATGTTCCAGTTTCCCAGGTTCCTGCAAACATCGCACAGATCATGTCTTATTCTGCACATTATTAGTGTTTGAGGTATTTAAATTGCCACTGTTAGTAAAACCTATACCCTGAGCAGGGCCGCACTGGCCGTAACGGGCTTCCGGTGTTTCCCCGGGAGGCTGGAACAGTGGGGACCGATTGTTCAGTGCCGGGAAACATATTGGTCACTGGGGGCTGGTTTTGCTGTGGTGTTGCTATATCACCCCCAGCAACAAAAGAGGCAGGGAGCTGGTCCGTCATAATTGTCAGGCCTGGTTTGGGTTCCCAGTCCGGCCCTGACCCAGAGGAACAACATTTCCTCCTTGCACATACTGAACATCATTACTCTGCACCCCAACGCCGTGCATATCCAAATTCACACCAGCAACAAACCCAGAATCAAAACAAGAATACAATCTGTGAGAACCACTTTCGTCACCCGTTTGGAAAAATTTTGTCTGAGCCATCATTATTTTTATTTTGATCTTCTTCTGCTTAGTAATAAAATTGTCACTAGAGTACTTTGGTTACAACAAAATCTCATCCAGAATGTTGGTCTGCAGCCCCTCACATTTTGCTGGATATGTGCACTGTTTAACAACAAGGAGTGGTGATGGACAGAGTTTCTGAATTAAGCACAATACTCTCACCCAGTCAAGAGATCAGAGCTAGATCCAACACCGGTTTTTAGCTCACTGCACCATCCCAGCTCAGAACCTGGCTATATGCAAATTAGTCTGTTCCTGTCCCAGTGCATGATGGGAACAGGGCAAACCAAACTACCAAGCCAATTCTTACACTGGGAAGGAAACAAGCTCCCGGGGACCGGTTTCTGGCATTTCAGCCGTCGTCGGCCCGGTTTGCTTGAATCCTGATGGTGCAATGAGCAAGGGACTCACATCTGAGTATACCCTTCCACGCTTAGGGTGGACAAAATGTTTAACAACAAGGGGTGGTGATGGACAGAGTTTCTGAATTAAGCAGAATACTCTCACCCAGTCAAGAGATCAGGGCTAGATCCAACACCGTTTTTTAGCTCACTGCACCATCCCAGCTCAGAACCTGGCTATATGCAAATTAGTCTGTTCCTGTCCCAGTGCATGATGGGAACAGGGCAAACCAAACTACCAAGCCAATTCTTACACTGGGAAGGAAACAAGCTCCCGGGGACCGGTTTCTGGCATTTCAGCCGTCATCGGCCCGGTTTGCTTGAATCCTGATGGTGCAATGAGCAAGGGACTCACATCTGAGTATACCCTTCCACGCTTAGGGTGGACAAAACGTTTAACAACAAGGGGTGGTGATGGACAGAGTTTCTGAATTAAGCAGAATACTCTCACCCAGTCAAGTGATCAGGGCTAGATCCAACACCGTTTTTTAGCTCACTGCATCATCCCAGCTCAGAACCTGGCTATATGCAAATTAGTCTGTTCCTGTCCCAGTGCATGATGGGAACAGGGCAAACCAAACTACCAAGCCAATTCTTACACTGGGAAGGAAACAAGCTCCGGGGGACCGGTTTCTGGATTTCAGCCGGCGTCGGCCCGGTTTGCTTGAATCCTGATGGTGCAATGAGCAAGCGACTCACATCTGAGTATACCCTTCCACGCTTAGGGTGGACAAAACGTTTAACAAAAAGGGGTGGTGATGGACAGAGTTTCTGAATTAAGCAGAATACTCTCACCCAGTCAAGAGATCAGGGCTAGATCCAACACCGTTTTTTAGCTCACTGCACCATCCAGCTCAGAACCTGGCTATATGCAAATTAGTCTGTTCCTGTCCCAGTGCACGATGGGAACAGGGCAAACCAAACTACCAAGCCAATTCTTACACTGGGAAGGAAACAAGCTCCCGGTGTGAGCTAAATAATGGTGATGGATCAAGCCCTGATCTTTGGACTGGGTAAGAGTGGTCTGCTTAATTCAGACACTCTGTTCATCACCACCCCCTTTTCTGAATCGTTTTTGGCCACTATATGTGTGGCAGGGTATACTCAGACATGAGTCCCTTGCTCACTGCACCATCAGGATTCAAGCAAGCCGGGGCGACGATGGCTGAAATGCCAGAAACCGGTCCCCGGTAGCTTGTCTCCTTTCTGGTGAAGAATTGGCTTGGTAGTTTAGTCTGCCCTGTTCCCATGATGCACTGGGCCAGGGACAGACTGATTTGCATATAGCCAGGTTCTGAGCTGGGAGGGTGCAGTGAGCTAAATAACGGTGATGGATCAAGCCCTGATCTTTGGACTGGGTAAGAGTGGTCTGCTTAATTCAGACACTCTGTTCATCACCACCCCCTTTTTTGAATCGGATATGTGCACTAACATCTGGATGCAATGCTAAATGATGCGTCCTCTTTTACCCGGTCTTCGACTTTGCAATATTGTCTGCAAATTTGCAATAATCTCTTGTAATATATAATAACATATATGGAGGCCCTTCACTCTGTGGCTCTTCAATTAGCCAGTTTACAAACAACTTACACTCATTCCACAAATCTCTTGGAACAACAATTAACAAACTTAAACTCAGCTCTCGACCACCCTGCCTGGACAAACATGTCTCATCTCCACTGCATCCCTCCTGGACAGGCCCCACCTTCTATGAACCACCCAAACACAGGACCGCCTCACCTCATCTGCACCCCTGGACAGGCCTCTCCCTTTCTGCACCCCTGGACAGGCCTCATCTCCTCTGCACCCCTGGACAGGCCTCATCTCCTCTGACCCCTGGACAGGCCTCATCTCCTCTGCACCCCTGGACAGGCCTCACCTCCTTTGCACCCCTTGACAGGCCTCACCTCCTCTGCACCCCTGGACAGGCCTCTCCTCCTCTGCACCGCTAGAGAGGCCACACCTCCTCTGCACCCCTGGACATGCCTCACCTCCTCTGCCCACCTGGACAGGCCTTACCTCCTCTGCACACATGGACAGGCATAACCTCCTCTGCACTCCTGGACAGGCCTCACCTCATCTGCACCCCTGGACAGGCCTCACCTCATCTGCACCCCTGGCCTCACCTCCTCGGCTCCCCTGGACAGGCCTCGCCTCCTCTGCACTCCTGGACAGGCCTCACAGGCCTCTCCTCCTCTGCACCCCTGGACAGGCCTCTCCTCCTCTGCACTACAGGACAGGCCTCACCTCCTCTGCTCCCCTGGACAGGCCTCTCCTCTTCTGCACCCCTGGACAGGCCTCACCTCCTCTGCACCCCTGGAAAGGCCTCTCCTCCTCTGCCCGCTGGACAGGCCTCACCTCCTCTGCACCCCTGGCCAGGCCTGACCTCCTCTTCACCCCTACTGGACAGGCTCCAACTCCTCTGAACCCCAGCTCAAGGCCTCTCCTCCTCTGCCCCTCCTCTGGACAGGCCTCTCCTCCTCTGCACCTCTGGACAGACGTCTCCTCCTCTGACCCTGGGCAGGCCTCACCTCCTCCGCTCCCCACTCAGCCTCACCAGCAGGAAGAGCTGAGCTCTCCTGATGTCAACATGAATGCCAGGGGGGAGGGAGTGGGGGAGGGGGGGGGGGATCTGATCCATGGATTCATAAATTGCAGCTAAGTGAGTTGGCAGCTCTCCTACCTGATCAGAAACCTGTCTGGGCTCTCTCCTCCTCCTGGGGGCCTGCGGGGGAACAGATCTGGGGTCTGAGGGGGGCAGGGGCAGATCTGGGGTCTGAGGGGGGGTGTGTGAGGGTCTGAAGATGGAGGTAGCTGCAAACACAGACAGACAGGGGCCCTTCCTCCTCTGCAACAGGCTGGACACAGAGCACAGGGAGAAAGTGATGTCACCCCCCCCGCTGCTGGTGTTAATGTTAATGTTAAGCCGTACTTTTTGAGCGCACGGCTACCCCACAAGGGTGTCCCGGCGCTTTAGCAAAGAGGCCCAGAGAAACAAGAAACCAAAGGCATACACACTACGGTCACAGTGGATTACTTGGTGAAGAGCAGCGTCTTCAACTCCTTCCTAAAAGCCAGGAGGTTGTTCGCTTTCCGAAGAGAAAGTGGGAGCTCGTTCCACAAACAAGCTGTCACGTGTTGGAAGGATAGGCCTCCCATCCGGACACGTTTGACCACAGGCACCTCCATTTTGGCCAAGTCCGCTGACCGCAGCGACCTCCGTGGCACATAGAAAGCAATACGCTTCCTCAGATAGTTGGGACCAATCGCGTGGAGGGCTTTAAACGCCAGAGTGAGGAGTTTAAATCTGATTCTACCAGAGATTGGCAGCCAGTGCAACCTAGCTAGTAGCGCAGAGGCGCTGGCTCTCCTGGGCAGGCCATAGATGGCTCTGGCCGCCGAATTCTGGACAATCTGCAGTCTGGATAACAGATACTTAGGTAGGCCTGCAAAAAGCGCATTTGCATAGTCCAGGCGGGATCCCACAAGCGCCTGGACTACATTCCTACGATACTGCAATGAAAGCAGAGGGAGGAATTTCCTAAGCATCTTAAGGATGCCGAAGCATTTCCCTGATAATCCCAGAATGTGTGGACGGAAAGAAAGATCATCGTCAAACACCACTCCAAGATTTTTTACCTGAGAAGATGGTTTCTCTGGGGGGAACATGTCCTGGGGCCACCATGTCTTCCAACCCGGATCAGGGGCACAGCCGAAAAAGAGCAACTCAGACTTGTCTGAGTTGCATTTCAGGCTGTGCCGCTGAAACCACGCAAAGACTGCACTCAGACAGTCCTTGATTCTGCCGCCGTTGAAGACCTCTCCTTTCCTGCAGGTGAACAGGAGCTGGGTGTCATCAGCGTATGAGATGACCCGGGCCCCAAACGCCTCCGCTACCTCCGCTAGAGGGGCCATATATATGTTGAAGATGGTGGGGCTCAAGATAGAACCTTGAGGCACCCCCACCTCCAGCGAAGGCATTTCAGCCGAGAACGGCGGAGCCCTGATCACCTGTCGGCGGTCGGCAAGAAAGGATTGAAACCAGTCCAGCACCATCCCTCGCAGACCAATCTCCCTGAGTCTTGAAAGGAGACCTGCGTGTGGGACGGTGTCGAACGCTGCCGATAGGTCCAACATGACTAACATAGCCTTTCCCCCGTGATCGAGCGTCTCCCTGATGGCGTCGGTAACCTCTACCAGAGCTGTCTCCGTGCTGTAGTTCGCACGAAAGCCAGACTGGGAGTCATGCAGCAGTTTGTTGTTCTCAATAAAGGTGGTCAGAGTATGCTGAACATGCCACCGCTGACCCGGAAGAGGAAACCCTTCTCTTTTTCCTCCAATGTGCAGCTTAGTGGGTTTCATCAGCAGGCGAGGAGCGCCCTCTGGTGGCCGCTAACGGAACCGCCGCCTCCAGGCTCCAGCAGTGAATACATTTCACATAAACAAGCATTTATACCTGTAAAGACCTGGGATTTCAGATGTCTCAGACGGGAATGTTTTTAAGGGTCAGACAGTTCAAGTACAGGGCTTCACACTTGGCTGCTGCTGTAAGAAAGCATTTATAGCTTCACTTTGGATGAGCATCTTCCAAACATTGTTGTATAGGACTTAAGAGTATTTACAGAAAGGTGACAACTGGAAGCGACAGTCCGTATTTCAATGAATATATCTTTATTTCATTGAATATATCTGTATTTCAATGAATATATCTGTATTTGAATGAATATATCAGAATATCAGTCAGTTTTCCAATTAAACTGGGCAGCTTATTTATTCTTTTAAATAATTTATTTGCAGTTGTTCAAATCCACAACGTCCTAGATGGCAAAGTAAACAGAGGTAAATACCATGGAGTTTTAAACACCAGATCAGTGACAATGAGGCATAGGTCATGTGTCAAAGCGACAATTGAAGGAGCTTATTTCTAATTTTCCTGTGTCTGTGGCTTATTCCTTATATTTGATTCGGCTTTATATCCTTGAACAAGACTGAATTGTAGGTTCTAACTAGGTTTTGAGTTTCTGGTTTAAGAGCACAACTGTCTCCTAAAATATTAAGATAGCGGTATCTTCCTGGCTTTGTTTTTTTGTTTCCAGTAACCACCATCCTCTCTCAACAAAGATTCATTGACAAAAAATAAAGCAATATATCTTTGAAACAATTAATTCCTAAGATAGGGCAACCAAGTATGAACCAGATGTTTCACAAAGTTTATATTGTATCATAAAAATGAATGGGTATTACTGGCCTGAAGAACAGGGCAGGGGCATTTCACTACTCGAAAATATTCTACTCCTTCACATAGGCCCCTATATCACAGTACGCTCGTCATCAATACACCGCTGATTAGTGAGTGCGTCAACTCTTTGTAGCATTGTCATGCAAGAAGCCTTGAGTGCCTCGACAGTGACATTATTTTGGACGTGCCTACATCAGAGCCCTCAAGCCTCACTCATCACGAGTGACACTAACACATTTGGAGGTCGTGCTGAAGTCTCACTCAAACCTGGCTCATTCTTCAAAACTATGGGGATTAACTAGAACTTCACAAGTGACTATTTGGCACAGAGCAGACCCTCTGTCCCACATTTTGGTGGCAAACGTTTCTCATATTTCACCATGAGTACTGCACACAGTTCAGTAGAATGTTAAATTGAATGTCTATTTTAGTGAGACTTGGTTGCAATTTCATCACTTTACATGTGTTCTGATCATGTCTATAAATTCAGTAATGTCTCTTCCTTTGGAATTGTCAAAGTCAAATGTTAAGTGACAGCACTCCCTGTGTATATTTTTAATACCTCATTTCATTATTGATTTTTCATATACAATGAGCATATAACAGGTATGGAAGTTTATCGATTCCGCAGAGTCCAAGATACTGTGTAAACTAGAACTTGTGAGAAGACATTGGAAACAGGGAAAACAGTACATGAAATAAACCCTCTAGATAGAGGTGATGTGGCTCAGAAGATCCCGCAGATGATCAGGGAAGGAGGATGAGGGGGAACACGAGGGGAAGGGACATGGGAACAGGAAAAAAAATATGTTAGGGTGCCGAGGCCAGGGCCGGTTTCGGTTTCCAGTCGGGCCGTGGCTTGCTCTATCAGAATAGTACCTGCCACAACCGGTATTTATGTCCTATAGCCCCAATCCTGGAGAGGGGGGCGTTTGCATTATGTTGTCGATTTTACTCTGGGGTTCTGGGGAAGGCAAAAAGAATCCAAAATTATTATTAGAAGCTGAGTCAGCCTGTGTCTTATCGGCGTGCGTAGCTGGCCCTCTAATGTTGATAACATAACTGCCATCACGTGCAGACAGCGCCAGGCACACGTGGATCCATGAGGCTGCACTTTGCCTGCTGATATGTTCTGGCAAGGCTTGCCACGCTTATTCATAATTGCAGCGAGGCAGACATTCCAGCATATCCCAAAAGGGCCACTAGCTTTGCAGCAGGCAGCAGCAGTGAATGTACTCTTTCCTGGTGTGCTTGAGCCTGCCATAGTCAGGTCAAGTGTCTGCTGCATCCTAGCGCCAGATATCAGAGTGACAACTCGGACGACTTTATGTCTGCAGCCAGCAGACTCTCATGCAGGTGGACTTACAGCAGCCCTGAGATGGGGCCTCAGCACAAGCACCACTGCCACGTCACCATTGAAGCGCTCCAATGGGCAGACACATTCCCCAAGGCACTTGTGAACTGGCAGCCTGGGGGAGGCCCGCACTTAGGGCCCGATTCACAAATGTAAACTGAGACGAAAGTCTAACTTTGCAACTTTTGGTATTCACAAAAGGTATTTACGTGTAGTAAAGTTAGACTTTTGTCTCACTTTAATTTAAGTTTTGGGCTTAAGTCTAACTGAGTTATTCAAGAATAATTGCCCGATATTATTGCAGCGTGCTGGTGGTACGCCTGGGCCGCGAGGCCGAGGTGGCTTCCAGTCAACACCTAGGGGGAGGGGGCGAAGTACCATGTACCAGGATCAACGTTCCTTTCCGCCTCAAAATTCCATGAATTATTTTGATCAGCAAAATACTCAGTCTGCCCAATATTATAATGACGATTATTATATGGAAGATGAGAATCAGGGTTTCTCTAGCTAGGACAGCCGTAGACAAAGTGAGGGAGTCATTTCAGTTCCAGTGGACCAAAATGGGCCTTATGTTGATGTTGTTGCGCTTGGTGTGTCAGAACCATTTCTCTTGGATACTGGTGCAACGAAGAGTTCTATCATCCACTCTAAACTCCCGGGGGCACCTTTGTCTGGCTTAACATATGTTTCTGTAGGATTTTCTGGCGCCCCAGTTCGTAACCCAGTTTCTTGTCCTTTACCTATCTCCATTGGTCCTTATGATTTGGAGGCTCCTCTTATTTTGACAACTGATTGTGGTGAGAATTTGTTGGGTTTGGATTTGTTAAAAAGACTGTATGCGACCCTGCATTGTTCTCCTTCTGGTGTACATCTTACTTTAGGCAAGAGATTAATGTCCCCGACATATTTGTCTAGAGACCAACTCACTCTTGAATTACGCTCCCTGCCTGCCACTCTTTGGGCTACGGGCCCCAATGATGTTGGTCTCTTGCAGATTCCACCCTATGTTGTCACCCTCAAGTCCAATGTTAGGTTACCTCGCATTCCTCAGTATAGAATTTCGAGTGATGGTGAGAGAGCGCTGATGGCTATCATTTATGATTTGATTGAGAAAGGTGTGGTTGAAGAGACTAGAGGAAATGTGTGCAATAGACCTGTTCTTCCTGTCCTTAAATATACTGACTCTTCCCAGCCACCTGTTTATCGTTTTGTGATCGATCTCCGGGAGGTCAACAAGCTCGTTGTACCCCAGTTTCCTGTCATCCCAGATATCACTGCTTTATTGACACTGATACCTGCCTCAGCTGCCTGCTTTTCGGTCATTGACCTTAATAATGCTTTCTTTAGCATTCCCATTGCTGAGGAAAGTAGGGATATTTTTGGCTTCTCTTTGGGAGGCTGAAGCTTCCGGTTCAAGCGCGCACCTCAAGGCTATTGTGAAAGTCCCTCCATTTATAGTCAGGCTTTGAAAACTCAGCTCGATGCTTTCATTTTGCCTCCAGGTGCCACCCTTATTCAGTAGGTAGATGTTCTGCTGGTTGCTGCTGATTCGGAGGAAATTTGTAAACGAGTTAATGTTTCATTGTTGCATCACTTGTCTGACCTTCATCATAAGGTTTCGCCCTCTAAATTACAATATTGTCACCAAGAGGTTACCTACTTAGGTGATCTCTTGTCGAAGGAGGGACGGCAATTGACCCCAGAAAGAATCCAAGCGATTGCACAAATGTCTGTACCATGCACACAGAGAGAGGTGCGTGCCTTTTTAGGAATTACCTCTTACTGCAGACAAAGGATTCCGAATTTTTATTTGTTAGCGAAACTTTTGTTACACCCCAACCTCACCCTTGGACAGAGGAATGCCAGAAAAGTTTTACTGATTTGCATAGTTCCTTGTGTTCTGCTCCTGTGTTGGGTACTCCGGATTACAGCAAATCTTTTACACTTTATGTGCACGAGAGAGAAGGTTGCGCGTTGTCAGGTTTGACACAACAATTTGGTGACAAACAACGCCTGTGTGCTTATTTTTCGGCTACGTTAGACCCTGTAGCTAAAGCATTACCTAGTTGTCTGAAAGGTAGAGCAGCAGTTTCTATTCGCTAATCTGCTGGATTGGTGCTAGACAATACGCTTATTGTCATGGTGCCACATGCAGTGGATACACTTCTAAACAGTACAAAAACTCAGCATCTTACGAGCGCCCGTTTATCGGTATATGAGCTGACACTCTTGGCTAGTCACGTGCACATCAAGCGATGTAATACCCTAAACCCAGCTACATTGTTGCCAATTCCAGTGGAGAAAGACATTCAAGAGCAACATGGTTGTTTTCTCCGTACAGAAGAGGAGACAAAAGGTAGGATCGATTTAAAAGATACACCGCTCCTGAACCCGGATGGGATCCTGTGGGTAGATGGTTCGTGTTTTAAGCTCCCCAATGGTGAAACGACTGCAGCCTATGCTGTTACCACTTTGCATACGATTGTGGAGACAGCACACATTAGGCAGAATTCAGCCCAAGCAGCTGAATTGATAGCTGTGACTAGAGCTTGTGTATTGGCTGAAGGGAAGAGAGTGAATGTGTTCACCGACAGCCAATATGCATTTGGGGTGGCCCACAGTTTTGGCCGCCTTTGGAGGGAAAGAGGATTCTTTACCTCACATGGTACTAAAATAGAGCATGGTCAGTTAGTGAATGACCTTTTGGAATCACTTGCTTTACCCGCTCAGATAGCAATTGTGAAGTGTAGTGCACATAAGAGGATCACTGATGATGTGGGTGAAGGAAACGCTTTTGCAGATCAGGTAGCGAAAGAGACAGCAAGAGATGTAACGAGTCATATGTATGTTGCTGGACCTGCTAGATGGGTCAGTCAAGGAGGAATGTGTGAGGACACAATAGAAAGTGTGAAAATGATTCAGGAAGAGGCTACAGAGAAAGAATTGAGTAAGTGGAGAGATAGTATGGGAATGTTGGATGCTACAGGATGTTGGAAAGAATTGTCTGAACACCAACGTTGGCTGTTACCAGACGCCTATGTACTTCCAGTAGTGACTATGGCGCATGGTCCAGCCCACATCAGTGCGAAAGGAATATGCAAGCTTTCTGCTCCGGTATGGCAGAATGCAAGAATTCCTAAATGTGCAGACAATCTTGTTAAACATTGCATTGTTTGTTTGATGCACAACCCAGGAAGAGGGACACCAACCCCAGCAGGCCATTTTGCTCCCACAACGTATCCTTTTGAGATATTGCAGATAGACTACATTCATATGGAGGGATGCAAAAACCTAAAGTATGTCCTTGTGGTGGTGTGTGCCTTTTCTAGATGGATAGAGGCCTACCCTCAAAAGGATAATACTGCCTTGTCTACAGCCAAGGTCCTTCTGAAAGAATACTTCCCGATGTTTGGTTTACATTGAATTGTCTGGAGTGACAATGGAAGTGAATTAGTGGGTCAAATTATGCAGAAAGTATGTGCAGGTCTTGGTATTAAGCAGAAATTCCATGCGGCAAACCACCCTCAGTCAGCGGGTTTGGTAAAATGCTATAATGGCACTCTCAAGCTTAAACTTGGAAAGATACAAGCCAGCACAGTTCTTGCCTGGCCCGACGCCTTACCTCTAGCCCTCTTGTCAACTCAAACAACTGGGTTGTCTGTGGTCTGTGGTTCTAGGGCAGAGGTCTTCAAACTTTTGTAGGTTGAGCCCCCCCCCAGCTCACTTTTTTCAGCTGTTGGGCCCCCCCCCCCCCCCCCCAAAACCTGACAGAAATTTCTGGAATCTGGTACACTACATAATTTACCGCCGCGCCAAACCCGGGGCCATATCCAGCATATAATGTCCAACATAATAAGAGTGTTTAGTTAAGTGCAGGTTTGTGAGTGGGGGTGCTGAAATGACAGATTATTACATAGCTCAAACCACCATTTTCCTAGATAAAATGTGAGCAAATTGTTTTTACTAGGATGCTTTGTTTTACACATGACATTGATTGATAACACCACCAACATAAATGTTACGGGTGGGCCCATTTTTCGTCACAGACGCTCAATCTGTAGATGGATTTTTGAGAATGAGAAGCGAGTTGTCTGAATGCAAGGTGCATTCCAAGACACTTGAAGTAACTTAGAATGTTATTGAGGGCAGAGTAAGGTTTCAAACGTGTTAAACCATGGGCAGTCACAAACTTTCTCTCGGGGGCCAAATTTACAGTGTGGTTTGTGTCCGAGGGCCGCACCGGTGGGGGCAGGGTAAGTGGGGGAGGGGGCGGGGCTAGAGAAAACAAAAAAAACTGAGGTTGAACAGAGGTCCCTGCAGCAGACACCTTTGTCCACTGAGCCACCAGACCAGGCATACACACATCTCTCTCTCTCTCTCTCCATCTCTCTCCCTCTGTCTCACTCTGTCTCACTCAGACTGTCTCACTCCCTCTCACTCCCTCCCTGTCTCACTCACTCCGACTGTCTCACTCCCTCTCTCTCTCTGTCTCTCTCTCTCTGTCTGTGTCTCCCTCTCTCTCTGTCTCCCTCTTTCTCTGTCTCCCTATCTCTCTGTCTCCCTATCTCTCTGTCTCCCTCTTTCTCTTTCTCTGTCTCCCTCTTTCTCTGTCTCCCTATCTCTCTGTCTCCCTATCTCTCTGTCTCCCTCTCTCTCTCTGTCTCCCTCTCTCTCTTTGTCTCCCTCTCTCTCTGTCTCCCTCTCTCTCTGTCTCCCTCTCTCTCTGTCTCCCTCCCTCTCTGTCTCCCTCCCTCTCTGTCTCCCTCCCTCTCTGTCTCCCTCTCTCTCTGTCTCCCTCTCTCTGTCTCCCTCTCTCTCTGTCTCCCTCTCTCTCTGTCTCCCTCTCTCTCCTTCCCTATCCCTCTCTGTCTCCCTCTCTCGCCTACCCTCCTCACTCTTTCGCCCTCCTCACTCTGTCGCCCCCCCCCTCCCTCTGTCACCCTCTGTCTCCCTTTCTGTCTCCCTCTCCCTTTCTCTGTCTCCCTCCCTCTCCTTGTCTCCCTCTGTCTGTCTCCCTTTCTCTGTCTCCCTCCCTCTCCCTCTCTTTGTCTCCCTCTATCTGTTTCCCTGTTTCCCTCCCTCTCCCTCTGTTTCCCTCCCTCTCTCTCTTTGTCTCCCTCTGTCTCCCTCCCTCTCCCTCTCTTTGTCTCCCTCTTTCTGTCTCCCTTTCTCTCTCTCCCTATCTGTCTCTCTTTCCCTCCCTCCCTCGCTCTCCCTGTCTGCCTCCCTCTCCCTCCCCCCTTCACACTTCCCTCGCTCTCACTCTGTCTGCCTCCCATTCCCTCCCTCCTTTCCTTCCCCCCCTCGCTCTCCCTCTGTCTGCCTTCCTTTCCCTCCTTCCTTTCCCTCCCTCCCTCACTCTCTGTCTGCCTCCCTTTCGCTCCCTTTCTCTCCTCCCTCTCCCTCCCTCCCTCGCTCTCCCTCTGTTGCCTCCATTTCCCTCCAACCCTCCCTCCCTCTCCCTCCCTTTCCCTCCCTCCCTATCTCTCCCTCTGTCTGCCTCCCTTTCCCGCTCCTCTACTTAAGCACACACAAGCAAGCATTTGCAAACATTTGTTCCAACGGAGACACTTCGGTGAATTGGAAAGCTGAAAGCCTTGCTATATTTAGTACTTAAATATAAGGTAAGGTACTTTTAATATTATAATTTAAGAACGCATTCTTGTTAGCTTCCTTAACGTTTTAAAAAATATATTTGTATATTTATCAAAAGTACACAAAAAAGTATATCTATCATTGAGATGTGGGAATTGTTACAGTACTTAGCTGCAACCCTCTAAATAGAGGTGTCCTCAAGGCAGTTAAATACAGCTTTGTTATTGTGCCCATTCAAATGGTGGCCTCTCAGCTGATGCTCCTATTGTGCGGGAGTCAAGCAGCACGGAATGTGTAAATTCGCCCCTAATGCATCTGGACTAGCTTGCCTCAACAGTCAGATGTACACCTTGTAGCACTATCATGGACCCTTGACTTGCTTTAGCATTTCTCACTCTTTTAAGATGGGACTTTGCCTGAAAGCGCCTCAAGGTCATCATGATTCGTGTGCTCTATAGCCCAGCTGACCCCTCATAACTTCTGCCAGAGTGCATGATGGTGGTAGGAGGTAACTGAACGGGTTCACGCATCTGCTGGAGAAACGTCCTCGCAGGCTGCAGAGTGTGAGTTTGAACCCTAGCAGGGCCAGCTGTGCACCGTCCTCCCACTGTCAGGAAAATGACTATCATGGAGATGCGGGAATTGTTACAGTACTTAGCCGCAACCCTCCAAATAGAGGTGTCCTCAAGGCAGTTAAATACAGCTTTGTTATTGTGCCCATTCAAATAGTGGCCTCTCAGCTGATGCTCCTATTGTGCGGGAGTCAAGCAGCACGGAATGTGTTAATTCGCCCCTAATGCAACGTTAGAACATAGTGCTACATAAAACTATAATACAAAATGCACCACGGACGCTTTTAAAAACAAATAGATAAAAAACAATGCCATTTAAAATACCAACAACTTCAAACTTTGCTAATGCGAGACCTATTGCATTGCAAATGCTTGTTCCTTCTTCCCTCTGTCTCCCTCCCTCTACCTCCCTCTATCACCCTCTTCATCTCATCCTGCCTGTCTGTGCCCGGGCTGATACAGCTTCAGGACACACACACACACCCGCACCCAAGCACTTCACAGGTCTTTAAAAGACCATTTGTATGTTAATGAGGCTTCTGTATTGCACCTCTGGGGACAGACAATCAGGAATGTGGGTTAAGGGACCATTGGCAAGTGCCACAAATCAATTGCTATAAATGTGTCAAAACGAGGCTGCAACAATATGTCCTGTTTCATGGTCTGAATGTTTTGACTTTGCCCAATTTCTGGATGATTTTGTTCTTTACGATTTTGTGCTCTTGGTATGGATTCACTTAATTTCAAAGGGGGGCCGGGCTCCATGTCAACTTTAAATGCTTCCTGTTTGCAATTGGCGCTGTTCCCATTTTTTCACGAACCATAATTTGCATTGGGGCTCAGTCACCTAAAGCAGCGCCTCCCACGTCACCATGGCTTCTGTGAATATTATCAGAAACCATCACAGACCTCTTTTCCTAAATTAAATGTCCTTGAAAGGCAGTTTTCGGTTTAGTAGAGGAGACTTCCTGCCTCCTTGCTGAAGCTGAATGAATTAACCCCCTCCTGGGAGGGTAAACATAATAAAAGAATGGGCACTTCGTGCCTCGTCGATTTCCCCTCCCTCCTCCCTCGACTTGCCACAGAGAACAAAGGTGAAATTAGAGAGGAGTTCGTGCCGCCCCAAGGATGGTGTCGCGCCCCCCTAGGGGGGCGCGCCCCACAGTTTGAAGAACTCTGTTCTAGGGATATCTAGGACGCCTGGACGCACACTTGAGTGAGAAGGAAAATTGCCGCAAGCAGCACGTTAGAGGATGGAGTCTGTTGTAACTGAAAGAGATGTTAAGAGAATAGACCTTAAGACAAGATTTTGTACATAAATATATAGCAAATGTTTTATAATATTGTGCTTCTTGATGTTTTTAAGTATCACATTAGCTTGTGTGGGTTGGATTGTTTATGTTACACAACAGACATCTACACCCACCTCCCAACATATGCTTTCTTTCACTACTGTTTCTTTGCACCAGTTTTATCTGTTGCCTGAACATGAACAAACAAGGAGATCAGAATTTGTCAACAACTCGTTCATACAGTTGTTGCATCAGCATCAGTTAGTAGTAAATACCACTAATTGTTGGGTTTGTGGTCTTATGCCTCATACGACGGATAAAGGTATACCATATTTGGTTTTGCCTTTTTCTTTTAATGGGTCTGTGTGGGCTTTACAGACCATGTTTATCTATGCAAATGAGGTACACCCCTTATGTTCCCTTAAAAATAACTCCAGGAATGGTGCCTTGATAAGGGGAATAGTAGCTATGATCCGAGATATTGATGCATATAATGCTATCCCTAAGGATGAGGTGCAGGCTTATGTTGGTTGGAATGTGACTGGATATAGTACCAGCTTGACAGAGAAGGAGAGACGAAAAAGGTCTCCTCCTATTTGGATTGTACCCCATCGAGGCCATTTTTGTTTGCAAGGTACTGGTCGGAATCCGAAAGCTCAGCTAGGTAAGAGTGTGTGTGCTCAAACCTATGTCTATTCATCCCGGACTTCTCCATCGTTTGTGCCAGCTAAAGGCACATATTTTGCTTGTCATGACAGAGCCTACACATGGTGGCCACCTGATTTTTCAGGAACATGTTATGTGGTGTTTTTGCTTCCCCCTACATACACTACTGCTTCAGACTATCATAGAATGAGATATGGTAGAGGTGTCTTAGATAAGGAAGATACTGCAGCACACGAAGTAGGAGATTTTTTTAAGGGCTTCCTGCCCTTTTGGGGTCCAATGATCAACAGTAGGCATATTCGACAGCTTGTCCGCATTGTTGAAACCACTATTAATGAGATAGCAGATGCTCTTAGTAATGTCACAGCTGAGCTTCAAGCGGACCGCCTTATGACTTTGCAGAATCGTATGGTATTAGACATCATACTTGCAGATCGAGGAGTATGTAAATTAATTGGATCCAATTGCTGTGTTTACATACTAGATAATGCCCCTACATTGTACCAAGCCATCTCTAGGTTGCATAAGATCTCTGAGTCTATCCATGTAGACGAAGGAGACTGGTCATTGACGGGATGGTTTTGGGGACTGGGGTCTGAATGGGGATGGAAGGTTTTGACATTTCTTGGTATGGTTTTAGCCATCCTTTTCTCTTGTTGTCTTTGCATCCAGTGTGGTCCCGTCATTTGTAGTCTTTGTGCTACTATGTGTGTTCGGAGATCTGTCCCGAGAGAAGTAGAGAATAATAAAATGATGCTACAGCAACATCTTGATGATCTAATGAATATCGATATAGACCTAGATTCAGATTAACATGAGTCTTAGGTTATTGCCTACGTAATGGCAAAAGGAGGGGCTGAGGTTCTGTAATTCTCGAGTCTGACTCCATTTTGTATTGCCCTCACGTAGGCCTGTAAAGGTAGCCTGGCGAACAAAGTGGCCTGGCCTTTTCAGTTCATGTATACATTAACTAGGTTTCTTTCGACTCTGAAATGAACTGTAAGAAACTGACCTCTTCACCTGAAACTGACCTCGCAAAGCCAATCTACCTGATCGATCTTTGTCTGAGATTGCCAATCAATGTTCAGGACATCGTTAACCTTTTTAGTTTCCTTGCACTTGTCTTATCTTGTTCAGCATCTGTTACTGTTTATTTTTTATGTTTCTTCATTACATGGGTTATGCTTTCAATTATAGGTTTGTCAAGCTTGTGGAGATTGAATTTGGGACATTCCAAATAATTAACTTTTGGGTTGGGATACTGTAAATTGAGTTTTTGCTATGTGATACTTTGTTTGAAAATGTATCTTATTGGTTAGAATTTTGTGCAGTGGGTGTACATTTTTAATGTGAATATTGGGTATAAAATGAGACGTCTCGCCTTAATAAAATGGGCAGTCTCCTGAGAACCTACTTGATGTACTTCTTGGACAACTGTGCTTAGCTCCAGCTAATAAACTTGGTTTTCTACGACAACAGAGTATTCCGTGTCTCTGTGCAACAAGGCAGGTGAACTCGAAGATTTCAGGCGTGCCCTGCGCCGCCAGGCCCAAAGGCCCGGTTCTTCAGATGACAACTGGAAGTGACAGATTGTATTTCATGGAATAAAAGAGAATATTGGTCAGTGGTGCAATTTTTAAGATCTTTATTGGGTTTTTTCAAATGCACAGCGCATAGCAAAGCAAACAGAGAAAAATACCACACAGTTTTATACACTAGATCATATAAAGTGTGTGGCATAGTTCATGTGTCAAAGCAAACATTTTAAGGAAAGATTGCGCATTTTCCTTTGTATGTGGGAAATTCCTTATATTTAATATGGTTTTACATCTTCGAACAAGATTGACATTGTGGCCCAAATTAGGTGTAGAGTTTCTGGTTTAAGAGCACAATTGCCTCTTAAAATATTACGTTTGCGGACTCTGTCAGGCATTGATACTTGGGACTGTCTCTTTGTTTGTTGCTTTATTGACCACCTCCCTCTCTCTATCAATTCAATACTTTGTTTCGCATACAAGTGCATAAAAGTGCATAAAACATTTACAATAATTGAATTAAAAGACATTAAATATGAAATAGTGCCAGTATAGGGATAAAAATATATATCAACACTACCAAGCTTGTTTTAGATCAGCCACCCGGCAACAAATTGACTTAAAAAATTCCTAAAAGGCAATCCGTCATAAGAAAACTGAATAATCTATTGTGTTTCTCTCCAGATGGTCAATAATCCTATATTTCCACCATAACCACTTCACCTATCACTGGACACTCATCAACACCAATAATAGTCGACCGTAAAAAAAAACCTCCCTCTCTCAAGTATGATTCACTTAAAAAAAATAAACAAGCAATGGCATAGCCAATAGGTCTCGCCGATGGGACCTAATAAGTGTTTAGCCATGCAGGAGAATAGGGTTTGAGCGCAGGGGTGGGTTTGCTTAGACTAGCACTAATCTTTGAAGCTACTGTATGTGGGGTCATGCTGCTGCAACATAAATCAACCACCAACAGAACCAAGCAGATCCAGGCACATGTATAAGCATACACACTCGTGCAAGCAGGCAATGAAGAGGGAGCATGCGGGCACCTGATCTGCCAGCCAGAGTCTGTGCCCAGCTCCTCGTGCTGCCCAAGCAGAGCCACCCGCACACTGCCCCAGATGCCTTAGGCACGTCTCTTTTATTACCCGGAGTGACTAAATCGATGATATCATGGATAATGAGACAGCAAGCACTGTGGCACTGTTAATTGTTAATTGGCAGCTCGCCTTTTTTTTTTTAAATGATTGTCGCCATTGCTAAACTGGCAGCCAGTGCCCATGCCGGGGAGAGGTCGCCATGCCAGGCACACCATGGGAAGGCTTTTACAGCAAAGGTGACAAATCTCCCTTAAGGGAAGAAAGAGAGAGATGGGTCCTGCAGAAGAGGCAGCGATTTCGGACATCCCTTTTCCCAGTCCTTCCCCTCCCCCTCCTTCTCCTCACCGGATCCGTTACCCCAACACTGACGCCCCTTGTGTACCGGCTTGGCACACAAGCATTGGCAAAGCCAATAGGTCACGCCTTTTGGCTTTGCCAATGGTTTTTGCTGACTCTGTTCAGCCTTTTAATAAAGTGTTGTGCCGCGGGTGGGCAAGGGCGGGGGAGCACCTCGCGGGCCGCCGCAAGTGAAGAGGCAGGCGGAAACAAAAAAGAAATGCAGACAACGGGAGGAGGGCAGGAGCATGTTCAACACGGACAAAGGAGGGGGGCGGGAGCAAAGGGTATCCGGACAGCGGGGGACGATAGCCTGGTGAACACGGACAAAGGGTGGGGGGTGGGAGCAAAGTAACAGGAAATTAAACAAGTGCGCCGCTAAAGTGAAAGTGACTGCACTGTGTTTAATTAGTAACCTGATCCAAAATGAGGAATGCAGCTGCCACCCTGCGCGCCGCTGCTCGCTCCCGAGAGCAAAACGAGGTGGGAGTGAAGCTTTGAGAAGAGGTGGGACATGCACCCCCCCTTTGTCCGTTTGTGCGCTTCCATTATTGGAAGTATAAGAATGACAGGAGCGAACCCATAGACCACGTTGGGATGGGTGTGTAATATAAATAGTAACAATTCCCAACAGGTATCATGTAGGATCAATTTAAGTAATGTATGCAGTCTGCATTACAAATTAATAAACAAGGAATGCTCCTGCATTCATTGCTTGCAGTTCGTCCCCTGTAGAGCCCCAGTTGCCGACCGCCGTCCTGATTAACACAGGCGCCACATACCCTGCCCTCTGATCGGAATTATCTACACGATCAGTTCACGAGCCACCGTTGACTGCTTGGACCCCAGACGCCCACGCCTCCCAGCCTGGGTGCACTCACTGTATCCATCTACAACCCTGTCCTGATGACGATCCCGACTAACTAGGATCGAAACGCCGTCGACTCTACAGCATAAATAATACGACGCATATCACTCTCTGTGCTCCTGTTTAAATTTATGCAAACATGTTTTAAGTGATTACAACTTGTTGTTCACGGGGCCTTTGATTGATGTATGAACTTGGTTTTATGCGCCGATCACGCTGTTCACTAGAGCACTTGCACCTTCACTATTATCACTGTATATAGCACCACGCACCAAGTGCCACTAGGGTTGTCACATGATCTGTTCTGTACAGTGCTGTTTAAACTGTATTACCATGTGAAAGACCTCTCCCTGTGCCTATTTGGTGAATAATACCACCTTTGTCTAAAAATCCAGTGAGTCCTTGTTTATTAATTTCCATTATTGGAAGACACACGCAAAGACCAATCCAAGGTGTGGGAGGAGTCAGACCCATACGGAGAAGTTTAGAGTGCTGACAAGAAGCCTCCCATAGAGCTAGGCTCGACCTAAAAAAGATATTGTTGAAACAAGAATTCCTAAGAGAGAGCAAAAGTAAGAGACACCGCTTGCCTCCCCCGCACTGCGTTTTTAAGCTCTTTCAAACACTTTACATTGTACCTTTCTCATTTTAAAAATACCTTACTCATTTGTACATTGCTTATTTGTACTTACATGCCACGGGGCGATGTTGTCATACAAGTTTGGGGTAGCTTTTAGTTTTTAAATTTACTGGGGGGTATACAGTTCGAATTTGCTTGAATACGATCTGGATTTGCTCGAATTTGAATCTGCTTGAATCACTTTTACCTGCATTCAAATGGCGGTGGTGTAACTCCACTGCGAAGCTTTCGCTTCCCCGCTCCAGTGTTTAGCAGTGGGCGGGGCAGCTTACTCTTTTCTCTTCTAACCCTTCTTAAGATGTTCAAAGTGCAGATGTGCCACTGGTGTACTGAAGGCGAGCCTAAGGCAAGCCCATCTGCAACCGTTCGGGCTCCGTAAGCAACCAGATTCTAGCACATCAGACGACGTCAATGGGAATAGCAATTGCTCCTGCTGCAGATAATGTCTTACCAATGCCCAGTGCTTCAGGGGCAAAGAAATGCATGTGACAAGAGAGATCACTTATGAAAGGTCTGCAGGTTAAACCTTTCAGCACAATCTAAAGCACCTGAAAGAGAAAAGAATCTAGACTCTTCATGAAATACACATCAACAAGAGAAATACCGACTGAGAAGGGCTCCTCCACCAGCCCCATGCATGGTCAGGACCGCATATTTTCTATTCACTACAGATTTGTTACTAAAGATGACTGCATCAAAGAGCTGGTACTGGACGTCATTACTGATATAATTGTTTTTCTAGGTTGATACAGTCCCCATGTTTTGTCTGCAGCCCACCTTGGTCCAGTTTGATATCGCTGTTTGACGATTACCTGGTCTTCTGAAGTACTTCCTTTGCCCGTTGTTGCTGCCGCCTAGAGCCTCCTGAGATTTGTGGGCTCAATCCTTACATCAAGCCATCCACGCGCTTTCCTCGCGGACCGCGGACTGCCGGGGAACTACACCCCCCAGAAGGCAGTGCGGTCTTGCGGGAAGAGGAGCGAGAGGACCCGCGTCACCACCACATAAATCTGCCAGGGAGACCCCGCGGCGGGGGACGCTGTTTGCCGATTACCTGGTCTTCTCAAGTACTTCCTTTGCCCGTTGTTGCTGCCGCCTAGAGCCTCCTGAGATTTGCGGGCTCAATCCTTACATCAAGCCATCCACGTGCTTTCCTCGCGGACCGCGGACTGCCGGGGAACTACATACCCCAGAAGGCAGTGCGAGAGGACCCGCGTCACCACCACATAAATCTGCCAGGGAGACCCCGTGGCGCGAGACGGGCTCGGGCTCGCCCAGGCAAAGCCCGGGCCAAGGGTGGGCCTGTCTAGGCCCGTCCTGGACCGTTCGAGGCCGGGCTGGGCCACCCCCATGCCATTCCAAGGACAGCTGGACCCTGCAACGGTGAGTGGAGTGTATTTTTTAAAGTACCTATTGAATTTCTGGGGTAAAACACACCCTGGGCAAAAGAAATCCAACCACCACAGCTCGTAATGCTACGTCTATAGATACTATGTTGGAAAGGGCGATGGACATAGTCAGTTCCGAGATCGAACTGACAGAGAGACCTTTATCCCTGGGTTTCACGAAACCCCAACCTGCAGTACAAGTTGAGAACACTGATATAAGTGACCCTCAAATAATGGTATACAATGAGGCTGACCACTGTCAACACCCATTAATTGGAGATAACTTACTGAACGTGGAAGGCTCTGACCATATAGGTGCAATAGTGGACTCTTTATCTAGGAGCTGCCCAATTGACATTACAGTTTTGGTTAATTCGGACATATCCCCTAACCCTGAGGTATGTGGAGTGAAAAGGAAGAGGAAGGCGGTGAAACCAGTTTGCTCCAAACGGAAAAAACATCCACGCTTGAACTCAAAATGCACAACATTGAATACATGGATTAAGGGGCTGAAGGCCATAGTAGACCCAATCCCTAGCAGTGACTCAATTAATTTAGTTTCATTGGATGTTTTAAGTATACACACAGATGGAGTCCACACAGGCTGCTTTTTCTAATTTTACACTTGGGGACACTGCCATAGATAATATTATAGACACACTGTATGAACGTGATAAAGGGATTGTGGATAAAAGCTTTGCAAAACTATGGAAGCGTCTAGATTGCCTGCAATCCTTAACCACTAAGGCAAAATCTCCCTGTAGGGAACCTAATCAGCAGCCTGAAAAGGCCAGTCCCCAGGGAAATTTAGCCCAGAGTGGGCAATATGTACCTCAAACTGCAAAGTCGTTATCTGCCCCCTGTGACATTAACAGTAAAACTAATGATTCTGCAGCTTTAAAAACACGCATTGGACCTGCTAATATTCAAAACATGAGTGTCATTTGTGCTCATGGCGGCCCGACAGTCCACTCGAATACTTTCGATATTAATATTGGCAAACATGTTGAGCCAAACAAGGATGTTTTAAATCTTTTTTAATCTACCTCCAGCATCTTGCCCGTATGCTTTGGTTCTTGCAGGGGTACCTCCATTAGAGAAAAACAAATTAGAGTCCTGGGAACAACTTCGGAACAAAAGTGTGGATTTGCTGGCTAAATACAAAGGGTACAGGAGGGGGGATATACATTATATTCTAATGGTACGAAGGGTAGGCTGGGTGGGACCAGCAGGAAAAACTATTAGGGGTGATTGTATTGTCATCAACTTTCGCCGACCAGGTATTGTTAGATCTATACTAGTTGTTAGAGAGACTAATTGCCCCCTACCCACAAACATATGTACACGACCCCTCGGCTTCTTTTATAGACCACCACCGACACAGTGCTCATTCATTAGCCCATTTTCCACATCGGTAAATAGGTTCTCTCCCATCTCTGACCTAGACACTCATGATTGACCTTTTTCTAAATCTCAACCGACTGTTTCTGTATTCGCGGCACCCTTTGAGACTCCTAAAATTAATATTGACACTGAGGTGGAAACTGTTTCTCCAAATGATCATTCTGACTCATTACTACTGGTGCTGAGCTGGAATGTGGCTGGTCTGGCTCCTAAACTAGACATTGTTATGTTATGTTAAAATTTTTATACCGCGCTCTGTCACCGGACGGTTTCATGGCGCTCATAACAAATGCGGAGGGCAGGAACGGGTATTACTTAAAGGCTGATTGGAAGAGAAACGTTTTCAGCATCCTACTAAAGCAGTCGTAGGTGGGGCAATGTCGGAAAGCAGACGGAAGGGAATTCCAGATTTTGGGGGCCAAAAAAGAAAAACATAAACCACCATGTTTTTTGCGTTTGATTTTAGCTAACTAAAAGGATGTGAGAGGAGGAGCGAAGATCTCTCGAGGGAACATATCGCTTCAGACTAGAAGAAAAGAAAACAGGAGCCAAATCAGACAGAGCTTTGAATATCGTGCAGCCCAGTTTGAAAATGCAACGCTTAGCCACCGGGAGCCAATGCAGGCTCCGCAGCAACAGCGAAACATGCTGATGCTTAGGCTGATGGTAAACCAAGCGTGCTGCCTGATTTTGCACCAGCTGCAACCTGTGGAGGTGGTATGCAGGAATTCCCACATACAGAGTGTTGGCGTAGTCAATTCTCGACATAACAAGGGCCATGATGACAAATATAAGTGCATCTCTAGTGAGAAATCTGCTGGTTTTACGTATCCTGCGCAGATGGAAAAAGCAGGATGAGGTGACAGCACTAATCTGGGGCCTCATAGATAGGTCACTGGAGATGACTATGCCAGGACTCTTCACAAAGTTGACGGGGCAAGGAGGAGGCCCTAATGAGGGAGGCCAAAAGCTGTCATTCCATGGGTTGGCTGCTCCGCCCACCAGCACAAGCTCGGTCTTGGTAGGATTTATTTTGAGCTGGCTGTGGTACATCCATTCCGATATCTCAAGCATGGTAAATTGGAAGCTGGTGCAGGAGGAAAGGGAGGTGTCAATAGGAAAAATTAACTGCAAGTCGTCCGCGTAATTAAAGATAGTGGCTGCGGATTTGCGAAGAGAAGCAATTAGGGGCTGCATGTACAAATTAAATAACAAAGGGGATAAAGCGGAGCCCTGTGGGACTCCACAGGATAGGGGGGAATAGGAGGCGGAGAAGGTAGACAGGTGCACTGCCTGAGAGCGTTTATCCAGAAAGGATCTAACCCAGTTGAGAGCTACGCCCTGAATGCCGGCATTTCCGACACGGTCGATCAATATTGCATGATCGACCGTGTCAAAGGCCGCCGATAAGTCCAGCAAGACAAGTGCTTGGGAGATGTTATTGTCGGCGCCCCTTCTCAGGGTATCCATCAAAGCCACAATGACCGCCTCGATGGAATGAAGTGGGCGGAAACCGGCTTGCTGGGCCTCCAGAAAAGGCGCGCTCTCAATAAAAGCACTCAGGCAGCGAGTGGCATATGTCTCCAAAATTTTCTCCAGATAGGGGAGAAGGGAGATGGGCCTATAATTGCTCAAGACCGTAGGGTCGGCATTGGTCTTTTTTAGGATCGGTATCACAACTGCCTGTTTAAAGGAGTCCGGGACCACCCCCGTCGCCAGTGAGTTGTTCAGTAATGCCAGTGGAGGGTCGGGGAAGGCCAAGAAGATTTCCTTAAGGACTTGGGGAGGGCAGCAATCATTGGGGGAGCCGGAGCTCACTTTATGAAGTAACAAATTAAACTCCGAGAGGGAGATCGGGGGAAAGACATCCAGGCAGCAAGGATTTCTGGGAGGTAAAGGAGGAGGAGAACAGGATGAGGGCGGGGGGATATTGTTCTTGATAGTGATGATTTTATCAATGAAAAAAGCATTGAGTGAGTCGCACAAGGACTGTGTAGGTTAAGGTTGAGGAGTGACACGGTCTGGCAAAGAGAGCTCATTCACTATGGAGAAAATATCCTTTGCCTTGGAAGCAGACTCCATAATTTTTTGGGAAAAATAAATTGTTTTAGACGATAAGATGGATTTTTTATAGGCTTTCAGACGGTCCACAAACTCAGCTTTAAGTTGTTGGTCATAATTACACCTCCAGCGGCGCTCAGCCTGGCGTAGGGCTAATTTGTCTAGCTTTAGTTGATCCGTAAACCTCTTCCAGTTCCGAGTAGTGAATTTGGTCGTAGGGGAGGGGCGACTGGGGGTAGTCAAGTTAAAAGAAAAAGAAATGAAGCAATGATCTGACCAAGAACAAGGGGTCGCTATAGGGGACGAAATTTCGAAATTGGCCGTCCACACTTGATCTAAGATGTGGCCTTTGCAGTGAGTGGGTATTTTAATGTGTTGATGACAGTTCAGGCCTGATAAGAGATCAGAGAATTCCTCTGAGAGGCGGCTTTCCCGGGGGTCAGAGGGCCAATAATTGAAGTCACCGATAATGATAACCTTAGCATGGTTGATGATGAGTTGGGAAATAAGATCACCAAACTGTTGAGGGAAGGAGGGCATAGGGTCAGGGGGTCTATACACAAGAACAACGATAAAAGAGAACCTGGGAGAAGTGAATTTGATAGTGAGACTTTCCGTTTTGGAGATCCTAGCACAAGCTAAGGTTGTAAAAATATACTGGGAGCGTGTGATGGCTACCAACCCCGCCGCCGGCTTGCCCAGCTGGTCGATTAGATTGCAGGATGTAATAGCCGGCGGGGATAGCAGCAAGGATGTCAGGGGCGGAGTCCTCAGTCAGCCAAGTCTCTGATAAAAGGAGGATATCCACAGCTCTATCGTCTAGCAGCTGGAAAATTTCGAGTTGATGTTTCACCATTGACCGGGTATTGAGATATATCACGGTCAATGGAGTGGCCCCCAGAGTTGACGATTTGAGGCGAGAAGATATCGGCTTAGAGCAGGGAGAAGGAGTCTCCAAAATAGGAGTATCCAGGGAAACAAGAATGCCACAATCCAGAGCAGCCCTTGCGGCGCGGGCCTGTAAGGGTACCGTGCGGCAAAACATTAAAAGGTCAGTGGAGGAATAGGTGATGAGTTGGGCAATGTGACTGGCCCCAGGGCCCGGTCGGCCGCGGACGGGCGCAGACGGGCTTAACTTAGGTGCAACTTCGGCGCGAAGTCGGCGCTCCCGCTGCGCTCGTCCGCTGAGCGTCCGCCAGGCCACCATTTATACTACCCAGGAAGTAAGCCACTAGACCGCTAACCTGCGAGGTGGAGGGGCAGGGCGGAAGTGGTGTTAGGAGCAGAAAATGGCGCTCAACTAGACGACCCGCCGCACAAACGGCACAATGCCGGGGCAGAACGGGGCCAAGAGCGTTAGGAACAGGTAAGTGAGCTCTAGTACCCTTAAGCATACAACACCGAATAAATTGTACAGTCAAGTTAAAATTGCAACACAGCTATTAGATCAGCTTTTAAATTAAAGTTCAGCGAGACAAGCACACACCCGCAGCCTAAATTGCTGCGTTTATCTGAGGAAATGTGCAACTACCGTGCCTAAAATAGAAAAATGTCTGCAGCCACTAGACCGCTAACCTGCACGGTGGAGGGGCAGGGCGGAAGTGGTCTTAGGGGCAGAAAATGGAGCTCAACTAGACGACCCTCCGCACAAACGGCACAATGCCGGGGCGGAACGGGGCCAAGAGCGTTAGGAACAGGTAAGTGAGCTCTAGTACCCTTAAGCATACAACACCGAATAAATTGTACAGTCAAGTTAAAATTGCAACACAGCTATTAGATCAGCTTTAAAAATAAAGTTCAGCGAGACAAGCACACACCCGCAGCCTAAATTGCCGTGTTTATTGAAGAATGGGTTAATATGGTAAATACATTTGATATCCTTATGTTCCAGGAGACCTGGGCAACTAAAGAATTATACCTAGAAGGATATGAGTTCTATAATATTATACCCCCTCACCCCAAACACGGTAGACCCTCTTGTGGTTTATCAATGTGGGTCAGTATCGCATCAGGTGGCAGACCGAAATTAATTCCCATTAAAAACGCTAACTTTCAAGTACTGATTAATACATGGGGGGTTCTATTTGTTTTATTAATTTTTATAGTAGACTTCTTAATCACACCTAACGTTAATTTTGTTAATCTTTTTAACTTTATTTCGGACATGGATAATCTACTGGGAAAGCATAAACCGGTAGGGATATGTTTGGGAGGTGACTTTAATGCGAAGATAGCAGGGGGAAATACTGCGAGTCCCACCCATCATATCTCAGTTAATCCATGTAAGAGAGGACACAAATTAATAAACCACCTATCAAATAACAGCCTTTTAAATGTTATGGATATTGTTTCTGTAAATAATGGGGAAGGTTCAACACTGTCTCATAGAGGTTTTGGTCGAGCCTCAACTATAGACTATGTTTTTATATCTGCACCATTAGAAGATCATCTGGTTTTGGCAGAGGTTAGGGCATCGAGTTTTGGGGATCGCAATCCCATCTTAGTCTCTTTCTGGGCAGCCCCGAGACCCAAAACTAGAAAGGCGGCAGGGGCTGGCAATTTAGACATTTCCACTTATAACCTAAGAGTTAAATGGAAAGCATTGGACTGCACAAAGGTGTTCCAAAAGATGGTATAAAACTATCCATCGCTCTGTGAGACTTGCCTAACACTGGCTAACCCTAACCCAGAGGCAGTCTCTGCTTTTATCTTACTATGCGCAGGTATTGAAGAACTAATCTCCAGACCCGCAGATACACCTATACCCAACCCTAGGTGGTTTGATAACATTTGCTCCAGGGCTAACAGAAAACTCAGAGCTGCCCTATCAGCTTCCCCTAGAGATCCTAACCTCATTAGAGTACTAAGGCACACTTATAAAAGTGCAGTAAAGCACAGGGGAGATGTGGCTTTAAAAGAGCTCAGCCCAGGGGCCCCGGATAGAAGAGCCCAGCTCAGCCCCAGGGGCCCGGGGATAGAAGAGCCCAGCTTAGCCCCCGGGGCCCAGGATAGAAGAGCCCAGCTCAGCTCCCCAGGGGCCCCTGGATAGAAGAGCCCAGCTCAGCCCCAGGGGCCATGGATAGAAGAGCCCAGCTCAGCCCAGGGGCCCCGGATAGAAGAACCCAGCTCAGCCCAGGGGCCCCGGATAGAAGAGCTCAGCTCAGCCCCTGGGGCCCCCGGATAGAAGAACCCAGCTCAGCCTCGGGGCCCCCGGATAGAAGAGCCCAGCTCAGCCCCAGGGCCCCCGGTTAGAAGACCCCAGCTCAGCCCAGGGGCCCAGGATAGAAGAGCCAAGCTCAGCCTCACAGGCCCCCAGATAGAAGAGCCCAGCTCAGCCCAGGGGCCCCCAGATAGAAGAGCCCAGCTCAGTCCCAGGGGCCCCCGGATAGAAGAGCCCAGCTCAGCCCCAGGGGCCCCAGATAGAAGAGCCCAGCTCAGCCCCAGGGGCCCCGGATAGAAGAGCCCAGCTGCAGAGATTCCCTCCAGGATTATTCAGTCTATTTCTACAAACAAAGCATGAGGTGCTGACAATCTCCTACCTGAGCAGAGACCCGTGCAGACATGTCCAGGCTCTCTCCTCCTTCTGGAATGCCCGGGGGTGGGTTTGCGGGAAGATCTGGGGTCTGAAGGGGGAGCAGGGACAGATCCGGGGTCTGAGGGGAGGGGCAGATCTGGGGTCTGAGGGAGGGGTCTGTGAGGGTCTGTAGATGGCGGTAACTGCCCACCAGACAGGGCTCCTTCCTCCTCTGCAGCAGGCTGAACACCAGTAGAGGCCGGAAGTGATGTCAGCATCTGCTGCTGGTGCTGTCTCTGCCGCCACTGACCCGGAAGAGGAAACCCTTCTCCCTTTCATCCAATGTGCAGTTCAGTGGGTTTCATCAGCAGGTGAAGATCGCCCTCTGGTGGCTGCTGACGGAACCGCCACCTCCAGGCTCCAGCGGTGAATTCATTCCACACAAACAAGCATTTATACCTGTAAGGACCTGGGATTTCAGATGTCACAGACGTGAATGTTTTTAAGGGTCAGACAGTTCAAGTGCAGGCCTCACACTTGGCTGCTGCTGTATAAAAGTATTTATAGCTTCTCTTCAGATGAGCATCTTCCAAACACTGATGTAAAGGACTGAAGAGTATTCACAGAAAGGTGACAACTGGAAGTGATAGTCCGTATTTCAATTAATATATCTGTATTTCAATGAATTATATGTATTTCAATGAACATATCTGTATTTCAATGAATATATGAGCATATCGGTCAGTTTTGCAACTAAACTGCGCAGCTTATTTATTTATTTAACTCATGTATTCGCAGTTTTTCAAATCCACAGCGTGGTACATAGGAAAGTAAACAGAGGAAAATACCATGGTGTTTTAAACACCAGATCAGTGACAATGAGGCATATGTCATGTGTTAAAGCTGAAGGGGACAGACCTGTATCCTCAGCACTTCTTGAGTGGGGTGCAGGGGGGAGTCATCTAGACAGTCACCTTGAGGATTGTCTTAAGCTTTCTAGAGTGTTCATAGGACTTTGCTCTTTCTGGTCCCTACACGCCGGGAAAGAACGTGCATGTGCGTGATCCAAAGGATCAGAATCAGCTTCCGGCCTGGCCATAGTAATGTCAGCCAAGCGCATTGCTCGCATTCTGGTTGTCTATTTGTACCATACGTTATCTTAACAGCATCTATCTAACATTTTCTAGCTTTACAATTGCACCAAAATACGTTCTTATTAATGTCATTCTTTTTTGAAGGCCCTTGGATTTCTATCCATGGGCTGTGTGTGGATGCGTATCATTGGAAGAGATTTCTAAAGTATCAGGTTTTAAATTAGTTATGCCACTGATGGCCGTACGAACCACATATTCCTAAACATAATGGGGTGCATTGTTGTGGCAGCTTGTGACTTTTGAAAGTAGTAAGGCGTAGAAGTTGGGGCTGAGTGTTACATCGGAACCAAGCAAAGCAAGCAAGCCTGATCAACAAAAGGGGTTTGGGGGGTTGTCCCCTCTGTGAAAATGTTTAAAAAGAGTGCACTTTAATACAAAATTATTTTACATACAATTAGACATGGGATCACAAATTTTAAAAAATTCTAGCAACTGCCTCCTCAAACTGACCGACTCGCGTGCACAACTGTACCTTTTATAATGTGTATATGTAATTGTGATTGTGTGTACATGTAGTGTGTATGAAGCATGAGCTGCTGTACTGTACCTGCTATGTGTGTGTAAAGCTTGTGCTGTTGTTGCCTGACTGTACATGTCATATGTAAGTGAGCGAGAGAGCGAGTGAAGCTTTTTCTGATACTGATGTGTGTGTGTGTTTCTGTATGTTTGTGAAAGCACATGTATGTGCAGCACTGCTTCTGCCAGAAGTGCCTGCCAGTGTGTGTGTGTGTGTGTGTGTGTGTGTGAAGCTTGTACTACTGTTGCCTGACCGGCTGCTGTTCTGTGCGGGAGAGCAGAATGAAATGGTGAAGCTTCTGCTTGTTAGCGTAATAATCGAATCTCGAGATGAATGTTTACACTACACAAACACTAAAACTGCTGGCCACGGACACTGCTTGCTGCTTTACTCACCAAAACACGGGGTGTGCAGCAGCGCCTACTAGTGCCTAGAAAACCTGCTCTCCGGCGCCTCGGTGACGCTGTTGAGTGGTGAACCGCCCTCCTCATACCTGACTCTCTCAGGGCTGACTCTACCTGATTATCTGCTCTGAGGGGTTGGAGGAAGTGGGTTTCTAAATGCCACAATTAAGAGGCAGCCCCATCACTCCTCTCAGCGAGCCCTATGTAATTGCTGCGCAGTTTGGCTTTTTAAACCTTTCTTCGGGAGAGAGAAGCCCTTCATTACCAGGTCTTAAATACTTGTGTCAACTGATAAGGGGGAGGCGTGAAGGAGCCGGGATAAAGCCAAGCACAGGAGCTATGTGCTCTGCCCATCGAGGCCTCTGCTACTGCCTGGCACCGCGGAACAGCTTTGGGGACGGATCTAGGAACCTACAGCCTACCAAACAAGCATTAAAAATGCAATAGGTCCCGCCTTTAATTAACTTAAAGCTACTTGCTTTGCTATACAATACCATTAGCAAAGCAAATGACTTTAACTTAATAAAAGGCGAGACCTATTGCATTTTCAATGCTTGTTATCGTATTGCCTCAAGGAATGGACTGCCACCGACCGCCTTCGCATTAGTTAAGAACCTTGGAGTTGTAAGTCTAGCTCAGCTAAGATTGCAGTAGCCTTCCTGAGTGACCTTTAATTTGGGATTTAGTGCCTACCTGCCCTGCCCGGGGTAAGCTCCATTGATCAGTGCAGCTTTTCAATGCAGAGGGCTTTACTTTGGATTTTCTGAACTGTATCAGTAATGACATCCAGTACCACCTATATGGTCAGAGCCTTCACGTTCAGTAAGTTATCTCCAATTAATTGGTGTGGACAGTGGTCAGCCTCATTGTATACCATTATTTGAGGGTCACTTATATCAGTGTTCTCAACTTGTACTGCAGGTTGGGGTTTTGTGAGACCCAGGGACAAACGTCTCTCTGTCAGTTCGATCCTGGTACTGACTATGTCCATCGCCCTTTCCAACATAGTATCTATAGACGCAGCATTACGAGCTGTGGCGGTTGGATTTCGTTTGCCCAGGGTGTGTTTTACCCCAGACATTCAATAGGTACTTTAAAAAATACACCCCACTCACCGCTGCCGGGTCCAGCTGTCCTTGGAATGGCAATATCAGGGGGATGGCCCAGCCTGACCTCGAACGGTCCCGTACCGGCACAGACGGGCCTGCCCTTGGCACGGTCTTTGCCCGGGCGAGCCCGCGCACGTCCCGCACTGCGGGGTCTCCGTGGCAGATTTATGTGGTGGTGTTATGTTATGTTATGTAAAAGTATTAGTAAAGCGCGACTAATACCTGACGGTTTCTTGGCGCTGTGAACGTGTGAGGGCGATCGGAGGGGGACTTAGCTGTGTGCTTTACGAAACAGATGGGTTTTGAGAAGGGACCTAAAATGGGGGTAAGAAACAGTAAGCCTAAATTCTAAAGGGAGTGCATTCCAGGAGGATGGGGCCAGGAAGGAGAATCTGAGCCCTCCATGTTTCTTGCGCTTAAAAACAGGGATATTGAGTAGGGCAAGATGGGAAGAACGAAGATTGCGGGAGGGAACATAGTGATGAAGAAGAGAAGAGATGAAAAGAGGGCCAAGGCCAGCTAGGGCTTTGAAGATGATACAGCCTAGTTTAAAGTAGCAGCGTTCTGCTACCGGGAGCCAATGAAAGGTCTTCAGCAGGGGGCGCACGTGCTGGTGCCTAGGTTGATGGAAAATTAGCCGTGCAGCCTGATTCTGAACCAGCTGAAGGCGATTCAGTTGATAGGTGGGAATGCCAGCATAAAGAGAGTTGCCATAATCAATTCTAGAAATGACCAACGCCAAAAGGGTCAGGGTGGTGACGCGGGTCCTCTCACGCCTCTTCCCGCGAGACTGCACTGCCTTCTGGGGGATGTAGTTCCCTGGCAATCCGCGAGGAAAGTGCGTGGATGGCTTGATGTAAGGATTGAGCCCGCAAATCTCAGGAGGCTCTAGGCGGCAGCAACAACGGGCAAAAGTAGTACTTCAGAAGACCAGGTAATCGGCAAACAGCGTCCCGCACCGCAAGTTCTCCCTGGCAGATTTATGTGGTGGTGACGCGGGTCCTCTCGCGCCTCTTCCCGCGAGACCGCACTGCCTTCTGGGGGATGTAGTTCCCCGGCAGTCCGCGGTCCACGAAGGCCAGGTAATCGGCAAACAGCGATATGAAACTGGACCAAGGTGGGCTGCTGACAAAACATGGGGACTGTATCAGTAATGACGTCCAGTACCAGCTCTTTGATGAAGTCATCTTTAGTAACAAATCTGTAGTGAATAGAAAATATGCGATCCTGACAATGCATGGGGCCTGGTGGAGGAGTCCATCTCAGTCGTTATTTCTCTTGCCGTTTATATGTATTTCATGAATAGTCTAGATGCCTTTCTCTTTCAGATGCTTTAGATTGTGCTGAAAGGTTTAACCTGCTGACCTTTCATAATTGATCTCTCTTGTCACATGCATTTCTTTGCCCCTGAAGCACTGGGCATTGGTAAGACATTATCTGCAGCAGGAGCAATTGCTATTCCCATTGACGTTGTTTGATGTGCTGGAATCTGATTACTTCCGGGATCCGGACGGGCGCAGATGGGCTTGCCTTAGGCTCGCCTTCAGTACACCAGTGGCACATCTGCACTTTGAACATCTTAAGAAGCTTTAGAAGAGAAAAGAGTAAGCTGCCCCGCCCACTGCCAAACACTGGAGCGGGGAAGCGAAGGCTTCGCAGTGGAGTTACACCACCACCATTTGAATGCAGTTAAAAGTGATTCAAGCAGATTCAAATTCAAGCAAACCCAAATCGTTTTCAAGCAAATTCGAATTGTATACCCCCCAATAAATTTTAAAACTAAAAACTACCACAAACTTGTATGACAACATCGCCCCGTGGCATGTAAGTACAAAAGAGCAATGTACAAATGAGTAAGGTATTTTTAAAATGAGAAAGGTAAAATGTAAAGTGTTTTAAAGAGCTTAAAAGCGCGGTGCGGAAGGCAAGCGGTGTCTCTTACGTTCGCTCTCTCTTAGGAATTCTTGTTTCAACAATACCTTTTTTAGGTCGAGCCTAGCTCTATGGGAGGCTTCTTGTGAGCACTCTAAACTTCTCCGTATGGCTCTGACTCCTCCCACATATTGGATTGGTCTTTGCGTGTGTCTTTCAATAATGGAAGCGCGCAGACGGCCAAAGGCCGGTGTATGTGCCACTTCTTCTCAAAGCTTCACTCCCACGTCGTTTTGCTCTCAGGAGCGAGCAGCGGCGCGCAGGGTGGCAGCTGCATTCCTCATTTTGGATCAGGTTACTAATTAAACACAGTGCAGTCCGTTTCACTTTAGCGGCGCGCTTGTTTAATTTCCTGTTACTTTGCTCCCACCCCCCACCCTTTGTCCGTGTTCACCAGGCTATCTTCCCCGCTGTCCACATACCCTTTGCTCCCGCCCCCCTCCTTTGTCCGCGTTGAACATGCTCCCGCCCTCCTCCCGTTGTCTGCATTTCTTTTTTGTTTCCGCCTGCCTCTTCACTTGCGGAGGCCCGTGAGGTGCTCCCTTGCCCGCCCGGCGGCACACCACTGTTTATTAAAAGGCGAACAGAGTCAGCAAAAGCCATTACCAAAGCCAAAAGGCGTGGCCTATTGGCTTTGCCAATGCTTGTCTGCCATGCCGGTACACGAGGGGCGTCCGTGTTAGGGTAACGGATCCGGTGAGGAGAAGGAGGGGGATTGGAAGGACTGGGAAAAGGGATGTCCGAAATCGCTGCCTCTTCTGCAGGACCCATCTCTCTCTTTCTTCCCTTGAGGGAGATTTGTCACCTTTGCTGTAAAAGCCTTCCCATGGTGTGCCTGGCATGGCGACCTCTCCCCGGCATGGGCACTGGCTGCCAGTTTAGCAATGGCGACATTCATTTAAAAAAAAAAAGGTGAGCTGCCAATAAACAATTAACAGTGCCACAGTGCTTGCTGTCTCATTGTGCCTAAGGCATCTGGAGCAGTGTGCGGGGGCTCTGCTTGGGCAGCACGAGGAGCTGGGCACAGACTCTGGCTGGCAGATCAGGTGCCCGCATGTTCCCTCTTCATTGCCTGCTTGCACGAGTGTGTATGCTTATACGTGTGCCTGGATCTGCTTGGTTTTGTTGGTGGTTGATTTATGTTGCAGCAGCATGACCCCACATACAGTAGCTTCAAAGATTAGTGCTAGTCTAAGCAAACCCACCCCTGCGCTCAAACCCTATTCTCCTGCATGGCTAAACACTTATTAAGTCCCGCCGGCGAGACCTATTGGCTACGCCATTGCTTGTTTATTTTTTTTAAGTGAATCATTCTTGAGAGAGGGAGGTTTTTTTATGGTCGACTATTATTGGTGTTGATGAGTGTCCAGTGATAGTTGAAGTGGTTATGGTGGAAATAGAGGATTATTGACCATCTGGAGAGAAACACAATAGATTATTCAGTTTACTTATGACGGTTTGCCTTTTAGGAATTTTTTTAAGTCAATTTGTTGTGGGATAACTAACTGATCTAAAACAAGCTTGGTAGTATTGTAAGATATTTTTATCCCTATACTGGCACTATTTACATATTTAATGTCTTTTTATTGAATTATTGTAAATATTTTAGGCACTTTTATGCACTTTTATGCAAAATAATGTATTGAATTGATAGAGAGAGGGAGGTGGTCAACAAAGCAACAAACAAAGAGACAGTCCCAAGTATCAATGCCTGACAGAGGCCGCTAACGTAATATTTTAAGAGGCAATTGTGCTCTTAAACCAGAAACTCTACACCTAATTTGGGCCACAATTTCAATCTTGTTCGAAGATGTAAAACCATATTAAATATAAGGAATTTCCCACATACATAGGAAAATGCGCAATCTTTCCTTAAAATGTTTGCTTTGACACATGCAGGTGGTGGCGATCCGTCCGCCATCCTTGCCCGTTCGCTACCTATTTCCCCCCGCCGTATTAACATGGCGGACAGACCGTGGCGGACGGGAAGACTGTCCGCTACTTTAAGGTGACCGCGGCGGAAAATGTCTAATATGGTGGCGGTGTCTATCAGACACCGCCAGCCATATTAGGATGGGCTGAGGGGAATGCCTTTCCGTGGCGGTAATGCCACCACGAAAAGGCATACGGTTCTTGCTTTGGGAGCCCGTTGCGGGCCCCCACGGTGAAGGGGGGGAGGGGATGGGGGGTGCACATGGGGGGTACCTGTGGTAATTGGGGGGGCCGCAATGTTAAAACTGCGGGGTGCACCCGCCACTGTGGCGGGTGCATCCTAATTGGGGGCACGGTTCCTCCGCCCTTGTGGCGGACGGTACCTGCCCCAGACAGGATGGCGGACGGACTTTGCCCGTCTGCCATCCTAATCTACCCCTTAATATTTTAAGAGGCCATTGTGCTCTTAAACCAGAAACTCTACACCTAATTTGGGCCACAATTTCAATCTTGTTCCGAGATGTAAAACCATATTAAATATAAGGAATTTCCCACAGACATAGGAAAACCAGCAAGCTTTCCTTAAAATGTTTGCTTTGACACACACTTTATTTGATCTAGTGCATAAAACTGTTTGCTTTGCTATGAACCGCGCTGTGCATTTGAATAACCTGATAAAGTTCTTAAAAATTGCACCACTGACCAATATTCTCTTTTATTCCATGGAATACAATCTGTCACTTCAGATGTCATCTTTCTGTAAATACTTTTAGTCCTCGATATCAGGTTTTGGAAGATGCTCATGTGAAGTGAAGCTATAAATACTTTTCTACAGCAGCAACCAAGTGTGAGGCCTGCACTTGAATGAGCGTATCCTGAAAACATCCACAGAGCGGCCAAGGTTTCAGATTGCTATGTGCGACATTTTCATAATTTCAGTGTAATTATGGGTGACATTTCAATGATTATGAGCGATACTTTTTCGCAAGGAAAATCAAGCAATGAAACATATAGGGGACATAAATATCAGAAATTACACCCATTCGAGCAACGAAAAACTCAAAGAAATCACTGAAGACACAACATTGATCTCATATTTTTTCATGTATGTTTTATTCCCTTTTTGTGGGTGGAACAAGTTAACCTACATGCATAAAATGTGTGTCTGTTTCAAATGAGTGAGATATAAATTAGGAAAACTATGCCTATGACTCATTTGGAGTAAACTAATTGGAATTGTGGCCTACGACTGTTAAAACATCTGCCTGCAGCGGTCAGAGAGAACTTCAGTACAGACTCAGGGCCCAATTCACAAAGGTATACACTTTTTCTCAGTTTAACTTAAGTTTGCACTCAGTTATACTTAAGACCAAAACTTAAATTTAATTTATATCTTCGGCCACTGATTCAGTCTCTTCTAAAATAGGACATTACCACTTATAACTACGCCGACGACCTACAAATCATTTTCTCACTCAACTCCCCACATGCCATTAAAACTTTTCATCGAGCCTTGATCCACATCCAACTCTGGATGAATGAGAACCAACTGAAGCTGAACCCCGGCAAAACCGAGCTCCTCCTCCCTGGATTCAGTCACACCCATTGGGGCCCGCAGTTCTGGCCTCCAGACTTTGGCTCCCCTCCTACCCCAGCTAAAACAGTAAAGAGCCTGAGCGTAATCATTGATGCCGAACTCTCCCTCAAAGCTCAAATCGGCGCGGTAGTCTCATCCTGCACCTACCAACTTCGGAGGATTCACAAAGTCCGTCACCTTCTTCCCCCCGCAGCACTCACCCAAACTGTCATCTCACTCGTCCTTTCCCGTCTGGATTTTTCTAACTCCATCTATCATGGTCTCCCTCAAATTCTGTTACAACATCTTCAAGTTGTCCAGAACCAAGCGGCCCGCTTGATCCATGGAACCCCTAGATGGCAATCAGCCAAGCCTCTGCTCATCAGCCTCCACTGGCTCCCTATTGACCAAAGAGTCACCTTTAAGGTGGCATGCCTTACCTTCAAAGCCCTTCACTACTCTGGCCCCATGTTCCTCAAATCTTTCATCCGCCCTCACTGCCCATCACGTAACCTCAGATCAGCCCACCGTGATCTGCTAATCACCCCCAAAAGCAAAACTAAGAAATTCGGCAGCTGCCGTTTCTCTTACCTAGCTCCAGTGCTCTGGAACCTTCTTCCTCTCTCAATCAAATCTTCCTCTTCCCTCCTCAAATTCAGGAAACTGTTAAAAACTCATCTCTTCCCCACCCTCTGCTAGTACCCCGCCTCCTGTGCTCCCCCTCATTTGCCCTGTCTATCAGCGCCAGGAAGCTTCTGTGTCAGTGCGCTTTATAAATTGCACCTAAGATAAGATAAGATAAGAGGCACTCAAGGCTGCTTGCATGACAATGCTGCAAAGAGTTGACACACTCACTAATCAGCGGTGTATTGATGACGAGCGTACTATGATATAGGGTCCTATGTGAAGGAGTACAATATTTTCGAGTAGTGAAATGCCCCTCCCCTGTTCCTCAGACCAGTAACACCCACTCATTTTTATGATACAATGTAAACTGTGTCAGAAATGTCTGGTTCATACTTGGTTGCCCTATCTTAGGAATTCATTGTTTCAAAGATAAATTGCTTTATTTTTTGTCAGTGAATCTTTGTTGAGAGAGGATGGTGGTTACAGTAAACAAAAAAACAAAGCCTGGAAGAGACCGCTATCTTAATATTTTAGGAGACAGTTGTGCTCTTAATCCAGGAACTCAAAACCTAATTAGAACCTACAATTCAGTCTTGTTTGAGGATATAAATCCAAATTAAATATAAGGAATAAGCCACAGACACAGGAAAATTAGAAATAAGCTCCTTCAATTGTCGCTTTGACACATGACCTATGCTGCATTGCATAGCTGCCAAGGTTTCAGATTGCCATGCGTGACATTTTTCAAATTTGAGTGAAATTATGAGTGACATTTCAACGACTATGAGTGACACTTTCTCGTGAGCAAAAATCATGCAATTAAGGTGAAGGAAACTTATAAATATCAGAAATAACAGCCAATTGAGCAACAAGAAACTCAAAGAACTTCTTGAAACAGTTGCAGAGCACCAGCAATGGGAGGAGACTCTGTCTCTGTGACTCAGTGTGTTCCGGGCAGGCCTCTACACAAATTAGAAAAAAAGACACTGATCATGTGAAGAGCACTGAAGAGAGTGTAAATGTCCATGCACTGACCCCACTTCGGACTTGATGATAATACCCACCCACTATTCACAGCCCTACATGACACTCAGAGCAGCTGCTAATGTGATAACACGTGCTGCAGAGGTATTAGGTAAAACTAAACCAGGACTAAAGGCAGCAGGCTCTCTGACTCCGTAAGGATGATCAGACAGAGCAGCCCTGCAGATCGATGCTTTTTAGTATTTGAAATTATTTTGTTTCACTGCATCATGACTCATGTTAGTAAAGGTCACGGTGGTGCTACGGTCAGGCAAGTAGAATACATGCCGCAGTGCTCTTTGTAGAAGGTCCAAGGGGAATGGGCTGTAATAATGCTGAAGGCTTAGTTCTTACCTCTCTGCGTAGGTGCTGCTGTGTGACCGTGTCTCACCTTCTGGCTGGCTTACCGGTACCCAATTTCTTTGAAAACTACTGTTCCTACATTCGCAGCCCTTGCTTTGTGCCTTTTTTTTTAATAAACGCATGTCACGGGAGGCAAGCGGCTACAAAGAAGTTAAGAGCTTTGAGCTCTTGCTGAGTGTCACTTTTCTCTTAACATACTGGTTGCTACCTCCTACATTTTGTTTGCTTTAGACACTTGCACCAGTGCCACCATTGCCTACGTAACGTTACGTTTGTTCTTGTGGAGTGTGTGCCATTTATTGCACTATTATAGGCTCTACTTGTTACTGTGCACGCTTTTAATAACTTGCACGCGTCACATGCCACTTTTTCCTGTAATGCGTTTGTGCTACCTCTTGTATTTTGTTTGTTCACGATTGTCACTTTTAACAACTTTGCTTTTTGTGTAATAATTTGTTGCCTCATAACTTTCTCCTCATGTATCAGTACTGTCTGTCTGTTCGTATAATTCTCTGACACCCAGGGTAACTGTCCGCGTCACTGACGCTGCAAAGTGCATACATAAAAGTAAATAAATAAAACAGTGACACTGAACGGCGTCGAGTGCGCAGCGTGGACACTGACAAACACTCACACTTACTTAGTTAGTGACCTGCTCAGCTGCTGCCCACCCAGCCACGATGTTGGCCACTCTGTCTCTGCGGCCAGCTGTGCCTGCTTCATCCAGGCTGCTCTGTCCACTCCTGTCGCGCCGACGGACATTCCTCCTGCCAGAGCTGTGAGTCTGTCTCCGGGGCTCTGCTGAGGAGCTGCCAGAGGTGGTCAAGGTGCGGCTTGCAGCTGCAGTGTGAGCAGGAGCCGCGGCGCGCAGCCATCATGGCGCAAGAGAGCCTGAGAAAGCGTCTCGTGCGCAGCCTGCACTCGCTAATCCCCCGCCGTTTCAGCACTTGACCCTACTCCTCCGGACGTGATGGCACTATCGCGGCCGGCACATCCGGATTTAATCCCGGCCCCCGTGTGCGGCACCACACGGTGATTGACACTCTGAGTATCGACTCAGAGGGCAGCCCGGGCCCCCTGCAGACTGTAAGGAGTTTGAGTAGCCACGCTGGCGCCACACCATGATTTGCGCATTTGTTTCCAGGGCAACAGAGCCTCAGTCGGACAGCAGGCAGCATAGACAAAGATACATTGTAGCGCACCGCTCTCAGAGCTGAGAGCTGCAGCAGAGTCTCAGTTAACTGTTTAGGCACTCGGCTGGCAGCACCTCTCTCAGAACACAGCAGAGAGAGCCCGGGCACAGGAGTGCCGCTGGCGCGCCAGGCACAGGTCGAAAATGGGTGACAATGCATTTCAGTGCGGTGATGCGGATCACCGCACTGAAATGCGTGAGCGTCACACCTCTTGCGTGACGCTTGGCAGGACTGGTACTGCTGATGCCACAGCATCATGGCAATTGGCCCTGAATATTCAGTTTAGTGCCCCTATTGAAGAGAGATCTGCTAGCCTGTGGGTGAGGACTGGACTTGGCCCATACAGTGTGCTGACTGGACTGAGGCTGAATGAAGAGGCACCGTGGGTGACAACGCCCTGAGCCGGCGGGCTGTCTCCGCTGCGAACTGCAGAAGCTGCTGACGGAGACCAACTGTGCCGCTCAGAAGTTACTGCGAGACTGCCAGCGGGGCTGCTGAAGTGCCCGAAGCCGCAACATGTGGTGAGTTCGAGTGACAGCGCCCGGCACTGGAATCCCCACCTGGGTACTCTGTGGGCCTTGGATACGCTGTGGGGTCCGCAACCAGGCCCGCGCTGTGGTTCTGATCAGTGGAGGGTCTCAGTACATGTGGCAGTTTGTACAGATCTGGGGACTGGCTGAAAAGTCGCTTGGGACTATTTGGGTCCCTAGAGTGGAGAGTCTGGTGCTTCCGGCTGTCAGTAGACCTATGAGAAATGCAGCGGAGGTGGCCCACAATGAAGTGGCCCAACTTGCTCTGGAGCTGCTGGCAGTCAGTCCTAGGAGCCCCAGATGGAACACCCCCTGTGATGGTACCAAGCAACACAGGCACCTGTAAGGTATGGTGCCCCAGAACGGGGGAAAAATTCATTGAATAAGGTCCAGTCGACATTATCAGTCTGGGGGGCTGCGTATGGCACAAGGGTCTTGGTGAGCTGGGAGAGACTATCATCTGTGGTTGACGTTGGCCCAGGCCTAAAAAGAGCAGCAGTGATGGCGCTGTGTATAGGGGGGTGGTCCAAGCGGTGTGCAGGCTCACTATGGCACAGAGCTCCAAGGGTGACCCTAATGTTTTTATCTCCTCTATTATTCGAAGGAGTTCAGAAACAAGTTTTCCCTAGAATCACCTCTGATCATGCTCCAGTTGTGTTGGACATTCCTACACTCGGTATTAGCACAGCTTCATGGGTGTTTACTTTTGATAGGAAGCTTTTCCTGGATAATACTTTTATCAATCATATGAGAGTCTGGATTAAGGACTTTTTTCAAAACATTTGTCACTCCATGATGTGTGGGTTGCCTGGGATACTTTTAAAGTGTGTTTTAGAGGGGAAGTCTTGAGTAAAGGACTAAATAAACAAAAGCAAGCTAAATGTATAATACAGGAATTGTATAACAAACTTGAAGTAGCTGAAGAAAATTTGCATGTGGGATCCCGCAGGGAATAATACTACAGAGCTGCAAGCAAATGTGGCCAGATGTAAGGCTAACATCAACCTGGCATGGAGTAAAGAAATTGCCCTAAATTATCAGCTTTATAAAAAAGAATGTTATGAGTATGGTGAGGCCACAGGGCGTTCTTTAGCTCAAAGGTTAAGTTCAAAGGAGGCCGCTTAAAGAATACATGGCACATGATCCCCAGGAGATTCTAAAGATCTTTCAGAATTTTTATAAAGAACTCTATACAGAACAGGATATGGGTCGAGACGCTAGGGACCTGGGGCTTCAACATTTACCATTTAAGCCGTTAGATCAGGAGGAAGTGAGATACTGGATAGCCCTATTACTATTGATGAATTAGAGCAGGCTCCAATAGTATGACGATCGGTAAGGCATTGGGTCCAGATAAGCTTCCTTCCGAGGTCTATAGGACATTTTTGCAAGACCTCAAAATGGATTAGCTGGCCATCTTCAAAGCAGCTCAAATTGGGGGTGCACTGCAATCATAGGATGAGGCTAACATTGTTGTATTCAAGAAGAAGGACAACCCATCTGACCTTCTGGGGTCTTTTCGCCCGATTTCACTTACGAACTGGGATGGAAAAATTTATGCTAAAATCCTCGTGAATCAATTAGCCAAGGTCATCTTCCCTTTGGTTTCCCTAAGACAACACAGGTTTATACCTGGTAGGGGGTCAGTGAATAATATTGCAAGATGTGTGACCCTGCTTGATATTGCGCAGGCTGAGTCCAGGGATTTAGGAATGATTTTGGTCGATGCTGAAAAAGGCATTCGACCGCTTTGCATTGGATTTCTTTTGAGAGATCCTACAGCAGATGGGGTTCGGCCAAGGGTATATTCAGGCCTTGCAGGTCTTATATCATTCTCCTGTGGCCAGGATATGTTCAATGGGATTGGCATCTGAACCTGTTCAGCTTTCTAGAGGTACACAGTAGAGGTGCCCCTGCTCCCCGCTATGTTTGAGCCGTATATCAACCCTCTTTTGGATATGTTGGAGAGAAATGTCAAGATAAAACCGTTTTCTGTTCGGCAGGATCATTTTTGTGTCTTCGCATACGTGGATGACATAGCCATTGTAACATCTGATCCTGTAATGGCTTTACCTGAAATCGAACATCTGGCACAGGAACTTGGCTGCATGTCAGGCTATAAGCTTAACACGTCTAAAACGCAGATTCTCTGTACTAATCACATTCTGGCTAATGATTCTAGAGTCGTTAACGAGGTTATATATTTGGGTATCAAGATACGGGTGTGTCTGAAAGAGCTGGTTGAGGTCAACTGGGGACTTATTGGGAATATTAAACAGGCACTTGAGAGATGGGATGTTTACATCTCTCTTTGGCGTTTCGTGTTATAAAACAGTGATGCATTACATTAAATAGTCATGAACGCATACATTATAGTTTAGAACATCCGACTAACAGCAGTGTATTTTAATTCCGACATTGCATATCTAGGGTTTTCTTTTGCACCCTCATCATTGTCCACATCATACTATTCTCAGTTTAGTAGCTAGGCACTGTCTCTGATAGTGATTCTTCTTGTGGGGGTTCACAGATATTGCCCCAAAACGTATTCCACTTTCCCCATACCCGGGTCCATGTTTTGGGGCATGCCCTGTGCAAAAATACAGATTTTTAAGTTATCACCACACCGTCCATGTCCTGGCACCATCGTCTAAGGGTAGTGGCTGATCTGGAGCCCCAGAGATGCGCTATATTTCTTTTCGCTTTTGTCATACCCAGTGCCACCCAGTCTTGAGCATTTTGCTGTATCTGAAACAGTAAATGAATAGTCACATTTTATGTTAGTCATATATGTGTGCAACTGTGTGGGATATAATTAAAAAATAATCCTTTTCATGTGAATAGTGCTGGAACCGCATAGCACTATAAATGCACGTCATTATTCCTCGCAGCCAGGATTCAGCCCAGCGACTCCCTGGTAACACTCACAGGAACATGAAGTGACCACCTTAACCAACTCAGCTGGCATCGTATAAAACAGTGCATTTCCCTGATTAACGTACATTTATTTTTAATCTAACGTGCGTTATATTTTATAGGTATTTACCTGAATATGTTACTCCAACAGAATGATCATGGTGTTAGTTTCAGACAAGCCTCTGGCCCCTCCCTCCCCGACCCATCCCTCCTCCCAAGTTCAAGGTTCTCTCAACTTTTTATTATGCATAATAACCGCCCGCTAAACCTACGAATCTTCCCACTTTATAAAGAAACCCCCAGTCCTCGACCCTGAAGTCTCCTTTGAAAGGCGGGGTATTTTATATCACTTTCTTGCAGGGATGAAGAACGGGGCTTCCCGGGCCGTTTGTTGGGTTTAGTCCATTCACCCTCCCCGGTCGCCCCTCCCCCTCCCCCGGAGCTGCCATGACTCAGTGGAGGAGTTTGGCAATGTGTGCCTCACCCTGTGGTGTTTAAAACTCCATGGTATTTACCTCTGTTTACTTTGCTATCTAGGACGTTGTGGATTGGAAAAACTGCAAATAAATTATTTAAAAGAATAAATAGGCTGCCCAGTTTAATTGGAAAACTGACTGATATTCTGATATATTCTTTGAAATGCAGATATATTCATTGAAATAAAGACTGCCACTTCCAGTTGTCACCTTTCTGTGAATACTCTTAAGTCCTTTACGTCAGTGTTTGGAAGATGCTCATCTGAAGAGAAGCTATAAATACTTTTTTACAGCAGCAAAGTGTGAGGCCCTGTACTTGAACTGTCTGACCCTTAAAAACATTCACATCTGTGACATCTGAAATCCCAGGTCTTTACAGGCACCAATGCTTTTTTGTGTGAGTCCGGAGGCGGTGGTTCCGTTAGCGACCACCAGAGGGCGCCCCTCGCCTGCTGGTGAAGCCCAGTAAGCTGCATGTTGTATGAAAGGGAGAACGGTTTCTTCTTCCGGGTCAGCGGTGGCAGAGACAGCACCAGCAGCATTGGTGACATCATTCCTGTCTCTCCTGGTGTGTCCAGCCTGCTGCAGAGGAGGAAGGAGCCCTGTCTGGTGGGCAGATACCTTCATCTTCAGACCCTCACAGACCCCAGATCTGCCCCTGCCCCCCTCAGAACCCGATCTGCCCCCCAGGAGGAGGAGAGAGCCTTGATAGGTTTCTGCTCAGGTAGGAGAGCTGCTAACTTACTTGGCTGCAATTTATTAATACATGGATCTTCCTCCTGCTGAGCCTGAGTGGAGGTGAGGCCTGTCCAGTGGTGCGGGGGGGGGGGGGGGAGTGAGGCCTGTCTAGGGGTGCAGAGGAGGCGAGGCCTGTCCAGGGATGCAGAGGTGGTGAGGCCTGTCCGGGGGTGCAGAGGAGGTGAAGCATATCCAGAGGGGTGCAGAGGAGGTGAGGCCTGTCCAGGGTTGCAGGAGGGGAGTGAGGCCTGTCCAGGGGTGCAGAGGAGGAGGGGCCTGTCCAGGGGGTGCAGAGGAGGTGAGGCCTGTCAAGGGGTGCAGAGGAGGTGAGACATATCCAGAGGGGTGCAGATTAGGTGAGGCCTGTCCAGGGTTGCAGGAGGGGAGTGAGGCCTGTCCAGGGGTGCAGAGGAGGAGGGGCCTGTCCAGGGATGCAGAGGTGGTGAGGCCTGTCCGGGGGTGCAGAGGAGGTGAAGCATATCCAGAGGGGTGCAGAGGAGGTGAGGCCTGTCCATGGGTGCAGGCGGGGGAGTGAGGCCTGTCCAGGGGTGCAGAGGAGGTGAGACATATCCAGAGGGGTGCAGAGGAGGAGGGGCCTGTCCCGGGGTCAGAGGAAGTGAGGCCTGTCCAGGGGGTGCAGAGGAGGAGAGTCCTGTCCAGGGGTGTAGAGGAGGAGGGGTCTGTCCATGGGTGCAGGCTGGGGAGTGAGGCCTGTTCAGCGGTGCAGAGGAGGAGGGGCCTGTCCAGGGGTGCAGAGGAGGCAAGGCCTGTCCAGGGGTGCAGAGGAGGAGGGGTCTGTCCAGGGGTGCTGAGGAGGTGAGGCATATCCAGAGGGGTGCAGAGGAGGTGAGGTCTGTCCAACGGTGCAGAGGAGGAGAGGCCTGTCCAGGGGTGCAGGGGGAGAGTGAGGCCTGTCCAGGGGTGCAGAGGATGAGGGGCCTGTCCAGGGGTGCAGAGGAGGTGAGGCCTGTCCAGGGGGTGCAAAGGAGGTGAGGCCTGCCCAGGGGTATAGAGGAGGTGAGGCCTGTCCAGGGGTATAGAGGAGGTGAGGCCTGTCCAGGGGTACAGAGGAGGTGAGGCCTGTCCAGGGGTGCAGAGGAGGAGAGGCCTGTCCAGGGGTGCAGAGGAGGTGAGACCTGTCCAGGTGTATAGAGGAGGGGATGCCTGTCCAGGGGAGCAGAGGGGGTGAGGCCTGTCCAGGGGTGCAGAAGAGGTGAGGTCTGTCCGGAGGAGGAGAGGCCTGTCCAGAGGAGCAGAGGAGGTGAGGCCTGTCCAGGAGAGCAGAGGAGGTGACGCCTGTCCAGGGGGTGCAGAGAAGAGGCCTGTCCAGGGGTGCAGAGGAGGAGAGGTCTGTCCAGGGGTGCAGAGGAGGTGAGGCCTGTCCAGGGGTGCAGAGGAGGAGAGGCCTTCCAGGGGGGTAGAGGAGGTGAGACTTGTCAAAGGGTGCAAAGGAGGTGAGGAATGTTCTTTTCAGGGGGGGTTGCAAAGACGCATGTCAAGAGGTAAAGAGGAGGTGATGCCTCCCCAGGGGGAGGAGAGGAGGTGAGGCCTGTCCTTGGGTGCAGAGGTGATGAGGCCTGCGAAGCTGGTGCAGAAGAGGTGAGGCCTGTTCCGTGGCGGTGCAGAGGAGGAGAGGCCTGTCCAGGGGGCAGAGGAGGAGAGGCCTATCCAGAGGTGTAGAGTAGGAGAGGTCTGTCCAGGGGTGCAGGGGAGGTGAAGCTTGTCCAGGGGTGCAGAGGAGGTGAGGCCTGTCCTGAGGGGTGCAGGGCAGATGCCTGTCCAGGTGGAGCAGAGAAGGCGATGACTGTCCGGGGTTCAGAGGAGATGAAGCATGTCCTGTCCATGGGGTTAGGTGCAGGTGAGGCCTGTCCATGAGTGCAGAGGAGGTGAGGCCCGTCCAGAGGTGCAGAGGAGGAGAGGCCTGTCCAGGGATGCAGAGGAGGATAGGTCTGTCCAGGGGTGCAGGGGAGGTGAAGCCTGTCCAGGGGTGCAGAAGAGGTGAGGCCTGTCCTGTGGTGTGCAGGGGAGATGCCTTCTCCAGGGGGAGCAGAGGATGCAAGGCCTGTCCGGGGTGCAGAGGAGGTGAAGCATATCCTGTTAAATCTGGTAGTAAATATTTGGCACACTCCGAGATGCAAGTAACGCTGAATGGCCAGCCCCACACGAAATACTGGCTGCACACAGAGTTTCCACTACGTGGGATGGGATCGTCCATTCGTAAAATTGATATATAGCAAGGATTTTGACTTCAGGGTGTAATTATAGCTCCCGGGAACTCTGTGCTACATGTACACGTGGGTGGTGATAGGGCTTGTGAAAAGATATTACACCCATTGAATAATTTGTTAAAAACTTAAGTGCCAGGGATCTCGTCAGGAGGCATGTTAAGTACAGCACATACCAACATTATTTATAAAACAAGAAGCGCAAGCAACAAGCCCGGGAGTTGTGCGCGCACACGTGCAAAAAAAAACACGCAAGTGTTGCGCACGAAAGAAGGAGAGGCCAGGGTGCTGAAAGCTGGTGGCTGCGCGCCTGAACGCAAGCGCTAGGCCGTGGTGTGGCAGCACTTTTAAAAGCCCTAACAAAATGTCTCACAGAGCAGCGCATGCGCTGGCTCAGGCAAGACCTAAAAAGGGAAAGTTAACTAATGGCAAGCGGGGAGAAATTATCCCTCAATAGGCGGAGTATCCCCAAGCATATAGATTATTAGATGTCTTGGAGAGACAGCGCATGTACGCTGCCTAGGCAAGACCTAAAAATCACCAACTGATGAGACACCTACAATCAGCCTAATTATTCTAGTGAAAACACATCACATTTCATTTTTAGGTCGAGCCTAGAACAGCACATGCGCTGTTTGCTCGACTTATAGTAAAGGGCATCTCGAAAGTGCTTCCCAGGATTTCATGGCTGGCTACAAGCTTGAGTGCACGTGCGCATGCACGCACAGAACAGCCATCTGTCTCCTCGGTCACGGGTCATTAAATAGCTTTCCTTTCTGCCTCCGTCCGATCACTTTAACTTTCGCTTTCGTGGCTTGGCTTGTTTATACTGGTGGGGTGATGGAAAGCTCCTTATTTGTGTCCTTTGAAAAGCTTGCAATGTCATTGTTTCCCTTGCCTTGGCAAAGTTTGTTTGCATTTTGAAATAACTGTTATTTTATTGCGAAATAATGTCCCCCTCAGCCAAACTTTTGTCTCCTTTTCCCCTCTTTTTTGAAAGGTAAAATAGCTGCCAGGTCCAGCCTCTGTCCCTTGTTGCTGGTGCCAAAGTGAGGTGGCCAATCGTGTCAATCGTGCCACATCCACCAATTGTGTCATGTCTACCACCACCACGTTCACCACTACCACATCCACCACCATGTCCACCACCACCACGTCCATCACCACCATGTCCACCACCACCACCGTAAACCACAACCACCATGTCCACCACCACCCCCACATCCACCACTAGCACGTCCACCACCAGCACATCCACCACCACCACATCCACCACCATGTCCACCACCACGTCCATCACCACATCCACCAACACATCCACAACCACCACCATGTCCACCACCACCACCACCATGTCCACCACCACCCCCATCATGTCCACCATTAGCATGTCAACCATCACCACCACATCCACCACCACCACCATGTCCTCCACCACGTCGACCACTGCCACCACATCCACCAACACCACATCTACTACCACTACCACCACCACCACTACCACCACAAATACTACCACCATCACATCCACCACCACCACGTCCACCAGCACCACCACCACCACCATGTCCACCAGCACCCCCACCACCACCACGTCCACCACTAACACGTCACCCACCACCATGTCCACCACGTTCACCACCACCACGTCCACCACCACATCCCCCACCACCACCACGTCCACCACCACCACCACGTCCACCACCACCATGTCCACCACCATCACCACCTCCATCACCACCACGTCCACAACCACCATGTCCACCCTGTCCACCACCACACCCACCACCACATCCACCACCACGTCCACCACCACGTCCATCATCACATCCACCACCATTTCCACCACCACATCCACAACCACTACCATGTCCACCACCACCACCACCACCATGTCCACCACAACCCCCACCATGTCCACCATTAGCATGTCAACCATCACCACCACATCCACCACCATGTCCTCCACCACGTCGACCACCGCCACCACATCCACCAACACCACATCTACTACCACTACCACCACCACCACTACCACCACAAATACTACCACCATCACATCCACCACCACCACGTCCACCAGCACCACCACCACCACCATGTCCACCAGCACCCCCACCACCACCATGTCCACCACTAACACGTCACCCACCACTATGTCCACCACGTTCACCACCACCACGTCCACCACATCCCCCACCACCACCACATCCACCAACACCACGTCCACCACCACCACCACCACATCCACCACCACCATGTCCACCACCACCATGTCCACCACCACCATGTCCACCACATTCACCACCATGTCCACCACCATCACCACCTCCATCACCACCACGTCCACAACCACCATGTCCACCCTGTCCACCACCACGTCCACCACCACCACACCCACCAACACATCCACCACCACTACATCCACCACCACCATGTCCACCCCCACCGCGTCCATCACCTAACCCTCCACCTCCACCACCACCACGTCCACCACCATCACCACTACCACCACCACCACCACCACCATCAGGTGCACCACCCCCACATCCACCACCGCGTCCACCACCACCGCGTCCATCACCACTGCGTCCAACACCACCGCGTCCATCACCACCACGTCCACCACCACATTCACCACCACATCCACCACCACCACATCCACCACCACAATGTCCACCACATCCACCACCACGTCCACCACCACCATGACCACCACCTCCTCCACCACCACCACATCCACCACCACTGCGTCCACCACCACCATGTCCACCACATCCACCACCACCATGTCCACCACTACCATGTCCACCACCACGTTCACCACCACATCTACCACCACTACATCCACCACCACCATGTCCACCATGTCCACTACCACCACCCTCCACCACCACCATGTCCACCACCACCACACCCACCGCCACTACCACCACCACCAAGTCCACCACCGCCATGTCCACCACGTCCACCACCACCATGTTGACCATCATCACGTCCACCACCACCACGTCCACCACCACCACATCCATGTCCTCCACCACTACATCCACCACTACCATGTTCACCACTAACACCACCACATCCACCACCACCACATCCACCACCACCACATCTACCACCAACATCACGTCCACCACCACATCCACCACCACTACGTCCACCACCATCACATCCACCAACACCACGTCCACCACCACGTCCACCACTACCATGTCCACCACCACCCCGTCCACCACCACCTTCACATCCACCACCACCATGTCCACCACCACCACCACGTGCGCCACCACCACATCCACCACGTTCACCACCACCATGGTCACCAAAACCACACCCACCTCCACCACCACCACGTCCACCACCACCACACCCACCACCACCACGTCCACCACCATCACATCCACTACCACCACCATGTACACCACCACGTCCACCACCACCACGTCCACTACTACCACATCCACCACCACCACGTCCACCACCATCACATCCACCACCACCACATCCACCACTACCACGTCCACCACCACCATGTCCACCACCACGTCCACCACCACTATGTCCACCACCACTGCTTCCACCACGTCCACCACTACGGCGTCCACCACCACCATCACATCTACCACCATCACGTCCACCACCACCATGTCCACCACATCCACCACCATCATGTCCACCACCACCACCATGTCCACCACCACCACGTCCACCACGACCATGTCCACCACAACCACATCCACTAACAATATCACATCCACCACCACATCCACCACTACATCCACCACTACATCCACCACCACATCCACCACCACCACATCCACCACCTCCATATCCATCCTCACTACATCCGCCACCACCATGTCCACCACATCCACCACCACGTCCACCACCACCACCTCGTCAATTACCACCACGTCCACAACCGCCATATCCATCCTCACTACATCCGCCACCACCATGTCCACCACATCCACCACCACGTCCACCACCACCACCTCATCAATTACCACCACGCCCACAACCACCACGTCCACCACCACCATGTCTACCACCACCATGTCCACCACATTGTCCACCACCACCCCCGCCACCACCATGTCCACCACCATCATATCTACCACCACCATGTCCACCACCACCACGTCCACCACCACCATGTCCACCACCACCACCATGTCCACCACCACCGTATCCACCACCACCATGTCCACCACCATAATTTCCTATGCAATGAATAACGTTAACAGATTTTTCAGTGGCGCATCTGCAGAAAAATCCTCTTCCTGTTGGAAATTAAGAGAAACTTAACCCCTCACCCAAACAATACATTTACAAAAAAAATGGACTGAATGAGAGCCAGGGCCTGCTGCCTTAGTGCTCCAGTAATATTACACCTGGCGGCCAAGAAACCAAGCGCGTAGAAGCCCTGAGAGCACGGCCGCCGCGCCGCAGATGCACGCACCGCGGCGGCCTTCTGTGGGTTCTGCCCCGGTAGCTTGCGTGGTTTAATGTAACTGGCGAATGGCTTTGAATAGATCCCACTGGCTTCCCAGGGGCGGGATACACTTACAGGGACAGATTTAATCTTCCATGAAAAATCAGTGGGATGCCAGTGGAGCATGGGACAAAGAGGCGCAAGCGCTTTATAGCCGCTGCCAAAGCTACCGCTGGACACGACTTCTCCAAACAGTATCTGTCCATCTTCACCTTTGACCCAGTAATGCACACCAGAACCGGAGTCCTCAAGGACAACTGTGGCAATCAAACCACACACACAGGTATCTAGGTAATCCACAGGATTGGTTCTGTTGTGGGGTGGGAAGGGGGAATTCCATAAATCTAATGCCATTTGAATATAATTACATTGGGGACGTTACTATAAGGACAATAGTACTTCAAGGAAGTAAGCGGGCACCGAGGCATTTATGCCACACACATGTTTATTTGTTGACAGGAAAATACACTATGCAAAATGTTTCAGTAACTGACAGCTTTTGGTTAAACCTGGGCAGAATCATTCATATTCAAACTTTGTTGACAACAAATTCGAACTGTATGGTTGTGTGTACAGCACCCTAGGCCATAAGGGCCCACACAAAAGCTTCAAATTTAGGTTTTCTAATGTTACTAAAAAGACCATGAGACGGAAGATAACAAGCATTTGCAAAGCAACAGGTCGCGCATTTACACAAGTTTAAGCTATTGGGATTGTAAATGACAAAGCATTTTATTTATGTTTTGAAAACCAAAACATAAATAAAAGGCATTGTCATTTACAATGCCAATAGCTCAAACTTGCGTAAATGCGAGACAAAGTGCTTTGCAAATGCTTGTTCCAGTTTGTTGTGTGTCCAAACACCCATTTGGTAGGTAGTAGCAGGCATACCCCAACTGCCTGGTTTTTAGTAAACATCAAATGAATCGCTAGTGGGCTGCCAACTATCAGGACCGCACTGAGATAGAGAATATTTACGGGCACCAAAATCAAAATGCTCACCATTAGTGAATAGCTGAAGAAGTGGCATCTATAAGCTAACTGTAATGCACAGCTATCATGCAAAAGGAAAATAATACTAGACTACTGCCTAGAACATCTGTGCAACGCAGTAAAAAAAAGTACATAGATATGCAAGTCAGATTCAGAGAGGACTATATTCATTCTATATCATGCATTACAATATTTTAGCTTTCTCCCACTGGAAACTTGCTCTGCCCAATAAAAGTTAATGTTAACATGTTCCCGCACGTTTCATTAAAACTCTCCCACATTGTTGTACCAAAATACATTTAAGCCTTCTTTATTTATGTACATGAGGGTATACACTGCTCATGTGCGTGCTTATAATATGTGAATCATGGTTCATTGCCATTAAAGAGAGGCATAATAGACTTGCAATGTCCCTCTCTGTGACGTTACTGCACACTGCCTATGCTACTTTGCAAACCGTGCCCCTCTAAAACCTATTTTTTGTTTTGTTTAGGGCTCGCGCCCCCTGTACTCTGCATTTTCGTACTTGCGGTTTGCTGTTTTCAGTATCTGTATAGACTTAAATATACAAAAGTGATGTTATTACAAGCCTTAAAATAGCAAATGTGTCACAAATTGTGGCTTAAGTGAGGACGGAGGGGCAGGAGACTGATTAGTTAAGTGGTAAATTAATAAACCAGCCTCGTCACACTCACACTTCCTTGAAGACTTGACGAGTCTGTCTGCTCTGACACTTCTGGAAAGTTAGGGAAGGATTAGCAGAATGAGCAGCTTCTACTCCCATGGGACCAACGAGAGCAAAGGAGATACAGTGGCCCCGGCTCAACCCGACCCCTTTTTGAAGAACATGGAAATACATATGTAGCTAGGGCGGTTGCCAGGTCGGATCAAGATCAGTGATACACAAAGTATGGCACGGGGGCCGCATAAGGCACTCCAGGTCTTTACATGCGGACCCCTGGTGAGCAGCAGCAAAGGACTGCCTTTTACTTGATTCAGAATTAACATGAAAAAGAAACTTACAAATACAGCAAACACTTATTTACAGGTTAATTGCAGTTAGGAAAATGAGGTAACTAGGCCTTTAACTTTAGGAACACCTTCATTCTTAAAGGCAGCCACTAGATATACATGCTTTGTTTCCCTACCCCAGCTTTACACCCCGCTGGCATCAGTGCGGCCCTCGGTCACACCATAGACCAAACTTTGCGGCCTCCGGGAAAATGTTTATGAGTACCCGTGACCTAGATCAACAAAAGGCGGAAGTAGTTAGACTCGAGGACGAAACAGAAGCATGCATCTCTAAAAGGCACAAACAGGAACCAATGAAAACAAGCATTGGCATAGCCAATAGGTCTTGCCTTTGGGACCTTATAAGTGTTTAGCCATGCAACAGTTGATGTTGTTGCACCAAGGATATTGTGCTGGATAACTAAACACTTATAAGGTCCCAAAGGCGAGACCTACTGGCTAATGCCAATGCTTGTTTACCTGATGGGCATTGGCTGACCGCTACCTGGTTACTGAGGCCCTAGTGAGGTTGAGACATATTTGGGGGAGTTTTAGCCTTATCAGATGATGCTGTACACGCCCAGCCTAGGTGCAATGAGGCGCAGTCGGTGCTGACTGGGAGTGCGTTCTTTCACTTTCAATTGACGTGACTGCCCCCCTTTACTCTGGTGAAAGCCAAAAACGGAATTCAAGTCGATCTTCTCATCACACAGACTTTTCAGGAGAAAAAAATGTCAATGTTTACTGAGGCCTTCAAAAGAGTAACCCAACTCCATCAATGAGGGTCAATGAGCATTGTTGATACAAAATAATCTTTGATCGATGCAGACAACAACAACAAACATGAATCCCGTATAGCAGGCTCGAGACCCTCCCAGCACCAGACAATCTTTGTATCTCATGTCCTCACCTGGGGTTTCATACGGGGTCTGTGCTCCCTGCTGTGGGTCATGACCTCACCTGGGGTTTCATACAGGGCCTGTGCTCCCTGCTGTGCTCGGATGTTCTACTCCGGCCCTGCTGAGACTGAGGCCAGGACTGAACCATGATCGCGGGGTTAACTGCGCATGCGCTGAGGACAGGCACTGCCTCCCGCCACGGAGCACGAGGTGCCTCGTGCCACAGCACATGCTGAGATTTATGTGCAAAGGTCCTCGGGTTGGCTCCTCTATGTGGAGGGGGGGGTAAGTGTCTTTCCTCTGCGCAGGCGCACTGAAACTGAGATATCTGTCCAGGGCAGTTCACAGGGCACAGGCTGCATTCCGTGCAAGGTCCTATCTCGGCGATAGGAAGTAGTGTCTTCGCCCGCACGTGCACAGCTATGACCCGCGGTGCTGCGCGTGCACAGCCGTGAGACGCCTTGTTTGTTCACGCGCGTAGATGGGGTCAAGCCCTGAATCAGCTGCGCTTAACCCGGAATAACAACAACCACCGAAGAGAGACTGAAGTCAGAGGTATCCGAGGAGGCAAAGGTTTGATTCAAACCAGAAAGCGCTTGGAGACACTTGCACAAGACAACAGAGGCCGCACGAGCCTCTGGGCAGGAGAGGTATTAATAATAGGATTGCAGCATTTGTGGCCGTGAGCTCAACCGGGTGCAGAAAGGATGCTCTGCAGCCACAGTGTGCGTCACAAGGTTACAAGTCGATGGGTTTAAAGCAGAGATTCAGGGCATGAATTCATTTCATTTGATGTAAGCACCGTGAAGAAATGATGCTTTGTGTTTATTAGCAGGTAAATGTGCGTGCTTTCTACAGAGGAATAGTATTTGTATCTGTTCACAGGCTTCTTTCATAGTGTCATACGCAGAGATTTAAGTAGGACCGGTCTCTCTCTAGCAGGACCACCCTTCACTATGTATGTCAATTCAAAGAGACTCCTTATAATTCTTTCACAGTCTCATAATTTCAGAAATGATGCTTTGTGTTTATTAGCAGGTAAACATGCGCACTTTCTACAGAGGAATAGTATTTGTATCTGTTCACAGGCTTCTTTCATATTGTCATACGCAGGGCTTTAAGTGGGATGAGTCCTTTTTAAAAGCTGGTGCTGAGACGGGTCTCTATCTTGCAGGACCACCCTTCACTATTTGTCAATTCAAAGAGACTCCTTATAGTACTTTCACAGTTTCATCATTTCAGACGTGAAGCATTTTCAATATTCTAAACAATGTAGCCATAGTCGTTGATTTTTTATCTGATGCATCTAGGGTGACTAACTAGCATGAGTTCATATTCAGGACACTGAGGGTAAACATTCAGGGCAATGGGCTGTATAGTGCTTTCCAGACTCTGAACTGTTTCATACATTTGTGACTTAAGAAAAGAAAGTGCATTCAAATCGGATCTGTACAGTCCCCGCAGCGCCATAGTGCACTCTCAATGAACTGGGAAAGTGAAGCCTGCCAGAAATGAAATACGTCACACAAGACATACAGACACTTAGCACTTTCACATTCTTCTGCTCGTGTTCTCTTCTTTGTAACTTACACCCCTGATAACTAGTGTTCTTCCCTGCATAGCACTGCACACGTTACCTTTCATTATTTGCCTTTCTCAAACAAGTCATAACACTTTTTCAAAGTTACTTTAAATTATATTGCAGAACTGCTCACCAAGCTAAAACTTTTTTAAAATTACTAATCAGATACGAGAAACCTAATGCATTTACCAATGCTTGTTTACATTGTACTACAGTTAATTAGATATTCAACATACATTAACAAACATTGTCATAGCCAATAGGTCTCGCCTTTGGGACCTTGATGCTGTTGCACCAAGGATATTGTGCTGCATAACTAAATAGTTATAAGATCCAAAAAGCGAGACCTATTGGCTATGCCAAGGCTTGTTTTGCTTTGGTCACCTTGAGTGGGCCAGGTATGCCCAGACGTGGGTCCCACACTATCCATGCCACTAGAGTCAAGTTATCCTGGCTGATGAGGCCTGAAAGCCCGAAACCGGTCCTAGGATGCTTGTTTCCAGTTCAGAGAGGACCTGGCCTGGCAGTTCGAGCTGGACTGTTCCAATTGGGTGCAGGGTCAAGATTGATTTGCATATGGCTGGGTCCAAACTAGAATGGCATGGTGAGCAAAAAAAATGGATTTAGGCCCAGACCCATCAGTGAGCCTGCCTAAAGATATAATGTTCTTGAAATCCAACACTCTCAAGATTCTCGAGGCAGTGCAAATGGAATAGTTAATGAACCAGAAACCGGAACAGAAACTGAGGAAGCTGGAGAAGGAATAAAAGACTTTGATGCACAAGACAACCCACTGAGAGATGGTCCGTTTGTGCACGCCCGTCCCTTCTTAATGCCCACTTAGCCAACAAAAAGTTGGTTGTCCACCCGGAACTGTTGTGCACGGTTCAGGTAAAAAGAAAGTGCACGCTTTGGGTCCAGACGGTGGAGTCTCTCTTCCTCTTTCGAAGGATGCGGAGGTGGAAAGAAGGTGGGCAAGGTAATGGTCTGTGCGATATGAAAGGCAGTAACCACCTTGGGTAGAAAAGAAGGACGAGTCCTCAGAACAACTTTGTCCAGATGGATGGAGAGGAAAGGAGGCTTAGAGGAAAGAGCCTGGAGCACACTCACTCTTCTGGCAGAGGTGATGCCAACCAGGAAAGCAGTTTTGAGAGTCAGAAGACGAAGAGGACAGTTGTGGAGTGGCTCAAACGGAGCACACATCAGATAGGTTAATACTAGATTCAAGTCCCACTGGGGCATTACGAAAGGAACAGGAGAAAGCATGTTAGTAATGCCTTTCAAAGAACCTACTTACAACGGGGGACTTAAAGAGAGAAGGCTGATCAGGAAGTCTCAAGAAGGCTGAAAAAGCTGAAAGATATCCCTTGATGGTGCCCAGAGTAGAGCCCTGCTGGGTCAGGGAAGAAAAAAAAGGAGAACCTCAGAAAGAAGGGCGGAAAGGGGATCCACAGCCTTTGCTGTTGACCATGCCACAAATTTGTTCCACCTGCAGGCGTATACCGTTTTTGTGGCGAGACGCCTGGCTGCCAGAATGACATCACAGACTTCAGGAGGCAAGTCAAATGGCATCAACTGCCGCTGCTCAATCTCCACGATGGAGGTGGAGGCTGGACAGGTTCGGATAGAGGACCATCCCCTGCTGCTGCGACAGAAGGTCTGTAGCAACCCCCTTCCCTGCCTAGCCTTTCCTCACGACCAACGCATAAACACACAACACACACACAACCACACACACACACAACCACACACACAGCCATACACACACAACCAATCCTACAACCTCACACAACCACAACCACACACACAACCACACACACACAACCACACCCACAACCACACACACAACCACACCCACAACCTTACACAACCACAACCACACACAACCACACCCACAACCTTACACAACCGCAACCACACACACAACCACACACACAACTACACACACAAACACACACCCACAACCCTAAAAATCTTTTTTTCCTCACCAATTAAAAATGTCAGTGTGCTTTTAGGTCTCGCTGAGTCAGCGCGCATGCACTGCTTGGAGAGACTTTAGTAAGTGAGTTTTGAAAATGCTACAGACTGGCTACAGCCTTGCGTTCACGCGGGCATGCACACGCTGCAGCCGCCATCTGTCTCCTCAGTCACGGGTCATTAAGTTGCTTGTTCCTTTCTTTCATGGCTCAGTAAACCTTACAGCACACTCCTCCACCACCTCCCACGCTGCCCTCCTCCTCTGTTCAAACCCCCTTCCCTGCCTAGCCTTTCGTCACAACCAACACATAAACACACAACACACACACCAACATACCCACACACACAGCCACACAAACACACAACCACACACACCCACAACCACACCCACAACCACACACAACCCCACACACACACTCACACACCCAACCACACTCACACACATAACCACACTCACACACAAACAACCATACCCATAACCACACCCACACACACAACCATACCCACACACAACCACACCCATAACCACACACACAACCATACCCACACACAAGCACACCCACAACCTTACACAACGACAACCACACACACACAACCACACATACACACACACACAACCACACAACCACACCCACAACCACACCCACAGCCTTACACAACCACATATAACCACACACACACAACCACACTCACACACACACAACCACACCCCCAACCACACAACCACACACACAACCACACAAACAACCACACACACAACCACATCCACACACAACCGCACACACAACCTTACACAATCACAACCACATACAACCACACCCACAACCACACACCCACAACCACACACACACACAAACACACACACAACCACACACAATCACACACACACACAACCACACCCACACACAACCACACACACAACCACACACACAACTACACCCACAACCACACCCACACAACAAATACACACACACCACACACAACCACACACAACCACATCCACACACAACCACACTCAACCACACACACCCACACATAACCACACATACAACCACACACAACCACACCCACACACACAACCACAAATACACACACAACCACACACACACACAACCACAAACAACACACAACCACAACCACACCCAACCACAGGGGTGCTGTAGAGTGGTGCTGTAGTGTGGTGCTGTAGATTGGTGCTGTAGAATTGCTGTAGAGTGGTGCTGCACAGTGGTGTTGTACAGTGGTACTGTACAGTGGTGCTGCAGAGGGGTGCTACAGAGTGGTGGTTTATATTGGAGTTGTTTAGGGGTACTGTTGAGTGGTGCTGCAGAGTGGTGCTGCAGTGTGGTGCTGTACAGTGGTGCTGCAGAGTGGTGGTTTAGATTGGTGCTGTAAAGGGGTGCTGCAGAGTGGTGCTGCAGAGTGGTGCTATACAGTGATGCTGCAGAGTGGTTGTCGTGCAGGCCTCATCCAGACCCGCTAGTGCAAGGTGTTCACCCTTCTCTGCACGAAGTCTTCAGACCAAATTGAAAGAAGTTGGCACAGAAACTGGAAATAGAAAACGTAACATTTATTACACCTCATGAGTTGGTGCTACGGTTCAAACAATACCCTTCGGCATTGCAAGAAGTAGCACTACGAGTTAAGAACGTGTTGTTTATTTATACCCACTCAGGGGCTCAAAAGAAGGTGGTACAAAGCACAAGAGCACATTTTATGTACATATAAGGTAATAACGAAAGGCACAATCGATCAGTGGGAGGAGCTAACAGTCTTGAGGGTTCGGCTAACACATTCCAATCTAAAGCTAATCACTACCAGATGTGAACCCTAATGGTCAGCGGCAAAAACAAGGGGATGCTAACACTGATAATTTCAATTATACCTCCCTCCATTAACACGTTTCTTTCCTATCCATAAACGGTCACGGTAACAACTGACCGGCCGTTTTGTTTTGTCTCCTGGGCAAGGAGAACCCAAATGATGTGAAAGAGGGCGGTACAGTGTGGCTTCTGATGGGAATTTTTCCCTATGCCCTTGAGTCTCAACTCGGTCATTACACCTAGTCCGCACTGTCTGTTCCCACTTTTTTGATATCTGTATGGTGTCGGGGTTGGTGCCCACAGTGAATGACATAATTGTTTTGACCTCTAGGTACCCTTTGTGTGTTCAGATATATGGTTTTGGGCATGTACCTAGTGTTAGTCATTAAACTCGCAGTTGGACCCTTCAATAAATGTGTTTGGTCTATGATGCTAATAATAGCCTGTTGCTGGGCAGATTCAAGTGCCATGGACAAGAAGGTAAGACAGAGCACATGGTCGCCACGAGGTAGCATGTGGCAGTCAAAATGGCTGCCATGAATACAAAATGGAGTCCGTTAAATGTCAAGATAACGGCTAGAACTAAGATGTCTTTCGCTAAGGCTGAATCTAATCGCTGTTAAATTACAACAGAGTGGTTTAGATTGGTACTGTAAAGGGGTACTGTAGAGTGGTGATGCAGAGTGGTGCTGTACAGTGGTGCTGCAGAGTGCTGCTGTACAGTGGTGCTGCAGAGTGGTGCTGCAGAGTGGTGCTGCAGTGTGGTGCTGTACAGTGGTGCTGCAGAGTGGTGGTTTAGATTGGTACTGTAAAGGGGTACTGTAGAGTGGTGATGCAGAGTGGTGCTGTACAGTGGTGCTGCAGAGTGCTGCTGTACAGTGGTGCTGCAGAGTGCTGCTGTACAGTGGTGCTGCAGAGTGCTGCTGTACAGTGGTGCTGCAGAGTGCTGCTGTACAGTGGTGCTGCAGAGTGCTGCTGTACAGTGGTGCTGCAGAGTGCTGCTGTACAGCGAGTGAGGAGCGTGAAGGTGATCCTCTTGTTGACCGGGAGCCAGTGCAGGTTTCTCAGGTGGGCGGTGATGTGGCTGTTGCGAGGGAGTCCGATGTTGAGGCGTGCAGAGGCGTTTTGTCGGCATTGGAGTCTCTTCTGGAGTGTGGCCATGGTTCCTGCGTAGTGGGCGTTGCCATAGTCCAGCTTGCTGCTGACTATTGCTTGGGTGACCGTCCTTCTGGTTTTGGTAGGGATCCATCTGTAGATCTTTCAGAGCATACCAAGGGTGTTGAAGCAGGAAGAGGAAACAGCATTAACTTGCTGGGCCATAGAGAGCGCGGAGTCCACAATGAACCCCAGGTTGCATGTGATGTTGGTGGGTATCAGGGCAGCTCCCAGCATAGCCGGCCACCAGGAGTCATCCCATGCGGAGGGGGTGGATATGAGGATGAGGACCTCTGTCTTGTCCAAATTCAGTTTCAGCTGGCTAGTCTTCATCCAGTCTGCAACAGCCTTCATTCCCTTTTGGAGGTCGGATTGGCGGTGGTCAGGTCCTTGGTGAGGGAGAGGATCCGCTGGGTATAGTCGGCGTACGAGATGATGTTGAGGTGGTGTGCTCGGATGATGTTGGCGAGCGGTGCCATGTAGATATTGAAAAGGGTAGGGCTGAGGGATGATCCTTGGGGTACGCCGCAGGTGATCGTGGTGGCTTTGGATCGGAAAGGGGGAGGCGGACTCTCTGGGTTCTTCCGGTGAGGAAAGAGGTGATAAAAGTAAATAGCAGTATAAGCACATTGAACAAAATAAATAGTTCCACCATCTTTCTAAAACAAAGTACATATGCCAGCATATAAAAACTGTATCAGGCGTTTCCCTACGATGCTTTCCTGTGTGTGTGTGTGTGTGTGCGTGCGTGTATGTGTGTGTGTGTCTCTGTCCCCCATTCCCTGGAGGGAGAGTTTGTAGCTCCCCATTGTAGAAGAGTCGGTCAAGAAGGAGCTCACTGCATTGAATAATTTCTTGGTGTGCACTTTTTATTAGTATTACAGGAAATCACAATGTTTGATTGTCTCTGTTATATTCTTCTTTCCCACAGGGTCTTCCACTTCAGTCCCTTAGGTGAGCCTTAAGTAAGCCTCGGCCGCCGTCATCCCTTGGACCGAAGGAAAAGGCTCAGGTAAGTGTTTTTGCTTTATGGTTTAGTCAAGAGAGGATGTGAGGGATAAATAATAGCTATGCATAAGTGTGAAGGGAGAGGGTAGAGGTTGGAGTAACCAAAAGAAAAATAGTAGCGAATGATTTCTGCTTTTGTCTTTCTTTTCCGTCTCACTTATTTCCTTTACCCTGGGTCCCTTTCACCCCTCTGCCTCTCCGCCCGTCCCTCTCTGACTCACCCCTTTTCCAAAAGCCCCGTAGACTCCCAGGCTCCTGGAAGAGCAAAGTCTCTCCGGGGCCATGGCGTGCTGACGAGTCAAATTTCGAGATGGCATTGACTGCTCAGAAGTATATACAAAAACGAATGGAACCATCCGGTTTCAGAACTGTGACAATGGGGAGGACCAGTTACTGCTGGAAGGTTTTATGACTCCTAGTTGTAACATGCTCTCTATTGCGGCAGGAACCGCGTCCCGCCTAACGCCTGGTATTCTGTAGGGGCGTTGTTTTATTACTTTATTTGGTGGGGTAACAATGGCATGCTCGACTATTGTTGATTTTCCCAGGAGGTCGGAAAAGATGGAGGAGAAGGACTCTAAGAGGGCCTGAAGAGACACTTTTTGTTCCTCTGTTAGATGTTCGTTTATGGGCAATTGAGTCACTGTTGAATGAATGGGTTTTGAGTCAGACAACACGTAATGGGTGTCTTTGGGGAGGGGTCCCAACCATTTCTTTAGTAGATTTATGTGGTATATCTAGGTTTTGGTTGAGGAAAGGCGTAATTGGTAAGTAGTGAGGACTATCCTATCAACAACTTCATGGTCCCTTCCATTCTGCCCTTGTTTGGCGAATAGAGGTAGGTTGGAGTAGGAGCACCTAGTCATGGACTTGTAACTGCTGTCACCTCTTTCCTTTATTGCAAGACATCTGCTAGCTTCTTTGAGCTTTTTCTAGGTTGTCGTGAGCCAAATCTCACAGTTTCTGTATGCTGTTTCTTAGGCTTTGGGTGTATTCTAGAAGGTGTTGTGTGTCTTCTTGTTTCTCTTGTTCCCACGCTTCTCTTGTCATTTCTAGCAAGGTTTGTGGCTGTCTCCCGTAAAGATATTCAAAGGGAGAACAACCCAAGATTCTCTAAACCAGGCTTCTAATACCAAAGAGGGCGAGGGGCAACAACATGTCCCATTCTTTCCCTTCGGTGGTTAGCATTTTCTTCATGGTTTGCTCTAAGGTGGCATTATATCGCTCGCACAGACCATCTGTCTGAGGGTGATAGGACGATGTTCTTATTTGGGTAATATTCAAGGTTTTACAAACTTGTTTCATTAAACGAGAAGCAAAGGGGGTTCCCTGGTTTGTCAAAATCTCTGTGGGAAATCCTACCCTCGAAAACAGTTCTAGTAACTTTTCACAAATTTTTTTTCGTGCTTGGTGTTCAGAGGGGAAATGATTCTGGGTATCGAGTTGCGTAATCGAAAATAACCAGTATACAGATACATAATTTTTCCGATTTTGGGAGAGGACCCAGTAAATCCATACTTATCCTCTCAAAGGGGTTATCGATGATTGCTAGAGGTTGTAAGGGAACGGCAGGGGTTTTTTGGGGGCCTTCTTCTGACATATTTCACACACCCTGCAGTATTTATCTACATTGGCGAATATCCCTGGCCAATAAAAATATCTCAACACAGTCTGGATTATTTTTTCAGGCCCACTGTGACCTGCTAGAATGTGTGACTGGGCAAAAAATATTTGATCGCAAAATCTCTGGAGAACCACTAACTGTGGGGGATCATCTTTTTTTCCTATCCTGTATATTAAATTGTTTTTGAGGATGAATGAGGGGAATGAGGACGGCATCACTGGGTTCTGCGCTTGTTGCCAGGCATTCTGGCTGGTGGGATCTTTGAAATGGGCATACTGAAATGACCAGTCCGAAAGCCAAGGGGCTTGTGTGAGCAGAGTACAAGGGGGTGTAGAAGTCTCCCTCAGTGTGCTTTTGAGCAACAAGATGAATTCTGGATAGTCTGTGTCCAAAATTAGTTGTTCGGATAGGTTGTCCAATACACCTACCCAGTAGAGTACTGTCATTGGGTAACTTGATGGGGATTTCGCCTATTGGATAGGTTCTGATGTCTCCATGAACGCAGCAGAGGAGTGTCTTTTTCTCCTGGCCAGTGCTTAATTTGTGCCGGTGCTTTCAGGTGCTAAGCACAAGCACCTATTTCTCAGGGCCGGGTCTATAGAATTGAGAGTCATGGGTATGCTCCAAAGCCTGAGGAGTGTTGCAGGTGCCGACTTTTTTATGGTGAAGCTTTGTTCATTGTTCGAGGCTCGATCTGAGTTGGTCAGCTGCAGAGCAAGTAATGAAGCGGTGAGGGGGGCTGTGGTTGGAGGCAGCTTCAAGGCTCTGCAGGGACAGGGAGGCCTCAGTGCAGATGGATCAGGCAGGGCTCGGCACAAATCGACTTCCGGGCCACTCCTGTCAACGTGAAAGCTGGTTGCTTCTCCCCATCCAATCCCCCGTGTCTGGCCGCGAAAGAATCCTCCGGAAAAGAGGAGGAATAGTTGAGTTCGATGAGAGGACGTGGAGCAAGCAGAGGAAGTGGCAGAGGGAACCGTTGAGAATCCCCTAAAAACTTCTGGCAAGAGAGCACTGGGTAAAAGGTCAGATCAGTTGGAGGTGAGAGATTTAAGACAAGTAATGTTAGTACCAGAAGTGGATACACCCTAAGAACAAACAAATATCTGATGATCAGTCTTCCTTGTAAAATAGGGTCCATGTTAAATACATTTTCAGTTTTCTCCAAGGTGAAACATTGAAACCTCTTTGCTTACAAAAGTGCAGATTGCTGCTGGGTTATTATGGTAGGAATATAAACAACTGTAATTAGCAGAAAGTCAAATGCCATATTTTCTGTACGCATTAGGAAAAATGTTGCAAAGAGTCAGGGATAGAAAGAGTGCTGGGAGCTAGGGGGGTGTGTTTTCTTGAGCAAAAGGTAAAAAAGTCCTCTTGCCAGATCCTAACTAATATAGAAGTAGTCTCTTCCAAGAGCCTGGTGTTCCCCCGAAAGATCTGTTTCTGAATTTTATAAAAAGAAAAAGGCGCACACAGACCAGTCCAAGCCCAGCGTTTCTAACTGCCACCCTCAGCTAGTCATGCCAGTCATTCTCCGAAGAGGCAGTTTGCCCTTAGGCCCAATGTGGTGCGCGCTCTGTCAGAGATGGTGCTTGGCGCTGGCGGAGGCAAACGTGTGTGCCGAGGACTCCAGTCTGCCTTTCACAATCGCTTATACTCTGTGCACACGGGGGCTCTGCAGGACCCGGGCTTCACAGGACAGTGCAATGAGTGCACTGCCAGTCATTCATGCTGCAATGACAAGCATTATTAACACGCCACCATGGCCACCACAGGAATGTGCATCCCACAGAGAGCAGCGTTACACTCTGGAACAAGCTCCACACAGGCACAGCCCACCCTCTCAATCACACTCTCACCTCCTAGGTCCAGTGACTCCTCAGCGAGGAGCTGGTACAGAGTTATGATTCTGTTGTGGTGACACGGAGGGATGTATGTGTCTCAGTTGTATCAAAGGACCTAACAGAGTGTTTATTTAGGATTTTACTTGCAGGGGCTGATCTTAGGACTACTTTCTTGGTTTGGAATTAACCAGGAACGTTGTTTCCATTGATGCAGCAGGTGCAGTAGCACTGAGCCTCATTCAGCTGGCCTACTGCTGTTGTTTACAATCCAAACAGCAGCTAGGAGTGGGTGTGGGTAGGGGCATTTTCTGCTTTGCAATAGGGTCCATGACACACTGGCTACGCTATTGGAACAAAATGTTCTAAAATCACATCTTGGCTTCCCATTCCAAAAAGATAGTACCCTGATCACGCTACTCAACCTCTGTGTCCCACTTCTGTTTGCCATGGCCAGGAGTCATACACTTTGCTCTCCCGCTTTACCTTTTTGCACCGACATTTGCACTTCTGCCTGATATGCAAAAACAGCTATTTACTGAATGATGTGTGAACATTGAAGTTTGCAATGGTTAACAGGTTCAAAAGATATTGATTACACTGTGGGCAATATATAGACATGTTAGAGGAAAACTCTATTGCATCAGTAACAAACTGCGTAATTTGGACACAAGAACAGAAGATTGACCAATCTTGGCAAGAGAAAAAAAGTTAATCTCACAGACGTTGATTTTTTTGAAACCTTACCAGCTATGTTCCTTTAAAAAATTCACAATTCATTGGCAAAAGAAAGTGAAAAGGACGGAGTACAGTTTGTGCGTATTAGGCAAAAACTAAGTTAACATTCTGGCCATTTCAATAAATAAACACTTAAGCTTGACTTCACACCTGGCTTGACACACAAAATCATAATCACTAGCTTTTTGTAATCATTAAGACCGCAACTCGGCACTTAAAAAAAATATATCTTTAAGAAACTGAGTATAGAAGTTAATATTTCATCAATAAAAGCATTGGTACCATATCTTGGCTTTAATATTTGCTAAGTGTTGGCGTGTTTCAAGAAAGATACACAGCAGGTTTTGTGTTTACATCCTGGCAGCCACGCCAGCCTCCATCACCGCTGAAGACTCCTTGGCAATAGGTTGGCGGTCACTTACCCATCAAACAATCTTCCCACACAACTCAACCTTCGGTTATACACAGAACCAGGCACACTGCAGCCTCGTTCCCATATATTAATATTATGTTATGTTTTATTTATTTATTTATTTAAGCTTATATCGCGCACAGCTACCCACAATGGGTTTCCCGGCGCTAGGGATAGACTGTAGAAGAAAGGAGGAAGTTTCACCTAGCTTGAGCCACAGCAGACTATTGGGCACATTGAGTAAAAAGCAAAGTCTTCAAAGCCTTACGGAAGCGAAGCAAATTGGTCTCTAATTTTAGAGCCAGTGGGAGGGAGTTCCAATATTTGGGGCCCAGAGTAGAAAAGGAACGACCTCCCATTTTTGTCAGCTTCCATCTTGGCATGGTGAACTTTCCCATGTCCGATGACCTTAGTGGACGTAGGGGTCTATAGGGTGTTATCAACCCTTGGAGGTAGGCTGGGGCACTGCCCTGCTTAACCTTGAACATGTAGCAAAGTGCCTTAAATTTAATACGTTCAGGGATGCTCAACCAATGAAGGTCACGTAAGGCGGCCTTGGCTGAAGTGCGTCTGGGGATGTTTTTTAACAGGCGCGCAGCCGCATTTTGCACTACCTGCAACACCTGTAAGGTGGCTTTATCTGCGCCCAAGTAAAGAATGTTACCATAGTCCAGGCGTGATGTTACAAGCGCCTGGACTACGGTTCTGCGGGAGGAGAGTGGAAGCATCCACAGGATCTTATGAAGCCACCGCAGCGTTGAAAAGCAGATGGCCGCAACCTTAGTGGCCTGTTGTCTCATGGTTAACCTGTCGTCTATAATGACACCCAGGTTACGAACTGCGGTGGATGGTATTGGCGCATTACCCAGTTCGATGGGCCAATGGTGGGGACCCCAGAGATGTTTATTCCGACCCAGGATGACCACCTCAGTCTTCTCCCCATTCAGTTTGAGACAGTTTCTCCGCATCCAGTCGGCCACAAGAGTGAGGCCTGACTTGAGTGCGGAGATGTTGTTCTTGTCTCTCCCTGATAGGGAGAAGACAATCTGGGTGTCATCTGCGTAGGTAAACAGGGTTAGCCCAGCCTGTTCAACAATAGATGCCAAGGGTTTAACGTAAATATTAAATAATAAAGGACTAAGGATTGAACCTTGGGGAACGCCGCGGGTAGATGGACAGATGGTGGAAGCTGCTTTAGGAGAGAACACTTGAAAACTTCGGTCATTGAGGAAAGACACCAGCCAGGCCAAGGCCTGGCCAGCCACACCTAGAGATTTCAGAGAGTCAATTTGCATGTATTGATTTGCATAGTGCATTAATCACTCAAGAGGGTATCCAGGCGCTTGGACAGGTGTGTAGGTGTGAGGCCCCCCAAGGTGCTTAAGTGAAGAGCCAAGGTTTCAGCTTCTTGCGGAACTCAAGAGGTGAGGAGGCGGCTCAGATGTGTTGAGGCTTATGGGTGTGGGTGGAGCTAATAAATGAAGTGGGTTGGGCCACTGAGGAAAGGGCGGGGATGGGGGGTGAGTGTGGCCTCCTAAAAAAATGTGAGCACCTGCACCTAATATTTCACAAATTAAGCACTGCTCCGGGAAGATCTGAAAGTCTTTCACCAGTGTGCTCTGTACGACGGACTGCCTATAACCCGAATCCAGTAAGACTATCACATTTTTTCCATTGAGTGTAAGACTTACGTTGAAGCCAGAACCCATTTCTTCTGTATATAGGATGGTTTTGGGTATACAACTGACAGCCATCAGTTCTTCCGTTGACTTTTTTTGAGGAAAGGTCCTGGCTATATACCCACACTCCGCACACTGGTAGCATTTGGGTCCCTGGAACGGAGCGTCATCCCCTCTAGAGGGCTTGCCTTTCAGAGGCTCCTGTGGTGGCCTGACGGTTTTCTTCTCATTTTGCATGCATCCTGTGGCATACCGTGAGGACCTATCAGGTTAAAAAGCTAGTGTCTTTGGTTGGGCCCGAGCAAAGGACGTTGCCATCTCCACAGCTTGATCTACAGAGAGAGGTGGCTGTAGTGAAGTAGTGTGGCTCACTGATTAGAGGCGGCAGACCCGAGAGCAGAGGATGGCCCGGGACCAGGGTTCGATTCCCGGCGCGGCAGGTTTCTGGACCAGGGTCAGCGGACTCGATAATTCTCTCGCCTCAGTGCCCACTCTGATCAGCGTTCACACTCGGCAACTCTGGGCATTAGCTTGCCTCATCTTCACTAACGGCCCCACCAGACCGCCGGGGATGCCTGGTCTCACCCTGGAGATACCCATTAAGGGACCATCTCTCAGGGAAGCCAGGAAGGGTTTTGCAGCGGTCGAAGCGCCTTGGGACCCTCCGGGTAAGTAGTGCGCTATATAAATGCCTATACATATACATATATATACATACATACATATACCTCTGGGTGGGTGTTGGTAAGGCCTCAAGAAACTGCTCCAGATAAATGACCACCAATATTTGTTCCTTGCTGGTCTCTTGGAGTCTTACCCATTTATCCGCAGCCGCCTTTAACTTTAAAAATATTGTCTTTGGGGTACCTCCAGGGTTACCTCGTTCCTTTCTGAATCTTGACCGATATGCTTCGGGATCCATTCCCAAATGGTCCAATATGACAGCCTTAATGTCCTCGTAAGGAGTGTTTCCTGTGGGGTTAGCCACTTGGTACACAGCCTGGGCCTCCCCTGTCAATAGCAGTGCTAAAAAGAAAGGCCACTTTCCCTCCACAGCTTGGGCAGCCCTTTTGAAATTCGTAAGGAAGGCATCCGGGTCCTCTCCCGGTTGATATTTCTGGAGGGATATGTTGGGGTGCCCTGCATGTACCCATTGGTGGCTCTGTTGACTTGTGGTTTAGGGTGTTTGACCGTCAGCAACCTTATGTATGCATTCAACCTGCTGGGTGAGTGAAGCCTTGAACATTTCCCTGTCCACTTGGCCGTCGTCATCTGTCTCTCTGGCCCATTACAATTTTTCTTGACCGCAAATTAGTTATGTTATGTTATGTTATGTGGTTTTTATTTGGCGCACAGATGCTCCAGCTAAGGAGCGTCCTGGCGCCCTACAGTTGTAGTATTAGGCTTTCCATTATCTCGGACTAATGGAATTATGCCCACATTCTACAACAAGTATTTAGAAGAGTCGGTCAAGAGGGAGCTCACTGCATTGAATAATTTCTTGGTATGCACTTTTTATTAGTATTACAGGAAATCACAATGATTGATTGTCGCTTTTATATTCTTCTTTCCCACAAGGTCTTTCACTTCAGTCCCTTAGGTGTACCTCGGCCGCCGTAGTCCCTCGGACAGAAGAAAAAGGCTCAGGTAAGTGTTTTTGCTTTATGGTTTAGTCAAGGGAGGATGTGAAGGATAAATAATAGCTATGCATAATGTGAAGGGAGGGGGTAGAGGTTGGAGTAACAAAAAAGAAAAAGAGTAGCCAATGATTTCTGCTCTTGTCTTTCTTTTCCGTCTCACTTATTTCTTTTTCTCTGGGTCCATTTCACCCCTCCGCCTCTCCTCCTGTCCCTCTCTGACTCAGCCCCTTTCCAAAAGCCCCATAGATGCCCACGCACCTGGAAGAGCCATGTCACTCCAGGGCCGTGGCGTAGTGACTAAGCGTCCTTCATTGATGTCTGGTCTCCTTCTTCTTCGGCTTGTCCTCCTCCGCCGGGTTCGGGTGTTCTGTTTGCGGACAAGCTGTAACCTTCCCTAGGCTCCGGTTCTCTCTCTCGGAAGGCTGTTAGGTCTTCTCTGTCTGGTTTCTCCACCTTGCACTCCCTTGCTGCGTGTAGCTGAACCAACTACTGACCAACCTGACACGCTCTCCGCCACGCCTTCTTGAATCGTGAATCGTCTGAAGTCTGTCCTCATCTCTGGCTTAAAGGGGCCTCCTGCCAATTACCCTCTCTCCAGTTCATGCTGGCAGCAAAACAGCCAACTGGTAGCAGGGTACTGTGAATATAGGAGGGGAGAAATATATGAAGGTATGGCATGGCACTCCTTATCCTCTAACCCATCGTCTACTACAGGGCCTTCCTGACACCCGTCTTGCTCACAGGTTGGACATCCCTCCTCGTAGAGTGATTGGCAAGCAGCTGAGTTGAGGTTTTAGCAGGAAGTGACCTTGCAATGACAGCAAGTGCTCCTCTACCCCAACCTAGAAATGTTGTTTATTGATAGCAAAAAGCATTCTTGTTCCCAGGCCAAGACCTTAGTCAGGCCTCCCTTGTTCATGATCTATTGATAGCTGCTTCGCCTCATGGACGAATAACAAACCGTCTCATCTGTACAATGTATGTTCAGACCTTAGTTGGTCAAGGTGTAGTGATAGTGTTCTTACGAAGTGGAATTCGTAAGCAAAGTAGTTTCATGGAAACCAATCCTTCACTTTCACAGATGCAAATGCGTCAAAAGTAATCATGTGAAAGAAAAGGCAACTTTGGTGAACGTGTCCATGTTAAAATGGCAGCGTTTCTCCCTGGGCCTAACTGAGCCATGTGACAAACCGTCACAAGTAAGATTTTGAGAAGGAATAATACAATAGCAGTTTAGAGCCAGTGAATAGATATTAGTTAAGCTGAAGAGATTTAGTAGTGAGGTTCAGCTGAGAAATTTATCCAAAAAGGTGTTTATCATTCATGCCCATGAAGAGGTCAGATGTTGTGCAAGATGGATTGGCTGATTTGAGAATTGCAATGGGTTCTCTAGGTGAAAAAAAAGAATTAAAGTGAGAGTGTTCAGCAAAGAGATAAAAGAGAGATGAGGGGCAGTAAGTGAAGTAGCGGGGTGTTCCCCAAATTGGTGATCTTAGAGGAAAGTATGAAGTAAGGTCAGTGGTAGAGAGTGTGGAGTGAATGATGAGTGGGCTTAGTGGGGAGTTTAAGTTAGATGAAGGATGTGGGTGAGACTGTAGTCATTAGATGATATATTGAAAGTATGTGCACTTGATATTAGCAGCAGCTAGAGACTGTGTGTTTAGTGCATTTATGTTAGTGGCAAGATTTTCTTGTTTAATTTGTTGGGCGGTCAGTAGAATGAATATAGAATTTTATAGTGGTCTGGCGTAGGCCATATTCATTTGCTGCATGTGCAGTAGCCGGCCAACACATGATTCTGTTTTCACTCTGGCATGAGCAGGTTGTCAGCTCATCTGGTTCTGTTTACTGATTATGTCAAATGCAGATCTAAATCACTTTTTGATTGGTCCATCCCATGTGGTAGATCCTATTTTTTAATCCTCTCTTTTCTCCAGTGAGTTTGGTCAGTAACATACCAATCCCGGTACAGGAGAGAATCCATTTAAGGCTCTATGCGCCGGCCATAAATCTCTGAAGGGAAACGGTCCACCCCTCATCAAGGCCCTGGTTAGACCATACAAGGCCTCCAGAAGACTTCGCTCTGACGAGCTCCACCTGGCAGAGGTTCCTAGAATAATGAGGGCCAGATCAGGTGGCTGCCTCTCCTCACTCAAGGCCTCCAGAAGACTTCGCTCTGACGAGCGCCACCTGGCAGAGCTTCCTAGAATAATGAGGGCCAGATCGGGTGGCTGCCTCTCCTCACACAAGGCCTCCAGAAGACTTCGCTCTGACGAGCTCCACCTGGCAGAGGTTCCTAGAATAATGAGGGCCAGATCAGGTGGCTGCCTCTCTTCACTCAAGGCCTCCAGAAGACTTCGCTCTGACGAGCTCCACCTGGCAGAGCTTCCTAGAATAATGAGGGCCAGATCAGATGGCTGCCTCTCCTCACTCAAGGCCTCCAGAAGACTTCGCTCTGACGAGCTCCACCTGGCAGAGCTTCCTATAATAATGAGGGCCAGATCAGGTGGCTGCCTCTCCTCACTCAAGGCCTCCAGAAGACTTCGCTCTGACGAGCTCCACCTGGCAGAGCTTCCTAGAATAATGAGGGCCAGATCAGATGGCTGCCTCTCCTCACTCAAGGCCTCCAGAATACTTTGCTCTGACGAGCTCCACCTGGCAGAGCTTCCTAGAATAATGAGGGCCAGATCAGGTGGCTGCCTCTCCTCACTCAAGGCCTCCAGAAGACTTCGCTCTGACGAGCGCCACCTGGCAGAGCTTCCTAGAATAAAGAGGGCCAGATCGGGTGGCTGCCTCTCCTCACACAAGGCCTCCAGAAGACTTCGCTCTGACGAGCTCCACCTGGCAAAGGTTCCTAGAATAATGAGGGCCAGATCAGGTGGCTGCCTCTCCTCACTCAAGGCCTCCAGAAGACTTCGCTCTGACGAGCTCCACCTGGCAGAGCTTCCTAGAATAATGAGGGCCAGATCAGGTGGCGGCCTCTCCTCACTCAAGGCCTCCAGAAGACTTCGCTCTGACGAGCTCCACCTGGCAGAGCTTCCTAGAATAATGAGGGCCTGATCAGGTGGCTGCCTCTCCTCACTCAAGGCCTCCAGAAGACTTCGCTCTGACGAGCTCCTCCTGGCAGAGCTTCCTAGAATAATGAGGGCCAGATCAGGTGGCTGCCTCTCCTCACTCAAGGCCTCCAGAAGACTTCGCTCTGACGAGCTCCACCTGGCAGAGCTTCCTAGAATAATGAGGGCCAGATCAGGTGGCTGCCTCTCCTCACTCAAGGCCTCCAGAAGACTTCGCTCTGACGAGCCCCACCTGGCAGAGGTTCCTAGAATAATGAGGGCCAGATCAGGTGGTTGCCTCTCCTCATTCAAGGCCTCCAGAAGACTTCTCTCTGACGAGCGCCACCTGGCAGAGGTTCCTAGAATAATGAGGGCAAGCTCAGGTGGCTGCCTCTCCTCACTCAAGGCCTCCAGAAGACTTCGCTCCCACGAGCTCCACCTGGCAGAGGTTCCTAGAATAATGAGGGCCAGATCAGGTGGTTGCCTCTCCTCACTCAAGGCCTCCAGAAGACTTCGCTCTGACGAGCTCCACCTGGCAGTGGTTCCTAGAATAATGAGGGCCAGATCAGGTGGCTGCCTCTCCTCACTCAAGGCCTCCAGAAGACTTCGCTCTGACGAGCTCCACCTGGCAGAGGTTCCTAGAATAATGAGGGCCAGATCAGGTGGTTGCCTCTCCTCATTCAAGGCCTCCAGAAGACTTCTCTCTGACGAGCGCCACCTGGCAGAGGTTCCTAGAATAATGAGGGCCAGCTCAGGTGGTTGCCTCTCCTCACTCAAGGCCTCCAGAAGACTTCGCTCCCACGAGCTCCACCTGGCAGAGGTTCCTAGAATAATGCGGGCCAGATCAGGTGGTTGCCTCTCCTCACTCAAGGCCTCCAGAAGACTTCGCTCTGACGAGCGCCACCTGGCAGAGGTTCCTAGAATAATGAGGGCCAGATCAGGTGGCTGCCTCTCCTCACTCAAGGCCTCCAGAACACTTCGCTTTGACGAGCGCCACCTGGCAGAGGTTCCTAGAATAATGAGGGCCAGATCAGGTGGTTGCCTCTCCTCACTCAAGGCCTCCAGAAGACTTCGCTCTGACGAGCGCCACCTGGCAGAGGTTCCTAGAATAATGAGGGCCAGATCAGGTGGTTGCCTCTTCTCATACAATTCGGCCAAGCTATGGAATTCTCTACCACTCTCTCTCCGGAAAGCATCGAACCTAAGCATGGGCGAATTTTGCGAATCTCGCGTTCGCGAATTTTGCGGATTTGCGAACTCGCAATCCGCAAAATCCGCGAATTCTCGCGAATTTGCGGATTTTTTTTTTTGTGTTCGCGCGGGTTTCTGCCAGTTCGTGAGGGTTTTGTACAATTTCGCAAAACGCGAACTTACCTGTCGGGTCGCAAGTTTCGCGAACTTGTTGTTTCTACGTGTCCAGCCTGTTTGGGACACTCTTCTTCATCACTGCCACTCTCTGTCACCACTGCCACTCTCTGACTACTCATGCCACCCTCTGGCCCACCCATGCCACCCTCTGTTTCATCACAGCACCCTCTGGTTGTCCAGTCAGTGTACATTATTGTGGCAACGCAAGCACACCTTCCCTGCCTCAAGTGACCTGAATTAATTTGGGGCTGATTAATGTGTCACAGAATATTTTTTTAGCTGGCACCTGCTTCCTTAGTGCTTCCTGATTAGTGATCTTTTGCACTTGCTAAGTGCTTTCATTGTTGCAAAATTAGTTACAACACCTGCCCTGCCCCAACTGACAATAATGAATTAGGGGCTGATTAATGGATTTGAACTTCCAGCCTGGCTCCTGCTTGTCTCCCTTAGCTGTAATTCAGGACCTTTGTGGCATATGTGTAACTATTCTGAGGTTCAGAGCAGGGTCACATAATAGTTGCAACTGGCAACTGAACTCTGGAGGGGCCCCTCAGGAAGCACTACAGGAAATGGCTACTAATGATGAGCCTGAACTTTTGAACCTGGTAAGTAGTTTCAGTTTTGCTAAGATCGTATTTCTGCAATTTTGCGCTTATTCGCGGGGCGCGAAGTTGTACTGGGAAGCCGCGAACTTACGCGAACAGTGCGAGCAAGCCATAAAATCCGCTGCTCGCGGATTTTGCGGGAGATTCGCGAATCTCGCGGATTGCGAATTTACAGAAAATCCGCAAAATCCGCGAGCGAAACGGATTTTCCGCCCATGCTTAATCGAACCACCTGACTTTCCGGAAACAGCTGAAGACCTGGCTCTTCCCAGTAAGGGTCCCCCCCCCTTTTTTAGTCCTACCTCTGGGTAGCTATGCGCTATATAAAAGCCTTTTTCATTTGATTTCATTTCAATCCTGCCCCCTGCCCGTACAGTTTCTTTGTTACCTCCACTCGCTGTTCGTACCATGAGTTTCAAACGAGATCTGTGTAACTTTGCAGCTCGTATAACATTTTGCCGACCAGTGGTAACTATCAGCTACTCAGAGCTAGCCTTAAAATAGACGCTTCCAATGCTGAGCAAGGGCCTTATTTAGAGTTTGGAGGACAGGGGACTCCTTCCTAATGTGGTGGGTGTCCCACCTCCCATATTTGAAGGGCAATTAACGTTAATGCATTGGTAATATCGCAGATTGGACATCTGCCGTGTTTATGATGGTGTCTGCCAAACTCTGAATAAGGCCCTAGCGCTCCATATTCGTTTCTATTTGGATTAACCACTTGGCTGCTAAGGCAATATTTTTCTTTTCATTGAATTTCCATTGAAATCAATGAAAAGAGCATGACGAGTTACCCTTGTCATTAGCGGCGAAGAGGTTAAGAATACGTTCTAGTCCTTCATCTCTCTTCATTCCAGATAATATCGGAGTTAATCCTACAACTTTTCCTTGATATAATTGTTTAAAACTGCCGCGTCCAAGGAGACTTGATTAAAGCTTGGCCTCCAGAAGAGCTCTACACAATACAGCTCTACATGTTCATAGGAGACATTTCAAGGTTGCCTGGAGAGGGCTGCAGTGCATTTATTGTCTGTTTGAAAAAAGCTTCTCTTTTTTGGAACTTAAAAAAATACTTTATTTGATTTGGTTTAAATCATACAAAGAGCAGGTTAACCGCTACAAACACATGAGCACTTTAAAATTCATATATAAATACTGGTTAATTAGTAAACTTTCCATTTTAAACTTTTTGATCCATAAAATAAAAGAAGCAAAGGTACAATTAGTGCCTTTTAGTCTTATAAAGTTGTTCTGGCTTAATGAATTGAATTCTATTTCTTTGAAAAAAGTCTATACATTTACTGTGTCCAGTGCTATGTCTTTCTTTTCTAGCGCTTTTGCAGCTAGCGTTAAGAGCTTTAATGATTTGCATGCCAATTGCACTATTGACCCACCTAAACATTTTATTACTGCTAATCTGCATGTCCTTATCTGTTCTTTTATCAATAGCGGCCGCAGCAATCTTTTCCGTTCAGATAACAATGCTGGACAAATGCAGAGTAGATGGAGCACAGATTCGTCGCCTTGTCCGCAAAGGCGACAGTCCATTGAGGTCCATGTGCGTTTCCATTTGGAAGTTAAATCTTTAGTTGGATACACTCTCAGTCTCAGTAGGATTAATTGATGTTTCATTAGGATTACAAAATGTTCCGAAAGGTATGGTTGGGGCTTTAGCTTTTTGTATGTCGGCAAAACCGTCCATGCATTCGTTTTCGTGGCAGCACGGCTTTATCCTGATCTTGGGACATTTGGTTAACTGTTTTGTTTACCAATTGTTTGAACTCCGAGTAGGACGGTATGGTCTGCCATGCTTCCTCTAATTTTAAAGCCTCAATCGATTTTCTTAAGTACAAATAAACCGACTTAGTCAGTTTTGATTGCTTTTCGACCTCCAGCCAGCAGTAGTGTGCCAGGGAGTCATCCTCTGCTGCACGCATTCTCCGGTAGTATTTGACCAGCGCTCCTTGTCTTGTCATGGTCTGATTTTTTAGCCCAAACTCTAGTCTTATCCGGTCTTGTGAGATATGGCACGGGATGTTGAATAGTTTTTTGAAGAGGCTAATTTGGGCGATGTTCAAGGATGTTGCGTCCTTTGCATTTAATAGTTCGGAACCATATGTGATTGCAGGTAGAAATTTTGATGCCACGACTTTTAATAAGTGAGTGGTGGAGCTGACACTGAGTTTTCTTTGCAGGGTTTTAAATGCAAACAGTAGTTGTTTAGCTTTAGTTTTCCGATGTTCTTGGTGTTGCTTGTAGTTAAGATGGTTATCCAAAGTCAGTCCTAAGTACTTGTATGTCTCCTCGCGGTCCAAACTATTGCTGTTAATCGTCCAGATGAATTTTGGTATTTTTTACTGAGGACTAGAAAAACACACAACCTTTGTTTTTTTTAAAAATGTATCTGAAGTTGGTTTAAGTCTGTGTATTCTGCCAGTTTGTTTATTAGTCGTTGTAGGCCTCGAGGCGTTTGGGAGAGCAACACAATGTCGTCTGCATATTGCAAGCTTACTGTTCTCACGTTCCCCAGTTTTGGAGGATCGCCCAGTGTTGTACGTAGGTGGTTTTCTAGGTCGGCTGTGAATATATTAAATAAACAGGGGGCCAAGACACAATCCTGTCCGTCTCCCAATTTAACTTGAACCCATGTGTTCGAGTAAAGGTCTATGATTGCGTTCAATAGGTTTCTTGGTGCTCCCCAGGATTCCATTTTTGCCCACAATGCTTGTCTAGGGACCTTATCGAAGGCCGCCTTGAGGTCAACGAAACAGGTGTAGAGTACTTTGGAGTTTTCGATGGATTGATTAGCCAGCAGTGTTACGGCGGAAATGTTTGCTAAAGTGCCCATTCCGGCACGAAAGCCTGTCTGTGTGTTGGGAATCAGTTTGATGTTATCCACCCAGTCTTCTAGATCCTTGAGCAGGTTTGCAGCGTAGATTTTTGCCTCAATGTCTATGAGGACTATTACCCTATAGTTTGAGGGGTTTGCACGAGCCCCTGATTTGAATATTGGGTGCAATATACTTCCTCGCCAGGAATCAGGGATGGTGTGGGATTCCAATATGTTATCAAACAGTATGGCTAGGTATTTGGACCAGAATTGTGGATCTTTTTTGAATAGGGCGTTTGGCAGCCCGTTTGGTCCTGGCACCCCATCTGATCTCTGCTTTTTTAAGATGTTCATTACTTGTTTATGTGAGGTCTGGATATCGACGACTGGTTGGTCAGACCCTGATATTTCCGATTCAGTTTGCTGCAATTTTCCTTCCTTTTTATTTTGTGAGTTGCTATGGTTTAACCGGTGCGAGTTGCTGGTCGTTTGGTTTTGTGCCTGCGAGGTTCGTTTCAATGTTTCTGGCATCCTCTGCTCTTTTGTTGTAGTATCACTGTTGGTATTATAGTATGTTTGTATCGCCTTCCCTGTTTCGTTTTCAAATATAACTCTGGAAGCTGTCGGTGAATTGTAAGTAGCTTCTATGTGAGTTCGCCATGCGTGCTCTGTTATATCGGTGTTGAAATGCCGATTTTTTCCATTAGATAAAACGTTAATCCGGGCCCAGAATTGCTTGGAGTTTTTTTGTCGACTTACATAGAGCATTTTTGTCCAGAGCTGCTCGTTATATTTACGTTTAGCACCCCGAATCTCTTTTTTTAGGTTGCTTTTCATTTGTTTGATTATTATCAAGGCCTCCCGAGAAGGTTGTTGGCCTTGGGTTCGCAGTTGTCTCAATGCTTTATTTAGTTTTTGTTTTTGTGTCCTTAGTGCTATGGTGTACCATTCTGACACGGTGATCCGGGCCACTTGTTGGTTTTTGGAGTTATGTATGAACTTACTGTGCAGGCTGTTAATTAGAGACTCTCAAGCCTCTATCCCCAATGCTTTTGCTCCTGTAGTAGTCAGAAAGTCTGTGCAGGACTCCATGATTTTATCTACATTGTTTTCATTCCATGATAGCCGTTTTAAATTATACAATTGAGTAAAATGCGTTGGTGCGCTTGATGGAAGAGACTTTTCCCTAAAGTTGGTTAATGTGAATGATTGGGGATAGTGATCACTTTCTGTTCTTTCTATTATATTAAAGTTTGTAATGCTGGGGAATAGATCTGGGTCTGCTAGAGTGTAGTCAATGGTTGCACCTGATTTTCCCGTCACTCTTGTGAATGCTGCCGGGCTATCTTGCAGGCCTCGACCGTTTAAAGTGTATAATGCTTGTTTGTTTAGCAGTGCACACATTTCTTGCCCAATGTGTCGCGTCTTGTTACTCCTGACAGTTATTCCATTCGGTAGATTTTTCTCTTGAGCTTGCATCAAGTTCATGTTGAAGTCACCGGACAATATTATGTTGGTGTGAGGGTGTGTTGTTTTTAGAGTTTTGATGATGGCGGCCAATTGTTGCATGTGTCTTCCCTTGTGCCTATGGGCTGGGTTAATGTAGATGTTCATTATTATCAATGTGCAAGCAATATTAACTTTGAATTTGATGCATTGCATCCAGCTTGAGTCTAAATCTTCCCATCGGATTTCTGTGGCAATATATATTGATAAACCACCCTTTGCTCTTCCGTGTGTTGACTCCTTTTTGGCTGGGTTTAAATGTTCTTTATAGCCTATGATCGGCGTATGTATTGTCTGCCAGGTTTCTTGCAGCAGCAGTATATCGTACTGTAAAATAAATTCGGCAAAATCTATTTCCCCTATTTTAGATGCCAAACCATTCACGTTCCAGGAACAAATGTTGATGTGTTTGATTTAGTTTGGGATTTTGTTCATGCAGCTCCTTGTTGTGAACTTAATGATCTCCGATGTTGATTGACCTCTTGTTGAATTTTGTCTGGGTGTGAGATTGTAATTGTGATTTGTCTTTTGAATTTGACATCATCCTTTATTTGTTCGTATGTCTCAGGGCCTTTTGCTCCTTTTAGGATACCCTCTATGCGGTGGGGGGGTTGTAGGGGGCTTGGGTAACGGAGAGGTTCCACCTCTTTTAGTTCTATGCCCCCTTTGTGCAAATACCTCCTTGTGCCTCAGGATCTGTTCAACGACAGAGTAATTTTCCCAGGTGGCTATTGTTTTTTCAACTCCTGTTTGTCTAGTTATAGATTTGAATTCTATTCTTAATAAATCGCTGGATGTTATGTGGCTTAGAGCTGGCAAGGTTTTGAGTAGCTTTATAATTGTACTTCGGTTTAGAATGTCGTGGGGTCCTCTCGATTTATAATGTGGAATCATTTCTATCTGACTTTGGGGCGTGGGCAATTGTTTTTTGTTATAATCGGTCAGTCCCTAATGTTAATTCTATTGAGTCTTGTCGATGTATTTTGCTGGGCTCGAGTAATTTAATTTGGTCTTGTTGTATCTTTCCAATATGCTCTATTGTGCTTTGCGATTTTGCTTTGTTTTGCGTTTCATTATTATAATTTCTTATCTGCCTTTCAGGTTCCCCGCTTGTTGCTGTATCCTGCTCCATTATTACTTTTTCCTTTGTAATTTGGTTCTTAGATGTTTGCGTTAGGACTGGCTTTACCAGTTCTTCGTTTTTTTCTTTGTCATTTTTCTCTTCGGCCGACGACCTAAATATGTCATAGATTTTGTTAGTTGACAATTTTCAGTTTTTTGTTTTGTTTTTGCCGTCATGGTTTATTGTGACTACGGATTCTTTTAATGCCGAATTTTTATCGTTCATCATGCTGGGTGGCTTGCTGCAGTTTTCGTTATTTTCCTCTGGCCTTTTCTGGGTTGGTGTGGGCGAGGTCTGTGGTGTGACTTTGTTTATTTTGCTTTTCCTTGCTTTCCTCAGGCGTTTGCGTTCCCGTTTTGAAAGGGGTTTTGCCAAAATTCCTTGCTCCTTGCTTTGTGACTGTTCGTTGGGTGGTAATTTTTGATTCTTGTATGGTTTTGAGCTTTCTAATTGGGGGTGTTCCTCTGTTCGTTCCCAATCTTTCTCTGTGATTGGCAAATTGTTTCCCTCATTTGGTGGTTTGATGTTGATGGTATGGGTGTCCTTTTTAGTTACTTCTAACTCCTTAAGCTCTCCTTCCGTTGAGGTTGTGTGATTTAATTGTGTGTCCCTTACTACCTCCAGCAGCTCCGACATTATCGTCGGGACGGTTGCAAGCTTGTCGATTATCTGGTGGCAATTGCACGTATAATAAGTAAAGTCCCTTGCTTGTTGAACCTTGGTTATCATGGCATTTAAGTCATGTAGTTTTTGATCTATTCCGTGCACATATAGTGCTAGTGCGTTTAATAGCTCAACTTGGGTGTCCAGCTTATCGGCATGATAAGTTGCTGCTGATCCTATCGTCTTCATGGTTCCGAGTAGCTGGTCCCAGAAAGGTTCTGTTGATGAACTTTCTTGATATTTCTTGAAGTGTTGTCCTTCTTGTGTCTTGATACTTTGTCCTGATGCGGGTGATTTTTGGGGTTCTGGGGTATTAGCTGGGGTGGCTGGTTCAGTTTCATGAGGTGGTCTGAACTGTGTGAGTGGTACATGAGGTTGTGAATCTACAGGTTTGTTTGGTCTTGCGTGCAGGCTGTCGAGGCTGTCATAACTGTCCCGCTCAAGCTCCAGGTTACCGTCCTGGCTCCGGTCTTCACTAGCCTGCCAAGCGGTTTGTTGAGCTGTTTGAGTTGTTTGAGGCCATTGGTTTTGCTGCTGCTTTAGTTGATTTATTTGTGCTTGGCTTGTCCGGTGTTTGGGTGTGGATGCCGAAAAAAGCTTCTCAATTATTTTCAAAACTGCTGGCCTGTCCAGAAGTGAATTGATGTATAACAGACTTACAGGAGTTTAGCAACTTCCCGGTGTGTTCATTTTGCATCAAGGTTCTGTAAATTCATCCTTTGATTCCCACGCTTTTGTTTGACTAAAGCATAATTTTGGATGATGAGGTCTGATGTTTGGGTGAAGGAGTTTGCCAACTGATGTTTTACTGCAAGAAAATCCTTTTTGATAACTCATTTTATTGATTTTGGAAAACAGGAATTACGACACAGCACTGATATGCATTTTTTAGTTTGATACATTGATGAACTATTATCACCAGTTATGCACAGGCATACGTTGTTACCCATACCCATCCACATTTCCGCTTACGAGCTCAGTTCAGCAGATGCCCATGCGCACTATGGTCCAAAGGAGGAGTCACCTATCTCGTGACTTCCCAAGACTTTTCCAGGACAACAACATCCGGGCCCAACACCAGATGGCGATCTATGCACAGTGTGTGACTCTGCAGCTCTACATGCCAAGAACAGATGCATTCTGCTAAGTAGCATTTTCCATTCCACCTGGCCCAACCACTTGCCCCAGATCCTTCGGTGCTTTTCCGGACATCCCATGGCCTCGTATGGTGGTCTTTCCTGTGCTGTGCACCAGTCTACGACTTTGACTAAACTCTGTGGAGTGGGATTTTTCCAGGCTGCTGCCATATCCCGTTTGGCCACCATGATGGCAGTACCCAGGAGAAGCTTGCCTGCCCTGGGTCCGTCTAGCGCGCTCATAACCCTCAGGAGTAGATTCAGGGGCTTTTGTGGCACCTCCCAGCCCAGGATGCCCGTAAGCTCAGATTCCAATGCTTCCCAGTACGGGGTAAGATGCGGACATGTCCACACATATGGTAAAAATCAGCCAGTTCCAACCCACAAAGTGTAATGCAGGGGTGGTTGTTAGGCCTGCCCGATGCAGACAACCGGGGTGAGATATGCGCCATGAAGGTAGTACCGTTGGATCAGGTGATGCTTGGCCGAAGTAGTAATGGTTTTAGGAGCCATCAAGGCATCCCGCCAGTCCTCGTCTACCAGCGAACCTAACCAGGCCTCCCACTGGTGTCTGAGCAAGTCAAGTGTTGTTGGACTGTTATTGGTTAGGGAGCAATATATGCTTGATACCCCCCTTTCCCTAGATTCCCATCATAATCTGCGCTTCCATTGGGCTGAATTCGGGAAGTGATGTGCCTAGCAAGAAAGGATATCGGATGTTTGAATCCTCGTGCAAAGACTGGACCATGGTACCTACTTATCCTTATTTTGACCTGTGGTTTGTTACATTTTCTTATTCACTTTATCTGAAACATCCACATCTAGTAGCCATTTAATTCAAAAGTGAGTGAAGCCCCATAATGCATCCGTTTTACTTCCGTCACAACCATCCGTTCCTGGTGTAATACTGAACCGTCTTGGGGCAGGCAGAAATAAACGGTCCCACATAAGCAGAGGTGGGTCATGTAGGTAGACTAGAGCGTTCAAACGCGTTGGGCTTCATAGAAAGACTGCTGAGATGTTTTATTTCAAGGTCAAGGTTGGAAATCGAATTCAGGAGCCATAAAGCGCCTCTCACTTGTTGCCACAGCCTTACACAGCAACAGTAGTTGCCCATGTTGTAAGAAATGTTGGATACTATTACATCTCAGGTAGACTGAAAACTCTTATGAGTAGCAACCTTCAAAAAAACTTTGAAGGAGCTCCTGGCACATGTTGTCTTGAATTGTAAAACTCACTAGGTCGTACAGGAGAAATCCGGAGCAGCGTGGCCCAGGGTACTGCTTAAGGGACGTCTGCCCAGTTAATCTTGTGACCTCTAAGTCACTCAAAGGTTCAGCACTGTAGATGTTAAAGAGAATGTGTACTATCAACTTTCCGGTAAGTGACCTATTGAGCATGCTTCATTCCTATGAACAATGTACATGTGCTCTCTGATAGTGTACCCTGGGTGGAGCCTGGGGTCTGTATGATGGCGAGGATGAGGTGTTTCAGGTTTTCTCCGATAGTGTGCCCTGGGTGGAGTCTGGGGTCTGTATGATGGCGAGGATGAGGTGTTTTTGGTGCTCTCCGATAGTGTACCCTGGGTGGAGCCTGGGGTCTGTATGATGGCTAGGTTGAGGTTTTTTTCTTGGGGTCCGTGGACAGTCGGAGGTTACAAGACAGCATCCAAGGGCCACTATACTCCGGCACTCTGATTCAGATAGCCATGGCACTCCCGTTTTCGGACTTGCTTCTGAGGGTACAATGCAGTAGAAGCACTCATTAGCTGCAATGTGCAATCAGTGGTTAAGTTTATAAAAAGAAAACCGTGCATTTCAAAATAAGATGAACATTGTAAATCAAAGGTGCCTGCGGGGCAAAAATTACAGACCAGACACATTTATTGCGCTCTTTTTTTAGGTGCTAGATTGTTGGCTACTGTGAGGCATTTCACCAATTGTTCCTTAACGCTGAGTCCTATAACTAATGTCAATGTCAATCGACTGGGAGATGCGTCTGGTTAACTGAATAAAGTCCAGAAGGCCTTGGGTCCTTGTTGTTAAAAGGTAAGGATGTTCAATGGGATATAGCCATGGATTGTGGTATGCAGGCTGTATTCTATGTACTGCCTTGGTATGCAGAGTATAAAGCTAACAATGCTAAAACTAGTCCCCATCCTGGAATAAAAGAAGACACACCTAAAAATAGCTTATCCTAAAAACCCACCTTCCAAAGACAAGATACCAAACAAAAGGAACAGCTGAGCTGCTGCAGGCGATGTCCCTAGTGTCTGATTACCGGTGTTTGTTAAGGTTTACAGGAGTCCAGAGGTTACATAGCAAACCTTGTCTATGCATGCCGTGTATTTTTCATTCATTATTGTCGTATTTATGTAATCCACTCATCGCGTGCCAGAAGGGAGATGTGTGTGGCTGCAGTTGTTTATATAGCCCAGACTAGATCTGGTCTGTGTCTCCTGCTCCACAGCTTGTACCCGTAAAAGTGCATCAATGTCTCCTTCCCTTGGAAGCAAATCCACTTGTGTTCCAGTTTAAGCATATTTATTCTCATAGAATCACTTTCAAAACCCACTGTTCCGCAAGTAAATTCAAATTCAGCCCGCCCCAATTCATTTTGGGGGTTCTCCCTTCATCAGGGTATGCACGTGAGGAATCTATGTTGTATGTTGTTTGCGGAAAATAGTGACATAAGAATTAACTTGCAATGCAATCTAATCCTACATATACATAAATGAATAGTTTACTACATGTCCTGGTAGAGCCGAACCGCTTGTCTGCATTTGTGTTATACCAGGGTCTTCACCTTTTCAATAGTGAGAGCTACTTCTGATCGAAGAGAATCATCCTGATCGACTGGCTTAGCTAAGGGTAGATAAATGCCAAGCAACTTCATTTCGCCCCTAAGACGCCCAGTCCTGCTGCAGTGAGCACATAGCATTTGTAGAATTGGGTTAGGAAAGGTTTACCTGTAGGGCCCTAAGCCTTTGTAGCACGGTCAGGTTTACCTGCGGGACCCCAAGTATTTATAGTACTGGTAGGAACGGTGTATCTGTGGGTTCCCCAGGGACCCGTTTTGTTCATTTTATTCTTATTAACGAATCCCATGTGAGAGGTGAGTGTTTCACTGAGGGTTGTGGCCTCTTTGTCATGCAATACATGGGGTGGCATTGTTCTCTCTGAGTGAGTGTGAAGACAGAAGACTTCTATTATCTGGTGAGTTGCCCTCCTTTTCATTGGCTCCTGTCCAGATCTTGGCCCTGCTTTAACAATTCAAGATTAATGTTCAGTAGTGGCAGTCACAGTATAAGGACTGTGAGCAAGACCTGCTGTAGAGTTTCCGCTGTCCTAGGAAATATGTCTCAATGTAGGAAAGTGCCTGTTTTGGACATGGTTAGCCTTCACTTTTTACCTGGAAAATGATATAGTATTTACTGGAAGTGCACAGGGTCCCTGCCAACCAGGTCCCCTGAGCCCGATCTCCTTCCCTTAAGTGTACCAGTCGTTTCCACGGTTGACTCCGCATTAGCTCACATATAAGTCCCTAGTAAAAGTTACCTCTGGTACCAAGGGCCTTGTTGTTAAAGAGGGTTTCTAAAGGCTGCAGCACAAATTATGCCACCCTAAGGGACCCCCCACCAAGCACATACATACATACATACATACATACATACATACATACATACATACATACATACATACACACTGCCACTGCAGCTGTGTGTCTTGGTGCAGACAAAACTGAAGAGTCGACATGCCACACATCCCTGTATGCGATGCCCATAGGGAATGTCTGAGATGTAGGTAAGACACCCCTCTAGCATGCTGCTTTAGGGATATCTCCTGCAATGTCCTTGTCGATTCCTGGATATTGCAAGTGACCAGGCAAGCTCTATAGTAAGCACATTGGCTGGACACTTGTCATTACGAGTTCCCCAGCCTCATGAAGGTTTCCCTGAAATATGGGATATTTGATACCAAACATCTCAGCATAGTTAACCTGCATTGATTGCAGTATCCGATTTATTAAAAATTGCACACAGGGTGCCCCTTAGAGGGGTCCCCTAAGATCTACCAATCCTTAGTGTGGTCACCGACTGGCCTGAGCCAGCCTGCTACCACCAGACAGTGTTCTGTCCTCATGGAGAGAGTGCCTGTGCACTTTGAGGTTGATTACAATGCCTTTCCTGGGTGGAGGTATTCACACCCCCCCTGGTCAGGCAGAGCCATCTGTGGCAGGGATTTTCAAAGGCCTTGCCGCCTTGGTAATGCGACCGCAGCCTCTTCTGTTAGAGGAAGCAAGCAATCATCCTGGCCTCACCCCCTTTTAGGCGCAAGGACAGGTGGGAAACCTTAGATATAGCAGGAGGTGCACAACCGCTACCCTCTGTCAACTCCACCCCTCAGGTGCTGAAGATGGGAAGATGATGGGACTTATCCATTCAGGGCTAGGACTGTGTCCACTTCCCACAGGAGGTGGGCATGATAGAGGGTATAGACACCCCAGGAAAGGGGCCCATTAGCCTCTACCTGTCACTCCCTTGTAACACCTTTAAATCAAGATTTTAGGTGGCATCCCCAGACCCTGAATTTCAGTTCTTGACGACCTAAGAAGAGCAGGGCACTGCAGCCTTCTCTGCTGGTGAGGGTCTGTAGAGAACTATTGTGTTGGTCCCAGTCCTACTGGCCTGTCTGCATCCCTGGATGATCCTGAACTAAAAGGCAAGTCATCTTGCAGCCCAGCGACCTCCAGAACCTTGGGAGGACTACCTGCCTTCGATAAAGGGCAATCTAGTTTTATATAGTGGGATTTGGCCAGGGAGTGTCAGGACAAGCCGAGCTATGTTACTCACTCTATATTTGCAGACTTTGTGTTTTTGGTCTAATCACTCTCACTAATGTGCACCGTATTTTCGGTGTCAACACTATTGATTGAGCACTAGTTGAATAAAAAGAGATTTACAAAGTACCTGTGTCTTGGCAAGATAAGCAGTGTGCTGGTCATTTATTCAATCGAGTCTGTTGTGGAGCTCTGAGTTCAAGCTGCCCTCTAATGTAAACAAATCAAAACAAATATTTCTTTATTCAGCACTTAAAAAGATACCATAAAAGTACATAAAAACAGTTAAAAATACATTAAAAAATAGTTCATCCAATACATTTCATTTCATTTAGTCCAAAGTCTCAATTTGCAGGGCATCATATTCAGCTCATCTCTCTTGAGTTCCTTAGCCTCACTGCCATCTTAATAAAACTCATAATACAGGAAAGGGTATATGCATCATTAGCCTTCTGTAAAAACATTAATGCTACCTTAGCATGTTTAAACTTGGCTTGTTTCAGTAATCCCACCAGGAACTTTAGCCTAGGTAATGAATAAAGACGGCACAACAAAACAAAATGAAGGGTATCCTGCGGAGACCTATTGTCACAGCCGCAAGTACCCTTCTACTCGACCATTAAGGTAAAACCGGGGGGATCAGCCAACAGGTGGTGCAACAGGTTAAATCTAAAACGGGTAATATAAAATCTGTCCTGTGCATTATGGATCAGTGAGAGATAGGGTTCCCTTCCACTCTCTGTTTTCAATAATCTATAAGCCACAACTGTAGATTTAAGCTCTTCAGTAGCCGCCTTCCTTGCAATTGTTCATTCCCCAAACATTTTCTTGACCGTCGTTTTATTCTGGGCAATAAGGGCTTCAGGTTCCGTGAAGAGGTTCTTACAGCCAATGGCCTCTAGGGTGCACTTTACATAATTTAGCCAGGGGATAGAGCTCCATTTGTCTCGTTTCAAACAGTCTGTGATAATTTGTCTACTGAGGCCTGCCTCGGGGTTGTACCAGATTTTCACCCAGGCCAAAAGTGGTCTGATCTTGATCTGGTCTTCAATGTAGGGTTCTCCCAGTTCCTCGTGTAAAATGTAAGCAGATGTACTAGATGGGACTTTCAATATCCTTCTGAAGAATTTGTTTCTTCTGCCTGGACCGGGTATATGTTCACAAAACCCCAAACTTCTGCCCCGTAAGCTGCCTTAGCACAGCATATCGATCTATACAAATTCATCACTTGCTCGGGAGACCATCTTCCCAGCCTTCTCCCATACCCCATTATAGCCCCAGATGAGGCCACCAATTTTGCACAGTGTTTGTCCACTAAAGATCTAAACTTTAGAAGCCCGTCAAATAGTACACCTAAATAGGGAAAGGACTGCACCAGACTAATTTTCTGAGTTCCTATCTTATAAGAACATTTCTTGTCTGGTCTGGCCCCCGCGAGCATAACATATGATTTGTCCAGATTTGCTGACAAATCAAGTGAGGCCATAAAACTCACAAATCCATCGATGAGCCTCTGTAACCCCCGCGGTGTCCGGGCTAATGACACTGCGTCGTCCGCATATAGCAGGACGGGGACTGGACGAGTGCCTACTTGCGGGGGGTCCACTCCAAGTTTGCATAAATCCCAATCTAAATTATTAATATAAAGTGAAAACAAAAAAGGAGCTAAAATGCAGCCCTGCCGCACTACACTAGTGCATGGAAATGGTGAGGTCTTGCTTCCGTCTTGGTTAAATCGGATGGACGCTGTTGTGTTCCAGTACAAAGCCTTTGTGATGTTAACTAAATCCTGATCCACCCCTAGACCTTTCATCGAGGCCCATAGCTTCTCCCTATTCACATGATCGAATGCCGCGGAGAGGTCCATGAACCCCAGGTAGACTGCCTCCTTGCTGGCTATGCTGTACTTAGCTACCAACAAGTAGAGATTCAGGCATTGGTCCGTGGTCGACCTCCCCTCCCTGAACCCATATTGCGTGTCCGTTATTACCCGGTGGGTATCTGCCCATTCAGTCAGGCGATTTAAAACCACCCTACCCAGGACCTTCGCCGTGACATCAATCAAAGATATCGGGCGATAGCAATTGGGGTCATCTCGATTTCCTTTTTTGAAAATTGGAACTATGGTTGCCGAGGACCAAGAACGCGGCAGACCCGCCTCCACTGCCGCGTTCAGGACCCTCGTGAGAATGGGCGCCCACAGCTCTATTTTACTGAGGTATAGGTCAGGAGGTATTCCATCGGGCCAGGCGCCTTATTTTCCTAAGCTAATCAATCCCCATTTGGGAGAAGCCTTGCAATCCTCCCACTGCACTTAAGAAATCACCATCATACAGTGGAGTAATTTCAGTCAGCTTACCTTCCCAGCCTAAATAGTTGGTCGCCTCTTTCCACACCGTTTACCAATGTTTGGGTATGAGTAGGTAGGGTGCACTCATACTTTTTTCGATACAGCCCCGGGGTGGGGTAACCTCTCTTGCCCATGGCCAATCTATCTACCCGGTAAGCAGGATCTTCACAGTCCGCAAAAACCCAGTTGTTGACTGCCACCAGCTGCGTGGCCCGGTAATACTTGTGAGTGCTCCGGAACGCAAGTCCACCTTAATAAACTCCCCTCTGCAACTTACTCAGCGTGACGTACCACCATCCCACAACAGGAGCCGAAGTTCTCAAACTACCTTTTGAAAAAAAATGTCTGGTGTGATCTTAAAGGACATTTTTTGCCCAATGAACAGGAGACCCTGGAGGGTCATCCCTTTAAATAGGGCCACCCGGCCCAGTGAGGAGAGCGGGAGCGCCCGCAAGTGTGGGGCATCACAGCGAAGACGGTCTCATTTCGGGAGTATGTTCCTGCCTGTGCTCTCTTGTAATGAACACAACCAAATATTTAAAGCCATGTAGTGCCACTCGAACTGTGCACCTAGACTGCAGCCGTAGGGTCCCTTCAACCATCAGGAATATTAAGGACTTCTTCCAGTTGATCTTATATCCTGAATAATCTCCAAGTATGTGAAAAATGTGTAGGATTCGTTCACTCGAGAAGGCTGGTTACGTGTCATATAACAAAACGTCAGAGTAGACGGAGAGTCTCACATCCCACTCCTGATCAACTGGAATACCCCATATGAGAGGTCCTGGTGAACCCAAACATGTGTGAAGAGCATAGGAGACAAGGAACATCCCTGTCGGACAGCAAAGACTCGGTAGACTGTATTATTGACGCACATGCTCGCTAGAGGGGATTCATACAAGAGCTTAACAGCAGCGCCACTGGTTCAGCAAAGGAATCCCATATTGCATATGGTACTCCATTAAGGTGTCAGAGATTTAAGCGTGTTCCCTGTTGTGGCATAAAGCCCGATTGATCAGGATGAACCACTGTTGCAATTACTGTCCGCAGGCAGATCGCCAGAGTGTTCGCAAGGACCTTAGTCTCAATATTAAGCTGGGAGATAGATCTATAAGACCCACACTCAGTTGCTGGTTCGTCCTTTTTGGGATGACCACCACCTCAGACGTTCCTTGGTCCTCCGGGAGAAACCCTTATTTTCAGGCAGTCTGAAACATACTCTGGAGGTACTCCCTGATGTTATCCATCATGCTTTTAAATAATTATAACGGGAGCTCATCAGGCCTGTCGCTTGCCCTGTTTGCAAGGTTCCTATTGTCTTATTTATTTAGTCTACTATCAGGTCTTCGTCTAGTGCGTCTAGGTCCTTATTTGTTAGCAATGGCAGGGTCAGGTCTTTCAGGAAGTCTCTCCCAGTATTTCCGCCCCCTTGTTGTCAGTGTCCTCAAGGATCACTGGCTTGAATTCATCCTATAGCACGCAAGCTGATTCAACAGGCCGCCCGTTCTCCTTAAAATAGAATTCTGCTCTATCTCTCATGCGAGCTTTGAACGTCTTGTCTTTTAAATATCATGGATCAACCCTTGGGGGTAGGATGAAGTTCACAACCGGACCATCGAGTTGCACCTCCACCAGCGAATGGTCTGATATTCCCCCTGCTATGTGCGTAGCAGCTCTAAAATCAACTTTATGGACAGTCTGGATGAAAGGATGGTGCAGGCATGCCAGACTACCATGTGCTGTAGACAGGTGCGTCCGGTTCTGATACCCTCTTACCCTCTAGGGGCATTTAGGAGTATCATGAATATAGTATAGGTGCAGTTCTGTCACTTCAGTTACCCCAATGCGTGTATGCTCTGTCGTAAGCGTCTTATCCTTCCACAGGATGAGTCAGTCTTGTCTAGGTCTCTTTCCTGTTTCCCGGCACTTGAATGGCATGCCCGAACACTCGAGAGAGCAGTGACCCACCAGCAGGCTTTTGTGGAGCGCTTTTGTCCTGGATGTAGGGCTGCATTCAGTAGGGCACCCACTCTGTCTTTTCTTTGCCTTTGCCTGAAGATCAGCAGTCCCAAGGTAGCAGTCACAGCTGGCCTGACGGTAAGTGCAGCCCCTCTGGAGGCCCGACCGTCAGCAATTGAACCCACACTATGGCCGGCTGGACCACAGGCATAAGCTCAGACAGGGTGTTCGACACTGGAGTAGTTGTAGTCCCTCATGCGCCTCTGACACAGAGTAGTCAGAAATTCAGCAGCTAAAAGCCCAACACATGCTCTCCAGGAAGCCAGTAGATTTAGACCCTGTTTTGTTAGGAATTTGGCAAATGCAACCTTGAAGGGGCCGTTGGCAGCACACAATCGTCCAACTGGGCTTCGACAATTACGTTGTCGTAGAGTTTTATTTTCTGCCTTAAACTGTTGGGAGAGTCTTGGCGGGGTGGGGGGGGGGGAAGTCCCTCAGACTAGCTGGTCCTGCTGGATGGCTTTCCGGCCCGCCCTACAGATAACGGGGATGTGTCGGACCTTGCTTCTTCCAGGACAGCCTTGTCCTCCTGCTGGATAGTCAAACTCCCTTCCCTTTCTTACCAGACAGGCAGGCTTCTAGGGAGACTTCTAGGCTCTTCAGGACAGGTACACAGCTTCTCCATTAAGTAATTCAGCCTGCAGGTGATGTCCCCTAAACTTAGATAGGCTGACACCGTCCCTGGTGGCACAGCAGGTACCTGAGTACTTTGTAGAGCACTTTATTCCTTGGTAACAGAGGACTTTGAACTAGGGTATGAAAAAGGGATAGATGGTCCCACTTGCATACACAACTGGCAGGCAGGAGATGCTGTTTACTCTGTTGCACTCTCACATTGCATTTATGCTACGCACACCAACACCCTAAACACGCACTTGATGTTAGCGCAAAGTCTGGGCACAGGCATAGAAATGGAGCATTACATGGGTGTGTCAGTAGGAAGCCACTCCACTGACCATGATGCAAAGATCTCATCAGGCTATTGATCCTTACAACAGGGTGTATTGCCACCACCGCTCTAGCTGTTAAACCCATGACAGTCCTCTGCCTTAAATAAGGGCACACTTGGTGTGACCCTCCAGGTCACAGGACCGGTCCAAGACCTCTCATAGTCCCTTGTTAGAAGTTGCACAGTACTGGGGTGGCAGAAAAATCTCATGTAATTGTTTTGTTGTGGATTTATCCCAGTAATGTGCAATTACCAGTTTGACGCCATTGACTGGGGAGTTGCCACAAGGAACAGATTCTTCTGCCTGTTAAACAGCATGCCATTCATTATTTCATAATGTTTTTGGGATTTTTTTTACCACTAGATTTAAGCAGGTGGTAGATATATGCATGTGGTTGGTTGGGGGGCGATGGGTGAAGCAGGGGAGGGAAGGGTAAAGAAATGTCCAACAAAGGGAAGAATTGTGTGTTTCTCCCATTTTGTAAAAAAACAGCATAAGTCTTGGCTGCTTCTGCTGCACCCAGAGTCTTGTGCGTCTTTTCAGTCTAATTTTCCTGTCTGGATAAAAATGGTGTCTTGTTTTTCTGCACCCGGTACATCCAGGTGCAGAAAAACCTAACAAAGGTTAATCAAGTGGAATAAAATGAACACATGAAAGTACACCTTAATTTCATTGCCCTTGATCACACTCCGGACCATAGTTGAGGGATATGTCTAGGCATAGTCCTCGCAATACATAATAGATTTGTGTGCGGCAGAGGCCAGAGCTCAAACGTCAGGATACCAGATACAAGTAGGTGGTAACTCAGGGCAGGGGAAAATGCCTGTTGTCCATGCAGGGGAAATTCCCGTCCTAGAAATCTACATTAAAAATTAATTAATTGGGCGTGGCCAAGATGGCGACGGAGTAAGACGTGCCTGCGAGCTCCTCCGGCACCCCGAGCCTTTAATAGCTTTGTTTAGCTGCACTGGGGCGATTTCAACCCCGGCTTTGACTCTCCTGGGGTCACTAAGGTGTCCTGCATTCGTTTGATCCTTCTCCCGTCGAGCTACGACCTAGGACGGCGGACTTAGCCGAGGTGTTGGAGTGGTGACGCACGAGCGCTGGAGCGGCCTACGGAGCTTCGCCTGGGTTGCATCGGCTCTTAGCACGAGGGGACCCTGAACTCTAGCAAGTTGACTAGTGAAGCGCTTGCTTTGCGGGTTCCCCCCACTGGGATTGTAGCTAGGCATGGGCGTAAAATCCGTTCCGCTCGCGGATTTTGCGGATTTTCGGTAAATCCGCAATCCGCGAGATTCGCGGATTTCCCGCAAAATCCGCAAATCCGCGCGCTGCGGATTTTTTGCATGTGTTCGCACTGCTCGCGGCCCGCGGCGCGGGCAGCAACAATCTCGCACTCGCGAAATTACAAAAAAAAATAAAAATGGCGGAGGAGTGAAGGAAGGAAGTGGCCCAGTCTCCAACTTCCTGTTCCTGTCCAGCAAGTTCCTCCCATTGGGGAGGGGTGAAGGAAGTGCCCCAGTCTCCAACTTCCTGTTCCTGTTTCCTTTCCTGGCCATTTTGGATTCGATCTTGACTGGGAAGGATTACTTTTTGTGGATGCTGCTGGATATTTGGATTTGAGGCCTTTTGGATTCAAAATTTGATTTCACAAGTAAGTTGATAAGTTGATTTTCTTTGTGGTGATTTTTGTGTGTTTTCAGATTTTTGCGGTTGTTTTGGTGATTTTGCGGGTGTTTTCCCGCGTTCGCGTCGTGAAGCAACAATCTCGCACTCGCGAAATTGCAAAAAGTGCAAACAGGCTGGGCACGTAGAAACAACAAGTTCGCAAAACTGGCGACCTGACAAGTAAGTTCGCAATTTGCGAAATTGCACAAAACCCTCGCGAACTTGCAGAAACCCGTGCGAACACCCAAAAAAAAGAAATCCGCAAAATCCGCGAGGATTCGCGGATTTTGCGGATTTTCGCAATCCGCAAATCCGCAAATCCGCAAATTCGCGGATTGCGAATCCGCAAAATCCGCTCATGCCTAATTGTAGCGAGCCTGCCTGGGGCCCCGGCGACCCATCTGGCTATTGACGCCTGAGCGGAGGTGACGAAGAGGCGCCGACTTGTCTGGCGGCTGCTGGACAGCGCAGAAGGCTGAGGGAAGAAGAGGTGGTGCCATCTTGCCTCTAACCCTCTATGCCCTGGGGGCGATCCAAAGGGCGTTGAGCGACACGGCGAGTGCTGCCTTTTGATCGCGTCGGCCCCCCGGTGTCTACGGAGTGGAGATTGCGGAAGGTGTGGAGGAGCGTGGCTTGCTACCCGAGACGCTCTGGGAGGTCGCGAGGAGCCTAGAACTAGGCTGTGGCGCCACACCATGACGACGAGGAATCGCACGAATAAGACGGGGAAGGATGGTCCTGGTAAAGGGCCGTCCGGATCGCCCCTCGGCCCTAGCAAGTCACCGGCCAAGGATAACGGTGAGGGCCCGGTCACGAAGGCCTTCCTGATTGAGCTTTTTGCATCTATCAAAGACGATATCACAGAACTGAAATCACAACTGGCTTCCGATCTCCGTGAGGTCCACCGAGACGTGGACGGCATCGGTGAACGGGTGGCGACCCTGGAGGACCACGATCTGGGCCTCAATGGTGATATCCATCAGCTACAGCAGGACTTGCTCCAGCTATGCGAGCAAAATTTGGATCTTCAGGCCCACTGCGAGGATTTGGAAAACCGGTCCCGCCGTAATAACATTCAGATTCGAGCGGTGCCCTGGGAAGGAGAAGGTGAGAACCTGCGGGAGTACGTGGAGGCCCTGTTTCTGCAAATTCTGTCAGAGGACGACCGCACTGAGGTCCGGATGGACAAAGTACATCGGGTTGGCCTGCCACGTGGCGCGCGCTCGCCGCCTCCCGACATTCTGGTTTGTGTCCATGATTTTCAACTGAAGGAGACAATCCTGCGGAAGGCGAGGGACACCAACAACTTGCTTTTTCGTGGGCACAGCCCTCAGCTTTTTCAAGACCTGGCGGCTTCCACCCTGCAAAAACGACAGGACTTCCGCCCGATCACAGCCTTCCTGAGGGAGCGCGGGGTGTCCTACTCCTGGGGTCACCCCTTTCGGCTTATTTTCAGGTGGCAAAATAGACTGGTGCAAGTGAGATCTCTAGCAGCCGCCAGGGAACTGCTGGGCATGGAGGAAGCAGCCACGTCGGCGGGCGCCAGCGCCTCCCCAAGAAGACGTCGCCGTTCCCGCTCCCCAGCGTGGCAGAGAGTGGGTCGACACGGTGTGGCAGAGGGTCCGACTCCATCGGCGTGCCAAAGTGAAAGGGGAGAGGTTTTGGCTTCGCTAGCCCTGGTGACTGAGTCGAGCCGGGTGGACAGCTCATCGGCGGCCTAGGCTCCCCCGACGGTGGCCCTTGGAGACCGGGGGGGCTCTACCACCTCAGGTACTCTGTGGGACAGTACTCCACTGGAGGGTTACCCCGGCCCTGAACTTGAGGGGGGCATTACCAGGGTCTTCTACCCCGACCCTTAAGGTCATGTCCGACTTTCATTGTTCTTTTTCTAGTTCTGACTCTTTCTCTTTTGTATTTTGTTTTTGAGGCTCCTTTGGATTGTAGGATGGTTGTTTGGGAAGGGCCCCAGTGGTGGTGGCTGGGGATTTGGTGTGACTGCAGTATGTTTGGTTTGATTCTGGCGTTATGGGGGGCACTGATTGGAGCGGTGGGGGGAGGACGTTGACTAAATGTTACCTGTCACGATAGGCTCCTGGAATGTTAAAGGCCTTAACTCTCCTCAAAAGCGTTAGAAAGTATGGAAGTATATTCTTGATCATCATTTAGATGTGGTGGGTCTGCAGGAGACTCATTTGGCCCGTAAAGATGAATCTAGACTTAAGCACAGGCAATACCCCCTGATTTACAAATCCTCTGCCACTACTAAGCACCGGGGGGTGGCACTTTTGTTCCGCTCTACACTTCAATTTCAGCCCGTGGGGATGCGGAGTGACAAGGAGGGGCGGTGGCTGATGGTGAAGGGGATGCTCCTGGGTAAGCTTTGCACGTGGGTGGTTGTCTATGCACCGAATGCGGGCCAAAATGGGTTCCTTGAGGCCTTTCTGAGGGTGGTGGGGGACTTTGGGGAGGGAGCGTTGATAGTGATGGGGGATTTTATTTTGGTTTGGGACAAAAGTCTTGATTGTTTACATCAGCAGAGGACGGAGGCGGGTCTCTTCTCCACTGAACTGCGCGACACTTTGATCAGTCTGGGCCTTATTGATAGCTGGCGCTCCCTCCACCCCCGCACTAGGGATTACACATTCTATTCCCATGTCCACCACACTTATTCACGTCTTGACCACATTTTTCTACATCAATCTTTGCAGGGCGACTTGCGGGACAGCAAAATATTTCCACTCTCGGTGTCCGATCATAGCCTTTTGGCGACGTGCTTGATCTGGGCCCCGGAGTCGTCCCCTCACCACAAATTGTACTTCACTGCCTCTCTTACGCGGTATGAGGAATCCTGCAAAAAACTTAGGGCAGCCATTGGTGAGTTTTTTGAGCTTAACAAAGCTGGAGACACCTCGGTCTTCACCCAATGGGACGCCTTTAAGGCGACGACACAGGGCACGTGCATTGCGCTGAACTCCGCCCTGAACAAGCTTAGGCGCGAGGAGAGGGAGGCGCTGGAGGCGGAACTGGCGACACTGGAAACTGCGCATAAGCAGTATCCTTCTCGAAAGACCCTTCGCCCTTTTGCTGCGGTGCGGGGGAAACTCAGGGCCCACTATAATAATCGGGCCGAATATACCCTCTTGCGCTTACGGCGCCTCTCTTACGCTCAAGGCAACAAAGTGGGGAAACATCTGGCACGGCAGCTCCGTGATAAGCGTGAGAGGGAATATGTGGGTGGCATTCAGACGCCTTCCGGCTCTGTGGAACATAGGGATGCGGTCAAAGCCGAGCTTTTCGGCGACTTTTATGCCGCCCTCTACTCGGCAGACCACCTGGCGCTGGCCGATCAGCGGGAATACTTAGAAGCTCTGCCGCTTCCGCAGGTCTCCAAGGAATGGAACGAACTTTTGGAGGCCCCCTTCACTAGGGAGGAGGTGTTGACCGCCATTCGGTCCCTTGAACCGCAGAAGGCTCCGGGCCCGGACGGCTTCACGGCCTCCTTCTATCAGACGTTTGCGTCTGAGCTGGGGGATTATTTGGTGACTCTTTTCAACAGCATGAGGGAGGCGAGCCAAACTACGGGCACTATGGCGGAAGCAATGATCTTGATTATTCCCAAAGCCGGGAAGGACCTCTCTAAATGTGAATCGTACCGGCCCATAGCCCTGTTAAACGTAGATGCTAAACTGTACTCTTCTATCTTAGCTGCCCGGCTCCAGGACCTCATGCCTGCCCTCATTCACCCCGATCAATCGGGCTTCATAAAGGGTCGCCAGATCCATGACAACACTAGACGGCTGATCCATCTGATCGAGAAAGCTAATCGCTTTAAGATCCCAGCGGTCTTGGTAGGCCTCGACGCTGAAAAGGCGTTCGATCGGGTGGATTGGAACTTCCTCTTTAGTACCTTGTAGGCCTTTGGTTTTTCCCCTAAATTTATAGATATGCTTCGGGCCAATTACCATGGTCCGTGCTCGAGGGTTATGGTGAATGGTCATGTTTCACCCTTCTTTGCACATTCCCGGGGTACGAGGCAGGGCTGCCCCCTATCTCCTCTACTATTTGCGCTCAGCATCGAGCCTCTTGCCCTTAGGGTGCGGGAGGACCCGGATATTGTTGGTCTCCCCTTTTCGGGGGAACAGCACAAAATATCTCTTTTTGCTGACGACGTCCTATTGTCACTAGCTGACCCGGGGACTTCCCTCCCGCGTGTGCAGGACGTGCTTTCCCAGTTCGAAACGGTGGCGGGTTTTCAGGTCAATCCTGGCAAATCCTACATCCTCAATCTCACGCTGCCGCCCGCTAAGGTAGTTTGCATCCGACCGCTCATACCCCTATCATGGTCTAGCTCCTCCATACAGTATCTTGGGGTCCGGCTGACCTCGTCCGTCGCTACACTATATGCGGCCAACTTCCCTCCTCTGCTGACCCAGATACAGGCCGAGCTTAATCGTTGAAAGCCCATGTTTATCTCCTGGTTGGGACACGTGCATGCCATTAAGATGACGATGCTTCCCAAGCTCCTTTACCTGTTCCAAGCTCTCCCTATTACCTTGGAGGTTTTTTTTTTAGGCATCTTAAATCTATGATTCTGCGCTATATCTGGCAGGGAGGTCGCGCTAGACTTTCTTTTCTTACGCTACGCCGGCCATTGAGGAAGGGCGGGGCTGGCCTCCCAGATATGCATCTTTATTATAAAGCGGCGCAACTCCGGGTGCCTGCCGAGTGAACCCAAATGGAGTCTGAGAAGCACTGGTTACATATGGACAGGAGTGTGGCGGGACGATCCATATGGGACCTGGTTTGGAAGGCGAAGGGGGATCGGCCACGCAACGCCTACATTAGCACCCCTACGAGTACTACTCTGAAGGTCTGGGACTCGGTCTCTGGTGATGAGAGGTGGACCTCCTTCCCCTCCCCCTTCACGCCTGTTCACTTTAACCCAGCCTTTCCGCCGGCTCTTGTTGAGGGGCCCTTTGATGGTTGGAGGGCGGGGGGTTGCCACGCACTCACACACCTGTTCCATGGGTATGAGCCGCTCACCTTCCATAATAGCATGCGTGACTACGCGGTGCCACCTACTGAGCGTTACCGACACGCCCAACTGCTTCACTGGGCATTGTCACCTGAGGTACGGGATGCTGCGACGAGGCCTCCCACGGATTTTGAATCTTATATCACTCGCACATAATCTATGAAGGGGGTGATTTCATTCCACTATGATTCGCTATTGACCACTGCTATCTCGCCTCGCCCTAGATACATGGGTTTGTGGGAGGAGCACTTGGGGCGAGATATCTCCGACGAGGAGTGGTCCCGCCTCTGGCGTGATCTACACAAATTCAATCATTCTATTGATCTTCGGGAGGCCCATATGAAGACTATGCTAGATTGGTATCTGTACCCGACCCGATTGAAAAAGATTTTTCCCTCTGCATCAGATAGGTGTTGGCGGGGCTGTGGTTTCCTTGGGGACTTTCACCATATCTGGTGGGACTGCCCCATCATACGCCCCTACTGGGAGGAGATACTGTCTTATATCAGGGAAATCCTGGGCTACCCGATTCCGGATTCCATAGGCTTCGTGCTCCTGGGCCTTCGGGACCCACTTTTGGAGCACCAGACCAGTGCAGACAAACAAATCCTTTGGCTCTGCATAGGTGCGGCCAAGTTAACCTTGGCTGCGGCTTGGAAGAAGAAGGAGGCCCCTGCTCTTTCCCTCTGGTTTGCTAAGTTGTGGAGGTTGTTGAGTGTGGAGCGTATGGCGGACATTTTCAGAAATGATTTTAAGAACTTTGCTTTCAGGTGGGGCCCGTTAGTCCGCTTTCTTTCTCGAGGGTTGCCGTCGGCGGTCTGCCCACCCACCATACGCGCCTTACATCTGTTTCAGGTGTGAAGACTGCTTGAGCGAACGCCTGCTGCTAGGCTGCCACCACTGGGGGGAGGGGGGTTGTTGAAAGGTTGGAACCTCTGGGGGGGGGGGATTTGGTTAGTTTCTCTTTTTCAGAGGGGGATGGGGGTTTTTGTTTTTTCCATGTTCGACCTCGCCGCAATGTCTTCCTCATGGCCAAGACACAAGGAGGCGCTATTGGACCTGGTCGACTAAGCCTCTGACTTGGACAGCTTTGCCCGGTGCCAGTGAGGGTTTGTGTCCCTCCGGGACTTCCCGGGGGGTTCGATGCTGTTACGGGCGGCCTTTTGAGCCTTATCTTGCCTTGAGCGGTCACGCTGTATGACCCTTCATCACTATTACTGCTGCTTGGTCATGTTGAGTTAGCCCCTGCGAGGGCTCTTCTTTGCATTTCATGTGTTTCCATCCTTTCTCTCTTCTGTTATTTCTGTCTTCCTGTTTTCTCAATAAAAATATCTTTAACAAAAAAAATTTAATTAATAGTATCCATTTTGAAATATATGTTTGGTGCCAGTGCATATGACTTTAATTTCTGCCTTTGGGATTCTATGTTGCAAGTTCATAGGGTGCATGTATCCTTTGTGAGCTTAATAAAATGTTGACATTTCTATAAATCCTCACTCCTACATCCAAGTACTCTCAGGCTACCATTCTACACTCTGCTCTGTCTGAAAAACAGCTCAACATTTTCAAAATTATGCAACTCTGCATTGATTTGGCTTGTAAATTATATTTTTGGAATTTTTCATGTGTTAACTATTTAATTTTAATACGATAGGTGATTGAAATTACTGACGAAGAAAGCAAGATTTTGCACCAGGCAACTGAAGTCAGTGCCATAAGAAGGATTATTTTGAAAAACTGAAGGACATCCAGGATTCTACGTTTAAACAATTTCCAAAATCTAGGTGTGGCGAGGAAGTGGGAGCTGAGGAAAGTACTATACCTGTAAGTGAAGTCTCTAATTTAGTATTTCATTAAACAAGAGCAAAGCCATATCTGTGCACAGAATAACGTTCATCTAAAACATCATGTAATTCCAGAGAGGAAGCACACACTGCATAAAAGAAAGATATAACAAATGGTTTCCTCTGCAGACCATCAAGGAAAAGACGCTGAGAGAAGACTCTGAAGCTGACACGTTAACAACCGAAAGATTGGAAAATCACCTTTGTTCAACAACCGTTTTAACCAGTTACACAACTTTGAGACTATCTGCCTCTGGGAAGAAAACCATGACCCACTCTGCTCACTCTTGCGAAAACCTTAAAAATTCACCACTTTATTGTGTTCATAACCATCTCAGATTGTTTCCTTTTTATTGTGTACTGTTCTGTAATTCTATCTAAATCGCCTCAACATTATCTGCTGTGCGTGAGTGATATGTAAAACTGTTAAAGGTAAAAATTGATTAAATGAGCACAGTTGCGCTATAGCTAATGTAAATAAATCCTCGTCAGAACTACAAATCTTAACCTTACACCAAACAAAGAAAGGGTAAAATAAACTGATGTTCTGAGACTTGTGATCCACAATAGTACTGTGCACGTTCTAACACCCTCAGTTACTGCAATTACGTCAGTGCAAAAAGGTACTTATCAGTTTAATGATTAAATATCAGACTAACACCGTATCACTGCATTGTTAAGAACCTATAAAAATAGATTTGAGAAAATCTTCAGTCACAAAATAAGTTGCTATAACCTAAAGACTATTATCTGCTTGAAACATTTTGACAGATGTTACAGGGCTGCTTCCAGACATATTTTGCTCAATTCAAGTGTTAAGAAGATTACACACAATTTCTTTTAGAGATAAATGCTGAACATTATCTAAACAAGCCTGACTCTAAAATCGGGTTCACTCTTACCGTGGCATATAAGCAAGAGAAAACTAAAAGTAGAGATATTAAGTCTAGGTATACACCTTATAAAAACACAGACTGTGAGAACATATTCAGTGTTCAAAACCGCCTCAATCAAGGCAAAATAACCTAAGTTAGGGAAAAAAGTTACATGTGCCAAAAAAGATACAGCCATAAATCTCATCTCACAATTTTGACAGAATGCACACTGGGGGAAACCACTATGAGTGCGAAGTATGTCAAAAAAGTTTCAGGCGTAAATCTTATCTCACTGAGCATATGAGAATCCACACTGGGGAAAACCACTCTCCGTGCAAAGTATGCCAAAAAAGTTTCAGGCGTAAATCTTATCTCACTGAGCATATGAGAATCCACACTGGGGAAAAACCTTTTCAGTGCTCTGAGTGCCAGAAAAGCTTTAGAGTCAAACCGAGTCTATATGAACATGCATTAACCCACTCTGTGGAAAAACCTTACCAGTGCTCTGAATGCTAGAAAAGTTTCTGCCGTAAATCTAAACTCACTGAACATATGAGAATCCACTCTGGGGAAAAACCTTATCAGTGCGCTGAATGCCAGAAATATTTCAGTGACAAAAGAGGACTCACTCTACATACAAGGACCCACACTGGGGAAAAACCTTACCAGTGCTCTGAATGCCAGGAATGTTTCAGTGACCAAAGCAGTCTCACTCGGCATATCAGAACCCACACTGGGGAAAAATCTTTTCAGTGCTCTGAATGCCAGGAATGTTTCAGTTTCCAAAGCAGTCTCACTCGGCATATCAGAACCCACACTGGAGAAAAATCTTTTCAGTGCTCTGAATGCCAGAAATGTTTCAGTGACCAAAGCAGTCTATCTCGGCATATAAGAACCCACACTGGGAATAAACCTTTTCAGTGCTCTGAATGCCAGAAATGTTTCAGTTACAAAATCAGACTCACTGAACATACAAGAATCCACACTGGGGAAAACCTTTATCAGTGCTCTGAATGCCCAAAACATTTCAAACTTAAATCACTTCTAACTGCACATTTGAGATTCCACACTGGGGAAAAACCTTATCAGTGCTCTGATTGCCAGGAAAGGTTTTGTAACAAACAAAGTCTTTCTCGACATGCAATAACCCATTCTGTGGAACAACCTTATCAGTGCTCTGAATGCCAGAAATGTTTCAGTATAAAAAGTAATCTCACACGGCATAGAAAGATCCACGCTGGGGAAAAACGTTATCAGTGCACTGAATGTCACAAATGTTTCAGTGAAAAAAGCTGTCTCAATTGGCACACAAGAACCCACACTGGGGAAAAACCTTATCAGTGCTCTGAATGCCAGAAATGTTTCAGTGAAAAACGCTTTCTCACGGTGCATATAAAAACCCACACTGGCGAAAAACCTTTTCAGTGCTCTGAATGCCCGAAAAAATTCCGAGACAGAAGACGTCTTTCTCAACATACAATAACCCACACAGGGGAACAACCTTATCAGTGCTCTGAATGTCAGAAATGTTTCACAAACAAATTTAGTCTCACTCAGCATATAAGAACCCACACTGGGGAAAAACCTTATCAGTGCTCTGAATGCCCAAAAGATTTCAGGCTTAAATCACTTCTAACTGGACATGTGAGATTCCACACTGGGGAAAAACCTTATCAGTGCTCTGAATGCCAGAAACGTTTCAGTGACAAAAAGAGACTCACTAAACATACAAGGACCCACTCTTGGGTAAAACCTTATCAGTGCACTGAATGCCAGAAATGTTTCAGTGAAAAAAGATATCTCACGCTGCATATAAGAACCCACACTGGGAAAAAACCTTATCAGTGCTCTGAATGCCACAAATGTTTCATTCAAAAAAACAATCTCACTGAGCATATAAGAATCCACACTGGGGAAAAACCTTATCAGTGCTCTGAATGCCAGATATGCTTCATTCGAAAGAGCAGTCTCACTCAGCATATAAGAATCCACACTGGGGAAAAACCTTATCAGTGCTCCGAATGCCAAAAATGTTTCAGCCAAAAATCTCATCTCACTGAACATGTGAGAATCCACACTGGTGAATAAAATTATCAGTGCTCTAAATGTCAGAAAAGATTCAGAGGTAGAGATGGTTACAAGCGCCATAAGAAAACACACCATAAAAATAATTCAGTTCTCCGAATGCCAGAAAATCATCAATTTTAAACTCAATCTCACTGTACATGAGCAGACGCACACAGGGGAAAAAAATTACCAATTTCTGTGAATGCCATAAATTCCTATTTGATAGGCACAGCCCCACTAACTATAAGCGACTCCATACTGATGAAACACCTTATGAGTGTTCTGAATGCCAGAAAAGCTGCAGAGAAAAACGCTATCTCACCATGAGAAACTCCACACTGGAGAAAATCCTTATGTCATAAAAGCTTGTATCAGAAAGACAGTGTTATGCTTCATGAGAGATCCCACTCTGGGGAAAAACCTTATGAGTGCTCGAAATGCAAGCAAAGTTTTGGTAACAAATTACTTCTCACTTGACATGAGCGAACTCACAAGGGGGAAAAAAGCCTTGTGTGTTCTAAATGTCGGATAAGGTTTAGTCTTGAATACAATGTCACTTCACAAGAGAGAATTCCCACTGGACTTAAGCCTAATACAGGAGGGGAAAGCCAGAAATGTTTTACTCAGAAAGGAGATCTCTCAAAACATGAGAAATGCATCCACACAACGTAAAAAAGTAAGGCGTATCTTGAGATGCAGAAAAGCTTCTAACAACCTGACTTTACATGAGAGAGCCCATATTGTAGTTGCAATAGGATTCATCAAGAAACTCTTGCAGGATAACTTAGGTTGCCCGCATGCAACCTGCAAAGAAATTTCAGGCCTTGAATTTTTTTTAATTGGAACAGAATCCACAATTTGAGTATCTGAAAGCTACAAAACTCTTAAGGTCTTTACTTGACACAGAGAAGTGTTGGTGCTTGAAAAAATCAACTAATTGCCCAAAAAATCACAATATTAATGTCTTAAATTTTACTCCACCCAAAATGTTTCTAGTCACCCTTGTTTCTTAACATATGACTGATATCTATATTTTCATGGTAAGATTAAGCCTAGGCGAAGTTCCTCAATGAAGAACTTCGCAAAGTGACAAAAAAACTCTGGCGGTCTACGCAGAGTTCCGTAAGCAGCGGAGTGCGTAAGCGTCATGCTGTTCGTGGTGATTTTGATCTCCTGGTGTTCGTCCCGCCCTATAAAAGTAATCGTGAAAGGCACCATGTGCAGCACAAGAGGGTGCAGCTGCTTCTACTCAAGCGGCCGCTTTGTCAATGCGAAGGAAGGTTTCTCAATGCGAGTGGTTGTGACCTGCCACGACCACTTGCATTGAGAAATCCAATGACCCGCTTTGAGAAATCTCGCCAGGAGGTTGATTTTGCTCGCCAACTAGACCATGGCGAGCAAGGAAAAATCTCATCAGGAGGTGGATTTTCCTCGCTCCAGCACATAACGTTGAAGAGTGTGAGCGTTGAAAAAAACCTGGCTACGCTCCACGGAGCAAAGTTTTTAGGAACTACGTGAGCTCCGCGGAGTACGGAAAACTCCCCCTATGGAGTTCACCGCCCAAAATGAGATAATATACAACAGCAGGAAAACATAACACACCAGTTACTTGCCTTTGGTAACTCTCTTTCTGGTAGCTACTCCTTCACCTGCAGATTCCTCACCTTGTGAATATTCCACACACACCAGACTGGGTCCTCTAACTTTAAAGCAGAGTAAGAGACAACATGCAGCTCAGTGTCGACGTCATTCTGCTACAGAAGTGTCAAGCGGAGACTCAAAGAATCACTTCCCAGGCGCACTGTGAACAACTACAGAGGCCTATGAGTTCATTATCTCACAGGTCTGTATCACATATGCAGGCCCTGGGCAGATATTAATTCACAATTTTTATCATGATTAGAATTCAGATGAGGCCTTTTCATTTCCCAAAATTCTAATTGTGTTCTCAGCAGCAAGTGTATATATAAATCGTTGAGTGATGACTGCGCAGTGCTCAAGATGAAAGTGATATGATGATAAAACCGTCCAATCCACATTTTGCACACAGAAACAGGGGTGTAAATACTTTTGTACAATACAAATTAAGCAAAGGCGATTCTTAGAAGACATATTTATATGAAATAGTCCCTGTATAGTTAATGTTTCGACCGTTTCAGTTAATTACCATGGTCTCATCAGGATGGTAGATCCCCGCCTCTCCATTATGCTTCTCAACTATATTCAATACAACATAGCAAGGATTCTTCTGTATCTCTGGGCAGCGTACCTGGGAGGAACTCAATTTCAACTAAGCAGTTCCAGCGCCCCGTTTGTTGGACCAAACAACTGCAGCCAGTGAATCCTCGGCTCGCTGTCAAGCAAGTTCAAGTGTGACTCTTCCTGATGAGACCATCATCATTGACTGTCTTGTCTGTGATGGTGGGCCGGAAGACCTTCACCGCTGATGGTGATGAAGTAGCAGCTTAATTTCCAGAAAGGCATGTTGGCCATCAGTTGTTGGATGGCCAACAATTGCCTTAAACTTAACTCTGAAAAAACAAAGGTTATGATATTCAGCAAATTACTGCCAAATTGGTCTTCTTCATGGTGGCCATCTTCTTTGGTGCCCCATCCACTGCCAGTCACCAAAGTCAGAAATGTGGGCGTCATATTTGACGACAGACTGTCCTTTGTCCCTCATGCCAACGCTGTGGTTTCATCATCATTCCATAAATTGCGAATGATAAAAAAGCTCTTACCTTTCCTACCTCTTGGGGCTTGAAAGACACCAGTAGGCACCTTAGTTATGTCTACCATTGACTATTGCAATGGGCTCCTTATTAATGCTCAGAGCAAAGTCCTCCATAAACTCCAAGTGGTTCAAAACTCAGCAGCCAGAATGCTATCCGGTACCCCCAAATACAAATCCATCTCACATATACTTCACCAGTATCATTGGCTCCCCGTAAAAAATCTAATTAAGTTTAAAGCGCTCTGTATTGCATACAAAGCTTCACGTAACTCTGGACCTCAGTTTCTGAATGAGGCCCTTGATGCTTACATTCCAAATTGGGCCTTACGCTCTTCCACAGCAATCCTACTAAAGGTCCCTCGTACTAAGACAGCATCATGGGGTGACAAGCGATTCACTGTTGCTACAGCGAAACGTTGCAACTTCCTCCCAATTCATACCAAAGCCAGCCAGTCCTTACTTGATTTCAGAAAAATGACAAAAACATGGCTGTTTACTCAGTCAGTCAGTCAGTCAAAAATACTTTATTCGGTTCATAACAAAAACCATAAAAGTATACTACAAAATTCATCAGAGTCAAGACATTAAGTTAAAAAAGATGTGATACATTGATTAATAGTCCATACATGGCAATTTCATATGTGTTTTTAAAAAAAAAGAAATATACATTATAAATGCTAATAAAAACAGTAAAACCAGTACAAAAAGCACGTTAAAAAAGATACGACGCTGACTCCTTGGTCCTAAATACATAGCTATGTGCAGTGTATCCAGTTAATTTTCCTCTTCAATCTCAATGCTATTGTCAAAAAATTTGCTATATTAAAAATCTCCCATACATTTGACAACAGCTGTAAATATAAAAGGGCAGGTTTAATTTGTCTAAAGCCCTATTCTTTAATAAGGGGAATGATATACTTTTTACGAATAGGGTATAAATGCTTACAAAAAAAGATAAAATGCATAGTGTCTTTAATAGAGAAACCGTCACAAGAACAAATCTCCAGTTCCAAGTCCTTAGTCCAACCTGGTCGTTCTGTAAGAGAAGGTGAAATTTGTCCAATCTAAACCTAGTCAATAAAAATCAATGGTTCATGTTGTTGACGATTCTCAAATAAGGTTCTATGCCTTTAGTGGTTGTTAACAGTTGATGAGCCCTTACTGTTGGTTTGCATAGTTCATTTTCTTCTCTAGCCAAATATGCCAGTTGTTTATATGTGTCTTTGGCCCATTTTAAATCCCCTTTCAGCAACTTGTTTGGGCAGTTAAACAATTCTGGTCGGCCCAATCTGGTTGCTAATTTTTTGATGTAATTCAACCAGGGGATAGACTGGCCATACTCCAATGCTAAACAGTCCTTCAGGATCTCGTGATTCAGTTCTAGATCCTGATTCAGCCAAATGGAGATCCATTTCAGTAAAGGTGCTAAGGCTATGCGGTCTTCCAGGTATTCGACCCCACACTCTTGGTGAACAATATATCCAGGTGTAGACTGGGGGACACATAACATAGATTTCAAAAATTTGTCCTCAGCCACCTGCAGAGCCTTTACACTTTTTAACCCTCACAGGTCCGCTCCATACATGGCTATCGATTTACACTTCGCCTCATAGGTTTTCAACACTGCCTCTATAGGCTTCACGCCCAGTTTGCGAGCGAAATCCAAGACAGCCAAAATAGACCTAGCAAAGGCATTACGTTTGGCAGCCAACTGGGGCAACCAGTTAGAGTTCTCATCAAAGATTACCCCCAGGTAGGGAAATCTTGTAACCCTAGATAAAACATTCCCTTCACAGTTCATAGTCCTAATTTTTTTTCGGTTTACTACCCACAATCATTACATGATATTTAGGAAAATGTACTCTAAGATCCAGCGCCTTCATAAAAGAAGCAAATACATTTAAAAGACATTGCAACCCCACTGCTGTGCGTGCTATTAAGGCGGCATCATCGGCATAAAGGTATGCCGGAATAGAAATTTTGCCCGCCTTTGGAATGTCTTTACACGCTTCGTTTAGAACAACGCCTAAGTCAATAATGTAAAGGGTGAAGAGTAAGGGAGCCAAAATACAACCCTGCCTAAGTCCTCCATTAAAGATCCCAATGTTGCCCGTGCTGTTACCCAGACGATCATACCTAACTTTAAAGCGCTCTGTATTGCATGCAAAGCTTCACGTAACTCTGGACCTCAGTTTCTGAATGAGGCCCTTGATGCTTACATTCCAAATTGGGCCTTACTCTCTTCCACAGCAATCCTGCTAAAGGTCCCTCGTACTAAGACAGCATCATGGGGTGACAAGCGATTCACTGTTACAGCGAAACTTTGCAACTCCCTCCCAAGTCATACCAAAGCCAGCCAGTCCTTACTTGATTTCAGAAAAATGACAAAAACATGGCTGTTTACTCAATAAGCTACTCTGTAGTTTGGTTCATGCTCGTTGTCCCCAGCGCTGAGACACCTTCAGGTATTTGCACGCTTTACAAATCAAATAAATACATAAATAAGATAAGTAACTTGTTCGTTTTGTGCCAGCCAAGGATGGTGCATCAATTGAGAAAGAGGGCAGATAATGAACAACATTAAGAAATAAAGAAAACTGGGTGGGTGCCAGTGCACAGCTTGGCGAATACCTTAATTGATAGGAAATTGTTCAGTCACCTGGCCCTGGGTTCTCCAGCGAACCTGGGCATAATTACCCTCATGTAGACGGATCAATAGGCTCAAGAGCCTCCTGGTATGGCCCATATCACCCAACACCTTCCATAGCCTGCTTTGTGGAACCAGGTCAAAAGCAGATTTAAGGTTGATGAAGGCAACATACAAGTTGCCCTGCCAACCACAACGATCTTTCAATAGAATAAAAGGAAGCGGTAAACCTGTTAAAATGTGGAAATCTTCTTCCGAAAGCCTGTCTGAAAGGGGGATACGATATGATGGCTTTAGCAGCAGTCCATACCTCAATCCTGCTCAAGACCAATTGGGCAGAAATTTTCTCCGCACAGTTGATCAAGCTGATCAGCCTGTAATTGGCTGGATATAATCTATCTCCGTTCTTATATATCGGGACGACGTATGCTCCCTTCCAAGAGTCAGGTACTGGGGCACCACTGATAATGGCATTAGTTAAGGAAAGGTTATACCAAGACAATTTATCTCTTTCTAGCAGAAGTGTATAAGCTGGAAAGCTGTCTAATACTGGAGTTTTACCTCTCATTATTACATCCAGAGCTGAAGGTGTCGGCCAGGTCAAGGAAAGGGCCAGGTACAGCTACAGAGTTGTCTGTTTACACAGTCCCCAGCACAGTGTCCGCCTCATTAAAAGGAGTTACTGAATAAAGATTGGAGAAATGATCAACTCAGGTCTGGGGAGAAATGTTATTTTGCAGAGGTGAAGCAGAGACCTCTCTCCCCTCCACTTTACAAGTGCACAAAACCTGGGGAAGTTCTTAAGAGAGAAAACCAATTTGAGTTCTTGCCATCTTTCTTCCTCCCATTCTTTCTTAGCCCGAGCCTGGGCCCTTTTGTACCTCTCTCCACCCAGACTGATTTATGAGATGTCCTTTGTGCAAAGTGCCTTACCCTGATATCTACGTGATAGTCTGATTTCCTTATTAAACCAATTGTTTCTTAAGGAGAATTCCATTTGTGGCTGTTAATAGGGCCTATAAGGTAGGACAGTATTTTCTTTAAGTTGTTGTGGAAGCACTCATTGGCTTGCCACACTCTTAGTACTTGCAAATTGATTTAGTGAAGGTAGTGATAGATTGATCTTCACCTCGCCAGATGACCAAAATATCGTTGATACACACATATAACTGGCACAGGCAAACCATGGGAGCAAAAGCAGTGATTGTGATCGAATGGGGCCTGAACACCATTTTCCCTTGTCCATGTAGGATAGGCCCAAATCTCCATTGGTTGCTATAGGAACAAGGGAGTTGTCCCTTCTCTGACGGAGAGGGGGCGCCATTAGACTTGACCTTTTCCACGTGAGCGATTTTTCAGGGTGTGTGGTGAAGTGCCACCAGTCACCTACCATACAAGAGAATACATATGGCTAACCATTTAGAATGATGGCTTCTGATAACCAGGTGCCTTTGAATATGTGCGAGGGACACTGCCTGTTCTTCTCTATATTTTCAAATATATCTCTTTTTTATTGTCCTCTCATAAGCTCAGAAGAAGATTAGCACCACCAGATACCTGTAACAGACGTAGTCCAACCATCCTACACTTATCCATACAAGATTGGGCACTCTGATTCGGGTGCACTGACATCTCTATACCCTTAGACGTATGGGGCCGACCGCTTGCAACAGGATACATGTGTAGTGCAAGGGACATGGTTTACACACCCATCACTCATTTCTACTATAGGCAATCTAGTTTTCGGGGGTGTGCTTATTTTCCTAATGGGTCTTCTGCCCTTGGGTATACGCCTCTGACCCTTTTAAAACACATGCCAGTACATTGTGGTGTTTGCATTTAACTTCGATGGAGGCCCGGCTTTAGTGATTCTATTCCACGTGAAGAAGCGGCTGTGCGTGACAGAAGCACGAAAGCCTTCCGCATTTAGTGCACGTTCATTCAGATTCATGCTGCCGGCATGGGACTACATTTCTCAAGTACTCGTGGTCATGAGACTGCATCAGAGTGATGCGATTATACAACCTGAGTGAGTAGACACACACCAAATTTGGCTTTAGCGAGCCCCGGATCCTCTATACAAACAACAGCAATTACTCTGGTCACCGTCCTCCATCTGCTGTGGTATAACAGATTGCTGGCTCCCCGTATACAGGTATGGGTCTCGGACCCTACGTTTGTTACATCTGTAATGGTTTCAAGGCAGCGTGTTCCTTGTATACAGGAATGGGTCCCTGAACCTACCTTTTTGTTTGACTTGAATCTTTTGTGCACTAAGCCCGTCTTTTCTTTTGTTATGAAAACGGAAAGAATGTTGCATTCGTGTTAAAGATATGGTAGTTTCAAAGCACACTCTCTCATGTCGTAGGAAAGTTCTCAGTGCAATGTGTCAGGTGTTGTGTTTTGAAAACAAAGCACGCTGCACCCATGCTGAGGTCAACTATTTTAAGCGCATTTCCTCCATTGCATCGCAGCCTTGTTATTGCAGTGCACATCAAACACGTCCACTGTTTTCCATTTGAAGACTGCTGCATGTATGTTAAAACTAGGCAGTGTTATCATGTGCCTTACCGCTGCATAGTTTAATGGGGCAGTTGCTTCTGAAATCTAAGCACGCTGTACTTATGTGTTAGGCCAACTAGCTCTAAGAGTCTTTTTTCCCCCATAACACCACATGTTTCCTTTGGAAGTTACTGCACTAGGTTCTGCCTTTGTTCACCCTGTGCTGCCGCAACACACACCTGTTATGAGGCATGAGCCATCAAAAGCATTGATACACAAACTTCAAGGCAGACACACAACTGCCTCCGGGGTCTTGGCTTGTCTCCCCCTAGTGTTAAACACCATTACGCTGCCCGCTTGTCTCGATAAATCTTAGTGACATCTGAATACATGATTGGGGAAACTATTAGGCACCTCACAGCCAGACGAAAATACCTCAGTCACTATTGCAGACACCGCCTATGAGTATATGGACAGTTTTTAATCTACATGGGCACATTTTATCTTTACACTTGTTCTGAAATGCCTAGAACTGTTACAGCTTTCCAGAAGACTTATTTTCTTACCATGCTCACCTTCCTATAATTCTTTATTAGGGCGGAGCGTCACCCTGAGCCGCATGCCACGGTGAGTTGAGGCACATTTCCCGACGTCAACGGATTAACCTTTCTACAGTATATTTTTTATTAAGGTGAATCTTGTTGTCTATAAATTATTTTATGTTTCCCCTATACTAAGAATAACAGACATTGAATATACAGTATATGGTTGTGCCCAGTTTGGACGGGTTTGTATGTCCTGGACTGAATAGCTTTGAAATGTAACGCTAGCAAAGTTGTTCAAATGTCTGACCTAGATTTTTTCAAACCATTCTTATACTTCCTATGTATGTATTCTTTTAGGTACCACCAGTGAATTCACCACTCTATGAAGATTAATATGATCACTAGATAGTTTTGTATATTAAAACCCTTCTTTATACTTATATTTGTTCATACACCATTTTTAGGTCTCGCCTGAGCTAGCACGCATGCGCTGCTCTGCGAGGCTTTTAGTAAGGGCTTTAAACTCTGAACACACGCTTCTGTGTGTGCTTATTTATCCTTGCTCTCTTTATCTGTAAACCATAACATCCTACTGCACCGACTCAGGGGGAAGGGAATTTCAGGAATGGCAATCACCTGGTTTAGGTCCTTTCTCTCCAACCGCTCATTCCAGGTATTCAAGAGTGAAAGTACCTCCCCCAGCAAACCCCTGAATTGTGGGGTACTGCAGGGCTCCTCTCTAAGCCCTACCCTTTTTAATGTTTACATTAGCCCACTAGCCGAGATCGTCTGCCCCTTCGGAGTAAAAATCGTCACTTATGCGGACGATACTCATCTAGTGGTGGCTCTAAATCCCTCCCCTAACTCACCCCATGGCCTGAAAAACTGTCTGGAAGCAGTCACCAAATGGATGACATCCTCCTGCCTCAAATTCAATGGGGACAAAACAGAGCTCATGCTCCTTGGGAACTCCATTAACCCCTTCCATGCTGCCGGGATTCTGCTCCTGTGCTGAAGATTTCAGCGCGGGTGCGGTCATGACGGCCCCCAGCCGTCATCAGCACACGAGCACTGTAGTGCATGACGGCTGGGGGCCGTCATCAGCATGCAAGGGGTTAATAGGACCATTTATCCACTCTGGCCCCCGTGTCTGGGACCACCCCCTGCACCCAAAGATTCGATCAAAAGCTTAGACATCTGGCTAGACAAGTCACTCGACTTTACCAGGCAACCAAACTATCAGCCACTTGCTTCGGCCTTCTAAGACTTTTGTGCAAAATCCTCCCTCTCCTACCTTTTCACGCCAGACGGATAATGGTCCAAGGTCTAATTCTGTCCCGCTTAGACTTAGGGAATGCCCTATACCTTGGGGCTCCCCAAGCCACCCTAAACAAGCTACAGATAATCCAGAACTGTGCCGCTAGAACCCTCCTTCAAATCCCCTGGCGAGTCTCGGTCAAATCCAGACTGAAGGACCTTCACTGGCTCCCAGTAAGGGCAAGGATAGAATTCAAGGCTTTGTGCATTGCACATCGATCCTACTGGGGAACAGGCCCCATTATCAATCGCCCCCTGATAACCGCCTACCATCCCACCAGACATCTCAGGTCAGGGTCCTCCTTCCTTGCCGTAATACCCAGGTTCAAGAGAGCTAGGTGTGGAGGCCGCTCATTCTCCCATAATCTCGCTAAGCTCTGGAATGCCCTCCCTCTCTCACTTAGATCAGAGCCCAAACTGCTCCCCTTTCACAAGCTCCTAAAAACCCTGCTCTTTAACAAACCAGAGTAACTCTTATCGGCTCTGTCACAGGCGTGACCTCTGCAGCGCTGGGACGCCTAAGGGTAGCCACCGCGCTTTACAAATTGTCTTTTCATTTCATTCATTTATCACGTTCTCCTTTTCTGCCTTTCCCTCTCTTGCTTTGGGACCGTTTCAATGTTTAACAAAAAGCTGTAAAACCTGCTGACCGATCTTTGTTCTTTTAATAAGGCGTTTTTTTTATCACCCTGTGCCTGGAAGCTGTGGCAGATTGGAGTACGACAAACCCATGAAAAATGGACCTTGTCAGCCGGTTTCTGAGCTTTAACCAAGGAGAAATGTATTGCGTGATAGCTTGGAGAGATGAACTGACCAGTCAGAGATCCCATGGCAGCTCTGTGGAGACTCAAATTCATGAGCTCCTTCTTGCAAGGAGTTATGGGAACCAAATCATGCACGCAATGCCCTCTGACCTTTTGCAGGCGACATAGTTCATTTTAAATCCCTCCTTGCACAAAAAAATTCAGAATGCCTAAAAACAACATTCTTTTGAGGTCTAGAGCGTGGGGTCTGTCTTCTATATCTATGTGTTTTAATACAAAATAATGAAAGCGCCTAGATTTTTGCACCATATAAGTCAAGGTAGTTAACGAGAACGCTGCGTACCCCATTGCATCTGTTCCCTGCGGCACGTGCATCATTTCAGAAATCCGACCCAGAGCTGAAGGCTCCCACCGCATTCCTGTGCTTTGGTAGCCTGGTTCATCAACTTGTTGCCTTCTGAAACATTTAACCCCGGTTTGTCCAAAATGCCTTCAGCATTGATACAGTGCCTATTTATTCCTTTGCATTTACTTTCCAGTTGGCCCAGTAACATTTTCTTTTTGGGAGGAGGTATGTTTTTGATAATTCAAATGTAACTCCTGTAGAGGCACACATTTCCACAAAGGATGTCGCATTCACAGTGTATCCTTCCTGCTACATGGGATATGGGTGTGGACCGGAGCATTTTTCAAAATCATCCTATTTTGTTTTGTATTTTTAGAAAGCTTTTTTCCTATCCTTTTCCTTGCGAACATGAAATGTATTAAAAATACAAGCCTTGACTGAGCCAATAGACTCTTCGATAGATATTGTTTGCTGTGTTTTTCTCTGCCAGGCACACAACATATAGACTGTTCACACACTTTCTGTAGTATGCTTCATTCTGGGTAGATCAACTCTAAGCCCCACTCTACTTCTATCCTTGTGTCAGTGCAGCCTGATGTAAACAGTAACTGTAATATATTTGCATTTATATAACGCTTACTACCCCTGAGGAACATTGAAGCGATTTTTCGGCGAGTATCATGCTTCTCCAGGACCCAAAAATGGTTAGTGATGAATTAGTATAGGGAAATATAAACTTAATTTGAGAGCTGACATGTTGGTCTGTTAGTTCGGTTGAAAAAGATAGCGGAGGGATAGAAGAGGGAAGGATTTGAATTTATATAGCTCTTGCTACCCCTGATGAAGTGTTGAAGCGCTTTTTGGCGAGTAGCATGCTACTCCAGAACCCAAAAAGATGAATAGATAGATCAATTATGGTGGGTAGGTTGTTTTATTATATACACACAACTGTACGAAAATTTATAAAATTCTGTTTTAAAGTTGTATCCAAGAGACAAGTATAGTCTCTTATAATAATGTATACAATACTGATAAGTTTTAAGTTGGTTTGCCATCAAGACTGATGCTCCGTAATGTTGATGCAAAGTCATCTGTGCTGGAGTATCTTAGACTCTTGTTGAATTGTAACATCCACCTTGTAGGTACTTCTATTTGTATCAGGTCCACGTCGTAGGAAGACACAAGCGCCTAAATTGTGCACTATTTATATTAAGCAAAATAATAAGCTTTATTCGATAAAATTCATATCATAAAAGCAATTCATACATTATTTTTAAAACATTCGAAAATACAATCAACAGCATAAGACATTTCATAGCAGCATGTTAAGTGTGAAGGTTCAGTCACTGGATTAACAGTTTCCTTGCAGTCCTAAGTCGCCATGCCCAGCCCAAAAATTTTGCCATGCAGGTAGAAAAGAAAGGACTAGCGTCCGTACGTAAAATTCGCAGTGCTTCTAGATGAGAACGGGTTCCCAAACACATGCAGAGGGGCTTCAACCACCTACGTCTCGGGGCAGCATAAACATTGCACTCAAACAGCATGTGGGACACAGACTCTATCCTTAGAGCACAAAAAGGACAATAAGGTACAGTTTGGGCCGGCGGTTTCCAAGTGGACGTGAACTCACATAATGGGAGCACCCCCACCCTGAACTTGATGTACAGTGATCTGTCCCATGAGTTCTGGATGATATCCAAATAAGGTTCCCTAGACGGTGACTCTTTAGTCAACAGGAACAGTGATACAGATTTGCAATGGGTTGTACTGCAAACTCTCTCACTATCTACCCATGCCCAATAGATCTTTTTGAGCTGTTGTTTCGGAGGTGCAGATTTATTAGCCCAAGCCTCTCCTAATCCTAGTTTGTACAACAACTTCTTGACTTCTCTGAGCCAGATGATTTTATTCGAGCCCGGCAATGACATAATGTCGTTCAGAGCTTCTGCATAGCTACGAAGCTCATGAACATTCCAGATTCTGGACCATAACAGAAGTGGACGTAGTTTAGCTTGATCGCAGATAGCCCGGGTACCTGCATCTAGCAGCAATGGGATGGTTGGTGTGCTGTGGGGCAACCCCATAAGGTCTTTGTGAAAGTTGTTCTCAAGGCGAGCCAGAGTATCAACTTTATGAGTGCCCCACAGTTCGGCACCATAAAGTGCCGCGCTCACAACCCTTGCCCTATAGATATCCAGGGGCGCCTGATGACAGTAACCACTGTACAAGCTGTATTAGGTGCTTAGAAGTAGAGTGACATGTTTTTAAAGATTCCAATATATTGTTTAGGAGAAATGTATTTGATGATATGCACTGATTTACAATTTGTCTTTTTCTTTATTATTGTAGTAATTTGATTTTTAATAATGTATTTTTATAACACAAAATAAAACATATAGTATCCTAGACACTGATTTTATTTTATTTGTTTTTGTCGAGTCCTCCACACAGTACTGTTATTATTATCCTACAATTGCCTAGGAAGTATTTTCTCACACTTATGTTTTCCCTGTCCTAGGAATTGACCGACTTAGAAATCAGGGGGCCTTTGATATTACCTAACAATCATCTGGGGATTACACATCCGAGAAACACAAGTGTCTTTCATGAATACAAATTGACTCCTCCTCCAAGGACTGCACTGTATTATTGACACAGGCGAAAAGGCAAACAAGCAGTCAGGAGGCACACTGATTGTATACCCCCCACCTGACAGGATAGTGACAGACCCCAGCCACCTGCAGGGGAAACTTGCCACCTCATTTAATAGCTGCCAGACGCTTTACTATGTAAGCAGACTGGTGGTTTACAACTGCGCCTACGTTGGAGCACCACATGTTTTTCCAGCATAATCTGGTGTGCTCCCCCCTGTGTGGGATGATAGCACCCACCGAAGACTGCACCGTTGTGTAGTCTGGGACTGTACACCTTCCCTGTAATTCTGAACTGGGCCTTTAAATACGGTACTATTTTGTGTGCCTATTTAATTCAGGTATACAAAGAATGTGGTACTACTTGTATACTAGGGAAGGACAAGGAAGATTGAATTTCTAAGATGGCGGAAATGTTTTTGTCAAAGTGCTTTATCCCCTAAACACTCTCCCGTACCCTGAACATAATGAGATTACGTAGAATATACCTCTGCGTGCCTAATGCTGCCATTTGCATTTCAAGACCAGTGATTAATGTGGCTTTATCAAGTTCAAAGCCATTGGGCGTTCCCGACCTGTCTGATACTGGCATATGGAAAAGATGGGTCATTTGTAACCTAAAGATAGATAAACATATTCCTAGGTCACGATTTAAGTCTGCATCTAAAATAAAACTGTAAATTAGGAGAGGTGATAAGTGAGAAGTTAAAAGGCAGCCGCCAATAGAGCTGCATTTGTACATAGGCCTTCCTATATTAAGAGATCTATTCCTGCTTCAGTCTTTAATTGCAATGAATACTTTAATACCCAGGCATGAAGTCATCGTCGAGCTGTTTAGATAATCCACCTGTCTCGCCACCTCTTCCCTGCTGCATCCTTAACCAGTAGCCTAGCCAGTGTGCCCTGGGCCCCAAGGCAAGAAAGGAAATGTGACCCCTGCCCTCTGTTTGGACTGTGGAAAACAGCAATAATCATTGTTCTGTGGGCCCGTCAGGCCTCTGTTTGAACTGTGACAAACAGCAGTTATCAGGGTTCAGTGGGCCTTTAAGGCATCTGAGACCTGGTGCCACTGCACTTGCTGCACCAATGGGAAGCTAAGCCCCTGCCCTTAACAGCTTCTATTCTAGACCCACTGTAGAACCAAAACAGCCAAGTACTGATCTGGCCAGATCTGCAGGCATGCAGCCGCCTCTTCCTCTGAAGGGATTTAAGTTGCATGAAAGCAGCATGAGGGAAACAACCATTTTCTGAGGCAAAGTCAACTAACACCTCGTCTGTTTCAACCTGAATCCATTTAAAACCAGGGACAAAAAAAACAGTTCATCTGCATCCCTTGCTTATCAAAAGGGTAAAACAGATTCATCTAACATTACAGTGTACCACATACAAAATTGTGATTGTGTTTACAAATTAAATCTCGCATGCATATAGAAAGGGCAGCCTTTGGCCAAAATAGCCATTTTCCTACCCATACTTTTAACACATCTTATACAAAAAATGATAATTACATTGTCATCCGGAAATAGTCATTATCGCCTACTCATAAGCAAATGCCACTTAGAATTGTCTTTCACTTCAAGCTTTCAAAAGTAAATTGATAAAAAAAGCAGTATGAATTTTTTGACATTGTGTACTCTCACCAAAATTTAGAGCATCAATTTTATTACACACCATAGAAAAAAGGAGCTGTTTATATATACTAAACCTCTAGAAACGTTCGATTAACCAGTTATAAAGTCATGTCTAGCTTAGTTTATAGTGTATTTTTAATAGAAATTATTTCACATTGTTAATTGGATCTGCATGGCTAAACACTTCTAAGGTCCCAAAGGCGAGACCTATTGGCTATGACAATGCTTGTTATTGATTGAGTAGATTGAGCAGCAGAACTTTTGATTAAGTCCTAAAGAATGCCGCAAACACCTCTTTGGAGGGTTAATAGGCTGAAACATGTTGACCTCTTATTGACTCTAACAGTGCATATATATTTCTACCACAGTGCCCTGTTTTTAATCCTGGCCCAGGGGCGGAAAAATAATGGAAACCACATACCCTTTAGCAACTTTTAACTTTCACTCTGCTGCCCACATTACCCTGAGCTCATTATTGTGGTATTTAGTATAGCTTTCTCTATAGCAAAATATGCCTGAGCTCCCCCTTTCAGTAAGGGGGTTGTTTCATGGTGCAAGGAGATTCCCAATAAGGAAGCATGCCAAGTATGGTGGGTGAGTGAAATCGTCCTTTTAAAGGGATAGTTCATCTCAGCTAGGTCTTCATTTGCAACAGTAATCCTCAGAGACCCAAGGGTTTCTTGATTATGGTAGAAATACATTCCTACCCCTTCATTGTTTGTTCAAGCACAGACCATTGCATGAAATGTTGTGATCTATGTAGGGAAAATACTCTGTGCACTGAGAAAATGTGTTAAAATAACAGAAAGTTGATAATAGCATTTAACACCTTCTCAAACCTGGATTTATCTAGAAGAGAATTCTGTTAATTCTAGCAGATTTGTGATGCCACAAGGTATAAGAAATTAAGGGATCTTTATCTGATATATTTATCAATAAATTATCTGAAATTATTGAACATAAACTTTTGCAAGTATTATTTCTAAAAATTAAGGAAGCTCTATGTTGGTCTTTCCTAAACTAACCCCAGTGCGTATGACTACAATAACCACCGCTCTCAAATCAATATTGTGCTTGTTTTAGTGAGAAAGCTATATGATCTAGGAGAAACCAGGAACTGGCATCAGTATTTTTCTTAAGAAGCTTCAAGTTAGAGAGTGAAAACACTTTTTAGAATGCCATAAAAATTGTGATAATGGAAAGGGGCGACCACTCGGTCCCCCTGAACGTATGGTTGGGTGCCCTGATCCCCCGGGAAACCATTTTGGGCGGGAGGCGTGGCTCGGCTGGTATGCCCGAAGTGGCGTAGCCGGGGCGCGCCCTTTCCCGCCCAGGAGGGGTTGTCCTAGACACCCGCACGGAAGACCACGCCCAGTAGGCGCACCAGAGGAGGGTCCCCGCCCTCCCGCAGATGAATAAATAGAGCGGGAATCCGAAGAAGCGTCCTCTTGTTCCTGTGCTCTGAAGGCTGCACCAACTCGTTGCTCGTGAGCCCTCGACGGAACAAGCAGCAATTTTGAGAACTTGTAATCTTGTTGTTTCTCTTTCAGTTCCTTGGAGTACGGAAGATCCAGTCCTCGTTGATCAACCAGCGCAGAATACACGAAGCTATGGCCGGCAAGAAAGCGGGAAAGAGCTCCGAGTTGGAGAAGGTACTGCGGACCTTGTCGAATCGAATGGCGATTATGGACCGAAAAATCGGAAAAGTTGATTCGATCAGTCGAGGTTCGGCCGATGTTAAAAAACAGTTGGCGGCCCAGAACAGCTCAGGCCGTCCTAAGAAGGTAACAGGCCCGGCCTTGCCGGGAGTCGTCCCTGAGGGTAGGGGGAAGCGTGTTAAGAGGAGGGCGGTTTCTGGGGAGGTTCCGGTTCCTGTGGTACCCCCAATTGCCCCCATTACACCGGCGGACAGCCCGGTACCAAACCCAGATATAGGTTTACCGATCCCGGTTGTAATTACGCCTGTTACCGATGAGGAGATGCCCCCCGAATTGGCCATCCAGTTAGCGGCAGTGTTGCCATGGCTCAAGAAGAAAGCGGGGGGGCAGTGGCCGCGGGGGACCCGGCCGAGGAGGCTAGACTAATAATCGAGCAGTTACGGCAGTCGAGAGAGGCCGCGGTGGCGAATGTTCCTCTTGTTCCCCCACAGGTGGCGCCGGGAGGACCTGCGGTTAGCCGGGAAAAGGCAGCAGACACGACGGCCGAACCTGGTAAGCACACATTGCCAATGGCAGGGGAGGGTTCATTACCTTCAAGGCGCGAAAGGGTGGCACAGCACATCCCTGCGGCCACAAAAGAACTGATATGGGGGTAGAAATATGTGAATATGTTTTCATTGTTGACTGACCATCGCGAGATGGAATATGCAAAATCCCAGAAAGATTTATGGCACCCCAGTGTATGGCGGGCCAAGATGGTGGAATTTAGGGTCGATGAGACGGTAGCAAATTGGGTAAAGGCCTTTTCGATATTTACGGCAGTCATGGGGGAACGAAAGCCTGAAATCATGACTGAGTTGACCTGTTATCAGAATAGAATTATGGATTTTTATACCATGTACGAGGGGGACGAGTGGAAAGGTTACGATATGAAATTCCGAAAAGCGAAAGAGTTTGATGCTACTTTGACCTGGGATTGCCTCGACTCGGTGTCATGGCACAAGGAGCTCTTGCCTGGGGCGGCAGGTACGTCCTCGCCGGGCGGGAGCGGATCGGGATCAGCTCGCCAAAAGCCCGCGGTGCCCTTTCGAGCGGGCGCCGGTGGGGACTATCAGCCCAAGACCGGCGGGAATGGCGGCAAGCGGGTGGTTTGTTGGGGCTTCAATAGAGGCAACTGTAGCAGGCCCCAGGGAACATGTAGGTTCAAGCATGCGTGTGCGGGCTGTGGGAACTCCTCACACCCGGAGAGTAGCTGTAGATCTAAAAACAGCGGAACGGGAGGAAAAGGGGGGTCTAAGCAAGACTGAGGTGATACTTTGTAACCGATTGCCCACACCTGTCGATATCATGGCTCTGACTCCTTGGTTTAACAAATACCTGGATCATGTATCCGCAGGGGTGTTGAGGAATGGATTCTTATATGGCTTCAACATCCCGGCGGGGGATTTTCGGGGGGACTCCTTTTGTAAAAACCAGTTATCTGTCCAGCACAACCCAAGCATAGCTGCAAAAAAATTTTCCAAAGAAGTCAGCTTGGGGCGGGTGGCAGGGCCTTTTCATCACCCGCCAGTGGCGGATTTCGTGTGTTCCCCGTTAGGGGTGGTCCCGAAGAAAGACTCTGGGGAGTTTAGACTCATTCACAACCTGTCTGCCCCAAGGGGTTTTTCGGTGAACGAAGCCATTGACCCAGATATTTGTTCGGTGCGGTACGCATCGTTCGATGATGCCGTGGCCATGTTAAATCACCTGGGCCCCGGAGCGCTGATGGCGAAATCGGACATCGAATCGGCATTCCGGTTGCTCCCGGTACACCCGCAAGATCAGCACTTGTTAGGTTTTGCATTTCAGGGGAGTTATTACATGGATAAATGCATGCCTATGGGTTGCTCCATTTCTTGTGCCTACATTGAAATGTTCAGCTGTTTTTTAGAATGGGCATTTACCGAGGCCACAGGGCATAGGCATGTTTTGCACTATCTGGATGACTTCTTGTTTTTGGGAGCAGCCGGCGATACGAAATCTGCGCAGGCGCTACGGGACTTCTGCATCCTCATGCGGGAGTTCGGAGTCCCACTGGCACCAGGTAAGACGGTCGGACCATCTACTTCACTGGAGTTTCTGGGAATTGAGCTCGATTCTGTGGAAGGATGTTTCCGTTTACCGATGGAAAAGGTGGCCAAGTTTAGGGCTTCCTTGACACAGTGCCTGGGCAAGGAGAAAGTGACCCTGCACCAGTTACAGCAAACAGTGGGTCAGCTTAACTTTACCTTGAGGGTGATACCAATGGCCCGCCCCTTCTCACGCTCTATTGCACAAGCTATGGTTGGTCTCAAGGAGGGACACCACCGTACGAGACTGTCGGCAGAGGTTCGCCAGTATATGCACATTTGGTTGGCATTTCTGGCGGACTTCAACGGTCGAGTTGTGTGGAACAAGCCACCAGCTTCTTCGGATGAACTAGGTCTGTGGACTGACTCAGCTGGGAGCATGGGATTTGGCGCCATTTTTGGTAACCGATGGTCGGCGCAAGTATGGCCGACGTGGTGGCACTCCAGCGGTCTGACAGGTAACATTGGGGTCTTGGAGCTATTCCCCATTTGGGTTGCTCTGATGGCATGGCCAGACAACTTCAGGGACCGCTCGGTGGTGTTTTGGTCGGATAATATGACTGTGGTTGAGTGCATTAACCAGCAGGCAGCCCGCTGCAAGTGGATCTTGAGATTATTGAAAGAAATCGTATTACGTTGCATGAGATTGAATGTACAGTTCAGGGCAAAACATGTGCCAGGAGTACTGAATTATGCAGCTGATGCACTCTCTCGTTCACACATGCAGGCTTTCAGGGGCTATTTACCCACAGCGGACCTAGTGGCGGCACCGTTCCCCGAAGCACTATGGCTAATCGGTGCCCCGGATTACAAGACCTCGTGGCAGCCAGCTTAGCGCCCAGAACAAGGAAGGCATACGAAGGAGCGTTTCGTTCCTACTGCACATTTTTGGGTCCATCGGGGAAACAGAGCTGGGGTCAGGAGGACTCCTTCCTGGGGTTCCTGGTTGCGCTGCACAGAGGAGGCCGATCAGCGGCAACGGCCAATAGACATAGGGCGGCCATTTCGTTCATGGCACAGGTGCAGGGCATAAGAGACCCGACGGATTCCTTTTTGGTTAGGAAGGCACTCCGCGGCTGGCAACGCCTTGAGGGTCGCAAGCATGATACGAGGCGCCCGATTGGTTTAGACAGATTGTCTCTACTTTTAGCAAAGCTAGATGAGACGTGCTCCTCCCTTTACGAAGCAGTTCTGTTCCGGGCAGCTTTCGCCTTGGCATTCCATGGGGCTATACGGGTGAGCGAACTGGCCGCAAGGAACAAGAAGGATATAGAGGGAGGCCTGGGCAGGGATCACATCCAAATAAGGGGTGATTCGATGGTGATCTCGATAGCCAGGTCCAAGACTGACCAGGGAGCTATGGGTGATAGTGTTATCGTGCAGCGCGCACGAGGGTCCCCCACTTGTCCGATAAAATGCGTAGAGGAATACTTGGCATTGAGGACGGCTACATGGGGGGGGGAGCTTGCTGAGGCACAAGGATGGCACCCCACTGACGAGATTTCAGTTTCAGAGGGTGCTAGCACTGTCAATCGCTGCCGCGGGCCTGGACCCGTGCGATTTTGGGACCCACTCATTTAGGATTGGGGCTGCTACTGAGGCTACAGCCCGGGGTCAGAGTGAGGAGGAAGTAAAGCAGCTGGGCCGTTGGTCCTCGAATTGCTTCAAAAGGTATGTGCGATTGCACATGTTGTAAAGATCAATTGACATGCACCCGCGCTTCTTGTCTTTTGTTTGAATTACAGTTTCGCGAGCCTGTCACGCGGGCGGAATTGGAAGTCGACCCAGCATCAGGAGACCAGCGGTCGAGGATCACCGACTGGAGAGAGAGTGGTATGGGTCGTGGGCCACTCATATGTGAGGTGCGCCGGGGACGTATTCAAGGCAGGTGATGCGACTCACGCATCTGGAGAATACGGGTACAGAGTGACCTTCCATTGGAAGGGCGGGCTCTGTTTTGACCAATTTCAATCGTTTTTTGAGGGTCTTTTAGGGCGGCAAAGGTCACCGCCATCTGTAGTCATAGTACACCTGGGGGGCAATGATTTAGTGAAGCTGGGAAGACGAGTGTTATTAGAACACATCCTGTTGGCAATTAGCTGGTTGGCTAAGAAACTCCCGGGGTGCACGATTGCCTGGTCCCACATGATCCCCAGGAAGATTTGGCGGGGGGGGCCTTTCAGTGTCAGCGTTGAACCACTCAGTGAAAAGGGTCAACAATAAAATTGGGAAATTGTTTCGCTCCGCGCAGTTGCATAGCATTCCTCACGGGTGTATTCGGGGTGATCACATGTATCTGAATGATGGGGTTCACCTGTCCAGGGAGGGGAATGATTTACTCATAGGAGACTTCATAGCATGGCTAAGGGGTTTGAGGAAGCATGACCTTTAGGAGGAGTGGGGGGGGCCGGATAGTCGGTCAACTATCCGGCCTGTGGCGGTAAGGTCATGATCGGTGAGCAGTAATTTGAAGGTCCCTAGAGGGGGGCGCCACCCAGAATGGATGGGAGCGCCCGGGGGAAGGCGGCCATTGGCCCCTTCCACGGGGAGGCGGCACCCACTAAGGATGGGTCGCCTAGGGGGAGACGGCCATAGGCCCCTCCCAGGGGGCAGGCGGCTAGATGCCCCTCCTACGAATTTCCCGGGGGCCGGATATCCGCGACGGCGGATAGAGAGTGTGGGGATGGGGGGGAGTCCACGCTGTCCTTCCTACAGATACCTCACACGGGAACTCGGACGACCTTTAAGATGGCGTTGAGTGAAAAGGGGGCCCCCACGACAAGGGAAGTTACAGTTGGCAATGAGGGTAAAGTACTCTGCGCATGCGTCACTCACACCGTGAGGGCGGGATTTTGGTAGTAGGGATCTGACACCGGTTAAGACCTTGCCGTTGGCCCTTAATGCTAGGATGTACAATTTTAATTTAGAATGTATGCATTTTCAGGATGCTAGACTCGGCTAGGAAACCTTTGTATTAGAGATCTGTTAAGGTTAGCCAAAGAACATGTCTTCATCGAAATGTAATAAATGTAAAATTATACATAATTCATGAAACTTTTATTTAATGTTTTTAAATTTTGTTTCATATTTTAATAAATACGGCCGGGGGGGTAACTCCCCCCCCGCCTTCCAAAAGTTCAAACCTGTGTCTGTCTACTCCCATTGGGAATTGGTGTTGGGAGGGGGTGGCGGGCATTCCGGCCATATGGAAAGGGGTGACCACTCGGTCCCCCCGAACGTATGGTTGGGTGCCCCGATCCCCCCGGGAAACCATTTTGGGCGGGAGGCGTAGCTCGGCTGGTATGCCCGAAGTGGCGTAGCCGGGGCGCGCCCTTTCCCGCCCAGGAGGGGTTGTCCTAGACACCCGCACGGAAGACCACGGCCAGTAGGCGCACCGGAGGAGGGTCCCCGCCCTCCCGCAGATGAATCAATAGAGCGGGAATCCGAAGAAGCGTCCTCTTGTTCCTGTGCTCTGAAGGCTGCACCAACTCGTTGCTCGTGAGCCCTCGACGGAACAAGCGGCAATTTTGACCCACCCACCAGCCCCTTATGGCAATGTTTGTTTGAATAAAGTTTGATTAGATAGCAATGTATAGGCCTTTTTCCCTTTGTAGAGAAGTAAGGGAATGTTTCATATAATGTTGTGGCTTTTGTTTTTAGGATAATGTTTCCCTGTGTAGGAAAATGAAGTTGATGACTCATCAAGGCTATATCAGTATTTTTCTTCCCTTAGTAGGTAAAACAACTGTCGTATTTATTTTTGGTCGGGAGGTAAGGTCATGATCGGTGAGCAGTAATTTCAAGGGCCCTAGAGGGGGGCGCCACCCAGAATGGATGGGAGCGCCCGGGGGGAGGCGGCCATTGGCCCCTTCCACGGGGAGGCGGCACCCACTAAGGATGGGTCGCCTAGGGGAGACGGCCATAGGCCCCTTCCAGGGGGGAGGCGGCTAGATGCCCCTCCTACGAATTTCCCGGGGGCCGGATATCCGCGACGGCGGATAGAGAGTGTGGGGATGGGGGGGGAGTCCACGCTGTCCTTCCTACAGATACCTCAAACGGGAACTCGGACGACCTTTAAGATGGCGTTGAGTGAAAAGGGGGCCCCCACGACAAGGGAAGTTACAGTTGGCAATGAGGGTAAAGTCCTCTTCGCATGCGCCACTCACACCGTGAGGGCGGGATTTTGGTAGTAGGGATCTGACACCGGTTAAGACCTTGCCGTTGGCCCTTAATGCTAGGATGTACAATTTTAATTTAGGATGTATGCATTTTCAGGATGCTAGACTCGGCTAGGAAACCTTTGTATTAGAGATCTGTTAAGGTTAGCCAAAGAACATGTCTTCATCGAAATGTAATAAATGTAAAATTGTACATAATTCATGAAACTTTTATTTAATGTTTTTAAATTTTGTTTCATATTTTAATAAATACGGCCGGGGGGGGTAACTCCCCCCCGCCTTCCAAAAGTTCAAACCTGTGTCTGTCTACTCCCATTGGGAATTGGTGTTGGGAGGGGGTGGCAGGCATTCCGGCCATATGGAAAGGGGTGACCACTCGGTCCCCCCGAACGTATGGTAGGGTGCCCCTATCCCCCCGGGAAACCATTTTGGGCGGGAGGCGTAGCTCGGCTGGTATGCCCGAAGTGGCGTAGCCGGGGCGCGCCCTTTCCCGCCCAGGAGGGGTTGTCCTAGACACCCGCACGGAAGACCACGCCCAGTAGGCGCACCGGAGGAGGGTCCCCGCCCTCCCGCAGATGAATAAATAGAGCGGGAATCCGAAGAAGCGTCCTCTTGTTCCTGTGCTCTGAAGGCTGCACCAACTCGTTGCTCGTGAGCCCTCGACGGAACAAGCGGCAATTTTGACCCACCCACCAGCCCCTTATGGCAATGTTTGTTTGAATAAAGTTTGATTAGATAGCAATGTATAGGCCTTTTTCCCTTTGTAGAGAAGTAAGGGAATGTTTCATATAATGTTGTGGCTTTTGTTTTTAGGATAATGTTTCCCTGTGTAGGAAAATGAAGTTGATGACTCATCAAGGCTATGTCAGTATTTTTCTTCCCTTAGTAGGTAAAACAACTGTCGTATTTATTTTTGGTCGGGAGGTAAGGTCATGATCGGTGAGCAGTAATTTCAAGGGCCCTAGAGGGGGGCGCCACCCAGAATGGATGGGAGCGCCCGGGGGGAGGCGGCCATTGGCCCCTTCCACGGGGAGGCGGCACCCACTAAGGATGGGTCGCCTAGGGAGAGACGGCCATAGGCCCCTTCCAGGGGGGAGGCGGCTAGATGCCCCTCCTACGAATTTCCCGGGGCCGGATATCCGCGACGGCGGATAGAGAGTGTGGGGATGGGGGGGAGTCCACGCTGTCCTTCCTACAGATACCTCAAACGGGAACTCGGACGACCTTTAAGATGGCGTTGAGTGAAAAGGGGGCCCCCACGACAAGGGAAGTTACAGTTGGCAATGAGGGTAAAGTCCTCTGCGCATGCGCCACTCACACCGTGAGGGCGGGATTTTGGTAGTAGGGATCTGACACCGGTTAAGACCTTGCCGTTGGCCCTTAATGCTAGGATGTACAATTTTAATTTAGAATGTATGCATTTTCAGGATGCTAGACTCGGCTAGGAAACCTTTGTATTAGAGATCTGTTAAGGTTAGCCAAAGAACATGTCTTCATCGAAATGTAATAAATGTAAAATTGTACATAATTCATGAAACTTTTATTTAATGTTTTTAAATTTTGTTTCATATTTTAATAAATACGGCCGGGGGGGTAACTCCCCCCCCCCGCCTTCCAAAAGTTCAAACCTGTGTCTGTCTACTCCCATTGGGAATTGGTGTTGGGAGGGGGTGGCGGGCATCCCGGCCATAAGATATTTCAATATGTTTGACAAGAAGAATAGGTCCATTTCTTGACAATATTGAAATGGGAAATAAAAGGAACACAAATTTACACAACATTACAAAAATATTAGAGACTACATTTCAGCAATATAGGAAATACTGAGGTTCATGTACTAAAAATCAATTTGGTAAAAAGTGGTTGCTTGTAGAGTCAGCACACGACTTTGTCTGTAATTGCTTTTAAATAAAGGCATTTTTAATGCACCCCATTTTACTTTCAGATTCACAAATGTCCCCTTGGGTTACTACCTCCTGTTACTGTTTTTCAGTCCACATATAGTTTCAAAGCTCAATACATACCTTAACAATGTATTAAATATTCAGAATGGAAACTATTAACATTCCCCTTCCAAATTCTGAATTGTTAAATGTGTTTAGTACATTTCAAAAAGGGGTTTAGCATTTGCAACCCGTGTGAATTACTGAACCAGTGGATTTTTTTAACAATACAACATGAGGCCATTTTTCTCAATTACCTCCAAGTTAAGTTTGCTAATATTGTTAGTTGAATGATAACCGGTGCATGTATCTATTTAGTGTTAGTGTTGCTTCAGATCAAATAATAACCACCACACATAACTCTTACACAATAATTAAAGACAGAATTACTGACATCCAGCTTTAATGTTTTATTAAATATATTTGCAAATGTTGCTAAAGCAGTCTCTGGACATAAAATAGGTTGTAATCATAATCTTTAGATACATTTTCTGAGTTTCACGAACAATATGTGTCTTCTGGGTTTATTCTAAAACACTATAATAAACATATTCAATGCGTTTATATTTGATCTGTTTGTACTGGTTTCTATTGTGGACAATAATCTAGATTTAGACCAAGGGTCAATTCCACCCATGGCTTTTAAAATCTATTGATCATTGATCTCTATTGGTGTCATCGCAACTAAAACTGTAATAGAACTGATCTGAGAGATGGACCTTCAAGTATTATGCTCAGTCAATTTATTGAACACACTGTGGAGTTAAAATCTGAATATATTAGAACCACAAGCATTGCCTGACCACTGTATTTCACATCAATAGATTACTTATCAGCACATTTTCTCTAAGTACAATTCACTCATCTTCTGTTTTTTGCGGAGCTCGTGCTGGGTCTATTTAAACTCTTTTAAAATATGACATTTAAATGTCCAAAAGTTCAGGAATTCTAGTTTCAAGCCTTGTCAAACCAAATGAATGCTATACCAAAAGATGCCCTTCTGTTCCTACTTTTTATTGTGCACCATGATTCAGAAATGGCATGTTTTTGCTTTCAGAGGTTAAATTCTAAACATATTTATTGTTGTTGCCAGCCGAAACATTATCACTAATAGGTAAGGTAACAAAAAGTGGTCTTGTGCTGCTTGCTGGAATGGGAACTGTTTAATCAAAAATTTGATTGAATTCAAGTTTAGGTGACAATTGTATAAAAGTGTATGGATTTTGTATATATTTAAAATTGTTGATCTCCAAAATGGCCTAAATCAATAAATTGAATTGAAATTCAAAGTTTATCATTTGAATCCTATTGTTGGAAAAGATGTTATTTTGAGCCCCATGAGGCGGTTCCTTTCAAGAAAGCATTCAGGTTTTAATCATGAGTCAAATAATGCGGAGGATATTAAAATATTCAAATTGAATTCAAATTATATATGAAATTTTCATTGTTCAATATATTTCTCATAGTTTTTTAAAGTAAGGACTTTATTGCTTAAGGAAAATAATTAGTATTTGTTTTTCTATATGTAGGAAGCATTACATTAATGACATCACTGTATCCTACCTTCTTTGTTTCCTTTCCTGTTCTTTATGAACATTTCTATTGTTGAACTTTAAAGATTGCCCGAAATTAGGAATTGTGCTCTACATAACTTTGCTGTGTTACAGTATGTTGATTTTTATGTACTACCTTTGTCTCTTATCTATATGGCAACTGATGTTTTGTTTTGCTTTAATAATCAGCTTATGTTTATTAGGTATTATTATTCAATAAAATATTTCAAACACAATAAATGGCAGTTGATATGTATTGTGTGTATTTACAACTGCAGCATTTTGATTGTATAGCCAGAGAATGTTTGGGCAGGTGATTAGGGGTACATGTAAGGTTGGAAGTAGGGGGAACAAAGCATGTACATTGTGTGGACTGTGACTCCTGGAGTTATTGTGAGGGATACCATGCTACCCTGTAAATGAATCCCATAGTGTTTATTATCAACAAACTTTATTCGGTTTTATAAAAGAAAAACATCATCCAAGTTACAGATTGACAAGTATAATATGTCCAAGTTAATCAGTGCACAAGATAAAAATTCATGAATTATAGTACAGAAGTTAATAGCAGCTTGACCTGAGTCTAACAGCGACTCGTAAAAAGTTAAGCGTATGCAAAACAGTGTCATTAGAGAGCAGTTTTTAAAAAATAAGAGATGGTTTCACCCTGCTAAAACCTGCTTTTTTGAGAATGGGAATAATAAATAACTTTCTAGGGACAGCATAAAAACTACAAAACATTAAAAAAGTGCATCATGTCCCGAGGAGACTCACCTTTGCAGCCACAAGGCATGAGACACAAGGCCTCTGTGGGAGCCACAGGGTGTGCCAGGAGGTAATGGAAGAGGTTGAGCCGAAACTGGGTCGATAAAAAAACAATCATGGATGTTTTTAAGCCCTAGAAGATAGGGTTCGGTGGTTGGTACAGTGTTTAACATAATGTACTTACGCACACTAGGCTTCCACAGCTCATTTCCCTCTCTATCACAGCAGCTCATTCTTAAAAAACACTCTTTGACCAGAGAAAGGTCCCTCTTACATATGTGCTCAGGGGTAGCAAATAGTTCCTACCTACCCTGGAGAGGCCAACTCTTATATACTGGAGCCATCGGATGCTTGAGACATGGTCAAGTGAAAGGCATTCCCGTAGGACATCTTTGCTAAGTGTATTTTCTTAATTAGCCCAAATATTAAGCCACAAAGCCAGGGGACGGAAAGCCAGTACATCTGAGAGGAAAGGCCTTCCCAACTCTTTGTGCATAACATAAAACAGGGTGCTTTGTGGGACCGAAAGGGCCCATCGCAGGAAAGAGTTTTCAGCACTTTGCACTACCTCTGCCCTAATGTGGCCCCATATCTCACTCCCAAAACTAACCTTTGAAATATATTTGGCTTCATATATCGTCAAAAGATCCGCTATTGGCTTCTCTCCCACTCTGCTGGCAAAGTTAAAAACAGCTGCAAAAGCTTTCACTATATCCCCTTTCTTCCAAGTAAGCAAAGGGCACCAACTCAAGGAATTGTCAAACACAGCTCCCAAATAGGAGAAAACATTGTGCTTCGGTATTGACGAAAGTCCGAATTTAAAAGTAAACTGCTTAGCTTTACGAGGTCCCACCTGCATAATGAACGTCTTGGAATGACTAAACGAAAGGTCCAAGTCCTTCATACAATGGGCACAGGAATTCAGAATAAGTTGTAGGCACCTAGCTGTCCTCGCCAAGAGGACTGCGTTGTCCACGTATAGGAGGACCGGCAGGCTACGCTTGCCTACCTGGGGACAATCCGCATTTGTGGCCAAAAGGGCCTTCTCTAAGGAATTAATATATAGGTTAAAAAGAAAGGATGCTAAAATGCACCCTTGACACACCCCTCTCTAGATGTCAAGGTGACTGGACACTTTCAGATCCTTTGAATACCGGACAACCGCAGTTGAATCGCGGTGAAGATCCCTCCGAAATAAAATGATGTTACTGTCAATGCCAATGGAGGACATCAACTGCCACAGCTTGGACCTATTGACCCAGTGGAATGCTGAGGACAGGTCCATGAAGGCTAGGTATATGGGGCTGGAACGAGCCATAGTGTATTTGTTCAGAACCATGTACAGGTTTAAACACTGTTCCACAGTGGAACGACCTGGGCGAAAGCCGTATTGGATATCGGATAAAAAGTTGTTTTCATCAACCCAAGAGTGTCAAGTACCATGCGGCCCATCACCTTCACCACAGAGTCCAGAAGAGAAATGAGCCTATAACAATAGGTACTGTACAGATCTCCCTTTTTAAATACCGGGACTATCTCAAGCCCAAGAATCTGGGCGGCCAACCTGGACTGCAGCATTGATAACCGTTGTGAGGACAGGCACCCAGGTTTCACGTGGGCGATGTAGAGATATGGCGGGATCTCATCTGGCACCTCTTGGGTGGTGAAAATAAGTTCCGACTTGCCTTCCACCCTTTCCTGCCCCTCAGTTGGCGGGGTATCCGACTGGAAGATACCCTTGAAATGATGTACCCAATTGTCCTCAGTGATATGGGCATCCAGTAAATTAGCATTATTTCCATATAGAAATGGGCTGTTAATAATGCCCCAGAACTTTGAGCTATTACACAGTGTCTTAGCCTCCACTAAATCGATCCAGGCCTCCATCTTCAGGGCCGACTCGCGAGTTGCTAGAGCAGCCTTATATGCTCTCCATAGGCCTTTGACCTCCACCCGGTCTCGGGGCTTAACACCCAAGGCCTGTCTCAGGTTCCTGGAAGCCTGGGAGCACGCCGAACCATCGTGGACCTGGTTGCTTACAGGCCCCACCGAGGCCCGTAGTAACTTCCTTATGACAGTAGACATGGATCCAAATGCACCCATTATGTCCTGAGCACTTGCCTCATCATCGAGACAGGTTAAAAACTCGCTGCGACCCTGAGTTAAAAGGGACTCGTGGAGTAGCTCTGGGACAATGCACCCCCACTTTACGCTCCTTCCCGCTTCTACCACTTTAAGGGGGACACCAGAACCCCCTCCCACCTTTGTATGCCCGAGTGTTCGGGTCTAGCCTGTTAAGGCACAAATGGGGTTGTGGTCACTACATTCACAGGCCCGCCCCCAGAAGAGGAGGGGCATTCACACCCACAGGCCCCACCCCCGGCAGAGGAGGAGCGTTCATGCGCACTCTGGAAAGAATCATTAAACGCCCCCAGGTTTGACCCCGCCCTCAGATCCGCTGGCCCGCCCCCTGCAGACTCCGCCCCCACATACACAGGACCCGCCCCCGCAGTTCCCATACTTTGCTGCTCTTGACCACGGCCTCGAGGCCGTTTCTTACCTTTACTCCCTCGTGTGTTCGGCCTGAGGTGACTCCGGCTCTGGACGCGCCGCCTGGACAACAAACCGCACGCGGGAGAAGAGCCACGGTGAGGATCCGCTGCTGCGCATGCGCAGAACCCACTGTGTGGCCACAAGTGCGCATGCGCAGGATGTCTGCTCGTTATGGCCGCGCATGCGCTGACAATAGCGAAGCCATTGAAACTGTAAGATTGTGTCACCGAGTATTGCCCGGTTACTTACCGGTAATCTTCATTACTCCGAGTCCATGTCTTCCTCGCCACAGTACCTCCGGCTCCCACAGAAAACTCCAAGCTTAAATTACGCTCTAGTCTCCCTCTGCCTCCACCAAGATGGCCCCCAGTGGCTTCCGCCAATCCCATAAATGGACACATAACAGACAGCATGACCTGAAAAACCAAGCCGCAGACATGAAGCCACCACCAGGGCCGGGAGGGAAGGGAAACTATACTGTGGCGAGGAAGACATGGACTCTGAGTAATGAAGATTACCGGTAAGTAACCGGGGCATTACCTCCTCGTCCTGTCTTCCTCACCACAGTAATTACCCATGAGCCGATACCAAAGCAATCAGCTTCATGCAAGGAAAACACTCCACAGAAACATGCAGAGAAACAATGTTTTAATCACAAGAGGTACAAAAATGCCACTGAAACATACACTCAAGGAATCCCCGCCGACAGTACAGAAGAGGCAAAGGAAACAGAACCCCCACCCCCAACCTGAAGTCGATAATGGGACATGAAAGTATGCGGGGACGACCAAGTGGCAGCCCGGCAAACATCCTCCATGGACACCTCCTTGAAAGCGGCCCATGAGACAGAAACAGACCTGGTGAACCGGCCCTGAACAGGAAGAGGGGGAAGGTCAGAAACAGAACCATAAGCTAACAGTATGGCCTCCTTAATCCAACGACTGATAGTGGACAGGGAGGGCTTCAGGCCCTGACGAGACAAACCAAAATTGACAAAAAAATTGTCAACCTTACAAAAGGAAGAAGTGCGTGATAAATAAACTAACAATGCACGATGCACGTCCAACAGGTGGAGAAGGTAATCCTCAGCCGAGGAAGGTTCAGGACAAAGAACCGGAAGAACCACTTCCACAGAACTGTGAAAATAAGAATCCACCTTAGGAATAAACGTAGGATGAGGGCGCAAAACCACACGATCAGATAAAATGACCAAAAATGGGGCAGACCGTAGGAAGGCACCAAGCTCCCCAATACGCCTGGCAGATGCAATAGCCACAAGAAACACCACTTTGAGTGTCAAGAACTTCAGGTCCGCCGACTCCAGAGGCTCGAAAGGAGCCAACTGCAAGAAACGCAACACCAGAGGAAGGTCCAAAGGAGGAGAACAGAAGATAGGACGGGACGTTGCAAAGAAAGCAACTTAAAAAGTCAAGCCACCAAAGGAGAAATGTGAACCAAAGGCAGGACATGAAACGCCCGAATGGCGGCCCCTTAAGCCCTGAGAGTGGAAATGGCTAAGCCCAAAAGGAAACCATCATTCAAAAAATCCAGAATGCGAGCAGGGTCCAAAGAACCCAACGCCAGCTCGTGAAACACACACCAAGAGGCAAAGTTATCCAAATGCTTAGCGTAGGATTTAAGAGTAGAAGGCCTCCGAGATTGGTGAATGACGCCAGCAACCGCAAAAGAGCAACCTGCACGCATCAGCGAGCCCTTCTCAAGAGCCAGGCCCGCAGACCCAGGAACCGGTACACAGGCAGAGGGAGAAGAGGACCCAACAGAGGATAAGGCACGAACGGTAACGTCCATCCCGGAGACACTGCCAATTCCAGCAATAGGGGATACCAAGGACGACGGCACCATCCCGGAGCAACCAGAAGTACAAACGACCCCTCCCTCTTGATCTTCCGCAACACCTTTGGAATCAGGGGACCAGGAGGAAAGGCATACAACAGGCCCCTCGGCAAAACGAACGACAGGGCATCCACCCTCCATGCATCCAGGCAAGGCATAATCGTGCAAAAGCAGCGGATCTTGGCATTGCACTGGGAAGCAAAGAGGTCCACAATCGGAGACCCGAACATCCTCCGTAATGTCCTGAACATCAAGGGTGACAGGGACAAAGACCCCCACCGACGGAAACACCCGGCTCAGGCAATCGGCCACCGAGTTCTCCCGACCCGGCAGGTAAACAGCAGAGAGGCATTCCAGGTGCACCTCCGCCCAACAACAAATCCGACGGCTGAGGCAACTGAGTGATCGAACCCTGCACCTCCCTTGATGGTAGATATAGGACATCACCACCTGATTGTCCGTCCGGACCTGCACATGGTGACCCCGAAGAAGATCCGAAAAGGCCAACAGACCCAAAAGGACGGCCTTGAGCTCCTTGTAATTCGAAGAACAAGACAACACCGACCGAGGCCAAACCCCCTTAGTCGTAGAATCCTCCAGAGTAGCACCCCACCCCAGCAGGCTGGCATCTGTAGTGAGAACCCTGGAGGGAACAATCAGGAACGGAAGCCCCATGGATAGATGAGTTTCGTCCAACCACCAACCCATCACCAACCGGACCTCCTCGGACACAGGGATCAAAGCACTCATATCGAGGGAACAGGGGTCCCAATGCAGCAAAATATGGGAAACCACAGGATACATGTGAAGTCGAGCCCATGGCACGGTCAACAAAGAAGCCGACATCAGCCCCTGAACCCGTAACCAAAGGCTCGCTGGATGAGAGGGGCCCAACAACAGGGACCGCACAGCAGTCATCAGGGACAGAATACGAGCAGGGGGGAGGAACACCCTCCCCAACTGAGTTCTGAACAGAGCCCCAATGAAAGTTAATTCCTGAGCAGGAACCAGGGAGGACTTTGGAACATTGATCAGGAATCCGTGATGCTCCAGGACATGACAAACCCTTTTCACATGGGACTCCGCCTTAGAAAGAGAAGAAGCAGAAATCTAAATTTCACCCAGATAAGGAAAAACACAAATGCCTTTCCCATGTAAATGACCAACAAAAGGAGCCAGAATCTTAGTAAAAATCCTGGGCGAGGAGCAGAGTCCAAAAGGCAGTACCTGGAATTGAAAGTGACGACCCATGAAGCAGAAACGAAGAAACTTCTGAAAGTCCAGGTGGACTGGGACATGTAGATACGCATCCTTCAAGTCGATGGAAGCCAGATAATCGCCCTTAGAAATCAGAGGAAGAATACTCTGGAGGGACACCATTTTGAATTTCACATGAGGAATGAATGTGTTCACCCACTTCAAATCCGTCTGAGATCCCCTGTCCGTTTTGTCACTAGAAAAATGATGGAATAGACACCCAACCCCAATTGATCTGGGGGCACGGGAATCATGGCCTTCTTCAGAACCAGGGACTCTATACCTTCCAAAAGAGCCACCCGTTTGACAGCGTCTCTGGGACATGGAGTGGATCTGAAACAGACTGGGGGAGCCCGGGAAAATCACACCACCTGAAGCACCCACCGATCTGACACAGTCTCTCGCCAAGAGTCCATGAAGCAAGTGAGACGACGCCCAACCGGACCTACACCAGGAACGATCCAGTCATGACTTGGAAGCGGGAGCAGAGGAGGCAGAAGCACCGGAGAACCGGGATTTGTCAAAGGAAGGAGCACCCCGGCCACGCCCCCTTCCACGAAAGGGCTGACCAGCCCGGCCCTTCCGAGAATTACCAAAGGCCCGGAACCGACAAGTACGCTCCGGGGCAAGGAGCTTACGGTCCTCCGCCGTCTTCTTGACCATGTCATCCAAAGATTGACCAAACAGTTTAACACCCGAAAAAGGTATTTTCATCAGGAGAGACTTCTGCGCAGCATCCGCTTTCCAGGAACGAAGCCACAACTGACGCCTCGCCGCTACCGAAGACCCAGCCGCCGAAGCTGCAGCCCCCAAAGAGTCAAAAGAAACATCCGAGAGGAGGCGAACCTGCTGCTCCATCATCGCAAGAGTCGAAGAAACATCCTCACCCTGATCCAATAATTCAGCAACGGACTGAAAGTCCTTAAGTAAAGACTGGATCGTGTAGGAAGAATAGGCAGCAGCCCTGATAGAAAAATTTGCAGCTGCATAAGTGCGCTTCACCGCACCATCAACTTTCCTGTCAATAGGGTCAGCAGGAGAAGAATCCTCGGACACAACAGCCCCACGAGAAGACACACTGGCCCTCAAGGAATCCACCTTCACCGAAGCAGCGGGTACCTTTTACCCAGGAAACGTGGAAAAGCACCCTTGTCCACATCCTTCCATTCAGTCTCCAACAGTTTCAAGACAGAAAAATGCAAAGGCAAAGAATCAGGCTCAGGACGCGGATACTGTGCAAACAAGTCGTCATAAATAGGAATAACAGACTCAGGAAACACCAAGTTCTTGTGAATGTGTCCCAGCACCTCCTTCAGGTCGGCACCCTGCACAAATCGACCCCTGACATCAGCATCCTCCTCATTTTCATAGTCAGCAGCATCAGCCCCATCAACTCGCGCTTGTTTCACAGGAGGAACAGGGACCTGACCTTGTAAAGCAGCAGCCGCAGCAGAATTTATCATCTGCTGCAACAAAGCCAAAGATGGAATCGTGACCCCCGACCTAGAAGCCCCATCGAGGGATCCAGGATCAGCAAAAGAATCAGAACCATTCTCCATGACAGCTGAAAACACAAGAAACCAGCGAAGAAAAACGGGCGAAAGACAGAACTACCTGTCCGACAAATAAAGGCCCGAGGTTGCCAAGCAACCAAGAAAACCACACCCGTCAAGCCACAAAGGTAATAAATCACCCAGAAGACTCGCGCGCACACGCCCCCAACAACGCAGACCGGCGCGTGTGTATACACGCCGGAAAGCGAAGGCGCGCCGCAATGAGCCCCGGAGACGGCTGCAGGTAAGCCACAACCACGCGGAGCAAACCGCAACACCCGCAACCTCCCCCGGCCGCGCCACGTCAGCAGAGCAGGACGCACGGCCGGGAGAAAAAAAGAACACCAAAACGGCCGCGCAGAGCAGGACTTAAGGCGCCCCTCACAGAGAATGAGGTCCAAAGAGACCGCTAAAACAGAAACACCTCCAAAGTCCGCTAAAGCAGGACACGGAGCGTTCCAAGGCAAACGCAGGGGAATAAAAGCATTTAACAAAATGAAAAGAATTGAACGAAGCAACAGCAATCAACAATGCACAAACAATACATCCCCCAACGTAATACCACAGGACACAAGGGCTGCCATAGCAAGACCCTAGCCCCACTCACCTTTACAGGGAGACAGCACTCGGAGTAGTGCAGAAAAAAGAAACAGGTCATGCTGTCTGTTATGTGTCCCTTGATGGGATTGGCTGAAGCCACTGGGGGCCATCTTGGTGGAGGGAGAGGGAGACTAGAGTGTAATTTAAGCTTGGAGTTTTCTGTGGGAGCCGGAGGCTCATGGGTAATTACTGTGGCGAGGAAGACAGGACGAGTCAAGTCAAGTCAAGTCAATAAATTTATATAGCGCGCTACATACCCAGAGGGTCTCAAGGCGCTTGAAGAAGGATGGGGAATTACTTGTCAAATAACCACGTTTTAAGTTGCTTTCTGAATGCTAGGTGGTTCTGAGTGAGGCGAAGGTGAGTGGGAAGTGAGTTCCAGGTTTTAGCTGCCAGGTAGGAGAAGGATCTACCTCCCATGGTGGTTTTGTTGATGCGAGGTACAGTGGCAAGGGCTTGATTGGAGGATCGTAGCTGGCGGGGGGGGGGGAGTAGAAGGACAGTCGAGTGTTGAGGCATTCAGGTCCGATGTCGTAGAGTGCTTTGTGTGCGTGGGTAAGGAGCCGGAAAGTAATCCTTTTATTGACGGGGAGCCAGTGGAGGTTTTTCAGGTGACCAGAGATGTGTTCATTACGCGGGATGTCTAATATGAGCCTGGCTGAAGCGTTCTGGATGCGTTGGAGTTTTTTCTGGATTTTTGCGGTGGTACCGGCGTAGAGGGTGTTTCCGTAGTCCAGTCGGCTCGTGACCAGAGCGTGTGTGACTATTTTTCTAGTTTCGGTGGGGATCCAGCGAAATGTTTTTTTGAGCATGCGAAGAATGTTGAAGCAAGATGAAGAAACGGCGTTGACTTGTCTGTTCATCGAGAGTGAGGAATCCAGGATGACGCCCAGGTTTCGTGCGTGGTCCGTCGGGATGGGTGCTTTTCCAAGGGCCTCTGGCCACCAAGAGTCATCCCAAGCGGAGGGAGAGGTGCCTAGGATGAGGACTTCTGTTTTGTCTGAGTTCAGTTTCAGACGGCTGTGCTTCATCCATTCTGCTACTTCTTTCATTCCTTCATGCAGGTTGGTTTTGGCAGTGTTAGGGTCTCTGGTGAGTGATAGGATCAGTTGAGTGTCGTCGGCGTAGGAGATGATGTTGAGGTTGTGTTGGCGTGCGATGACCGCGAGGGGGCTCATGTATACGTTGAAGAGGGTGGGGCTGAGTGAAGATCCTTGTGGGACGCCGCAGATGACTTCAGTGGCCTCTGACTTGAATGGTGGAAGGCGGACTCTCTGGGTTCTTCCGGTGAGGAACGAGGTGATCCATTCCAGTGCTTTTCCTTGGATTCCGACGTTTCTGAGGCGTTGTAGAAGAGTGCTATGGCAGACCGTGTCGAAGGCAGCGGAGAGGTCGAGGAGGATAAGGGCGACAGTGTCTCCATTGTCCATTAGAGTTCGAATGTCGTCTGTTGCTGCGATGAGGGCGGTTTCAGTGCTGTGCTTGGCTCGGAAGCCGGATTGTGAGGGGTCGAGGGATTTGTTGGTTTCGAGGAATGCGGCGAGCTGGTTGTTGACCGCTTTCTCGATGACTTTGGCCGGGAAAGGAAGGAGTGAGATAGGGCGGTAGTTTTTGAGTTCGGTGGGGTCAGCTGTGGGTTTTTTCAGGAGGGCGCCGAGTTTGGCATGTTTCCAGCTTTCCGGGAAGGTTGCGGAGTTTAGGGAGCAGTTGATGACGTCTCGGAGGTGCGGTGCTATGATGGAGTCTGCTTTGTTGAAGATGTGGTGAGGGCATGGGTCTGTGGGGGATCCTGAGTGGATGGAGTTCATCAGACGGATGGTGTCCTCAGTGGAGATTGGCTTCCAGTCATTAAGGATGTTCAGGGGGGTGGGGGTCCTGCGGGGGGTTGGGTGGGTTGGTCTTTGGGTCGGTTGTCGAAGCTGTTGTGGATGTCTGCAATTTTGTTGTGGAAGAATGAGGCTAGGGAGTCGCAGAGGGCTTGAGAGGGGGTGATGTCGTTGGAGTTGGCTGAGGGGTTGGTAAATTCCTTGACGATGTTGAATAATTCCTTGCTGTTGTGGGCGTTGTTATCTAGTCGGTCCTTGAAAGCGGCTTTCTTGGCATTCCGGATCAGTTGGTGGTGTATGCGGGTGGCGTTTTTGAAGGCGTCCTTGGTGCTGGTGGTTGGGTCTTTTTTCCAGGCCTTCTCAAGGGAGCGACAGAGTTTCTTGGATTTCTTAAGATCATCGTTGAACCAGGAGGCCTTCTTGCTGCCTAGTTTGATTTGTCGTTTTTTCAGTGGTGCTAGGATGTCAGCGCTGTTGGATAGCCATTGGGTGAGGTTGGTGGCTGCTAGGTCTGGGTTTGAGGAGTGGGCTGGGGGGTTTTGAAGAAGCGATGTGGAGATCTGGTCGATGGTGATTTTGTTCCAGTTTCTTTTCAGAGTGGGTTGGGGGTGGTTGTTGGGTGTGGGCTTGTTGTAGGTGAAGTGAACGCAGCTGTGGTCAGTCCAAAGGAGAGCTGTGGTGTGGCTGAAGGAGACATGTTTGCTGGAGGTGAAGATAGGGTCGAGTGTGTGACCTGCGATGTGGGTGGGGGTAGTGACAAGTTGTTTAAGTCCGAGGTTGGCGAGGTTGTCCAAAAGGGTGGTGGTGTTGCGGTCGTTGTTCTTTTCAAGGTGAAACTTGAGGTCTCCCAAAAGGATGTAATCTTCGGAGGGGAGCGCGTGTGGAGTGATGAAGTCCGTGATGTCTTCACTAAATTGTGCGCGGGGTCCTGGTGGCCTGTAGAGGAGGGTGCCTCTGAGTGTGGTCTTGGGGTCGATGTGGATCTGGAAGTGAAGGTGTTCAGAGTTGGCGAGATTGACGTCTGAGCTGGTTGAGATGCGGATGGATTTCTTATGGACGATAGCGATGCCTCCTCCTGTGTGGCCGGTACGGTCCTTGCGAATGATCTTATAGCCTTCCGGGATGGCAATGGTGATGTCTGGGGCAGATGTGGCATTCATCCATGTTTCTGTTAGAAAGGCGACGTCCGGAGAGATGGTGTCTAGTAGATTCCAGAGGTCAATGGCGTGCCTGTGGACCGAGCGGGTGTTGATCAGGATGCATTTTAGGTGGTTGGGGTCGGATATCTGTTGTGTGTTCGTAGATGAGGAGTTGTTCTTGGTGCCGTCAAACTTGCAGGAGTTGCAGGAGAAGGGTCCATGGGTGTGTCCAGGAGCGGCTAGGACGCAGTTGGGGGAACGGCCGGGGTTAAGGGCTAGGAGGGTGGTGGCATCGTAAGTAATGTGGGAGGGACGGGGACCAAGGGGTCTGGCGCTGGGCGCGGTCCAGGCGCGGACGGGCGTAGACGGGCTTACCTTTGGCGCACCTTCGGCGCGACTGGGGCGCGATCGCTGCGCGTGGACGCTGCGCGTTAGGTCATTGGTCATAAATGGATGGTGGATGGGGCGGAGCGTGGGAGGGGCAGCAGCTGGGAGGCGGTGGCGGGAGGAGGGGCGGACCAGGGGAAAAACAACAACAACACAAAATGGAGGGCCAAAGGCGAGCACAGCCAGGGGCAGCAAATGCACAGCGTGTATCAGGGAAAAGAGCCTTACACACACAGACCAGCGATATAGTAGCCAAAATCAGAGTTACAGCTTCAGCGACGTCGTGCTCCTAATTAAATAAATAAAGCGACAGTGCAGCGCAATTTAGTAAATAAATTCGATAGTGCAGCGCTATAAAGCGACGTGTAGCGCTATCAATGAAATAAATAAATGATTCAATGCAGCGCTAGAAACTGAAAGGAGGCAGGAGATCAAAACGATACCAGCGTGCAGGTCAGCTGGAGCGTGGGGGAGCAACCGGACTGAAGGAGGGTCCAGGCGGTCACAGAGAGCTCGGGAGCGAGGAAGGAAACTAATCGTGGGTGGGAGGGGCAGCAGCTGGGAGGCGGTGGCAGGAGGAGGGGCGGACCAGGGGAAAAACAACAACAACACAAAATGGAGGGTCAAAGGCGAGCACAGCCAGGGGCAGCAAATGCACAGCGTGTATCAGGGAAAAGAGCCTTACACGCACAGACCAGCGATATAGTAGCCAAAATCACAGTTACAGCTTCAGCGACGTCGCGCTCCTAATTAAATAAATAAAGCGACAGTGCAGCGCAATTTAGTAAATAAATTCGATAGTGTAGCGCTATAAAGCGACCGTGTAGCGCTATCAATGAAATAAATAAATGATTCAATGCAGCGCTAGAAACTGAAAGGAGGCAGGAGATCAAAACGATACCAGCGTGCAGGTCAGCTGGAACGTGGGGGAGCAACCGGACTGAAGGAGGGTCCAGGCGGTCACAGAGAGCTCGGGAGCGAGGAAGGAAACTAATCGTGGGTGGGAGGGGCAGCAGCTGGGAGGCGGTGGCAGGAGGAGGGGCGGACCAGGGGAAAAACAACAACAACACAAAATGGAGGGTCAAAGGCGAGCACAGCCAGGGGCAGTTGGTAATGAGCAGTCTGACCAAGAGGAGATACAACCGGGACCGTGAACACTGTCTTCTGTCAAACAGAGGAAAGCCCCAGGACCGACCTACGAGCGCGAGCTAAAGAGGGTTTGATGGGTTAACAGCTGCGCATGCGCTGAGGACAGACACCTCCACCGGGCCGCGGGTGAAAGAGCGCCTCTTGATTAACAACTGCGCATGCGCTGAGGCCGGCACTCTATTTTGCCTGACCTGCCCAGCATACATGCGCAATGCAAACATTACCCGGAAGCGGAAGCGCGGTCGTACCGGGGTGAATATCAGAAGCTTAAACTTTATTTACTCTGAGGAGAAAGGCCGGGTTGCTGTGGCTCCCACTGCTCCGTTTTCAGCTGGAACCAAAGAAATGAAACTGGAACACAGCGCAGAGAGCGTCCAGGCCAGCCGCCCCCTCCCCCGGTCTGGATTACTGTCCTAGGCGGACACCTCTAACTTCCCACACTTGCTACATCACCATCCTACATACGCACAACACCTGACAAAAAACACAAAAAGACCTATACATGCTCCTGTCAAGGAGTGTGCAGAACTCAGATTATTTCATGCTGCGTAATTAAGAGAATGTTCAGACAAATGACGGAAATCATAGGTAATTAGGAGAAATGGAAACCAGCTTTGATTGCTGTACTCTACGCGTTCCCTCATCCACTTTGGAGGCGTGGATGCATTTCACACTCACTGAACAGTTGTGTAAAACACACCCGCTCCACACAACGGCCGCTCGCTTTCTGTGGCTCAGGTTGTGACCTTGCGCTCATATTTACGTGGCCTGGCACAGCAGTCTAAGTGCATGAATTTCATGGAATGAGAGTGATGTGAAAGGACAGAACCTCACTCGATGATGCCAGAGTGATGCGAATTGTGCCCAGGTCTCCTCCTGTGTATAGTTAGATTAAAGCCGCTTTCTGTATTGACCTCACCCTGCAGACTCCTCAGTCAGAGCTCAACTGACTTTTCGTCCACACTCCAATGATGTGTTGTACTAAACCTTTTAGCCAGCCCCTTCATCCGAGCAATACTGACTCTTCAGGCAACATTCAAGGAGATGTTGATCTCTGAAAGACACAGGCTTTGAAGGGGTTGCTAAAGTCATTTCTGGACTCGCCTACTATTTTACATCGCGTCCTCTGCATCCCCGGCAAACGTGTGACATCTTCAAATTACACAGCAGGCAGCACTAAAGATAGAAGGGGGGATTAAGATGGTACAACAGAGTTCCTTCCATCTGTAAGTCTCTGGATTCACTCTGAATGGAAGACAGGGAAGCAAGGACCAGTGGTTATCACTTCTTAAGTTTTGATCCATCAGGCCCACTGCTGCTTTTCCAAGCAAGCCTCACTCGTGTGAAACTTATCGCATAGCTCCCTGCCAAGGAGTCCACATTCCAGCGGTTCCAAGTCAAATACGTGAGCAGTACTAAAAGGTGGGTAAATGTGTGACATGCACTGTAGCCTCAAAAAACACTACTGTAAACAATCCATAGAATCTTCTTTCAACACCCAAACAGTGTAGCTTTGTGTCCATTAAATATATCTTTTATTTTATCTTACACCTTTACTTTCCTGCTAGGGTTTCGTAATCAAAAAATATTCAAAGAAATACGAACATATACAGCAGGATTTGGGTTAGCCCTCTTTAGCAATTCTTTTGATCGAGCTAACTTCACATTCTGCTTGGGCCATGACATCATATAGCACGTGGGTCTCACTATATTTACCTACAGGGGACACCACTTTACCTGTTCACCTATGCACATTTGCTGAAAATCTGTTTGCTTCACTGGCAGAGCTGGTAAGACAGTCCTTTGGATTTCTATTTTTTCTGTGGGTCCCATTCATTTCTTTTTTTGTTTTTTTAGGTCTTGTCTACAGATAGCTTTAGCTGTCTATAGGTAGACCTTTTGTGTCATTGTTAATATTGATAAAATTGATGCCAATGTTTATAATGATGCATTTGTATATACGAGTGCAATCACATCACTATTAAACTCGCCCACCATGAACACTCTATTAACCCCAATCCAAAAATGCATGGTCAGGCAGGCTCTGTAACATAGACCTCAGGTTTCACATTGACACCTCACAGGTGGGTTGGTACGTAGCAGCAGACAAACCGGCAAATAGAATCCTTAGGTCCATAGCCCAGATAAGCCCAGCAACACCACAATTGTCCTTCCTTGTGCCTCACGCTGCTCTTCTCCTCAGTCTCCGTCCTTGTGCCTCACGCTGCTCTTCTCCTCAGTCTCCGTCCTTGTGCCTCACGCTGCTCTTCTCCTCAGACTCCTTCCATGTGCCTCGCGCTACTCTTCTCCTCAGTCTCCTTCCTTCTGCCCTACTCTGCTCTTCTAAGTCTCCTTCCTTCTGCCTCACGCTGCTCTTCTCCTCAGTCTCCGTCCTTCTGCCTCACGCTGTTCTTCTCCTCAGTCTCCGTCCTTCTGCCTCACTCTGCTCTTCTCCTCAGTCTCCTTCCTTCTGCCTCACAGTGCTCTTCTCAGTCTCCTTCCTTCTGCCTCACGCTGCTCTTCTCTGCAGTCTCCTTCCTCCTGCCTCACTCTGCTCTTCTCCTCAGTCTCCTTCCTTCTGCCTCGCACTGTTCTTCTCCTCAGTCTCCTTCCTTCTGCCTCGCACTGTTCTTCTCCTCAATCTCCGTCCTTCTGCCTCATGCTGCTCTTCTCCTCACTCTCCTTCCTTGTGCCTCGCGCTGCTCTTCTCCTCAGTCTCCGTCCTAGTACCTCACGCTACTCTTCTACTCAGACTCCTTCCATGTGCCTCACGCTGCTCTTCTCCTCAGTCTCCTTCCTTGTTCCTCACGCTGCTCTTCTCCTCCTCACTCTCCTACCTTGTGCCTCACGCTGCTCTTCTCCTCAGTCTCCTTCCTTCTGCCTCACGCTGCTCTTCTCCTCAGTCGCCAACCTTGTGCTTCGTGCAGCTCTTTTCGTCAGTCTCCTTCCTTCTGCCTCACTCTGCTCTTCTCCTCAGTCTCCTTCCATCTGCCTCACGCTGCTCTTCTACTCAGTCTCCTTCCTTCTGCCTCACGCTGCTCTTCTCTGCAGTCTCTTTCCTTCTGCCTCACTCTGCTCTTCTCCTCAGTCTCCTTCCTTCTGCCTCGCGCTGTTCTTCTCCTCAGTTTCTGTCCTTGTGCCTCATGCTGCTCTTCTCCTCAGTCTCCGTCTTTGTGCCTCACACTGCTCTTCTCCTCAGTCTCCGTCCTTCTGCCTCACGCTGCTCTTCTCCTCAGTCTCCTTCCTTCTGCCTCACGCTGCTCTTCTCCTCACTCTCCTTCCTTGTGCCTCACGCTGCTCTTCTCAGTCTCCGTCCTAGTACCTCACGCTACTCTTCTCCTCAGACTCCTTCGTTCTGCCTCACTCTGCTCTTCTCCTCAGCCTCCTTCCTTCTGCCTCGCGCTGTTCTTCTCCTCAGTTTCTGTCCTTGTGCCTCATGCTGCTCTTCTCCTCAGTCTCCGTCTTTGTGCCTCACACTGCTCTTCTCCTCAGTCTCCGTCCTTCTGCCTCACGCTGCTCTTCTCCTCAGTCTCCGTCCTTCTGCCTCACGCTGCTCTTCTCCTCAGTCTCCTTCCTTGTGCCCCACGCTGCTCTTCTCAGTCTCCGTCCTAGTACCTCACGCTACTCTTCTCCTCAGACTCCTTCGTTCTGCCTCACGCTGCTCTTCTCCTCAGCCTCCTTCCTTGTTCCTCACACTGCTCTTCTCCTCCTCACACTCCTTCCATGTGCCTCACACTTCTCTTCTCCTCAGTTTCCTTCCTTGGTTCTCACGCTGCTCTTCTCCTCCTCACTCTCCTTCCTTGTGCCTCCCGCTGCTCTTCTCCTCCTCACACTCCTTCCTTGTGCCTCACGCTGATCTTCTCCTCAGTCTCCTTCCTTCTGCCTCACGCTGCTCTTCGCCTCAGTCTCCTTCCTTCGGCCTCACGCTGCTCTTCTCCTCAGTTTCCGTCCTTCTGCCTCGCGCTGCTCTTCTCCTCAGTCTCCGTCCTTGTGCCTCACGCTGCTCTTCTCCTCAGTCTCCGTCCTTGTGCCTCACGCTGCTCTTCTCCTCAGACTCCTTCCATGTGCCTCGCGCTACTCTTCTCCTCAGTCTCCTTCCTTCTGCCCTACTCTGCTCTTCTAAGTCTCCTTCCTTCTGCCTCACGCTGCTCTTCTCCTCAGTCTCCGTCCTTCTGCCTCATGCTGTTCTTCTCCTCAGTCTCCGTCCTTCTGCCTCACTCTGCTCTTCTCCTCAGTCTCCTTCCTTCTGCCTCACAGTGCTCTTCTCAGTCTCCTTCCTTCTGCCTCACGCTGCTCTTCTCTGCAGTCTCCTTCCTCCTGCCTCACTCTGCTCTTCTCCTCAGTCTCCTTCCTTCTGCCTCGCGCTGTTCTTCTCCTCAATCTCCGTCCTTCTGCCTCATGCTGCTCTTCTCCTCACTCTCCTTCCTTGTGCCTCGCGCTGCTCTTCTCCTCAGTCTCCGTCCTAGTACCTCACGCTACTCTTCTACTCAGACTCCTTCCATGTGCCTCACGCTGCTCTTCTCCTCAGTCTCCTTCCTTGTTCCTCACGCTGCTCTTCTCCTCCTCACTCTCCTACCTTGTGCCTCACGCTGCTCTTCTCCTCAGTCTCCTTCCTTCTGCCTCACGCTGCTCTTCTCCTCAGTCTCCAACCTTGTGCTTCGTGCAGCTCTTTTCGTCAGTCTCCTTCCTTCTGCCTCACTCTGCTCTTCTCCTCAGTCTCCTTCCATCTGCCTCACGCTGCTCTTCTACTCAGTCTCCTTCCTTCTGCCTCACGCTGCTCTTCTCTGCAGTCTCTTTCCTTCTGCCTCACTCTGCTCTTCTCCTCAGTCTCCTTCCTTCTGCCTCGCGCTGTTCTTCTCCTCAGTTTCTGTCCTTGTGCCTCATGCTGCTCTTCTCCTCAGTCTCCGTCTTTGTGCCTCACACTGCTCTTCTCCTCAGTCTCCGTCCTTCTGCCTCACGCTGCTCTTCTCCTCAGTCTCCTTCCTTCTGCCTCACGCTGCTCTTCTCCTCACTCTCCTTCCTTGTGCCTCACCCTGCTCTTCTCAGTCTCCGTCCTAGTACCTCACGCTACTCTTCTCCTCAGACTCCTTCGTTCTGCCTCACTCTGCTCTTCTCCTCAGCCTCCTTCCTTCTGCCTCGCGCTGTTCTTCTCCTCAGTTTCTGTCCTTGTGCCTCATGCTGCTCTTCTCCTCAGTCTCCGTCTTTGTGCCTCACACTGCTCTTCTCCTCAGTCTCCGTCCTTCTGCCTCACGCTGCTCTTCTCCTCAGTCTCCTTCCTTCTGCCTCACGCTGCTCTTCTCCTCACTCTCTTTCCTTGTGCCCCACGCTGCTCTTCTCAGTCTCCGTCCTAGTACCTCACGCTACTCTTCTCCTCAGACTCCTTCGTTCTGCCTCACGCTGCTCTTCTCCTCAGCCTCCTTCCTTGTTCCTCACGCTGCTCTTCTCCTCCTCACACTCCTTTCATGTGCCTCACACTTCTCTTCTCCTCAGTTTCCTTCCTTGGTTCTCACGCTGCTCTTCTCCTCCTCACTCTCCTTCCTTGTGCCTCCCGCTGCTCTTCTCCTCCTCACACTCCTTCCTTGTGCCTCACGCTGATCTTCTCCTCAGTCTCCTTCCTTCTGCCTCACGCTGCTCTTCGCCTCAGTCTCCTTCCTTCGGCCTCACGCTGCTCTTCTCCTCAGTTTCCGTCCTTCTGCCTCGCGCTGCTCTTCTCCTCAGTCTCCTTCCTTCTGCCTCACACTGCTCTTCTCCTTAGTCTCCGTCCTTCTGCCTCACGCTGCTCTTCTCCTCAGTCTCCATCCTTGTGCCTCATGCTGCTCTTCTCCTCAGTCTCCTTCCTTCTGCCTCATGCTGCTCTTCTCCTCAGTCTCCGTCCTAGTACCTCACGCTGCTCTTCTCCTCAGACTCCTTCCATGTGCCTCGCGCTGCTCTTCTCCTCAGTCTCCTTCCTTCTGCCTCACTCTGTTCTTCTCCTCAGTCTCCTTCCCTCTGCCTCACGCTGCTCTTCTCCTCAGTCTCTGTCCATGTGCCTCATGCTGCTCTTCTCCTCAGTCTCCTTCCTTCTGCCTCACGCTGCTCTTCTCCTCACTCTCCATCCTGCTTCAGGAGAAACATATGTCTGGAATCCCCCGATGATATTTGCCCGCCCTATATTTTTAAAGAAATAGGACTTGCTATCCCTCAAAGTATTCTCCCTTTATTGAATAACTCACTTGTACAAGGCAAGGTACCTAGTGGGTTTAAGCATGCTTTGTTGATCCCTTTAAGCAAAAAATCTGGTATTGACCCATATGATCTTACTTATTTATTTATTTATTTATTTATTTAGGCGATTTGTTAAGCGCTCAACTACCCGTGGGTGTCTCGGCTTACGAATTATAGGCCGATTTCCCTTTCACCCTATTTATCAAAAATTTTGGAAGCTCATGTCTCTAATTGTCTTTCAAATTTTATTGAATCTACTGAATATCTGGAACCGAATAAGGCAGGTTTTCGCCCAGGCCACTCGACCGAGACAGTGATACTGGCGGTCCAGAACACCCTGAGGTCTAACGGACAGACAGAGATGTTCACCAAGCATTGGTGCTCCTGGATCTGTCGGCCGCGTTCGACACGGTTGACTTTTCCATTCTTGTCAACCGTGCCGAGCAGGCTGGCCTCAGGGGCCCTGCCTTGAGCTGGCTAAAATCTTTTATTTCTGAACGTTCTCAATCCGTTAAATTAGGGACCTTTACAGCCCCAAAAATTGTCTCTACCTGTGGAGTACCGCAAGGATCGTCTTTGTCCCCGCTACTTTTTAATTTATATTTACGCCCTCTATTGTATTCTTTGAGAAGCCACAAGGTTACAATTTTTAATTATGCGGACGACTTGCAACTCGTTTTTTCTCTGGACTCCCCCGATGCTGTGGATGAATTTCAAAAAACTATGTCCCATATCCAGAGATGGATGAATCTGAACCACCTTAAGCTCAACCCGGGCAAGACAGAACTTATCTTGCCCGGGAAAAGTGAAATTAGCTGGGGACCCCATTTCTGGCCATCTGATATGGGAACTCCTCCCACTAAATCCCACACCGTGAAGAGCTTGGGGGTGACTGTTAGTGAGGATTTATCGCTAAAAAAACATATAGGGATGGTAGTCTCATCTAGTTTTTTCCAACTGAGAAACTAAAGAAAATTGCCCACTTTCTAACTTATTCAGCTTTGATCCAGGTAACTATCGCTTTGGTGCTATCTCGGCTTGATTTTTCTAACAGCTTGTATCTTGGTCTCCCAGTAGGTCAGTTTAGGAGATTACAGTATGTCCAGAACCAGGCAACCAGGCTCATAAGTAAACAACCTAAATGGCAATCCTCGTGGGGCTGCACGTGCTCTGCAGCTGGAGCCGGCCCCCCCTTGTGGGGCTGCCTGTGCTTTGCAGCTGGAGCCGCCCCCCCCTCGTGGAGCTGCCCGTGCTCTGCAGCTGGAGCCGGCCCCCCCTCGTGGGGCTGCACGTGCTCTGAAGCTGGAGCCGGCCCCCCCTCGTGGGGCTGCACGTGCTCTGCAGCTGGAGCCGGACCCCCACGTGGGGCTGCACGTGCTCTGCAGCTGGAGCCCGCCTCCCCTCTGGGGCTGCACGTGCTCTGCAGCTGGAGCCGGCCCCCCTCTGGGGCTGCACGTGCTCTGCAGCTGGAGCCGCCCCGCTCTTGGGCTGCATGTGCTCTGCAGCTGGAGCCGCCCCCCTCGTGGGGCTGCACGTGCTCTGCAGCTGGAGCCGGCCTCCCTCTGGGGCTGCACGTGCTCTGCAGCTGGAGCCGGCCCCCCTCTGGGGCTGCACGTGCTCTGCAGCTGGAGCCGCCCCCCCCTCTGGGGCTGCACGTGCTCTGCAGCTGGAGCCGGCCCCCCTCTGGGGCTGCACGTGCTCTGCAGCTGGAGCCGCCCCCCCTCTGGGGCTGCACGTGCTCTGCAGCTGGAGCCGCCCCCCCCTCTGGGGCTGCACGTGATCTGCAGCTGGAGCCGGCCCCCTTCTGGGGCTGCACGTGCTCTGCAGCTGGAGCCGGACCCCCCTCTGGGGCTGCACGTGCTCTGCAGCTGGAGCCGGCCCCCTTTTGGGGCCGCACGTGCTCTGCAGCTGGAGCCGGCCCCCCTCTGGGGCTGCACGTGCTCTACAGCTGGAGCCGCCCCCCCCCCCCCTCGTGGGCCTGCACGTGCTCTGCAGCTGGAGCCACCCCCCCTCTGGGGCTGCACGTGCTCTGCAGCTGGAGCCGCCCCCCCCCTCTGGGGCTGCCCGCGCTCTACAGCTGGAGCCGCCCCCCCCCCTCGTGGGCCTGCACGTGCTCTGCAGCTGGAGCCGCCCCCCCCCTCGTGGGCCTGCACGTGCTCTGCAGCTGGAGCCACCCCCCCCTCTGGGGCTGCACGTGCTCTGCAGCTGGAGCTGGCCCCCTCTCTGGGGCTGCACGTGCTCTGCAGCTGGAGCCGGCACCCCTCTGGGGCTGCACGTGCTCTGCAGCTAGAGCCGCCCCCCCCTTGTGGAGCTGCCCGTGCTCTGCAGCTGGAGCCGGCCCCCCCTCGTGGGGCTGCACGTGCTCTGCAGCTAGAGCCGGCCCCCCTCTGGGGCTGCACGTACTCTGCAGCTGGAGCCGCCCCCCTCTGTGGTTGCACATGCTCTGAAGCTGGAGTCGGCCCCCCCTCGTGGGGCTGCACGTGCTCTGCAGCTGGAGCCGGCCCCCCCTCTGGGGCTGCACGTGCTCTGCAGCTAGAGCCGGCCCCCCTCTGGGGCGGCACGTGCTCTGCAGCTAGAGCCGGCCCCCCTCGTGGGGCTGCACGTGCTCTGCAGCTGGAGCCGGCCCCCCCTCTGGGGCTGCACGTGCTCTGCAGCTAGAGCCGGCCCCCCTCTGGGGCTGCACGTGCTCTGCAGCTAGAGCCGGCCCCCCTCGTGGGGCTGCACGTGCTCTACAGCTGGAGCCGCCCCCCCTCTGGGGATGCACGTGCTCTGCAGCTGGAGCCGGCCCCTCCTCTGGGGCTGCACATGCTCTTCAGCTGGAGCCGGCCCCCCTCTGGGGCTGCACGTGCTCTGCAGCTGGAGCCGGCCCCCCCTCTGGGGCTGCACGTGCTCTGAAGCTGGAGTCGGCCCCCCCTCGTGGGGCTGCACATGCTCTGCAGCTGGAGCCGGCCCCCCCTCTGGGGCTGCACGTGCTCTGCAGCTAGAGCCGGCCCCCCTCGTGGGGCTGCACGTGCTCTACAGCTGGAGCCGCCCCCCCTCTGGGGAGTTATGGCAGGTTTTAGCAGAAGAAGCAGGTAAGCAGTGTGGCAAAGGCCTGACAGGTCAATGTATGGCAGAAGAGGCAGTTAAGCAGGGCTGACCTGACAGGCCAATGTATGGCAGAAAAGGCAGGTAAGCAGGGCTGCACTGGCCTGACAGGTCAATGTATGGCAGAAGAGGTAGGTAAGCAGGGCTGCACTGGCCTGACAGGTCAATGTATGGCAGAAGAGGCAGGTAAGCAGGGCTGCACTGGCCTGACAGGTGAATGTATGGCAGAAGAGGCAGGTAAGCAGGGCTGCACTGGTCTGACAGGTCAATGTATGGCAGAAGAGGCAGGTAAGAAGGGCTGCAAAGGCCTGACAGGTCAATGTATGGCAGAAGAGGCAGGTAAGCAGGGCTGCACTAGCCTGACAGCTCAATGTATGGCAGAAGAGGCAGGTAAGCAGGGCTGCACTGGCCTGACAGCTCAATGTATGACAGAAGAGGTAGGTAAGCAGGGCTGCACTGGCCTGACAGGTCAATGTAGGGCAGAAGATGCAGGTAAGCAGGGCTGACTTGACAGGTCAATGTATTACAGAAGAGGCAGGTAAGCAGGGCTGACCTGACAGGTTAATGTATGGCAGAAGAGGCAGATAAGCATGGCTGACCTGACAGGTCAATGTATGGCAGAAGAGGCAGGTAAGCAGGGCTGACCTGACAGGTCAATGTATGGCAGAAGAGGCAGGTACGCAGGGATGCACTGGCCTGAAAGGTCAATGTATGGCAGAAGAGGCAGGTAAGCAGGGCTGCACTGGCCTGACTGGTGAATGTATGGCAGAAGAGGCAGGTAAGCAGGGCTGCACTGGTCTGACAGGTCAATGTTTTAGCAGAAGAAGCAGGTAAGCAGTGTGGCAAAGGCCTGACAGGTCAATGTATGGCAGAAGAGGCAGGTAAGCTGGGCTGCACTGGCCTGACAGCTCAATGTATGACAGAAGAGGCAGGTAAGCAGGGCTGCAGTGGCCTGACAGGTCAATGTATGGCAGAAGAGGCAGTTAAGCAGGGCTGACCTGACAGGCCAATGTATGGCAGAAAAGGCAGGTAAGCAGGGCTGCACTGGCCTAACAGGTGAATGTATGGCAGAAGAGGCAGGTAAGCAGGGCTGCACTGGTCTGACAGGTCAATGTATGGCAGAAGAGGCAGGTAAGAAGGGCTGCAAAGGCCTGACAGGTCAATGTATGGCAGAAGAGGTAGGTAAGCAGGGCTGCACTGGCCTGACAGGTCAATGTATGGCAGAAGAGGCAGGTAAGCAGGGCTGCACTGGCCTGACAGCTCAATGTATGGCAGAAGAGGCAGGTAAGCAGGGCTGCAGTGGCCTGACAGGTCAATGTATGGCAGAAGAGGTAGGTAAGCAGGGCTGCACTGGCCTCACAAGTCAGTGTATGGCAGAAGAAGCAGGTAAGCAAGCCTTCCCTTGCCTGACAGGTCAATGTATGGCAGAAGAGGCAGGTAAGCAGGGCTGACCTGACAGGCCAACGTATGGCAAAAGAGGCAGGTAAGCAGGGCTGCACTGGCCTCACAAGTCAATGTATGGCAGAAGATGCAGGTAAGCAGGGCTGCCCTGGCCTGACAGCTCAATGCATGGCAGAAGAGGCAGGCAAGCCGGGCTGCACTGGCCTCACAAGTCAATGTATGGCAGAAGAAGCAGGTAAGCAGGGCTGACCTGACAGGTCAATGTATGGCAGAAGAGGCAGGTAAGCAGGGCTGCACTGGCCTGACGGGTCAATGTATGGCAGAAGAGGTAGGTAAGCAGGGCTGCACTGGCCTCACAAGTCAATGTATGGCAGAAGAAGCAGGTAAGCAAGCCTGCCCTGGCCTGACAGGTCAATGTATGGCAGAAGAGGCAGGTAAGCAGGGCTGACCTGACAGGCCAACGTATGGCAGAAGAGGCAGGTAAGCAGGGCTGCACTGGCCTGACAGGTCAGTGTATGGCAGAAGAGGCAGGTAAGCAGGGCTGCACTGGCCTCACAAGCCAATGTATGGCAGAAGATGCAGGTAAGCAGGGCTGCCCTGGCCTGACAGCTCAATGCATGGCAGAAGAGGCATGCAAGCCGGGCTGCACTGGCCTCACAAGTCAATGTATAGCAGAAGAAGCAGGTAAGCAGGGCTGACCTGACAGGTCAATGTACGGCAGAAGAGGCAGGTAAGCAGGGCTGCACTGGCCTGACAGGTCAATGTATGGCAGAAGAGGCAGGTAAGCAGGGCTGCACTGGCCTGACATGTCAATGTATGGCAGCAGAGGCAGGTAAGCAGGGCCACCTGGACAGCTGACCTGACAGCTCAATGTATGACAGAAGAGGCAGGTAAGCAGGGCTGACCTGACATGTCAATGTATGGCAGAAGAGGCAGGTACACAGGGCTGACCTGACAGCTCAATGTATGGTAAAAGAGGCAGGTAAGCAGGGCTGACCTGGCCTGTACTGCCGCCTGGCAATGGCAGAACAGCTGACCTGACAGCTCAATGTATGACAGAAGAGGCAGGTAAGCAGGGCGCACTGGCCTGACAGGTCAATGTATGGTAGAAGAGGCAGGTAAGCAGGGCTGTACTGGCAGAAGCAGCAGTTAAGCAGGGCTGCACTGGCCTGACATGTCAATGTATGGCAGAAGAGGCAGGTCAGCAGGGCTGACCTGGCCTGCACTGCCGCCTGGCAATTCCAGAACAGCTGACCTGACAGCTCAATGTATAACAGAAGAGGCAGGTAAGCAGGGCTGCACTGGCCTGTACTGCCACCTGGCAGTGCCAGAAGAGCGGACATGACAGGTCAATGTATGGCAGAAGAGGCAGGTAAGCAGGGCTGCACTGGCCTGACAGATCAATGTATGGCAGAAGAGGCAGGTAAGCAGGGCTGCACTGGCCTGACAGGTCAATGTATGGCAGAAGAGGCAGGTAAGCAGGGCTGACCTGACAGGTTAATGTTTGACAGAAGAGGCACGTAAGCAGGGCTGACCTGACAGGTCAATTTATGGCAGAAGAGGCAGGTAAGCAGGGCTGCACTGGCCTGACAGGCCAATGTATGGCAGAAGAGGCAGGTAAGCAGGGCTGCACTGGCCTGACAGGTCAATGTATGGCAGAAGAGGCAGGTAAGCAGTGCTGCCCTGGCCTGTACTGATGCCTGGCAGTGCCAGAACAGCTGCCCTGACAGGTCAATGTATGGTAGAAGAGGCAGGTAAGCAGGGCTGCACTCGCCTGACAGGTCAATGTATGGCAAAAGAGGCAGGTAAGCAGGGCTGCACTGGCCTGACAGCTCAATGTATGACAGAAGAGGCAGGTAAGCAGGGCTGACCTGACATGTCAATGTATGGAAGAAGAGGCAGGTACACAGGGCTGACCTGACAGCTCAATGTATGGTAAAAGAGGCAGGTAAGCAGGGCTGACCTGGCCTGTACTGCCGCCTGGCAATGCCAGAACAGCTGACCTGACAGCTCAATGTATGACAGAAGAGGCAGGTAAGCAGGGCTGCACTGGCGGGCTGACAGGTCAATGTATGGTAGAAGAGGCAGGTCAATGTATGGCAGAAGAGGCAGGTAAGCAGGGCTGACCTGACAGGTCAATGTATGGCAAAGAGGCAGGTAAGCAGGGCTGCACTGGCCTGACAGGTCAATGTATGGCAGAAGAGGCAGGTAAGCAGGGCTGCACTGGTCTGACAGGTCAAGTTATGGCAGAAGAGGCAGGTAAGCAGGGCTGCACTGGCCTGACAGCTCAATGTATGGCAGAAGAGGCAGGTAAGCAGGGCTGACCTGACAGGTCAATATATGGCAGAAGAGGCAGGTAAGCAGGGCTGCACTGCCCTGTGCTGCCGCCTGGCAGTGGCAGAAGAGCTGACCTGACAGGTCAATGTATGGCAGATTTGTGTGGCTAATTTTTGGGTCTTTTTATGGCCTGGTGGGTCGGGGTTATTGCTGATTTCCCTAACATCACCACAAAGATTGCCTGTAGCAAGCACAAATACATAGTCTCCCCAAGCTTGCAAAACACTTATATACAGCATATCTTTACACACTCAAAACTGCATTTGCAATTCAATCGGTCTCGCATTTCTGAATGTTTGACCTATTGGTGTTGCATTAATATTAGCAATGCCAATAGCTCAAACTTGAATAATGTAAGACCGATTGCATTGTAAATGCTTGTTTAAAGTGTTGCAGGGTGGGCCTTATTGGGCACCGGAGTGGATGGTCCTCATAGTTGAGGCATTCTCGTTTGTGGCGATGACTCTCCACATGGCCAAGGTCCTTTATTTAGCTGAGATTGGAAGGCTGGCTGTTGATGGGGTCAGGGTGAGGGTTGAAGTTGCATATGGATGTGATCGTGTTCCAAAATAATTTACAGAGATTAATGCAGGGATCTTGTAAGGGGTGGATGTTGCTGATGGTGGCTGCAGGCACCATGAATTCTCTGATGATGGTGAAGATTTCTTTGCTGCTGCTGTTGTTGGTTTGAATGCAGTTGGCATGGGCTGTTCATTTGGCATTTCAGACTTGCTGCTGGAAGCATCTCAGTGCAGATTTGAAGACTTCCTTGTTTGTAGTGTCTTGACTCATTCACCACTTGCTTTCCAGTTGCTTTCAGTGCTGCATCGTCATCCTGAGTTCTTCTGTGTGCCAGTTGACTTGTATTCGTGATGTTGGAAAGTTTTTCTATTGTTGAGGTTGCTGCTGTGCTTGAGGTGGTCCAGGGGGTCCTCGCAGGTGGTGATCCATTCAATGACGTTTATGATGTCTTCCGTTAGGTTGCTGCTGTGCTTGTGGGGTCCAGGGTGTTGGTGCAGGTGGTGATCCATTCATTGCAGTTCTTGTTGTCTTCCTTTAGTTTGCTGCTGTGCGTGAGGTGTCCATGGTGTTGGTGCAGGTGGTGCTCCATTCATTGCAGTTCTCAATGTCTTCCGTTATGTTGCTGCTGTGCTTGAGAGGTTCCAGGGTGTCGGTGCAGATGGTGATCCATTCTATGTAGTTCTTGATGTCTTCCTTTAGGCTGCTGTGCGTGAGGGGGTCCAGGGTTTTGGTGCAGGTGGTGATCCATTCATTGTAGTTCTTGATGTCTTCGATTAGGTTGCTGCTGTGCTTGAGGGGGTCCAGCGTGTCGGTGCAGGTGGTGATCCATTCATTGTAGTTCTTGATGTCTTCAATTAGGTTGCTGCTGTGCTTGAGGGGGTCCAGGGTGTTGGTGCAGGTGGTGATCCATTCATTGCAGTTCTCAATGTCTTCCGTTATGTTGCTGCTGTGCTTGAGGGGTCCAGGGTGTTGGTGCAGGTGGTGATCCATTCATTGCAGTTTTTGGTGTCTTTCGTTAGTTGCTGATATCCTTGATGTGGCCCAAGGTGTTGGTGCAGGTGGTGATCCATTCATTGTAGTTCTTGATGTCTTCGATTAGGTTGCTGCTGTGCTTGAGGGGGTCCAGCGTGTCGGTGCAGGTGGTGATCCATTCATTGTAGTTCTTGATGTCTTCAATTAGGTTACTGATGTGCGTGAGGGGGTCCAGGGTGTCGGTGCAAGTGGAGATCCATTTATTGCAGTTCTTGATGTCTTCCGTTAGGTTGCTGTTGATTTGCTTGGGGGGTCCAGGGTGTCGGTGCAGGTAGTGATCCTTTCATTGCATTTCTTGATGTCTTCCGTTAGGTTGCTGCTGTGTGTGAGGGGTCTAGGGGGTTGGTGCAGGTGGTGATCCATTCATTGCAGTTCTTAATGTCTTCCGTTAGGTTGGTGCAGTGCATGCGGGGGTCCAGGGTGTTTGGGCAGGTGGTGATCCATTCATTGCATTTCTTGATGTCTTCCGTTAGGTTGCTCCTGTGGGTTAGGGGGTCCAGGGTGTCAGTGCAGGTGGAGATCCATTCATTGAAGTTCTTGATGTCTTCCGTTAGGTTGCTGCTGTGCTTGAGGGTGTCCAGGGTGTCGATGCAGGTGGTGATCCATTCATTGCAGTTCTTCATGTCATCCGTTAGGTTGCTGCTATGTGTGAGGGGGTCCAGGGGGTTGGTGCAGGTGGTGATCCATTTATTGCAGTTCTTGATGTCTTCCGTTAGGTTGCTGTTGATTTACTTGGGGGATCCAGGGTGTCGGTGCAGGTGGTGATCCATTTATTGCAGTTCTTGATGTCTTCCGTTAGGTTGCTGTTGATTTACTTGGGGGGTCCAGGGTGTCGGTGCAGGTGGTGATCCATTCATTGCCGTTCTTGATGTCTTCCTTTAGGTTGCTGCTGTGCTTGAGGGTGCTAGGGTGTCTGTGCAGGTGGTCATCCATTCATTGAAGTTCTTCATGTCTTCCCTTAGGTTGCTGCTGTTCTTGAGGGGGTCCAGGTTGTCGGTGCAGGTGGTGATCATTCATTGCAGTTCTTGATGTCTTCCATTAGGTTGCTTCTGTGCTTGAGGGTGTCGAGTGTGTCGATGCAGGTGGTGATCCATTCATTGCTGTTCTTGATGTCTTCCCTTAGGTTGCTGCTGTTCTTGAGGGGATCCAGGTTGTCCGTGCAGGTAGTGATCATTCATTGCAGTTCTTGTGCCTTCTGTTAGGTTTGCTGCTGTGCTTGAGGGTGTCCAGGGTGTCGATGCAGGTGGTGATCCATTCATTGCAGTTCTTGATGTCTTCCGTTAGTTTGCTGCTGTGCTTGAGGGGTCCAGGGTGTTGGTGCAGGTGGTGATCCATTCATTGCAGTTCTTGATGTCTTCCGTTAGGTTGGTGCAGTGCATGCAGGGGTCCAGGGTGTTTGGGCAGGTGGTGATCCATTCATTGAAGCTCTTGATGTCTTCTGTTAGGTTGCTGCGGAGCGTGAGGGGTCCAGGGTGTCGGTGCAGGTGTTGATCCATTCATTGTAGTTCTTGATGTCTTTCGTTAGGTTACTGATGTGCTTGAGGGTGTCGGTGCAAGTGGTGATCCATTTATTGCAGTTCTTGATGTCTTCCGTTAGGTTGTTGTTGATTTACTTGGGGGGTCCAGGGTGTCGGTGCAGGTGGTGATCCATTCATTGCAGTTCTTGATGTCTTCCTTTAGGTTGCTGCTGTGCTTGAGGGTGTTAGGGTGTTGGTGCAGGTGGTCATCCATTCATTGAAGTTCTTCATGTCTTCCGTTAGGTTGCAGCTATGCTTGAGGGGGTCCAGGGTGTTGGTGCAGGTAGTGATCCATTCATTGCATTTCTTGATGTCTTCCATTAGGTTGCTGCTGTGCTTGAGGGGGTCCAGGGTGTCGGTGCAGGTGGTGATCCATTCATTGCAGTTATTAACGTCTTCCCTTAGGTTGCTGCTGTTCTTGAGGGGGTCCAGGTTGTCGGTGCAGGTGGTGATCATTCATTGCAGTTCTTGTGCCTTCCGTTAGGTTGCTGCTGTGCTTGAGGGTGTCCAGGGTGTCGGTGCAGGTGGTGATCCATTCATTGAAGTTCTTGATGTCTTCTGTTAGGTTGCTGCTGTGCTTGAGGGGTCCAGGGAGTAGGTACAGGTGGTGATCCATTCATTGAAGTTCTTTATGTCTTCCCTTAGGTTGCTGCTGTGCATAAAGGGGTCCAGGGTGTCAGTGCAGGTGGTGATACATTCATTGAAGTTCTTGAAGTCTTGCGTTAGGTTGCTGCTGTGCTTGAGGGGGTCCAGGGTGTCGGTGCAGGTGGTGATCCATTCATTGCAGTTCTTGATATCTTCCATTAGGTTGCTGCTGGTATGCTTGAGGGGGCCAGGGTGTTGCTGCGGGTGGTGATCCATTCAAAGCAGTTCTTGATGTCTTCCGTTAGGTTGCTGCTGTGCGTAAGGGGGTCCAGGGTGTCGGTGCAGGTGGTGATCCGTTCAATGTATTATTTGATGTCTTCTATTAGGTTGCTGCTCTGTGTGAGGGGGTCCAGGGTGTTGGTGGAGGTGGTGATTCATTCATTGTAGATCTTGATGTCTTCTGTTAGGTTGTTGCTGTGCTTGAGGGGGTGCAGGGTGTCGGTGCAGGTGGTGATCCATTCATAGAAGTTCTTGATGTCTTCCTGTAGGTTGCTGCTGTGCTTGAGGGGATCCAGGGTGTCGGTACAGGTGGTGATCCATTCATTGCAGTTCTTAGTGTCTTCCGTTACGTTGCTCCTGGTATGCTTGATGGGGCCAAGGTGTTGCTGTGGGTGGTGATCCATTCATAGCAGTTCTTGATGTCTTGCGTTAGGTTGCTACTCTGCGTGAGGGGGTCCAGGGTGCTGGTGCAGGTGGTGATCCATTCATTGTTGATCTTGATGTTTTCTGTTAGGTTGCTGCTGGTATGCTTGAGGGGCGCCAGTGTGTTGGTGTAGGTCATGATCCCTTCATTGCATTTCTTGATGTCTTCTGTTAGGTTGCTGCCGTGCTTGAGGGGGTCCATGGTGTTGGTGCTGGTGGTGATCCATTCATTGTAGTTCTTGATGTCTTCGATTAGGTTGCTGCTGTGCTTGAGGGAGTCCAGGGTGTCAGTGCAGGTGGTGATCTATTCATTTAAATTCTTGATGTCTTCCGCTAGGTTGTTGCTGTGCTTGAGAGGTTCCAGGGTGTCGGTGCCGGTGGTTATCCATTCATTGCAGTTCTTGATGTCTTCCGTTAGGTTGCAGTTATGCGTGAGCGGGTCCAGGGTGTCGTGCAGGTGGAGATCCATTCATTGAAGTTCTTGACGTCTTCCGTTAGGTTGCTGCTGTGCTTGAGGGTGTCCAGGGTGTCGATGCTGGTGGTGATCCATTCATTGCAGTTCTTCATGTCTTCCGTTAGGTTGCTGCTGTGCGTGAGGGGGTCCTGGGGGTTGGTGCAGGTGGTGATCCATTCATTGCAATACTTGATGTCTTCCTTTAGGTTGCTGATGTGCGTGAGGGGGTCCAGGGTGTCGGTGCAGGGGGTAATCCATCATTGCAGTTCTTGATGTCTTCCGTTAGGTTGTTGGTAATCTTGAGGTTGCCCAGGGTGTTGGTGCTGGTGGTGATCCATTCATTGTAGTTCTTGATGTCTTCCGTTAGGTTGCTGCTGATATGCTTGGAGGGTCCAGGGTGTCGGTGCACGCACAGGTGGTGACCCATTCATTGCATTTCTTGATGTCTTCCGATAGGTTGCTGCTGTGCCTGAGGGGGTCCAGGGTGTCGTTGCAGGTGGTGATCCATTCATTGCAGTTATTAACGTCTTCCCTTAGGTTGCTGCTGTTCTTGAGGGGGTCCAGGTTGTCGGTGCAGGTGGTGATCATTCATTGCAGTTTTTGTGTCTTCCGTTAGGTTGCTGCTGTGCTTGAGGGTGTCCAGGGTGTTGATGCAGTTGGTGATCCATTCATTGCAGTTCTTGATGTCTTCTGTTAGTTTGCTGCTGTGCTTGAGAGGTCCAGGGTGTTGGTGCAGGTGGTGATCCATTCATTGAAGTTCTTGATGTCTTCCGTTAGGTTGCTGCTGTGCTTGAAGGGGTCCAGGGTGTCGGTGCAGGTGGTGATCCATTCATTGTAGTTCTTGATGTCTTCCGTTAGGTTACTGATGTGCATGAGGGGGTCCAGGGTATCGGTGCAAGTGGTGATCCATTTATTGCAGTTCTTGATGTCTTCCGTTAGGTTGCCGTTGATTTGCTTGGGGGGTCAAGGGTGTCGGTGCAGGTGGTGATCCATACATTGCAGTTCTTGATGTCTTCCTTTAGGTTGCTGCTGTGCTTGAGGGGGCTAGGGTGTCAGTGCAGGTGGTGATCCATTCATTGCAGTTATTAATGTCTTCCCTTAGGTTGCTGCTATGCTTGAGGGGGTCCAGGTTGTCGGTGCAGGTGGTGATCCATTCATTGCAGTTCTTGATGTCTTCCATTAGGTTGCTGCTGTGCTTGAGGGGTCCAGGGTGTTGGTGCAGGTGGAGATCCATTCATTGAAGCTCTTGATGTCTTCCGTTAGGTTGCTGCTGTGCTTGAAGGGGTCCAGGGTGTCGGTGCAGGTGGTGATCCATTCATTGTAGTTTTTTATGTCTTCGGTTAGGTTACTGATGTGCGTGAGGGGGTCCAGGGTGTTAGTGCAGGTGGTGATCCATTCATTGAAGTTCTTGATGTCTTCTGTTAGGTTGCTGCTGTGCTTGAGGGGTCCAGGGTGTCGGTGCAGGTGGTGATCCGTTCATTGCAGTTCTTGATGTCTTCCATTAGGTTGCTGCTGGTATGCTTGAGGGGGCCAGGGTGTTGCTGCGGGTGGTGATCCATTCATAGCAGTTCTTGATGTCTTCCGTTAGGTTGCTGCTGTGCTTGAGGGGGTGCAGGGTGTCGGTGCCGGTGGTGATCCATTCATTGCAGTCTTGATGTCTTCCGTTAGGTTGCTGTTATGCGTGAGCGGGTCCAGGGTGTCGGTGCAGGTGGAGATCCATTCATTGCAATACTTGATGTCTTCCTTTAGGTTGCTGATGCGCGTGAGGGGGTCCAGGGTGTCGGTGCAGGGGGTGATCCATTCATTGCAGTTATTAACGTCTTCCCTTAGTTTGCTGCTGTACTTGAGGGGGTCCAGGTTGTCGGTGCAGGTGGTGATCATTCATTGCAGTTCTTGTGCCTTCCGTTAGGTTGCTGCTGTGCTTGAGGGTGTCCAGGGTGTCGGTGCAGGTGGTGATATATTCATTGTAGTTCTTGATGTCGTCGGTTAGGTTACTGATGTGCGTGAGGGAGTCCAGGGTGTCGGTGCAGGTGGTGATCCATTCATTGCAGTTCTTGATGTCTTCTGTTAGGTTGCTGCTGTGCTTGAGGGGTCCAGGGAGTAGGTACAGGTGGTGATCCATTCATTGAAGTTCTTTATGTCTTCCGTTAGGTTGCTGCTGTGCATGAAGGGGTCCAGGGTGTCAGTGCAGGTGGTGATCCATTCATTGCAGTTCTTGATGTCTTCCATTAGGTTGCTGCTTGTATGCTTGAGGGGCCAGGGTGTTGCTGCGGGTGGTGATCCATTCATAGCAGTTCTTGATGTCTTCCGTTAGGTTGCTGCTGTGCGTAAGGGGGTCCAGGGTGTCTGTGCAGGTGGTGATCCGTTCAATGTATTATTTGATGTCTTCTATTAGGTTGCTGCTCTGTGTGAGGGGGTCCAGGGTGTTGGTGGAGGTGGTGATTCATTCATTGTAGATCTTGATATCTTCCGTTAGGTTGTTGCTGTGCTTGAGGGGGTGCAGGGTGTCGGTGCAGGTGGTGATCTATTCATAGAAGTTCTTGATGTCCTCCTGTAGGTCGCTGCTGTGCTTGAGGGGATCCAGGGTGTCGGTGCAGGTGGTAATCCATTCATTGCAGTTCTTAGTGTCTTCCGTTACGTTGCTCCTGGTATGCTTGAGGGGGCCAAGGTGTTGCTGTGGGTGGTGATCCATTCATAGCAGTTCTTGATGTCTTGCGTTAGGTTGCTACTCTGCGTGAGGGGGTCCAGGGTGCTGGTGCAGGTGGTGATCCATTCATTGTTGATCTTGATGTCTTCTGTTAGGTTGCTGCTGGTATGCTTGAGGGGCGCCAGTGTGTTGGTGTAGGTCATGATCCCTTCATTGCATTTCTTGATGTCTTCTGTTAGGTTGCTGCTGTGCTTGAGGGGGTCCATGGTGTTGGTGCTGGTGGTGATCCATTCATTGTAGTTCTTGATGTCTTCGATTAGGTTGCTGCTGTGCTTGAGGGAGTCCAGGGTGTCAGTGCAGGTGGTGATCTATTCATTTAAATTCTTGATGTCTTCCGCTAGGTTGTTGCTGTGCTTGAGAGTTTCCAGGGTGTCGGTGCCGGTGGTGATCCATTCATTGCAGTTCTTCATGTCTTCCGTTAGGTTGCTGCCGTGCGTGAGGGGGTCCTGGGGGTTGGTGCAGGTGGTGATCCATTCATTGCAATACTTGATGTCTTCCTTTAGGTTGCTGATGCGCGTGAGGGGGTCCAGGGTGTCGGTGCAGGGGGTGATCCATCATTGCAGTTCTTGATGTCTTCCGTTAGGTTGTTGGTATCCTTGAGGTTGCCCAGGGTGTTGGTGCTGGTGGTGATCCATTCATTGTAGTTCTTGATGTCTTCCGTTAGGTTGCTGCTGATGGGAAACATCACTTACAACGCAACTTTTACAACGAGATACTATTACAACGCAACTTTTACATCGCAGAAACTTTTACAACGCATGTATTTACAACGAATGTTTTTACAACGCAGGTACCTTTACAACGCATACCATTACAACGTAAGTATTGGTAAGTATATAATTATATTTTAAGTGTTATATGTTTGGGGTAAAGGGGTATTTTTAGGGTTCAGGGTCAGTTTTGGGTTTTTGGGTAAAGGGGTATTTTTGGGGTTCAGGGTCAGTTTTTAGTTTTTGGGTAAAGGGGTATTTTTATGGTTCAGGGTCAGTTTTTAGTTTTTGGGTAAAGGGGTATTTTTGGGGTTTAGGGTCAGTTTTTAGTTTTTGGGTAAAGGGGTATTTTTGGGGTTCAGGGTCAGTTTTTAGTTTTTGGGTAAAGGGGTATTTTTGGGGTTCAGGGTCAGTTTTTAGTTTTTGGGTAAAGGGGTATTTTTAGGGTTCAGGGTCAGTTTTTAGTTTTTGGGTAAAGGGGTATTTTTGGGGTTCAGGGTCAGTTTTTAGTTTTTGGGTAAAGGGGTATTTTTGGGGTTCAGGGTCAGTTTTGGGTTTTGGGGGTACAGGGGTACAGGGTAAAAATAAATTAAAATTAAATTTAAATTAGATTACATTAAATTATATTTTTTTTAATTAATTTACGATTATAAAATTAATATATATTTAACAATACTTACGTTGTAATGGTATGCGTTGTAAAGGTACCTGCGTTGTAAAAACATTCGTTGTAAATACATGCGTTATAAAAGTTTTTGCGTTGTAAAAAATGCGATGTAAAAGCATGCGTTGTAATAACATGCGTTGTATCGACATAGATCCGCTGCTGATATGCTTGGAGGGTCCAAGGTGTCGGTGCCGGCACAGGTGGTGACCCATTCATTGCATTTCTTGATGTCTTCCGATAGATTGCTGCTGTGCGTGAGGGGGTCCAGGGTGTCGTTGCAGGTGGTGATCCATTCATTGCAGTTATTACCGTCTTCCCTTAGGTTGCTGCTGTTCTTGAGGGGGTCCAGGTTGTCGGTGCAGGTGGTGATCATTCATTGCAGTTCTTGTGTCTTCCGTTAGGTTGCTGCTGTGCTTGAGGGTGTTCAGGGTGTCGATGCAGTTGGTGATCCATTCATTGCAGTTCTTGATGTCTTCCGTTAGTTTGCTGCTGTGCTTGAGGGGTCCAGGGTTTTGGTGCAGGTGGTGATCCATTCATTGAAGTTCTTGATGTCTTCCGTTAGGTTGCTGCTGTGCTTGAAGGGGTCCAGGGTGTCGGTGCAGGTGGTGATCCATTCATTGTAGTTCTTGATGTCTTCCATTAGGTTACTGATGTGCGTGAGGGGGTCCAGGGTGTCGGTGCAGGTGGTGATCCCTTCATTGCAGTTCTTCATGCCTTCCGTTAGGCTGCTGGGATGCTTGAGGGGGTCCAGGTTGTCGGTGCAGGCGGTGATCCATTTATTGCAGTTCTTGATGTCTTCCGTTAGGTTGCTGCTGTGCTTGAAGGGGTCCAGGGTGTCGGTGCAGGTGGTGATCCATTCATTGTAGTTCTTGATGTCTTCCGTTAGGTTACTGATGTGCATGAGGGGGTCCAGGGTATCGGTGCAAGTGGTGATCCATTTATTGCAGTTCTTGATGTCTTCCGTTAGGTTGCCGTTGATTTGCTTGGGGGGTCCAGGGTGTCGGTGCAGGTGGTGAGCCATACAGTGCAGTTCTTGATGTCTTCCATTAGGTTGCTGCTGTGCTTGAGGGGTCCAGGGTGTTGCTGCAGGCGGTGATCCATTCATTGCAGTTCTTGGTGTACTCCGTTAGGTTGCTGCTGTGCTTGAAGGGGTCCAGGGTGTCGGTGCAGGTGGTGATCCATTCATTGTAGTTCTTGATGTCTTCCATTAGGTTACTGATGTGCGTGAGGGGGTCCAGGGTGTCGGTGCAGGTGGTGATCCATTCATTGAAGTTCTTGATGTCTTCTGTTAGGTTGCTGCTGTGCTTGAGGGGTCCAGGGTGTCGGTGCAGGTGGTGATCCATTCATTGCAGATCTTGATGTCTTCCATTAGGTTGCTGCTGGTATGCTTGAGGGGGCCAGGGTGTTGCTGCGGGTGGTGATCCGTTCAATGTATTATTTAATGTCTTCTATTAGGTTGCTGCTCTGCGTGAGGGGGTCCAGGGTGTTGGTGGAGGTGGTGATTCATTCATTGTAGATCTTGATGTCTTCTGTTAGGTTGTTGCTGTGCTTGAGGGGGTGCAGGGTGTCGGTGCCGGTGGTGATCCATTCATTGAAGTTCTTGATGTCTTACGTTATGTTGCTGCTGTGCTTAAGGGTGTCCAGGGTGTCGATGCAGGTGGTGATCCATTCATTGCAGTTCTTCATGTCTTCCGTTACGTTGCTGCTGTGCGTGAGGGGGTACAGGGGGTTGGTGCAGGTGGTGATCCATTCATTGCAATACTTGATGTCTTCCTTTAGGTTGCTGATGCGCGTGAGGGGGTCCAGGGTGTCGGTGCAGGGGGTGATCCATTCATTGCAGTTATTAACGTCTTCCCTTAGGTTGCTGCTGGTGTGCTTGAGGGGTCCAGGATGTCGGTGCAAGTGGCGATCATTCATTGCAGTTCTTGATGTCTTCCGTTAGGTTGCTGCTGATATGTTTGGAGTGTCCAGGGTGTCAGTGCAGGTGCATGTGGTGATCCATTCATTGCAGTTCTTGATGTCTTCCATTAGGTTGCTGCTGTGCTTGAGGGGGTCCAGGGTTTCGGTGAAGGTGGTGATCCATTCATTGCAGTTCTTGAAGTCTTCCGTTAGGTTCTTGGTATCATTGAGGGTGTCATGGGGTGAGCTTTGCATTATACACAATGTTAAGTTAGCATGGCTTATTAGAAGTTTAAATGCCATTTTTCCTTTTCTGCTTTGCTTTGCACATGGCACGCAATGGCGCTATTGTTTAGAGAAGTGTGAGTATTTTCACTACACTCAAGAATAACTTGTTTTTATGCACATCCACACAGTCTCATGAGTTTAGTCTATACAGTTAGTGCCGCGAAAGTCAAGGTCGTCTTGAACACCGTGTCTGTTGTTCAGAATGATCAGCACACGTTCTAGACATAACACACATGCAGCTGTGGCCAGCCCTGCTACTGGCGCGTTTAATAGTGCACTGTGCAGGCATGATCACACACACTTGGAGAACATTCGCAAGCTGGGAGCTTGTGCAGAACTCAATGTGATCCACTTCTGCTGATACCTGAGGTATGGGGCCGTCCATGTAAACCTATGAGACCTTTTATAGATATAAAATAATCTACTAGCAAGGGAGGACAAAATATAGGTATATTTCAGACCTGTTTCCACATTGCATTATAATACGCTTTCTCCCTTTGTATTTTATGGAGTAATAACTATGCTGACAACCTTGTTGCTAATAGTATGTTTACTTGTACTTGCTAAGATGCTGCACCTGAGATCACAGCGTTAGAAAAAAATATTTCAAACTTGCACGTGTCTCCTTTACTCCATGTTTTGGACTGGAATGAGAGTGTGACAAAAGAGTGTTCTTGTTTTCTACAACTCCTAAGTCGCCTGTTCTGGGTTGTCTAATCATTGGTATTTTTGCTATAGGAGAAGAGCCAATGAGACACTGATGCTAGTTTGCTAAGGGGATGTTGGGCCCTAAGGAGAGTTTTTGCACACCCTAATTCACTAAGGTTCTACGCCTCTTTTGCACAGTTCTGTGTAGGAGCAGAATCCCTGCTACAAGGGGGCCCAGGTTGTCGGTGCAGGTGGTGATCCATTCATTGCAGTTCTTGAGGTCTTCCGTTAGGTTGCTGCTGTGCTTGGAGGGTCCAGGGTGTTGGTGCACGTGGTGTTCCATTCATTGCAGTTCTTGATGTCTTACGTTAGGTTGCTGCTGTGCTTGAGGGGGTCCAGGTTGTCGGTGCACGTAGTGATCCATTCATTGCATTTCTTGATGCCTTCCGTTAGGTTGCTGTTGTGCGTAAGGGGTATTACAAAGTAGACTTGTAGATTTGGATGAATAAGTATTTATTTAAGTTACATGGAGCAACCACTAGGCATGTCTGCATCTGCATCAACTGCCTTCATCCTCTGAGCAGGTCCTCAGAACATTCTAAAATGGCATGGTAACCATCACTATGTAACATCCACAATAAGGATGCTGGGATACAACACATCTCCCCTTCTTAAATTTAATAAACAATTTATATAGAAAATTACACTTGTAATGGACGGGCGTGCTACGACAAGCGACTACGCTGGAGCACCTTACTTTTGTGGGTACTATGTGAGTGTGTTGGAGTGAGTGTCAGTAGGGTCAGGGGTGATATAAAGAGTGATGTTAAAATAATACCAGGCCTTGTGGTAGAATTTTTTTTTTAATAGTCACAGGCTGGTATAGTTAAAAAGAATGGATCGGAGAGATAAAGCTAGTTACTGGGCTTACTCTCCTGTGCGGGTCAACATGTTTCGGGGCGCTATGCCCCTTCGTCAGGACCGGGGTCAGACCCCCCTGTCACTCACTAATGTTTTACCACAAGATAGTGTATGTACAATGGTGTGAGATAAATCTATCAAGGCAGGTGGTCCTTGACACGTACTATCTACAAAAACACGGCACGAGCATGGGGAGCACCTGCGCCCCTAGTCTGGCAGGCCTGTATGTGCACCACTTAGAGACAACAAAAATGCTCAGCGAACAAAACCCCCACCGGGACCACGTGGTGACATGGAAATGGTACATCGACGGTGTGCTGGTCATCTGGAGGGGGGACCAAGACTCAGTTACCCATTTCATGACCTGGTTGAACCAACAAGACAGGTTCTTAAAATTTACACATACAACTTCTAAGGAGAACCTTGTATTTCTTGATCTGAATATCTACCCCAGTGAGGGTAAATTACAGACTAACACCCATTTCATTTCATAAGGCTTTATTCGGAACAAAGAGCAATGTCCATAAAAGCACATAAAAAAGAAAAACATTTTAGACATTTTCCAATGTTAAAAACAAGATATACAGGCAAGGGGTTGAATAAATAATTTAAAAACTCATACTTTTCCTTGCATTGATTGCTTTAAGAAGGAAGGTAGCCGTGAAAAAACAAACATCGGGATGATGCAAGTTAAAGAGCAATTTCATGGAGTCGTTTACAGTCCTGACTCCAAACTTCACAAAAATAGGTTTTAAATAAACAATTCGTAAATACCTATACATTTGACACAACAGAAGAAAGTGCATAGTGCTTTGTACTGAGATATTGTCACATGGGCAAGGACCAACTGGGTGCTTGTTCTGGAAAGGGAAAGCCACCAATTTGTGGGCAATCCCAATCCTTAATCATGTTAGGACAAACCAATGTGATGCTCTAGTCACTTGGGTCAAATAAGGTTGATAGCCCACAAATTCATTTAAGCCATTATAGGACACACAGGTGGATAGGTTGCCACTATTACCAAGCCGCCTCTCAGAAAGAAGATTCAGGAAGGACTTCTTCATTTCGGATTTGGATAAATCAGAGGCCCCGTAATTGTCTAATTTGATATCGAGGCCATAGATCACTTGGAAGCTATCTAGATGTATTTAATCAATGGGATCTTTAAATGGTTATCCATAGAGAGGCAGTCATTGATGATGGCTCTACATAGAGATGTTTCATTTTTCATCCAGATCGATCGCCATAACATAAGGGGTCTAAGGAGAATCAAATCGGTAAGATGTTGAATGCCGAGTTCTCTATGTACTAGTTCATTGGAGGCAGATTTAGGTAGACACAAAAGTCTTTTTAAAAAGACGTTCTCCTCCACTTGTAGGCTCCCGGCCGGGGCAAACCCCCAAACCCCGGCACCATACAAAGCGGTAGAGAGACATCTAGACTGGAATATTTTAAGCATTTCTTTAATCCGCCTATCCCCTAGTTTCGTGGATAATGTAAACACTCCATGTGCACTCTTCGCCATCTTGGCCCTCACATTTTTATGCTCGCTAGTCCAGCTGCAATTGTTAGAAAATGTGATACCCAGATATGAAAAGTTTTCAATTTGTTGAACCTTATGTCCATCGATAAAATAAGAAGATGACTTCCTTTTACGCCCCTGTCCACATTCCATGATATAAGTCTTGGATTTGTTAATCACAAGCTTTCTCCCTTTTATAAACTGTGAAAACCCATCCATCAGGCGTTGGAGGCCTATCGGGGTGCGTGACAATAAAACGGCGTCATCCGCGTAAAGTAATACCGGGACGTTGACATCGTTAATTTTAGGGGCATCTTCTGCAATGGTTTTTAGGACGGAATCCACTTCATTAATAAAAAGGGTAAAGAGCAAGGGGGCGAGAACACACCCTTGTCTAATACCCCGCCCAATCCTAAACTTAGTTGTACACTCACCATGGGTACCGTATCGTACACAAGTATGTAGTTTGGCGTAAAGGTGTGCTAAAAAATAAACGATACCCTCCGGTGCCCCCATTTCAATCAACTTGGCCTAAAGAATTGCGTCGTCCACGAAGTCGAAAGCACTACTCAAATCTGCAAAGCAGAGATAAATAGTGCCCGGCTTGGCCTGCGTATACTTTCTGATCAACAGTTCGAGATTTAGACACTGTTCGATCGTCCCCCGCCCCTTTCTGAACCCAAATTGACATTCTGCCAAAATGCCATTGGCCTCTACCCATTCTTCCAGCCTGACCAGAAGCACCCTACTCATAACTTTTACTAGTATATAAGCGGAGAGGCGCACACAATGAAGTCAGTAGTACAAGAAGCATCCAACATTCCACGAGGAGGAGCGGCGGAGAACGGAGACCATATCAAAGGTACCGTCGCATTACTACGCAATTTACAACCCCACTGAAGCCGGTTATCTCACCGAGCGTTCAGACCCCCCCTCCGCTCTGGAGCCCCCCCAAGGGGTCCGGAATCAATATCCTTCTTGACTTGCCATAGTGACAGTGACCAGACAATCCGGGGGACTCGAATCATCATTCCACTTGGAATTGAGTACAAAGCACTCTTCAGGAACACACTGTGACCTACCGTGACCGTCATTTAAACTGATTTCTAAGAGGAACGACATCGAGAAATACCGCACGGACTAGATGGTCTAGTATATGCCCTGATGAAATTCCCAAGGCACGAATGGGAATGAAACGCGTTGGCTGTGCCGTTGTACGTGAAAATAAAGAATACTTTTAAAAATAAGAACAGAAGATCTACATGTTTCTTGGACTTTCTTGTACTACTGACTTCATTGTGTGCGCCTCTCAGCTCTTATATACTATTTGGTCAGATATACATCCTTGGCAGCGGATGGTGAGAGTACCCGCACCACCAAATAATTCTGAAACAGATGAAGTGGATGTGCGAAACCTTGGTCAGCTGCTGTGTGCTTTTGTTCATAACTTTTACTGAAGAATCTAGCAAGGAGATCGGGCGGTAATTCTTCACATCCCCCCGGTCTCCTTTCTTGTAAATAGGAATTATGATTGATTCTTCCCAAGTAGAGGGCACCCCATCATAAACTGCTGCGTTAAAGTTTTTAGCTAAAATAGGGCCCCATAGCTCTGGTACTAATTTATAAATATCGATAGGCACCCCGTCCGGGCCCTTTGCTGGCCCTGATGCTACCTAAAACTTCAGTGACAGTAATGTCCGAAGGGACGATGGGCCAACTGTCCTCTTCATGACCCATAGCTTTATCTGAATCAAAAATACTAGAAAAATGAGAGATCCAAGTTTCCCTGTTAACCTTGGATGTTAATTCTGGAACCCTTCTCATCTTTAAGGAACGGACAATTCACTGTGGCCCAAAACAAGGTACAATTATTAGTTTCGGCTGCCTGAGCCAAATTATCCCAGGCCTCCTGCTGAAGTTCCAATTTCCTTCTTTTTAGGGTAACCCTGTAGCTAGCTCTAAGTTTAAAAACCAGGCTCTTATCTCTGGGTTTGGCTGCCAGTGCCGTTTTTAGCTCTCTTTTTAGTGCTCGTTTTCATGCTTGTTCAAACCACCCCCTTAGGAGGTCTGACTTGCGCTTAACTGAAGTAGTAAGCTTGCAATCAATGACAAAGTTAATTCAAATAAAATGCCGAATTATTTCCGCAGTGACGTCAATATCTTCAAGAATCTCAGTGATTTCAGATAAGCAGCTATTTATAATAAAATCAGACGTCATTTCTGCTTTATCCCCTTTCCATCTTAGTCTTGTCCCATTAGGTCTATAGGGTTCAATATTCTAATTAAGCCCCATATTAGATATCCTATTCTCTTTCCAGAGAAAGGCTTCTATAGTTAGACAGTTATGGTCGCTGAGCAAAATGTCAATGACTTTAGGGGCCAAAGTCCAGGGCACAAGGCTGGAGGAAATACAAATAAAATCAATCACAGTGTTGGCCCCCGACCTGTAAAAGTGGGGATTGTCACACCTAGATCATTTTTCTCAATGGCCAAAATATCCATGTCATATGATGCTAAGAGATTGTTCAGAGACTCCCCATACTGATTGTGTTGGAAATGGAGATCTCCGTCTCCATAGCGATTGACCACCCCACATGTATTAAGGTTAGAGAGGGGGCAGACAGACGTATTAAAATCCCCTGCCAAAAGCAAATCAAAAACAACATTGGAGCCCATTGTGATGTCATCCAGGGCGCTTGCTAAAGCATTAACCACCTGTACCCTGGTACTGTCAAAAATATTATTGTAGAAATTAATTAAAAGGATGTTTCTACCCTCCTTCTGGGAGAGCCATAAAATCTGGGAATGTGCCCCAACCAGTACATGTTTTTTAACAATTAAGGGGATTTTGATAGAAATCAAAACCAAGAGCCCACCTTTAGCTCTACCGGAGGTAGATACCGTAGCAGGTAATTGATATGAGACAAATCCATTATAACCTTTAAAATCTTTGCACCACGTTTCCTGGAAACAGATGATATCAAAAAGGGCCATAAATTCTGACCACCCCAGGCAATCAGATTTGGACGTTAAACCCGCGATATTCCAGCTACCAATATGGCAACTAGAAAATCCAGTTGCCATATTGATACAATGATTACCCCGTAAACTGGTTATGGAAGGGTGAATGATGCTTTGACTATCATCTTCCGGCAATTCCTCGCTACATCCCCCTAATTCACCCTCTATACTGGCTATCGTACAGTCTGCATGAGTCAGAGTTTCTTTAACTACAGGCCCTGAAGTTGTTACAACGGGTCCTACTCCTGGTAATACGAAATCCTCACAGGATAAGGAGGAAGCCAGACCATAATCCAGTCAATTGTTAGAGTCTAACCCACTTGAAAACGATTGTAGGTAGCCACCTGGAACCCACTCGGCATACTAAACATACTGGGACCTCTCACTCTGCCCCACCCATGATCATTATTAGGCTGGCCAGAGTAATGTTTATAAAAATAACCCAGGGGACGGAGTGAGATACCCTGGTCATTCGGTGGGCGAGAGGTGGCTCTAATCAAGGAGGTGGTAGCAAGATGGGGACTTTTAAAATTGACAATTATACAATCACCCAAAATGTTCTTATGTGAAGTTCCTATCCAGTTGGTTCTGGTGGTTACCAAAATCTGGTCTGCCAAAGCAACTGGAAAACCACATTCTCTGTTAAGCCAGGCCACAGTTTTATTCTTTAACGATTCGTGTGTTTCATGGATACCGTCGGGTCCCTCCTCCCTTACTGGTGGGACATTAGTCCGGACTGCCACATATGGTGCGCAGTCAGGTGGTAGATCAGGCAGTGAATAGCCCTAGCGCTTTGTCTTCACGATATTAGTTCTCGGTGTATTCCCTATAGTCAAAGTAGTGGGTATAATTGGGGACACAGGGTTGGTAGCCACTACCGTATCAGTGCTTGGATACCCAATAAGTGACTTCAATGGCTCACTGGTGCTGCCCTGAGCCGTATTAGTAGATACCACACAGTTGTTAAGGCCAGGATGGGTTTGCACAAGGCCTCCTACCCGTTTCACTTCCCCGGAAACAATATCAAGTTTGTCAAGTAGGGGTTGTATAATTTTATCGAACTTGGCATCTATGATACCAATCAGCAACTCTAACTGCTCAGGTGCTAGTTTCAGGTGGGTATTGTTCGAAACAGTGTCAGAGTCATTGATAGTCCCTTTAGGAGTTGGTTCGATGTTTTTTTTACTTTTACGATTACCCCCCCGTTTGGACAAAGCAGGCCTAATTGCATTTCTTCCAGACCTTAACACCCTCTGGACTTTTGGGGCCAGTGAACAAGATACCACAGAATCGTTAAGAGTCTCATTCACCGCCAGTGTGGGCTCTAAATCAAAGGATGTCGGCATGATAGCGGGGTCTGGGGAACTTATAACACAGCTAACATCCACAGAGGGGTTAGACAGAGGAAGAGATGCCTGAGTTGGAATAGGGAGAGGGTCTGAAGAACTCCCTCGTCCTAAAGATTGTCGGCATTCCTTGTTGATTTTATCTACCACTTTGACAAGATAGTTGTCAAGAGTGGCTACAACAGGGCGGATATTCCCTCCATTGGTTTTAGACATTGTAAATATAAGGAAAGATGGCCCTTCCCAAGTACAAATGGGATTAACTAAATTAAGTTGAGACACACACAGTGTTTACTTTCAATTAACAGCTCTCTTCCCTTCAGGCTCCACTGGACGAGTTAAGACACACACGGTGTTTACTTTCAATTAACAGCTCTCTTCCCTTCAGGCTTCACTGCACGAGTTAAGACACACTCGGTGTTTACATTCAATTAACAGCTCTCTTCCCTTCAGGCTCCACTGGACGAGTTAAGACACACACGGTGTTTACTTTCAATTAACAGCTCTCTTCCCTTCAGGCTCCGCTGCACAAGTTAAGACACACACGGTGTTTACTTTCAATTAACAGCTCTCTTCCGTTCAGGCTCCACTGCACGAGTTAAGACACACACGGTGTTTACTTTCAATTAACAGCTCTCTTCCCTTCAGGCTCCACTGCACGAGTTAAGACACACACGGTGCTAACTTTCAATTAACAGCTCTCTTCCCTTCAGGGTCCGCTGCACGAGTTAAGACACACACAGTGTTTACTTTCAATTAACAGCTCTCTTCCCTTCAGGCTCCGCTGCACGAGCTAAGACACACACGGTGTTTACTTTCAATTAACAGCTCTCTTCCCTTCAGGCTCCGCTGCACGAGTTAAGACACACACGGACGGTGTTTACTTTCAATTAACAGCTCTCTTCCCTTCAGGCTCCGCTGCACGAGTTAAGACACACACTGTGTTTACTTTCAATTAACAGCTCTCTTCCCTTCAGGCTCCGCTGCACAAGTTAAGACACACACGGTGTTTACTTTCAATTAACAAGTCTCTTCCCTTCAGGCTCCGCTGCACGAGTTAATACACACACGGTGTTTACTTTCAATTAACAGCTCTCTTCCCTTCAGGCTCCGCTGCACGATTTAAGACACACACGGTGTTTACTTTCAATTAACAGCTCTCTTCCCTTCAGGCTCTGCTGCACGAGTTAAGACACACACGGTGTTTACTTTCAATTAACAGCTCTCTTCCATTCAGGCTCCACTGCACGAGTTAATACACACAGTGTTTACTTTCAAATAACAGCTCTCTTCCCCTCAGGCTCCACTGGACGAGTTAAGACACACACGGTGTTTACTTTCATTTAACAGCTCTTTTCCCTTCAGGCTCCTCTGCACGAGTTAAGACACACACCGTGTTTACTTTCAATTAACAGCTCTCTTCCCTTCAGGCTCCGCTGCACGAGTTAAGACACACACAGTGTTTACTTTCAATTAACAGCTCTCTTCCCTTCAGGCTCCTCTGCACGAGTTAAGACACACACGGTGTTTACTTTCAATTAACAGATCTCTTCCCTTCAGGCTCCGCTGCACGAGTTAAGACACACACGGTGTTTACTTTCAATTAACAGCTCTCTTCCCTTCAGGCTCCCCTGCACGAGTTAAGACACACACGGTGTTTACTTTCAATTAACAGCTCTCTTCCCTTCAGGCTTCACTGCACGAGTTAAGACACACACGGTGTTTACTTTCAATTAACAGCTCTCTTCCCTTCAGGCTCCACTGCACGAGTTAATACACACAGTGTTTACTTTCAATTAACAGCTCTCTTCCCTTCAGGCTCCGCCACATGAGTTAAGACACACACGGTGTTTACTTTCAATTAACAGCTCTCTTCCCTTCAGGCTCTGCTGCACGAGTTAAGACACACACGGTGTTTACTTTCAATTAACAGCTCTCTTCCCTTCAGGCTCCACTGCACGAGTTAATACACACAGTGTTTACTTTCAAATAACAGCTCTCTTCCCCTCAGGCTCCACTGGACGAGTTAAGACACACACGGTGTTTACTTTCATTTAACAGCTCTTTTCCCTTCAGGCTCCTCTGCACGAGTTAAGACACACACGGTGTTTACTTTCAATTAACAGCTCTCTTCCCTTCAGGCTCCGCTGCACGAGTTAAGACACACACGGTGTTTACTTTCAATTAACAGCTCTCTTCCCTTCAGGCTCCGCCACATGAGTTAAGACACACACGGTGTTTACTTTCAATTAACAGCTCTCTTCCCTTCAGGCTCTGCTGCACGAGTTAAGACACACACGGTGTTTACTTTCAATTAACAGCTCTCTTCCCTTCAGGCTCCACTGCACGAGTTAATACACACAGTGTTTACTTTCAAATAACAGCTCTCTTCCCTTCAGGCTCCGCTGCACGAGTTAAGACACACACAGTGTTTACTTTCAATTAACAGCTCTCTTCCCTTCAGGCTCCCCTGCACGAGTTAAGACACACACGGTGTTTACTTTCAATTAACAGCTCTCTTCCCTTCAGGCTCCGCTGCACGAGTTAAGACACACGGTGTTTACTTTCAATTAACAGCTCTCTTCCCTTCAGGCTCCGCTGCACGAGTTAAGACACACACGGTGTTTACTTTCAATTAACAGCTCTCTTCTCTTCAGGCTCCGCTGCACGAGTTAAGACACACACGGTGTTTACTTTCAATTAACAGCTCTCTTCCCTTCAGGCTCCGCTACACGAGTTAAGACACACACGGTGTTTACTTTCAATTAACAGCTCTCTTCCCTTCAGGCTCCTCTGCACGAGTTAAGACACACACGGTGTTTACTTTCAATTAACAGCTCTCTTCCCCTCAGGCTCCACTGGACGAGTTAAGACACACATGGTGTTTACTTTCATTTAACAGCTCTTTTCCCTTCAGGCTCCTCTGCACGAGTTAAGACACACACAGTGTTTACTTTCAATTAACAGCTCTCTTCCCTTCAGGCTCCGCTGCACGAGTTAAGACACACACGGTGTTTACTTTCAATTAACAGCTCTCTTCCCTTCAGGCTCCGCCGCATGAGTTAAGACACACACGGTGTTTACTTTCAATTAACAGCTCTCTTCCCTTCAGGCTCTGCTGCACGAGTTAAGACACACACGGTGTTTACTTTCAATTAACAGCTCTCTTCCCTTCAGGCTCCACTGCACGAGTTAATACACACAGTGTTTACTTTCAAATAACAGCTCTCTTCCCTTCAGGCTCCACTGCACGAGTTAAGACACACACGGTGTTTACTTTCAATTAACAGCTCTCTTCCCTTCAGGCTCCACTGCACGAGTTAATACACACACACGGTGTTTACTTTCAATTAACAGCTCTTTTCCCTTCAGGCTCCTCTGCACGAGTTAAGACACACACGGTGTTTACTTTCAATTAACAGCTCTCTTCCCTTCAGGCTCCACTGCACGAGTTAAGACACACACAGTGTTTACTTTCAATTAACAGCTCTCTTCCGTTCAGGCTCCACTGCACGAGCTGAAATACAAGAGCTGCCTAATTCGATTCCTTCACTTGACTCTGCTGCATGTTTACTTTTCAATTAACAGCTTCGAAACACAGGCGCTGCCAAACTCGCACTGAAGACAAAGTTTATTTTCAATTCAACGCTTACTCAGCTTCCATTTACAATTAATTCATGCTGAGACACACATGTCGTAGGCTTTGAATATCTTTAAATAAAGCTTCTTTCGCCTTCACGCTTGTAAGATGATTGTCTCTTCACACTTGACTGCACACTTTGCTTTTAAAGTATAGTTTTTCTTCGGCGCTAATTATCCCTTCACGGTTGGCTGCACACACAGAGCTGGCATTTAATCTTCCACTCATTTTTAGGTCTCGGCCTTCGCAACACGCATGCGTTGCAAAGCATAAAGACCTTTTCCGAGCACTAAGGCTTTTCAACCAAGCATGTGCATGCGTTCCATTGCCTTCAATGGCAACGCGTGCACGTCAGGAGATTCACTTGCGGGAGCACGTGGCCCATCTGGTCGCAATTATCGCTCCCGCGAGTGAATCCCTCCCCCCTGCTGCCGTGCGAGCACTTTTTTTCTTGTTTATATTTTGGAGTCCTTGAGGCCTCCCTCTCTCACGTAGAACTTCTGGTAAGTTGAAGGATATTGGTACCTACATGATGTGTTTTAATGTAAACTGGACACCCTTACTATAAGCTTGGCAGACATCTCTACTCACCTGTATGCATATATTGCACGTGCCATTGTAAGCTCTGCAGCATAGAACTGAGGTACTGGGTTTTTCAGAACCGGTACTGATCCGGTAACCCAGCGGTGCCAGGGACAACACTCAAAGATCTCGAGTACTTTCCTGATTCAGACACAGAAACCAGAGTCTTCTAGGTGAAGTCAAAGATCGAATTTATTGGCTGCAACCAAGTAACAAGCGTCCTAGAAGTACAACAACACGGTGTGTATATTCTCAGGAGACTGCTCAATCTTACAAAGCCAGGCTTCTCTTTTTATACTTAACTGAGGTATCGATGGCTTCACCAGAAGACTCGTCTTTTCGTTTCACTCTACCAATCATCAAGGGTCCAAATCAGGGCGATAGCCAGGGCAGCAGTCCTTTGTAGCCGTCGGGAAGCGGGGAACCTCGCAGCAAAGACTTTCGTCCACGTCGACATGCAGGGGTCGATGAAGTGGCGGCCTTCCTCCAGAATTTTCACACGAAGCTCCACACGAACCTCAGGCTTGGACTGGTACTGCTGGTATCGCCCGATGTTGGGCGCCAACTGAGGTACTGGGTTTTTCAGAACCGGTACTGATCCGGTAACCCAGTGGTGCCAGGGACAACACCCAAAGACCTTGAGTACTTTCCTGATTCAGACACAGAAACCAGAGTCTTCTAGGTGAAGTCAAAGATCGAATTTATTGGCTGCAACCAAGTAACAAGCGTCCTAGAAGTACAACAACACGGTGTGTATATTCTCAGGAGACTGCTCAATCTTACAAAGCCAGGCTTCTCTTTTTATACAAAATATTAAGCTTCAGGCAAACATTCTTGGATTTACAGTAGGCTATTCACACATTTTCACTACAAAGGAAAAGCAGAGTCATGATGACAAGCCCATATTTCAGTTCGTCCAGCCCACAGCAAATTACCCGGCAAGGCCCAACATTTTCATCAGATATTGGTGTACCCCTAATAAAACCGGGCTCCTCCTCATCATAAAGCAAGTAAGAGAGAAAGGAGCAGGGACAGGTGTGAGCAAGATTAGGCAGGGTGTGTGTGCGATGAAAAAGGTTTATGGCCTGTTGTGCTTTGATGCTATCTCGTTCGGCCACTGGGAGAGGAACTGACCGAACAGGTTTGGCCTGGGGCAATGGTTCCAGCTTGCCTAGGTCACAGAAAAGTCAATTAAGGTGTACGTGTCCTTTGATATCAAATTCAGCTGTAGTTATAAGCCTATGTGAAGGCCAACTCACAAAATGGCTGCCGTACATAAAATGGAAGCCAAGGGTTCAGGACGAGAATGGCGATTTAGAGGTGAAATCGCCACTCGAATATGACGCAAATGCTTGTACATAGTGTACTAGCCATTATCGGTCTTTTGATATAAAAATCGTCATGTTACGACAAAGTTTGTTGCACGAGTCCAGAATTTTCAGAACCACAAACCCTCCCTTTGCCCTTACATAGGTAATTTAACCTAATCTGATGCTAATCTGAGTCCAGGTCTATATTCCTAAAGTCATTGAGATGTTGCTGTAACATCATTCTGGTACTTAGTTCGTCTTTTGACACAGGCTTCCTTACACATGATGTAGCACAGAGGCCACATATTGCAGGAGCACACTGCACGCACAGACAGAACAGGAAAAGAATGGCTAAGACCATCCCAATGACCATCAGAATTTTCCATCCCCAGCCGGATATCAGTTCCCAGAACCATCCCATAAAAGACCAATCTCCATTATCCACATGGATAGATTCGGAAATCTTATGCAGTTTGGAGATGGCCTGGTACACTGTTGGAAGTTATCTGGAATGAAAACACAGCAACTCGATTGGATCAATTTACATACCCCACCTCGGTCTGCAAGTATGACATCTAATGCGACCCTGTTCTGAAGAGTCATAAGGCGGTCCGACTGGAGCTCAGCAGTCAAGTTACTAAGGGCACCGGCAGTTTCAACTATGGTGGATTCAACCACCCTTGTCAATTGGCGAATGTTCCTGCTGTTCACCACAGGCCCCCAAAATGGCAGAAAACTTTTTATGAAGTCTCCAAATTCTTGTCCTGCAGTGTCATCTTTACTCATGACACCTCTAACTATCCTTGTCTTATGGTAATCTGCCGTGGCCGTGTAGGTGGGAGGCAACAGGAACGAAATGAAACATGTGCCCGAGAAGTCAGGGGGCAACCATGTATAGGCTCTATCATGGCAGATGAAATAGGTACCTTTAGCTGCTAAAAACGCAGGGGAAGTCTGAGACCCAAAAACATACGTTTCTGTGCAGACACTTTTCCCTAACTGAGCTTTCGGATTCTTGCCATTACCTTGCAGACATAGGTGACCCTGATTTTTTTTGCAAATTGTTTTTTATTGTTGCATCATAGAACATGGGTACAAAGTGAATCATCTGCTGGTGTGGCATCAACATTCAGCCACGGTCAGCCATGCTCGCAACATTTCTGTGCATAATCTGTTGTAATTAGGTACTTCCTCCATTAAGCAGTACAGAACAATCAAATATGATTTCAGGCTGGGATACAGTGAACGTGCTCCGTAAGGGGGACGGAGAATAATAGTGGGCGTGTGAAATCCCGCCTCGAGGGCATAGGATCGGGGTCTGTACAGTTCGCACGGCGGCGTTACCAGGTAACGGGGGGACGGAACAGTGGGGGGGGAAGCATATATGCGCTAGCAAGATCATAGTAAAATAAATCAGGTGTCGGGTGTCGGGAAGCAAGGGGTTCCCCCAGTGTGTACTCATAGTGAGGTAGGACAGTCAGGGGGTGGGGGCATCCCACGCTTGTGAGTAGCAGGACGGGTGACATGATGACGGGGCGTTGTCGAGGGAGTGTGAAGCACCGGGACTCGATACTGGGATGACGAGTGATCGTCAAAGACTATGGGTTCTTTCGGGTGTGGGAGGGGGGTGTAGGTGGGTCTTCTGTGTGCAAGGACTGCTGGAAGCTATGAAGGAGCATGGCCATAGAGATGGGATTTTTACGCGCACCTCTAGCCTCCTCCTCCTTAAGGGCATCCTCCTCCGCCGCCGCCCACTTACAGACCGCCCCTGTCCAGGCCGCTATGGGGGGGCCCTCTGGGGATCACCAGTGCATGGCTATGCATCTGTTCGCCAGCAGCAGCGCTAAGGACACAAAGCGTCTGTGCACCGGTTCTTGCTTAGGGACCTGAAAAATGCCTAGCGCGCTGGATTCCCAGGAGGCTAGTGTTGTGAGGCCTGTGAGATCTGTCAATGTGCTGTGCACCGTTTGCCAGAGGGAGTGGAGGTCAGGACAGCTCCAGAACATGTGGCGAAAATTTGCGTCGGGGGAGTGACATCTGGGGCATAGGAATTGTGTCGATGGGTAGAACTTTTGCAGACCCGCTGGGGTGAGGTATGCCCTGTGTAGTATATAGTATTGAATGTTTTTAAAACGGGCGTTCCTAGAGACGCGTTTTGGGGCTTCAAGCGCTCTAGTCCACTCCGAGTCGTGTAGTGCGCGACCAATGTCTTCCTCCCATGTGGCCCGTAGTGTCGTCAGGGGGGCATGCGAGAGTTCCCGGATCGATTTATACAGCCAGGTGACCAAGTGGCGTCCCACTCCCATATGTAGAATAGTGTGTATTACTGGATGCGTGTCAGGTTTGCCGGCCTGGAGATTATAGTGGGGGCGGAATCCCTCGAGCAACTGTCGATATCTAAGGAATTGACCTGGGGGGAGTTCGTACTCAGCGACCAGTCGGTCGATTGATTTCAGCTGACCCTCCTCGAAGAGCGACTCCATGTCCGTGATGGCGCATTGCGTCCATTCAGCTAGCATTGGAGCCGTGAAATAAGAGTCCTGTCTGGGGCAGCCTATCAACGGTAGTAGCGGGGAGTATGGGCGTCTACCTGGGGACATCCGGTGGATCCGCATCATACACTGGCGCGCTATTGTGACTTGAAGGGGGTATGTTCGACGTCTCCTGGGTGTAACGGTCTGCCGTCCAATACGACAGCCATTGGAGCTGCGCCGCCAGGAAATAGGATTCAAAGGAGGGAGCTCTGAGCCCGCCTTGTGTTGTGGGAAGTTGGAGGGTTTTCAGGGCCACCCTGTGTCGGCCTGCGCCCCAAATAAGGGTACCCAGGAGAGAGTTGAGGTCCCGGAAGAAGGACCTGGGTGGCACCACCGGTAGGTTAGTGAAATGGTAGAGGAGTCGGGGAAGCATCACCATTTTCGCCAGGGCTATCCGCCCCACTTGGGCCAGCGGGAGTTTATTCCAGAAGGCGACAGTCGGGCGCAGGCTAGCGAGCGATTTACGGTGATTACCCTCAAAGATGTCTGCCGGAGAGTGGTACAGGCGGACCCCAAGGTACCGGGGGGCCTCCGCGGACCATGAGAGTCTATGGGTCCCCAGCTCAACGTCCCGGGGACGTAAGCTCTGGTGGAAGGGATAAATCGTGGACTTGTCCCAGTTCACCTGGAGTCCTGAGGCTTCCGCGAATTCGGCAACGCCGCCCCTATGGGGGTTAGGTCCGCCTCGATGTCCCAGACGTATATGAGGAGGTCATCTGCGTACATAGAGACGCAATGTGTACCGTCTGCGAGCGGGATGCCCCAGTACATTCCTTCCTGGCGTAGTCTAACCGCCAGCGGTTCGACGGCCAGGGCAAATAAAAGAGGTGACAGGGGGCACCCCTGTCTCGTGCCTCGCTGAACCTCAAATGCAGATGAGATGTGTTTCCCGATCCGTACTCGCGTTTTCAGATCGGTGTACAGAAGGCGTGTGTACGCCATGAGCGTCGGGCCGACGTTGAGGCGACGCAGGACCGAAAAGAGGAATGGCCAGGTGAGAGTGTTGAACGCCTTTTCCAGATCCATAATGAGGCAGGCGGCGCGGGGGAATCTGTCCCGTACCTGATCCTGGACATGGAAGACTCGACGGATGTTCTGTGAGGTGTTCCGCCCCGGAACAAAGCCACATTGGTCAGGGTGGATCAACGGGCGTATGACCTGGGCATATCTGTCAGCTAGGATCTTCCCGAGAATCTTACAGTCTGCCGACAGGAGCGTGGATCTTCCCGAGAATCTTACAGTCTGCCGACAGGAGCGTGATCCCATGTGGAGTGGGTCCCTGTGGGGTTTGGGAAAGGTAACAATCACGGATTCTCGTAGTGACTGGGGTAGCTTTCCCAAATGAAGGGACGCCTCGAACATCTGAGCCAATTGGGGGAGCACCAGGGGAGAAAATGTCAAGTAGTATTCTAGTGGGAAGCCGTCGAGTCCCGGTGCTTTATTCCGAGACAGGGCACTCATCGCTTGGGTGATATCTGAGGGAGCTATCTTAGAGTCGAGCACACGCTTATCCGTATCTGATATCGTGGGCAACGTCAGTGGATCTAGGAAGTGATCCACGCATGATGGTGAGTATCGGGTCGGGGCTTCGTATACCTGTGTGTAATAGCATTGGAACGCCAGGAGGATCTCGGCTTGAGATCGCACTAGCACACCCTCCGGGTTGATAATATCCGTGATTGGTTTGATTTCAGTGTCCTGCCTTGCCATCCAGGCGAGCATCGCTCCCGTTTTGTCCTTATGAACTCTGGAGGCATAGGCCCTGAAATTGTATTTCCGAAGATCCGCACAGGCGGTCTGATATATTGCCTTCGCCTCGGCCGTGAGTACGGCGTGTTCCTCCGAGTCGTCGGGTCGTTTAGTGAGTGCAGCTAAACGCCGTTCCGAGGTTAGGAGTGTCTGTTCCAATGCGCTGTGAGCCCCTGCAATCTGTTTGATGCATTCCCCCCGTGCCACCCCTTTAAATGCATCCCACTCCACCAGTGCCGACGATGCCGTGTTCGTGTTGTGTGAGAAGTAATCTTGTATGCTGGTTTTGTGTGTGTCCCTAAAGACCAGGTCTGACAGGCAATCTCTAGGGAGACGCCAAGTGGGGACTGGTGGGTGTGGGGGGGTGCCAGGTCAAGTGCAGAATGTGGGCGTCATGATCCGAGAGGATCCGACCTAAGTAGTCCGAAGATGTGACCTTAGGGAGGATTGGTGCAGAGCATAAGAATCTGTCTAGGCGGACCCGGAGGTTGTGAGGGATCAAGTGGAATGAGTAGATGCGGGCCAGTGGATGTAAATGCCGCCATGCGTCCGTAAGCACCCAATGTGTGGTCCAAGCTCTAAAGAGTTCCGCTTGTCAAGGGACTGGGGAGTGTGCGGGGGGGGTGATCGGTCCAGAGTGGGGTCCAGCGTGCAATTGTAGTCACCTCCCAGCACCCATGGAACTGTGGTGAATTGGGCTAAGACTCCCGTGAGGTGGTCCCAGAATTTGTCCTGCTCTGTATTAGGGGCGTAAATGCTGCCCAGGAGGATCCCTTGTCCGTCTAAAATTCCCTCTAGGAATGCATATCTGCCCTCTCTGTCTACCACCCGCCTGAGTACTCGGAAGGGGGTGCCTGGTCTAACCCAGATAAGGGCGCCACGCGCAAATGCTGAGTATTGCGTGGCACAAAAGGTCCCCCGCCACTTGGTCTGTAACCGGCCTAGTTCGGTAGCGTTAATATGTGTCTCTTGCAGAAGTGCAATACTGGCTGACATACGCCTAATGTAGGAGTAAATAGAGAAGCGTTTGCTAGGTGTGTGTAGGCCCCGTACGTTCAGTGTAAGAACATTAACATCCGACCGTGAGACAGCCATTACTAAGGTGTCGCACTTGTGGATGGGACCCCCTCGCAGTTCCCGAGGCCACTAGGGTCTTGTGTTCCGTGTGTGCTCCTGCGCGCCATGCTTCCATAAGTGTGGGGGGGACTAACAGGGATAACAACAGGTAGAACCATGGATGGGCAACAGTCCCAATGCTGGGGATATATCACCGGAGGTGGCATATCCAAACTAATGTCCCACGAGGGGAAAAATATAACAGAATACTGTGGGGGTGGCAGCACGTGTAACTGCCGGGCTTGTATGCGGATCGGGCTTTTGTAGGAGAGATGTCTATCGCACACAAGTGGATACAGTGATCTAGGTATGCAGTCTTGGCTCACAAACATCGTATAGTATATTAGGTGACCAAGAAAAGAGGATACAGCAGCTGTTTTCCCGCTCATCCCAAAGAGGCGTCAGGTTGTCCGGCCAGGGTAGCGTCCAAAGTGTGCGTTGCAATGAGGGGGGAAGAGACTGGGTCAAACCCTGACACTGTGCCATCACTGTCCCGGTCTTTCTCAGGGGTGAATAGGTGCGGTTGGCATTCCAGGTCCGATGCGAGGGGTGATGTGTGCAGTTCAGTCACCGCTCACAGGGCGTCACGCCTCTCCTGCATGATTTGTGTGAGATCGGGTGAGCCCGAAGGGGAGGATGCTTGGCTTTTGGAGGGGCCTGTCCGGGTGCGGTTCGTGCCCCGTCTTCTGGATCGTTGCGAGTCGTTGTTGTGCGTCCGCTGGGGTCCAGGTTTAGGGATCAGTGGGCAGTGAAATTCAGTCCAATCCTGCGCCTCCTCCGCCGTGGTGAAGAATATGGCCTTCCCTTTGTGTAGCACTTTGAGGCGGGCCGGGAACAACAGGGAGTACTGGAGATCATTTGCACGAAGGCGTCTTTTAACTTCCAGAAAGGTAGATCATTGCTGCTGGATTTCTCTGGCATAGTCCGGGAACACCATGACCTGTTGGTCCTCTACCTGCAGGGGGCTCGCCGTCCGGGCCGCTCGGACCACTGCATCGCGGTCTCGGAAGTGCAGGAATTTGGCCAGCATGGGGCGTGGGGGGAGGCCTGGCTTGGGTTTCCAAGCGGGAACCCTGTAGGCTCTCTCAATGGAGAAGAATGCTGAACGCTCTGACTCGGGGGTGAACGATCTGGTCCATGATTCCATTTAGGTCAGAGGGTCCAAGTTTTCAATCCCCTCCGGCAGACCCAGGACGCGGATGTTACACCGTCTCGAGCGTCCCTCCAAGTCAATCGTGCGGTCCTCGAGGGCCGCCACGCGGCGCAGGACCTCCTTCATGTCCGCCTCCTGCGTTTTCACCGTGGGTTGCAGCGTGGCCATGATCCGTTCGCCTTCCTTCACTCTGTCTGCCAACTTACGATGGTCGTCGCGGATCAGGCTGATGTCCGTCGTCAGGACACCCAATCGTTCCTCCACTGAGAGTCGGGACAGTTCTATAGCCGCCAGCACCTGGTCTAGTTTCGCCGATAATGTGGGGTCAGTATGTGGCATGTTGGCTTGCGTCCAGGTCCTCGTGTGTGGCATCTTCTCAATGGCCGTTTCAGGGACAGCAGTCACCTGCGAGCCCTTCGGTTTCCCCATTGGTCCGGGGAAGAGGGCTCCGCGCTCTTGTAGATTCCGGGAGCAGTGGGCCGTCGACTACCAGTGCTGTGGGGTAGATGGTAACCCAGTGGAGGTTGGTTACCCAGGTCTTGTTGGTACCGAGGTGATTACAGGCTCGCCCCGGGGGCTCCTCAGATCCGGAGCGTGCCGGCCCGCAATTGCAGTGGCTTAGCAGGAGGCCATGTGGTGCTATCGGGGGGGCCCTCCTCCGTTGTCCAAGTCCTCCAGGAGATGGGGCTCTCCGAGAATGGCCGGTGCTCGCCCCCTCTCTTCCGGCTTATGTTGCAGCCTCTATGCTAGGCGCTGGGGTCGAGGGCCAGGTGGTAGGGACCCGGGGGGCCTGGGGTAGCGGCAGGTCGTCCCTGGCATGGCGTGTGGCCGCCACAGACTCGGGGAAGCACCTCTGCTCCTAGAACGGGGCTTGTGCTGGTCCCGGTGCCCGGGTCTCCGTGGGCGCCATTTTAAGGTCAGGCGCTCGGGTCCGCAGATCCGCTCGTGGTGGCAAAAGCGTCTCGGCCCCTCCGGCCAGGGGCCGATGCGAACTGTGTCCTCCTATGGGTCCCAGAGGGGGCAGGAGACCGCCGGGGCGCTGGCGTCGGGATCCCCGGAGGGGAGGGGGGGAAATATAGGCACTCACCTCCCCAGGTGGAGGTCACGGACGTCTGGAGGGCGCAGCGCCGTGCAGGCGGCACGTCCGCAAGTATTCCACAATCCGCGATGGTATGCTGGGCTGGTGCTGGAGCCAGATCAGGCTCCCGGTTGATCCAGAGCGCCGGTGTAGTGAAGCTCCGGGATGGCGACTGCCATCTTGTATGCTGGAGTGCGGTCACAGGGGAAAGCTCGATCCAGGATACACCTCCAAAGGCTGGTCGCACCGCACACCAGGGATCTCCGCAGCCGTTGGTTGGCCGCGCTTCTAAGGGCCTCCGCTCAGGGAACGGGCTCTCTGCGGTGCAGGCATCTGTGAAACGGAGCCGCGACCGCCATTTTGGGACTCGGTGCACGGCTCCGGCAGGAGATGTGTCGACGGGTGCTGCGTGCCAGCAGCCCTCTCGGTTCACCTGGAGGATGCCACAATGAGTGGGGGCATTACAGGTGCTTTTGTTGAAGGTTGAGGCTCCCGGCGATCTCAGGAACTGGGCAGGATGCTAGCCCTATCACGGAGCCTCAGCAGAACACAGCCGCCATCGTGGCTTGCTAAGCAACGCCCCCATAGGTGACCCTGATGGGGTACAATCCAAATCGGGGAGGATCTCTTTGCTTGCTTGCCCTCACTCTGAGTAACTCTATACTCCGTTACGTTCCATCTACCGTAAGCCTGTAACTCATCTCTGGGAATCGCTTTATATGAGTCAATGTTTCTGCTCATATTTGTGATTCCCACCACTAATGCCTTGTTGCTTGAGTTACTTCTTGTGGAGCGTGGGGGATATGGTTCGATGGCATATATGAACATCGTCTTAAACGCCCATAAAGAACCATAGTAGCTGAATGGTAAGACAAAATATGGGATACCCTTATCTGTCGTATGTGGCATAAGACCACACACCCAACAATTGGTTGTGTTCATTACTAACTGGTGTTGGTGCAAAAGCTGGACAAATGAATTATTGACAAATTCCAATCTTCTAGCAGACTCGTGTTCGGGTAGGGGGTGAAAAGAATGCGAGAAAATTGAAGGAGGAGGTACGGGTGATGTAGTGGGTGCAAATGTCACTTGTAAAGAAAATAATACATATCCTATTAAAAACATCATTGCACTGAATAACAGGAAAATGCATAATAATAAAAAACGTTTTTTTGTCATTATTGTACATATTCTGCTTTTAAAGTTCGCAGCTTTGGCAGATCTCTCCATTTTGAAAAACTCCATCCTCTCTACAATGCTGCCCGCGATGGGAGGTTGATTCTGCTAAGGAATGCTTCTGTTGATCCAGGGCAACTCCCTTAGACCAACCAGAACTGTCGACCTAACGTCGTCAGCTGCACCCCAAAGACTTTGGGCAGTCGCGGCCCTAGCAGCGGAACCCGGATGGCGGTTCGAAAAAACAAAAATAAGCAAGTTTCTCAGATGGGAGAGCTGCGCTTTCGAAAATAGTACTTGGGGGAAAAAAACTTTTATTAGTTCACTTTTATTAGTTCGTATTTCTCGGCCTCAGATTATACCGTTGTTTTCCTGGTATCTTATGGTCATGGAACAAGAGTTCAGGTTCTGTAGTGTCCAATCGGGCTGATGGTGGCACAGCTGGTTGCAAAATATTGTCACTCTTTTGTACAGTAATTGTTCCTTTCACACGAGCATCACTGAAAGGCAGGAAACGTGGCACAGTGTCAGTCTCTGAGTCGGCGACACCCTCCTGGACCCACCGGTCATAGGGCAGAGGCAGAGGCAGAGGGATCCGTTTGCAGTGGATCCCGTGGATCCAGTTCTTCTTTCCTTCCACTCGAACAGCTGATCTTGTGGAAAGAAGGACGAGGTGTGGGCCGGTCCACCTGGGCTGGTCGTTCTTTGTTCGTTGAAAGTTCTTTATCAGCATCCAGGATCCAGGATCGATTTGATGGCCTGGAGCTTCAGAGACCGGAGGCAGGGAGTCATGGACCTGTTGGTGTAAAACACGCAAATTAGCCGTCAATTCGTACAAATAGTCAAGCAAAACAGGGTGTTCGATTTCACTGAACTTGGTGGGTCTTGGCACCCCCCATATGTTGGCCGGACGGCCGAAGACAATTTCATAGGGACTAAGTTTCACTCTTGAATGCACGGTCATTCTGGTGGATAGGAGTGCTAAGGGCAGAGCGTCAGGCCATTTAAGACCAGTGCTCGCCTGAATCTTGGCTAGTTTTAACTTTAGTGTGCCATTATAATATTCTACTAGTCCAGCTGATTGGGGGTGATTTGCAGCATGGAACTTCTGTCGAATGCCTAGCCCTTCACATACTTTCTTCATCACTTGACCCACGAATTCACTCCCATTGTCACTCCAGATCATTCTAGGCATTCCGAATCTGGGGAAGAACTCTTTCACAAGGGCTTTCGCTGTGGACAAGGCAGTATTGTCCTTTAGGGGATATGCTTCTACCCATCTTGAGAAGGCACAGACAACAACGAGTACGTATTTTAAGTTGTTGCACCTCTCCATGTGGATGAAATCCAGCTGCAAAACCTCAAACGGATACGTAGGAGGTGCAAAATGACCAGCTGGAGTTGGGGTTCCCCTACCAGGATTGCGTTTCAGACATACCATGCAACTCTTGACCACATTCTCTGCACACTTAGGAATTCCAGCATTTTGCCATACTGGAGCCAACAACTTGCAAATCCCTTTCACGCTGATATGAGCCATTCCATGAGCCATTGTAACCACTGGAAGCACGTACGCATCGGGTAGCAACCATCTTTGATGCTCTGACAATTCCACCCAACAACCATTTGCATCCATTCTACCCGTACTTTCTCTCCACATGTTCAACTCTTTCTCTGTAGCCTCAGCTTGGATCGATTTCACACTCTCTATCGTGTCTTCACACATTCCAACATCACTAACCCATCTTGCAGGGCCTGCAACATACATTCGGCTCATCATATTCCTTGCTGTTTCTTTTGCGACTTCATCAGCAAATGCATTTCCACGACCAACATCATCAGTCACCTTCTTGTGAGCACTACATTTCACAATCGCAACTTGTAGAGGCAATGTCAGTGATTCAAGAAGCTCATTCACCAACTGACCATGCTGTATCTTGGCTCCATGCGAAGTCAGAAACCCACGTTCACGCCACAGATGTCCAAAACTATGAGCCACACCAAATGCATACTGACTGTCAGTGTACACATTTACTTTCATTCCTTTTGACAACACACATGCCCTTGTAAGTGCAATCAATTCTGCTGCTTGAGCTGAGTTATGTGGAATACGTGCAGCTTCAACGATTGTATGCAAAGTCGTGACAGCATATGCTGCAGTCGTGTCACCATTCGGAAGCTTGAAGCATGAACCATCCACCCATAAGGTACCATCACATTCAGCAAGAGGAGTATCTTGGAGGTCTATTCTCCCTTTCGTTTCTTCTTCTGTTCTAAGAAAACAATCATGCTGCTCTTCAGCATTCTCTGTCTCAACTGGAATCGGCAACAACGTGGCTGGGTTTAGTGTGCTGCATCTTTTGATGTGCACATGACTCGCTAACAAGGTTAATTCGTAACCTGACAATCGAGCACTAGTTAAGTGCTGTGTCTTGGTTCTGTTTAACAACGTGTCCACTGCATGTGGAACCATTACCATTAACGTGTTATTCATTACTAAACCAGCAGACTGTCGAATAGAAACAGCTGCTGCCGCTGTTGCTCTTAAACAACTTGGCAATGCTTTAGCTACTGGATCCAAAGTCGACGAAAAATATGCACATGGACGCTGCTTGTCTCCAAACAACTGTGTCAACACTGATAATGCACAGCCTTCTTTCTCATGGACATACAATGTAAAGGGCTTACTGTAGTTGGGGGTACCCAACACAGGAGCCGAACATAATGCTGTGCGCAATCCAGAAAAACTTTTCTGACACTCTTCAGACCAAGGCACGGGATTGGGTGTATCTTTACACGTTAATGCCACCAAGGGTTTGGCCAGTAAAGAAAAATTTGGAATCCACTGTCTACAGTACGATGTAATACCCAAGAAACGCACTTCTCTCTGTGGTCTTGGCACACTTCATTTTGCTATTGCCTGAATTCTTTCTGGGGTCAGTTTCCTTTCCTCCTTCGATAAGAGATGACCTAAGTAGGTCACTTCTTGACGACAATATTGTAATTTAGAGAGAGACACTTTGTGATGCAGATCACACAAATGACGCAACAAAGACAACGTGGCTTCTTTACAGATTTCCTCAGAGTCTGCAGCAATAAGTAAGTCGTCAACATACTGAATGAGGGTAGCGCCTTCAGGTAAAACAATCGTATCAAGCTGTGTTTTTAGAGCTTGACTATATATTGATGGACTTTCACAGTAGCCCTGGGGAGCGCGTTTAAAGCGGAACCTTCGTCCTCCTAAACTGAAGCCAAAAATATCCCTACTCTCCTCAGCAATCGGGATGCTGAAGAAAGCATTCTTCAAGTCAATCACTGAAAACCATGTTGCAGATGCTGGAATCATAGTCAATAGGGCAGTAATGTCAGGAACGACTGGAAATTGTGGCACAACTATCTTATTGACCTCTCTAAGATCAATCACAAATCTGTACACAGGTGGCTGAGAGGGCTCAGTTCGTTTCAAAACAGGCAGAACAGGACTATTGCAAACGTTGCCTCTTGTCTCTTCAATCACATCCTTTTCAATCAAATCGTAAATGATCGCTAACAACGCTTTTTCACCTTCACTAGAAATGTTGTATTGGGGAATTCGTGACATCCTAACATTAGCTTTCAATGTCACAACATATGGTGGTATTTCCAAGAGACCCACATCATTAGGACCAGTAGCCCAAAGAATATTAGGTAGAAACGACAATTCTGTCGGAAGTTTATCCCTTGACAAATACATTGGAGAAACCACTTTCTTACCCAGTGTAAGTTGTACTCCCGAAGGAGAACAGTACAAAGTCGCATACAATCTTTTTAACAGATCCAGTCCCAACAAGTTTTCACCACAACCTGTTGTCAGAATAAGGGGTGCTTCGAATTCACAAGGACCAACAGACAGGGACATAGGACTATAAATCGGGTTCCTAACCGGGGCGCCAGAAAAACCTACAGAAATATTCATTTCGCCAGACAAAGGTGCGCCAGGGAGTTTTGAGTGCATAATAGAACTCTTTGTAGCACCAGTATCCAACAGAAAAGGCACTGACACACCTGATGTAATCACCTCAACGTATGGTCCACTCTGATCTACTGGAACTGAAACAACTCCCTCTCTTTGTCTATGGCTGTCCTAGCAATCACTACCTTCCATATGCTCATCTTCTGCATAGTAATCATGAGCATAGTACTGAGCTGTCCTACCAGATGCGTTATTCTGCTGATCAAACCTATTCATAGAATTTTGAGGTGGAAGGGAACGAGCATTCTGAGGGACGTTTCCACGTCCTCTACCTCTAGGTGATTTCTGAACACCTCTACCTCTTGTGTTTGACACACTTTTTGCGCGCTGTAACAGAATAGGGCAACTGTACTTAAAATGGCCTTCTTCCTTGCAATACGAACACTGATTGAGACCTACAGGAACGCGTGGCTGGGTATACTCTACTCTTTGCCTTTGAAACTGTTGAGGTTGCTGATAATTATTCTGATAGTTATTCTGACCATCATTATTCTGGCCACTACCACCACGTGGCGGATATGCTTGCTGTAACAAGACCTTCGTTTTCAACTCTTTAGTTTTCTTTTCTTCTCTATCTTTCTCATCTTTGTCTCTATTTTCATAATACTGTGCAATAGCCAATATCTGTGCTGAAGAGGAAACTGCCCATGAACTCTCTGAATCCTTCAATTTCTTACACAACTCTGGAAGCAGATTGTGCACGAATTTATCGACGAACAGTCGCTGACCACCTTCTGTGCTCATATCTTGACCACTGTGGTCGACAAACGTTTCTTCAAACCTGGTGAAGAAATCAGACACTGTTTCATCTTTCTTCTGCTTACACGCAGACAACTTATCCCAATTTACACACATCGCAGGCATTATAGTTTTCATGTAATCAATGATCCTACCAGGGAGATCTGCTACCAAAGGCTCAGGTTTAGCACCACCAATTTGTAGGGCATCTGCAGCAGCAATATTGGAAAGGGGCGACCACTCGGTCCCCCCGAACGTATGGTGGAGTACCCCGATCCCCCCGGGAAGCCATCTTGGGCGGGAGGCGAGTCTCGGCTGGTATGCCCGAAGCGGCGTAGCCGGGGCGCGCCTTTTCCCGCCCTAGAGTGGGTTGTCCTAGACACTGAAGCCGCCAGCCACGCCCCCGGAGGCGGGCGGAGGCGGGTTTACGCCCGCCCGAAGAAGGATAAAAGGAGGAACAAGCCAAGGAAGCATCCTCTTGTTCCTGTGCTCTGAAGCTGCACCTCCCCGCTGCACGTGAGCTCGAGACGGAACAAAGAGCCAATTTTGAGCGTTGTAATTTTGTCCTTGTTCTTTCAGATATCTTCGTTGGAGAATGCCGAGCAAGAAGGTCGGAAAGCGGGTCGGTACCGATCAGATGCTCCGCATGCTCGTAAAGGATATGGCTGAGATGAAGAAGCAGATGGCGGCAATGAACGGGGCAGGAGGCCCGAAGCGCATCATCGGGCCAGCATTGCCGGGTGTAGTCCCCAGCGGTAGAGGCAAGAGGTCCAAGAGGGGGGCATCTGGGGGAGAGGCCCCGGTTCCTGATACACCGATTGAGGAGCCAATCTCGGTTCCGAAGGAGGGGCAACCGATCCCCGTCGTAGTCACCCCTGTGAACGAGGGGGATATGCCTCCTGAGTTGGCTGCACAACTGGCAGCGTGGTTGGGGAAAGATAGTGAGGGCACCACGGCAGATGACGCCAGGGCGGTAATGAAGCAACTGCGAGAATCTAGAGAGGCTGCGAAGGCATCATCTTCTGTTCCCCCACAGGCTCCGGTGGGTGAAACCGCAGCGGGCACGAGTTCGGCAGCGACTACAGCTTCTAATTTAGGTAAGCGGCTACTGCCGATTGCGGGGGAGGGGTCTGTACCCTCACGGAGAGAGAAAGTGGCCCAGCATATTCCAATTGAAGTCAAGGAAAAGATTTGGGCTGATAAGTATGTAAACATGTTTTCTTTGCTTACCGATCACTACGAGATCGAACATGTGAAGGGTCAAAAAGAGTTTCTGCATCCGAGTGTTTGGCGCGCAAAGATGGCCGCCTTTAAGGTCGATGAGAACATAGGTACCTGGGGCAGAGCGTTTGGCATATTCACTTCAATTATGGGGAACGAAGGCCTGAGTTGTTGGCTGAGTTGCCCATATATCAGACACGTATCATGGAGTATTCTCAATCATATGAGGGCAATCAGTGGTTTTGCTATGATAATGTTTTTCGGAAGGCCAAGGAGCACGACCCAGCTTTGACCTGGGATTGTTACGACTCCATTTCTTGGCAAAAGATGGAGAATTCAGGCATGTTAAAGACGCCATTGTCGGGGGGTAGCGGGGGTGAGTTCTCCCGCCATTCGTCTGGGACGCCCTTTCGGACGGGGGCAGGTAACGAGCATCACTCGAAGCCGAGTGGCAACGCAGGTAAAAAAGGGATCTGTTGGAATTTTAATAGGGGAAAATGTACAAGGCCCCAGGGGTCATGCAAGTTTAGGCACGATTGTGGGGGGTGTGGACAGTCCTCGCATCCTGAGACCATGTGCAGAGCCAAAACGGGTGATAACGGTGGTAGGGGAAGCGCCAAACAGGTCTGAAATAGTCCGAGGGGCGCCTTTACCTACCCCGGTTGATACCATGGCAATGATTCCTTGGCTCAATGAATACCCGGATCATGTCTCCGCTGGGGTGTTGCGAGACGGGTTTTCGTATGGTTTCCGCATTCCAGTGGGGAATTTTCAGGGTAAGGCACGTTGTAAGAACCAACTGTCAGTCCTCCAAAATACGGCGGTGGTACAGGTAAAGATTGGGAAAGAGGTGACTCGAGGGCGGGTTGCCGGACCATTCGATATACCACCAGTTGCTAACTTTGTTTGTTCCCCCTTAGGAGTGGTCCCAAAGAAGGACCCGGGTGAGTTTAGACTAATACATAATTTGTCAGCCCCACGAGGTCTTTCCGTGAATGATGCGATAGACCCGGAAGTGTGTTCGGTGCGGTACGCATCTTTCGATGAGGCCGTCGCCATGTTGAATCGCCTGGGGCCCGGAGCGCTGATGGCAAAATCAGACATCGAGTCAGCGTTCCGGTTGCTCCCGGTACACCCAGACGATCAGCGTCTCCTTGGTTTCATGTTTCAGGGTCGCTATTACATGGATAAATGTATGCCAATGGGATGCTCCATATCTTGTGCGTATTTTGAAAAATTCAGTTGTTTTCTGCAATGGGTATTCACGAGAAAGACGGGTTTCCAGCATGTTATGCATTATCTTGATGATTTTCTGTTCCTGGGGGCAGCCGGGGATCCAGAATGTGCACAGGCTTTAGAAGAATTTTGTGGCCTGATGAGTCATTTTGGTGTGCCATTGGCACAAGGTAAGACTGTGGGGCCATCAACTTCGCTCGAGTTTCTTGGGATAGAGCTCGATTCAGAAGAGGGCTGCTTTCGGCTACCCAAGGAAAAAGTGGGGAAATTCAGGGCCTCCCTTGAAACATGTATTCGGGAAACTAAGGTGAACTTGCATCAATTGCAGCAAACTGTGGGTCAGTTGAATTTTGCCCTTAGAGTAATGCCAATGGCCCGCCCCTTTTCCCGCTCGATTGCACAAGCCATGGTCGGTCTTAAAGAGGGACACCACCGCACGAGGCTCTCGGCAGAGATTCGCCAGGACATGCGCATTTGGTTGGCATTCCTGGCGGATTTCAATGGTCGAATTGTCTGGAACAAGCCGGCGGTGTCCTCCGAGGAGCTGGGGCTGTGGACAGATTCGGCGGGAAGTATAGGTTTTGGCGCCATATTCGGTAATCAATGGTCGGCCCAAAAATGGCCTTCATGGTGGCACGAGTGCGGGCTGACGAGTAACATTGCTTTTCTCGAACTTTTCCCTATTTTGGTGGCCCTGAAAACATGGCCTGAGGGGTTCCGGGATCACTCTGTGGTGTTCTGGTCTGATAACATGACCGTGGTTGAGTGTATCAATAGTCAGGCAGCACGATGCAAATGGATTCTGAGATTGCTCAAAGAAATTGTGTTATTGTGTATGCAATTGAATGTGCTCTTTAGGGCAAGACATGTGCCGGGGGTACTGAACCAAGCGGCTGATGCGCTTTCTCGTTTCCGTATGCAGGCCTTCTGGGGTTTTCTGCCCACAGCGGACCCGGTGGCGGCACCCTTTCCCGAAGCTCTCTGGTCTCTCGGTGCCCCGAATTACAAAACCTCGTGGGAGAGAGTTTAGCACCCAGGACAAGGAAGGCATATGAAGGGGCATTCCGATCCTATTGGTCCTTTTTGGGTGCTGCTAGGGGGGAGCTTTGGGGCCAGGAGGAGTTTGTCGTAAAATTTTTGCTGTCGTTACATCAGGCAGGCAAATCAGTAGCTACGGCCCAGAGGCATCGGGCCGCCATTTCCTTTATGGCAAGGGCTCATGGGATCCAGGACCCGACAGCGTCTTTCGTTGTGCAGAAAGCGCTACGTGGGTGGCAACGCCTTGAGGGTCGCAGAGTAGATGAGAGGCACCCGATAGGTCTGGATAGGTTGGCCCTGTTATTATCCGTACTCCCTGCGACATGTTTATCCCAGTATGAAACAGTATTGTTCCGGGCCGCTTTTGCGTTAGCATTCCATGGGGCGATGCGGGTAAGCGAACTGGTGGCGAAGAACAAGCGGGATACGGTGGGAGGACTGTGCCGAGAGCACATTCAGGTTAAGGGGGAGACGATGACTGTCTCGTTTGTCAGGTCCAAAGCCGATCAGGGTGCGATTGGGGATTGCATAGTCATACATCGGATTCCCGGATCTCCCATGTGCCCTGTTGTTTGCGTAGAGGAATATTTAGCGCAGAGGGCGGCATCATGGGGAGGGACCTTGTTGAGACACGCTGATGCCACCCCACTGACGAGGTTTCAGTTCCAGCGGGTGCTTACAATGGCAATTTCGGCCGCGAGTTTGGGACCCATTCCTTTCGGATAGGGGCTGCTACTGAGGCTACAGCCAGGGGTCTGAGTGTGGAAAAGGTGAAACAATTGGGGCGTTGGTCCTCGAATTGTTACAAAAGGTATGTGCGGTTGCACATGTTGTGAAGCTGCTATCATGTACTCACGCTTCTTGTTTTTGTTTGGTTTTCAGTTTCGCAAGCTTACGAGGCGGGGCGGACTGTGCAGTCGACCCGACACCTGGGAACCAGCGGTCAAACATCACCGGCTGCGGAAAAAGTGGTGTGGGTCGTGGGCCACTCATACGTGAGGCGTGCCGCGGACGTATTCAAAGCAGGTGACATGATTCACATGGCTGGGGAATACGGGTACAGGGTAACCTTCTACGGAAGGGGCGGGCTCTGTATTGACCAGTTTCAATCCTTTTTCGAGGGTTTGTTAGGGCGGACAAGGTCACCGCCATCTGTAATCATAGTCCATCTTGGGGGCAACGATTTGGTGACCACTGGTAGACGACTCCTTCTCGAGGCGATACTTTCCACAGTAAGTTGGTTGGCGAGAAGGGTTCCAGGGTGCACAATTGCATGGTCCCATATGATTCCACGTAAGGTGTGGCGGGGGGCGAATTCGGTGTCTGTGATAAATCATTCTGTGAAGAAAGTAAATAATAAATTGGGTAGATTGTTTCGTTCAAATGCATTGCATTCTATTCCTCATGGGTGTATCAAGGGGGACGGGATGTATTTGGAGGATGGGGTCCATTTGTCCCGGGTGGGGAATGTGTTACTCATAGAAGACCTCATAGCTTGGTTAAAGAGTTTACAGCATGATCTTTAGGCAGGAGTGTTGTGGGGGGTCCGGATAGCCGGTCAACTATCCGGCCTGTGGCGGTAAGGTCATGACCGGTGAGCAGTAATTGGAAGATCCCTATGGTGGGGGCGTCACCCATTACGGATGGGAGCGCCCGGGGGGAGGAGGCCATTGGCCCCTCAACGGGGAGGCGGTCCCTTCTAAGGACGGGACGCCGAAAGGAAAGGGAAGGCGGTCAAGGCCCCTCCCTGGATAGGAGGGGCTACGGGCACCTCCGGGGAATTTCCAGGGGCAAGGACATCTGCGACGGCAGATGTGGTAAGTTGTGTGGGGTGGGGAGGGGGGTTTACGCTACCTTCTAGACACCTCACACGAGTCCTCGGACGACCAGAAAATGGCGTCGAGTTCATTGGGGCCCCCGTCAAGTCAAGGGAAATTGGTATGTGCACATGAGGTACAGCCCTCTGCGCGGTCGCCCCTCGCAAGTGAGGGGGTAATTCTGGTTTAGGGATCTGACACCGGTTACGACCTTGCCGTTGGCCCTTAACGTTAGGATGTACAATTTCAAGTTAAAATGTATTTGGTAGGATGTTAGTTTCGGCTAGGAGAACCTTTGTATTAGGAATATGTTAAGGTTAGCCAAAACATCGTAATGTGGAAATGAAATTGTACATAATATGAAACTGTTATTTTAATGTTTTAATTTTGTTTCATATTTTAATAAATACGGCCGGGAGGGTCACTCCCTCCCGCCTTCCAAAAGTTCAGAACTGTTTCCGGTTTCCCATCCTTGGGGATTGTGTTGAGAGGGGGTGGCGGGTATCTCAGCCATATGGAAAGGGGCGACCACTCGGTCCCCCCGAACGTATGGTGGAGTACCCCGATCCCCCCGGGAAGCCATCTTGGGCGGGAGGCGAGTCTCGGCTGGTATGCCCGCAGCGGCGTAGCCGGGGCGCGCCTTTTCCCGCCCTAGAGTGGGTTGTCCTAGACACTGAAGCCGCCAGCCACGCCCCCGGAGGCGGGCGGAGGCGGGTTTACGCCCGCCCGAAGAAGGATAAAAGGAGCAACAAGCCAAGGAAGCATCCTCTTGTTCCTGTGCTCTGAAGCTGCACCTCCCCGCTGCACGTGAGCTCGAGACGGAACGAAGAGCCAATTTTGACCCACCCACCAGCCCCTGGAGACAGCAAGTGGTTTTTAAATAAAGTTTTGATGTGGTAACTCTATTTCTTACAGGTTGTTGTGATTAAAGTGTGGTTTTTTAGTATGCAATAAAGTGAATGATTCCTTACAGTATGTTTTTTGAATAAAATATTTTGCACCAGTGTAATGATGTTTCAATAGCCATACTTGAAGCGGTTATTGTTTTGTTTTTTAATTTAGTAGTGCTAGCTAATATCGTATTTATTTTGGTCGGGCGGTAAGGTCATGATCGGTGAGCAGTAATTGGAAGATCCCTATGGTGGGGGCGTCACCCATTACGGATGGGAGCGCCCGGGGGGAGGTGGCCATTGGCCCCTCAACGGGGAGGCGGTCCCTTCTAAGGACAGGACGCCGAAAGGAAAGGGAAGGCGGTCAAGGCCCCTCCCTGGATAGGAGGGGCTACGGGCCCCTCTGGGGAATTTCCCGGGGCAAGGACATCTGCGACGGCAGATGTGGTAAGTTGTGTGGGGTGGGGAGGGGGGTTTACGCTACCTTCTAGACACCTCACACGAGTCCTCGGACGACCAGAAAATGGCGTCGAGTTCATTGGGGCCCCCGTCAAGTCAAGGGAAATTGGTATGTGCACATGAGGTACAGCCCTCTGCGAGGTCGCCCCTCGCAAGTGAGGGGGTAATTCTGGTTTAGGGATCTGACACCGGTTACGACCTTGCCGTTGGCCCTTAACGTTAGGATGTACAATTTCAAGTTAAAATGTATTTGGTAGGATGTTAGTTTCGGCTAGGAGAACCTTTGTATTAGGAATATGTTAAGGTTAGCCAAAACATCGTAATGTGGAAATGAAATTGTACATAATATGAAACTGTTATTTTAATGTTTTAATTTTGTTTCATATTTTAATAAATACGGCCGGGAGGGTCACTCCCTCCCGCCTTCCAAAAGTTCAGAACTGTTTCCGGTTTCCCATCCTTGGGGATTGTGTTGAGAGGGGGTGGCGGGTATCTCAGCCATATAGCCCATGAGTCACCTAATTCCTGATCATGGTCTGTATGATGAATCTTTCCCCATAAAGGCTGTGGAACAACATTCCCAAATAACATATCGATATCGGCTAAGTTCATAATGCATGAACCTGCAGTCTGCGACAATTCCTTGTAATACCCTGCAGGATTTTTACGGGGATCAGGCAATGTCTGCTTAAGGGCTAAAACTTCAGCTCGTTTCCATAGGACGTGTACCCACACACGCTGAAAATGAGGCTGAATAGGTGGGTTAGCTGCTAGGTCCCCTTCCCTCCATTGTGGGGGAACTTCTCTCATGGGATATTGTCTTCCCTTCTTTTTGGCAGAAGAATCAGACTCAAACAACAACTTGGAAACACCTTCAGTCCTAAATGACAACAACGTCGCACGGGCGGATTAGAGTCCAAATCATTTTCCTCTAAATCTTCACATAGAAAAACACACATTTTCTCTAAAACGTACCTCTGCTTTGATGCTTCCCACTGATGGAAGACATCCATAACAGATTCTAGATCATATATTGTCGGGTTAGTCACCCATCTATGTGCCAAACGATCCAATATTTCTTTCTACCTAGAATCAGGCTGTTGGCTATGCAACTGTTTGTGCTCAGAGGCATGAGCCGGACTTGCCGCTCCAAAGAAAGGATATAGAATACTAGAAACAGTGCTTGCCACTCTCTGACGAACAGAAGGAGAAGTCGATGAAAAGACAAGTGGAAAGGCAGGGTGAGACGAGGCAGATGCAGAGGCAGTGGGAGGAGGTGTACCAGGAGTGGTAGTTGACACAGTAGTTAAAGTTGCAGGAAGTATAGGAGGAGCAGGTGTAAAAGCCGGTGGCCCTTGGGGAGGCTGCACCGGAGGAACAGAAGCCAGCTGAAGAATAGCTGGTGGGTGCTGTGGAGGAACAGGAGGCATAACAACCATGGGTTGCACAACTAAAGGTTGCGGAGGTGCTGTAGCATTTTGCGCATAGGGGGGTGGCGAACTTAACAAATGCGACATTAGGGGATCTTTTTCAAGCTCTTTTGCTGCTTCTTGCTGAAGATGCGGCAAAACCGGATAACATTTTTCTACTACCATTTTACGTTGCCTGTGCAACTGCTCACTCATCTGTTCTTCTTCATTGTCTTTATACTGCCTAACAGCTTGCATTATTGAGATACCCCTTTCTCTCTTTTTTTTCTTCGCTAATTTAATTTCCTTCTGTTTGGCCTCCTTACTCCATAGGCGGAAAGAGTCAAACATTGCCGGCCGGGCTTTCTTCTTAAAAAGTTTAACTTCGAGATTATCCAGGATTTCCGTATCAAAGCTACCATATTGGGGCCATTTTAAAACACCATCTTTTCTGGTGTATTTGATTTACACTTCATTGTATGTGATGGGGCCTACTCCATGTTTCACATACAGTTCATAGGTTGGAGTTCCAATCAGAGGAACCGGACACGAGTCCTCCAGTCGGGAGTCCTTATTATTACAACCAAGACAAAACAAATTTCAAGTCAAGTCAAGTCAAGAAATTTATATAGCGCGTTACATAACCAGAGGGTCTCAAGGCGCTTGAGGAGGGGTGGGGAATTACTTCTCGAATATCCAGGTTTTAAGTTGCTTTCTGAATGCTAGTTGGTTTTGAGTGAGGCGAAGGTGCAAGGGAAGTGAGTTCCAGGTTTTGGCCGCTAGGTAGGAGAATGATCTTCCTCCCATGGTGGTTTTGTTGATGCGGGGAACAGCGGCGAGGGCTTGGTTGGAAGAGCGCAGCTGGCGGGAGGGGGTGTAGAAGGAAAGACGTGTATTGAGGCAATCGGGTCCAAGTTCGTAGAGAGCTTTGCGTGCGTGGGTGAGGAGGCGGAAAGTTATCCTCTTATTGACGGGGAGCCAGTGGAGGTTTTTCAGGTGAGCAGAAATGTGTTCTTTGCGCGGGATGTCTAGTATGAGTCTGGCTGATGCGTTCTGGATGTGTTGGAGTTTTTTCTGAAGTTTTGCGGTGGTACCGGCGTAAAGGGTGTTTCCGTAGTCCAGGCGGCTTGTGACCAGTGCGTGGGTGACCGTTTTTCTAGTTTCGGTGGGGATCCAGCGAAATGTTTTTTTGAGCATGCGAAGAATGTTGAAGCAAGATGAAGAGACGGCGTTGACTTGTCTGGTCATCGAGAGTGAGGAATCCAGGATGACGCCTAGGTTCCGTGTGTGATCCATCGGGATGGGTGCTTTTCCAAGGGCTTCTGGCCACCAAGAGTCGTCCCAGGCGGAGGGGGAGGTGCCTAAGATAAGGACTTCTGTTTTGTCTGAATTCAGTTTCAGACGGCTATGCTTCATCCATTCGGCTACCTCTTTCATTCCTTCATGAAGGTTGGTTTTGGCGGTGTTTGGGTCTTTAGTGAGTGAGAGGATCAGTTGAGTGTCATCGGCGTAGGAGATGATGTTGAGGTTGTGTTGGCGTGCGATGGTCGCGAGGGGGCTCATGTATACGTTGAAGAGGGTGGGGCTGAGTGAAGATCCTTGTGGCACGCCGCAGATGACTTCAGTGGCCTCTGACTTGAATGGTGAGAGGCGTACTCTCTGAGTTCTTCCGGCAAGGAATGAGGTGATCCATTCCAGTGCTATTCCTTGGATTCCGATGTTTCTGAGTCGTTGTAACAGGGTGTTATGACAGACTGTGTCGAAGGCTGCGGAGAGGTCGAGGAGGATGAGGGCGACTATGTCTCCATTGTCCAGTAGTGTTCGGATGTCGTCTGTTGCTGCGATGAGTGCGGTCTCAGTACTGTTTTTGGCTCGGAAGCCGGACTGTGAGGAGTCGAGGGATTTGTTGGCTTCGAGGAAGGCGGCGAGTTGGTTGTTGACAGCTTTCTCGATGACTTTGGCCGGGAATGGAAGGAGTGAGATGGGGCGGTAGTTTTTGAGTTCGGAGGGGTCAGCTGTGGGTTTTTTCAGAAGGGCGCTGAGTTCGGCGTGTTTCCAGCTTTCTGGGAAGGTGCCGGAGTTGAGGGAGCAGTTGATGACGTCTCGGAGGTGTGGTGCTATGATGGAGTCTGCTTTGTTGAAGATGTGGTGAGGGCATGGGTCTGTGGGGGATCCTGAGTGGATGGAGTTCATCAGGCGGATGGTGTCTTCAATGGAGATTGGGTTCCAGTCATTGAGGATGTTCAAGGGGGGTGAAGGTGCGGCTGAGGGTTGGGTGGGTTGGTCTTCGGGTTGGTTGCCAAAGCTGTTGTGGATGTCAGCGATTTTGTCGTGGAAGAACGAAGCTAGGTAGTCGCAAAGGGTTTGAGAGGGGGTGATGTCGTTGGAGTTGGCAGTGGGGTTGGTAAACTCTTTGACGATGTTGAATAATTCCTTGCTGTTGTGGGCGTTTTTGTCTAGTCGGTCTTTGAATGCGGTTTTCTTGGCAGTCCGGATCAATTGGTGGTGTATGCGGGTGGCGTTTTTGAAGGCGTCCCTGGTGTTGGTGTTAGGGTCTTTTTTCCAGGCCTTCTCAAGGGAGCGACAGAGTTTCTTGGATTTCTTAAGATCCTCGTTGAACCAGGGGGCGTTTTTGCTGCCTAGTTTGATTTGACGTTTTTTCAAAGGTGCTAGGTTGTCGGCGGTGTTGGTTAGCCATTGAGTGAGGTTAATGGCTGCTTGGTTGGGGTTCGATGAGTGGGCAGGGGGGTTATGAAGAAGCGATGTGGAGATCTGGTCGATGGTGATTTTGTTCCAGTTTCTTCGCAGAGTAGGTTGAGGGTGGTTGTGGGTTATGGTCTTATTGTAAACAAAGTGAATGCAGCTGTGGTCCGTCCATTGGAGAACAGTGGTGTGACTGAAGGAAATATGTTTGCTGGAGGTGAAGATAGGGTCGAGGGTGTGTCCTGCGTGGTGTGTGGGGGTATTAACAAGTTGTTTGAGTCCGAGGTTGGCGAGATTGTCCAGAAGGGTGGTGGTGTTGTTGTTGTTGCTCTTTTCCAGGTGAAAATTGAGGTCTCCCAATAGAATGTAGTCCTCGGAGGAGAGGGCGTGTTGGGTGATAAAATCAGTGATGTCTTCAGTGAATTGTGCACGGGGTCCTGGTGGCCTGTAGAGGAGGGTGCCTCTGAGTGTGGTCTTGGGGTCGGTGTGGATCTGGAAGTGAAGGTGTTCGGCGGTAGAGAGGTTGACGTCCGAGCTGGTTGTGATGCGGAAGGAGTTCTTATGGACGATGGCGATGCTTCCTCCTGTTTGGTTGGTGCAATCTTTTCGGATGATCTTGTAGCCTTCCGGGATGGCTATGGCGATGTCTGGGGCTGAAGAGGCGTTCATCCAAGTCTCAGTTAGGAAGGCGACGACTGGAGAGATGGTGTCTAGTAGATTCCAAAGGTTGATGGCGTGGCTGTGGACCGATCGGGTGTTGAGTAAGATGCATTTTAGGTAGTTGGCCTCAGATCTATGTTTGGTGTTAGTGGATGAGGAATTGGTTTTTGTGCCGTCAAACTTGCAGGAGTTGCATGTGAAGGGTCCATGGGTGTGTCCGGGTGCGGCTTGGGCGCAGTTGGGGAGTCGGCCGGGGTTAAGTGCAAGGAGGGAGGAGGAATCGTATGTAATGCGGGTGCGCTGGGCCTTACGGGAACCAGAGGGTCTGGCGTTGGACGCGGTATCGGCGCGGACGGGCGTAGACGGGCTTACCTTTGGCGCACCTTCGGCGCGGCCGTAGCGCGTGGACGCTGCGCGTTGGGTCATCAACCTTAAATGGATAGTGGAGGGGGCGGAGCGTGGGAGGGTCAGCAGCTGGGAGGCGTTAGCGGGGAGGAGGGGCGGGCCAGGGAAGAGGCAGCAAAACAAAATGGAGGTCAAAGGGGAGGCGAGGCAGGGGCAGCAAAACAACTGTGATACCGAGTGCAGCTAAAGTCTCACCAGGCACTTCTAAGACTCAGCAATGTCGCGCTTCTCCTAACAACAATGCAAGCGGCACTATGGTAGCGCTATATATTGTAATATGCAGGCGACGCGATGTAGATCTAATACCAGTCACAAAAGCACAATTCAAGCACAATGACAAATGCCAAAACGATACCACTGGATTTCTAATGCGTGGCGCGATATTGCAGGCTGCTTCCAAAGGTGCTAAGACCAGGCATTTTCGTTCTCTAGTCTAGCTTCAAACTTCAAAGGATTATCGATTACGATATTCTCGTGAATACACGAGTCCTTCGGCTTTGGCGCTTGCAAGTTCCAAACAAAACAAAACTAAGGACTAACTGGGAGACACTCCATTTATACTTAACTGAGGTATCGATGGCTTCACCAGAAGACTCGTCTTTTCGTTTCACTCTACCAATCATCAAGGGTCCAAATCAGGGCGATAGCCAGGGCAGCAGTCCTTTGTAGCCGTCGGGAAGCGGGGAACCTCGCAGCAAAGACTTTCGTCCACGTCGACATGCAGGGGTCGATGAAGTGGCGGCCTTCCTCCAGAATTTTCACACAAAGCTCCACACGAACCTCAGGCTTGGACCGGTACTGCTGGTATCGCCCGATGTTGGGCGCCAACTGAGGTACTGGGTTTTTCAGAACCGGTACTGATCCGGTAACCCAGTGGTGCCAGGGACAACACCCAAAGACCTTGAGTACTTTCCTGATTCAGACACAGAAACCAGAGTCTTCTAGGTGAAGTCAAAGATCGAATTTATTGGCTGCAACCAAGTAACAAGCGTCCTAGAAGTACAACAACATGGTGTGTATATTCTCAGGAGACTGCTCAATCTTACAAAGCCAGGCTTCTCTTTTTATACAAAATATTAAGCTTCAGGCAAACATTCTTGGATTTACAGTAGGCTATTCACATATTTTCACTACAAAGGAAAAGCAGAGTCATGATGACAAGCCCATATTTCAGTTCGTCCAGCCCACAACAAATGACCCGGCAAGGCCCAACATTTTCATCAGATATCGGTGTACCCCTAATAAAACCGGGCTCCTCCTCATCATAAAGAAAGTAAGAGAAAAAGGAGCAGGGACAGGTGTGAGCAAGATTAGGCAGGGTGTGTGTGCGATGAAAAAGGTTTATGGCCTGTTGTGCTTTGATGCTATCTCGTTCGGCCACTGGGAGAGGAACTGACCGAACAGGTTTGGCCTGGGGCAATGGTTCCAGCTTGCCTAGGTCACAGAAAAGTCAATTAAGGTGTACGTGTCCTTTGATATCGAATTCAGCTGTAGTTATAAGGCTATGAGAAGGGCAACTCACAAAATGGCTGCCGTACATAAAATGGAAGCCAAGGGTTCAGGACGAGAATGGCGATTTAGAGGTGAAATCGCCACTCGAATATGACGCGAATGCTTGTACATAGTGTACTAGCCATTATCGGTCTTTTGATATAAAAATCGTCATGTTACGACAAAGTTTGTTGCACGAGTCCAGAATTTTCAGAACCACAGAACACACTCATTTGTGTCTTTGTTATGTTCTTTAGCAGAATCTGCACGTGGCTAGGTGTTCCTCCTCGCTGTAGGTACATGGAGTTCCATTCATCTTTTTAATACAGCTGCTAGTATAAACTCAGTGTATATTTATATTAATAAAAACATAAAGAAAATATTTGTCAGTACATCATAAAACAATTCATATTGTAAGAAGAAAAATAATTATTTTTCTTCTTACAATATGCATTGTTTTATGATGTATTGACAAATATTTTTCAGAGGCAAAACCCGCACTGATGTTTGTTTCCATGTCCAATCACTTAATCTCGCTGTGCCTAAAAACATGAATGTTGCATACTGGTTTTACTGAACTGCGTGTTAACCCACGGGGAGCACTGAGGGCAGCGCCTTGATGCACTGGTGGTCTGAGCGCTGCGTGTTTAACCACAAGGTGCACTGAACGCAAACACTGGGTGCAGCTAGTGCCGCGTGAGTGACAAATGGGGTGCACTGAGCGCTGCCTGTTAGATACAGGGGGTCCACTGAACGCAGCGTATTTAACACAAGGCGTGCACCAAGCGCTGCGTTTTTGACACGGGGAGCTCTGGGCGCTGTGTCTTGAACTCACGAGGTGCACTGAAAGCAAGAGTTTAACACACTGAACAGTGCATGGTTAACACACGAGTGCACTGAGCGTGGCTTGTTTAAAATATGGGTTTACTGCGTGGTTAACACACGGCGTGCACCAAGCTCTGCGTGTTTGACAAGGGGATCTCTGGGCACTGTGTGTTGAACGTCACAAACTACATTGAGGGGAATGTGTTTATATATCCAGAAATGCTTGTCTCAAGAGAAAAAGTGGGGTTTGTGGGTAACTTCATTTTTTATCTAGCGGTAATGCAAGTGGTATAGAACGTAAACATCTATTTTAGAGATTGGTGTAATTGATAGGGTGTTTATTATGGTAGATGTATTTTAATGCCCATTGACGGTACTGCTTTGGTAAAAGCGCAGAAAAACATACTAGTATAATTATATTAACTGGTATTTATTCAAACCAACAAGCGCCTACAAAGAATGCATATGGGCACACAACGATAACTATCCTGTGTTACAATTTGTAAAAATCAACAGTGATGAACAGTGTCAACAGTGTTTGCTTTATCTCCACACGCTGTTGTTTGAATGCATTTGTATGCTGCAGCTGCACGTTTGCTTTACCAATAACAGCAAAGCTAACAAGCATTGGCATAGCTAATAGGTCTCGCCTTTGGGACCTTATAAGTGTTTAGCCATGCAACAGTTGATGTTGTTGCACCAAGGATATTGTACTGTATAACTAAACATAACTTAAAGGTCCCAAAGGCAAGACCTATTGGCTATGCCAATGCTTGTTAACAAGAGTCAAAGTGATTTACTTAACAGTAAACCTTACACATAGCAGGACAATCTCAATCTCTTTTCTATGCAGTAATTCATTTATCACAGTGGAAGTTTAATTTATTCTCAGTGCTTCACCAGTCCTCGCGCCAGACGATTAATTAAACAACACGCCTTCCTTTAAATCGCAGATGCATATTTTCTTTCATTAACACGATGGCAGCCGCTGGTGCTATCAAGGCACAGTCATCACACACTTATCACTAATCTCAAATCCACTTCTTTATATCAGGTTCCCAGGTGATTTCCACGAACCAGCAACTCCAAGCACTACACATCAAGTGCTTCTGGATTTGAATACTTCTTTCGCCCGTAGTTATAATTCTGTCATCTTATTCTCCAACCCATCCTTGTCGCCATTATTACAAAGTAGACTTGTAGATTAAGATGAATAATGTATTTATTTAAGTTACATGGAGCAACCCCATGGCATGTCTGCATCTGCATCAACTGCCTTCATCCTCTGAGCAGCTCCTCAGAACATTCTACGATGGCATGGTAACCATCACTAGGCAACATCCACAACATGGATGCTGGGATACAACACTTGGGAATCCCTGACTTTATGTACTCGTGGACAATTAACCAGATTCAAACATTATCAACTTTCTGCTTGGTGGGCTAGGCAACATTGGGAGGAGCAGATGGATGATGCCCGGCTAATTCAAGCTATGAAAACGGGGAATATCAATAAAGAAGTGGCCTTGTGGTATCGAGCCCTGATTGAAGCTGAAGATGATATGAATCAGGATATCCAAAAGCGTTGGCGAAATGATGTGGAAAATATTAATCTGAGCGAGGCTTGGTTGGGCTCTTTGCATTGCTTCGAGAGACAGTTAAACCTGCGTATCTCAAGCGTAACTATCTTTTCACCCTTTATCGGGTCTACTGGTCCCCTGCAAAATTGAAAAAATGTTCCTGAGTATGTTTGTTCAAGATGCCAAGATCCCCTAGCAAATGACTGTCATATGTTTTTAACTTCCCCAGTCAAGTCAAGTCAAGTCAGAAGATTTATATAGCGCACTACATACCCAGAGGGTCTCAAGGCGCTTGAGGAAGGGTGGGGAATTAATTGTCGAAGATCCAGGTTTTAAGTTGCTTTCTGAAGGCTGGGTGGTTTTGAGTGAGGCGGAGGTGAATGGGGAGGGAGTTCCATGTTTTAGCCGCTAGGTAGGAGAAGGATCTTCCTCCCATGGTGGATTTGTTGATGCGTGGAACCGCGGCGAAGGCTTGGTTGGAGGAACGTAGTTGGCGGGAGGGGGAGTAGAAGGATAATCGCGTGTTGAGGCATTCTGGTCCAAGTTCGTAGAGTGCTTTGTGTGCTTGGGTGAGGAGGCGGAACATTATTCTCTTATTAACAGGGAGCCAGTGGAGGTCTTTTAGGTGACCTGAAATGTGGTCTTTACGCGGGATGTCTAGTATGAGTCTGGCTGATGCGTTTTGGATGCGTTGGAGTTTTCTCTGAAGTTTAGCGGTGGTACCGGCGTATAGGGTGTTTCCGTAGTCCAGGCGGCTTGTAACTAGTGCATGGGTGACCGTTTTTCTAGTTTCGGTGGGGATCCAGCGAAATGTTTTTTTGAGCATGCGAAGAATGTTGAAGCAAGATGATGAAACGGCGTTGACTTGTCTGGTCATCGAGAGTGAGGAGTCCAGGATGATGCCTAGGTTCTGTGCGTGATCCGTTGGAGTGGGTGCTTTTCCTAGGGCCGCTGGCCACCAGGAGTCGTCCCAGGCGGAGGCGGAAGTACCTAAGATGAGGACTTCTGTTTTATCTGAGTTAAGTTTAAGACGGCTGTGTTTCATCCACTCGGCTACTTCTTTCATTCCTTCATGTAGGTTGGTTTTAGCGGTGTCTGGATCTTTGGTGAGGGAGAGGATCAGCTGAGTGTCATCAGCGTAGGAGATGATGTTGAGGTTGTGTTGACGTGCGATGTCCGCGAGGGGGCTCATGTATACGTTGAAGAGGGTGGGGCTGAGTGAAGAGCCTTGTGGCACGCCGCAGATGACTTCGGTGGACTCCGACTTGAACGATTACCAAATTTTGAAGGGACATATGTGAATTTTTGACGGATGTAACAGACATTCAGATAGAAGTAACACTGGTACTTATTTTTTTCGGACTAGGCCAAGATAGCATTTTGGCTTTAAATAGAATGGCCACTAGATTCATGTTTTATGTCATTTTATTGGGTAGACGAGAGATCTGTAAAGCTTGAAAATCGGCTCTTCCACACCTTTTCTCTGAGTGTAAAAACAACATCATACGTACAAGTCAACTAGATATGGCGTGTGACCCTAGAGGTCAAGAGAAGGTGTGGTTGACGGGTGTCAGAGGAACGGGGTCCAATGATTAGGTCAATAAGTAGCTGTTGGTTCTGTTCCCCCTCATCTGAATGCTATGTGTGTGAGGGGTAGGAGTGGAAGCAGCAAGATTTCTTGTGTGGAAAGACTCTATTCCCATCCGGCCCTCAGCAAGGGAAAGGGAGTATTGCAAACTAGTCAATTGGCAGAATGAGGACCAAAAAAAACCCAAATCCTTCTACCTCCACATCGACTCCAGGCCACCAGAAATAACTTCTTATCCTATGCTTCGTGACATTCATACCCAGATGGCCAAAATAAGCTGTCTCCAAAGTCTTTTGGTGGAAAACTCCTAGTGCAATCAATTTATCACCCCTCACCAACAATCCTCCTTTCACAGATAACTCATCCGCCACCTTGCAAGAAGATTTAGCAAGTTTTTTCCCTGCTGATCCAAATTTACCAAAATTCATAATCTCATTGAATACAGTATCCTCCCTCAACCGATCCCACAATACCATCATATCGGAACAAATGACCAAATCTTCAACTTTGGCAATGATACATTCCTTAATTTCTTCCTGTACATACACCTCACAAAAATCTCCATCAACTGGTAAACGAGACAGAAAGTCAGTTCTAACACTCTTTCCTCCCACAATGTGAATCCCACTAAAAATGTAACTCCAATAATTTAATAATCTGGCTGTGGCTTTCTTAATTTTTTTTCCAGGCAAAATATCAACGAGTGATCGCTGATCTGTCCGTAAACAATATTTTCTTCCCAGAGATATGGATTAAACTTGCCAAGACCTCAAACACATGCCAATATGTATTTGATCTATTATAGAATATCATGTTTACAATTCTTTCATACTTCTAGAAGCAAACCCTACAGTGACTTCCATCCATCCTTCGCTTGTGGCAAAACAGCCCCCATGCCATATGCACTAGCAGCACAGTCACCAAAATATTGCATCCTTCCACACAAGGCTGTAGTGCGGGAGCAGAGTTAATACTTTATTTGATGTGATCAAAACTTTGTTGGCATATTGCAGACCGTTCAAATTTTACATTTTCTTTCAAATAAATGCCTAAAGCACCAGTCAGGTTTGCAAAAATAAATGTTTAAAAAGACAAAAATGTACATAGCTGCCACACTTACACACACTAGGCCCCAAACTGCTTGAATTCAATGCTAAATTCAGTTTATTTATAAAAATGCTAACACATGAACTTTGTTAAAATTAGATCATGATGAAAAGATGTAACAAAAATGTCTACTCTTGACCCTCGCTCATGGATGATTTTTCATAATAAGTTTGACATTGTATAACATGATTCACATATTTTCTAGAAATGTGTTCGAGGCATATAGGCTGCAGATGGTACATTATGAATAGATCGCCATCTGGTGTTGGGCTCGGATGATTGCACTTTGTTTTTCTCTTGGAGAGTCTTTTGTCTCTTGGTGACTCCTCCCTTAGTTGGTAGTGCGCATGGGCATCGGCTCCATCCTTAGATTGTTTTTTTCCGCCATCGGGTTCGGATGAAGATCGAGACGCTCCAGATCAACTTCAGAAGAAAGTGATTTTCGGCGCGTATTCCCTTTCCAATTCGACGGTATTGTTATTCGAACGTGTTCATTTCCATTCCGACGCGTTACAAATTCAAAATAGAAGAGAAAAACTTGGATCTACGTCGAAGAACAGGAGGCCTTTCTCGACGCAGTCAAGCCCGGAGTCCATGGAAAGGACTCCATTCAAAAAATGTCCAACGTGTGGTGCTAAGTTCCCACACAAGGACCTACACGAGGTGTGCAACCTCTGTCTATCGCCTGAACACGAATCCAGGGACTGCGAAGCCTGCGCAGCATTCTCCTCCAAGCTAACGATTAGAAATCGTCGAGCTCGAAGACACGAGGTTTCCAGAATGCAGGCGGAAGCGATCCCGGAGCTGTTCGGAGACGAACAAATCGAGGAAGAAGAGGACCAGTCGGGGTCGGAAGGGGACCAGTCGGAGGTTGAAGAACTCATCGAGCAACAAACCGTGAGTGACGACGTCCCCTTACCGAAAAACCGACCCCGTGCGGTAACGACCCCGCCCTCGGGCCCGGTCAAACCGCTGAAAAAAGTTTCCGACGCCCCACCCTCGGGCCCGGCAACGAAACCGAAACTGAAACCGAAACACTCGGACTCCCACCATGTCGGATCCGAGAAAAGGGCGACATCGACTTCGGCACCGAGGCTACATACAAAGGAGAGCTCGGTATCGAAACATTCCATGTCGAAACATAAATATGACTTATCGCCCAAGAGACACTCGATACCAAGAAAGTCGGAATCGAGCAGACATTCGGTGTCGAAAACAACAAGATCTGACGATCGAAAACAAAAGCACCTCTCGGAACCAGGACCCTCGGTACCGATTCAGGAGCAACAGACAGATCCCAAACAAAAGATCTTGTTTATTGATCCACAAACTGGGAAAGTGGTCACGAAGAAGAGAAAGAGTGAACAGTCCGAAGATAAACCTCTTCCTTCAAAAAAGAGAACAATGGGGACGAATATAACTCCTCCTGCTTCTCCTCGTCCTAGAGTAACACCCTCTTCTCCTATTCCTCACAATAGGCCAAATATTCCTACACCTTCCACACCAAGACCAGCTACACCTCAGTCAGATGTAGACAGTGATCTAGGGGAGGGAGAACCTCAAGGGGATGACAAAACTATCCCAGATGAGGAGGATCCATGGGAAAATTATGATGTAGGGTCAGATGAGGACAACGACCCAGAGCTATATCCCTCAAAGCCTTCACCACCTGATGATAACACAGGTTTTGTGCAGCTCATTAATAGGGCAGCAAAATATCACAAACTAGATATGCATACAGAACCTCAAATAGAGGATTTCTTGTTAGAGACTCTACCTAATGCACAGAGAACATCAGGTACTCTTCCTATGTTGAAGGGTCTTCTTACTCACACAGAGGAAATATTCGAAAACCCAGTGAGAGCCAGGGTGTTAAACCCAAGAATCGATAAAAAATACAAAGCGGCTCCAAAGGACCCAATATTTATTAGAGGGCATGTACCTCTAGACTCGCTGGTGGTCTCAAACGCTCGTAAAAGAGCAAACTCATTATCTACAGGAGAGGCTCCTCCACCAGATAAAGAGTCGAAGTTAATAGATGCATCAGGCAAAAGAGTAGCATCACAGGCAGCGAATAGCTGCCGTATAGCCAATACACAAGCACTACTCGCACGTTACGACAGGGCACATTACGATGAGTTAGAGAAACTTCTCACACATCTCCCAAAAGAACATCAGAAGAAGGCAGACCAATTAATACAGGAAGGTAAAATAATAACCAATACTTCCATTAAATGTGCATTAGACGCAGCAGACACTGCAGCAAGGTCGATTAACACTAGTGTCATGCTAAGAAGGCACGCATGGCTTAGAATCTCAGGATTCAAACAAGAAGTACAAACAGCCCTACTGAACAAACCATTTGATCAGAAGACATTGTTTGGTTCAAGCACAGACGAGACATTAGAAAAAATGAAGAAAGATACGGAAACGGCTAAGTCAATGGGAGCATTGCAACAGCCAACACACAGAGGTTCCTTTCGTAGATCCACCTATAGAGGGGGCTCAAAGAACACAGGAACGAATCAGCAATCCACATCTTTCACACCAACATCACCCAGAGGTAATTCAAGAGGTAGTTACAGAGGTAACAACAATAAGGGAAGAGGTCGCGGAAATAATAACAACCGCAACGCCTCAACACCAAAACAGTGACTTCATAGAACTCCCCCCAGACCACATAACACCGGTCGGGGGACGTCTATCACAGCCCGGGCCCCAGCCTTTCAGGGGCCCCTGATAGACCTGGCTCTGTTCTCCACACAGCCCTGCCCTGATGACCTTGAATGGTTTTTAAACACAGTTTGTTTTCATATATTTGTATTACAGGTGGGTGGCAGGGATTGTGCGCAGTGATGTCAGTGAGCTGCTGCTGAGTCATTGGACACACTTCAGAGTCTGGAGCAGTCTGATTGGACCATGAATTCACAACTGGTCTGAGCAGGGGCCCCAAAATGTTTGATCCAGGGCCCCCAAAATCCTTAAGATGTTCCAGCCTCCAGTCCCCCTTCCTCTTCCTCTCTTTCCATCCATCCATTCATCTAACTCCCTCCCACCCCCACAAGGAGCAGAGGGGCCACTCCCACAAGAAAAAAGACATGGGCCCCTCCCACACGGAGAAGCAGAGGTCCCCTCCCACATGGAGAAAGAGAGGGGGCCCTCCCGCAAGAAGAAGAAGCAGCCCTCACCCACAAGGAGAAGCAGAGGGACCCTCCAAGGAGAGGCAGAGGGGCCCCCCCACAAGGTGAAGCAGGGGGCCCCTCCCACAAGAGAAGAGGAGGGGCCCCTCCCACAAGCAGAAGCAGAGGGGCCCCTCCCACAGGAGCAGCAGAGGGGCCCCTCTCTCAAGGAGAAGCATAGGGGCCCCTCAGCAAGAAGCAGAGGGGCCTCTCCCACAGGAGCAGCAGAGGGGCCCCTCCCAAAAGGAGAAGCAGAGGGTCCCCTCCCAGAAGCAGAGGGACCCCTCCCACAACGAGAAGAAGGGGGCTCCTCCCAGAAGCAGAGGGGCCCCTCCCACAAGGAGCACCAGAGGGGCCCCTCCTAGAAGCAGAGTGGCCCCTCCCACAAGGGGCAACAGGGGGCCCCCTCCCAGAAGGTGTAGCAGAGGGGCCTTGCCCACAAGTAGAAGGAGAGGGGCCCCTCCACAAGGAGAAGCAGGGGGCCCCTTCCTCATACAGAAGCAGAGGGGCCCCTCCCCCAAGCAGAAGCAGAGGGGCCCATCCCACAGGGAGCCACAGAGGGGCCCCTCCCACAAGGAGAAGCAGAGGGGCCCTTCCTAACCTTCTACAGGGGTCCCCAGGGAGAGGTAGCAGCAGTCCCCCAGGGAGGCAGGATTGCCAAGTATCACGCATCAGGTGTGACTCTACTGCATTTCAGTGTGGTTTTCCGCATCACCATACTGAAATGCCTCGTCACGCATTTTTAATGCCAGTCTGAATGGCAGACGGCAGTGCCAGTGCGCCGCTCTGTTGCTCCCAACAGACTTGCCAGAAGGAGCTGGCTCAGTGAGGTGATAGTTAAAGATCTTAAAGAGTCTACTCAGCTCTGGAGTCAGGCTCTCAGGGGGTGAGGGGCTGGCCTCATCCGTTGTTGCTGCTGGCAGCTTTAGCACTGTTGGGGGCCCCGGGATTGGATGTGGGTGACCTCGTGCCTCGTCACCTCTTGGAAGAAGTGAGGTATGGTGGTAGGCAGGTCAGAGAAGCAGCGGGGGCCTCAAGAGTGGAGGAGTCCTGGCGGCGGTGTGCTGCTGTCTGACATGAAACATCAGTGAACAGAGGCATGATTGGGCCTGTCTGAGAGCACCATGAGGAGGTGAGTCCCCTACAAACACAGACTTTAAAGGGCCTCCCCTGGAACTATCACCCAATGGAAGCCCAGAGCAGCAGCGAGCACGAGTGCGGCTCCAGAATCAAACACTGCACTGGGCACAGTGCGGGAGGCAGCCAGCCTTGAGTCACTGGACTCATCCTCAGAGGCAGCGCCATCACCATCCTGGGGATCGCCATGGGCCCAAGCTAAGTGCGGCATGCCGGGCGGAGGGCCGAGTCAGTCAGCAGCTGGGAGAACTTAAGAATGCATCATGCAGTGAGCTGTGCTGTGTTCACACAGCGGTCTCTGTGCAGTCCATTCATAAAGTAAGTCACAGTGTACTTTGGCCAACGCTGCGGGCCAGGCAGAGCTGTGATACGGGTGCAGTGCAGTTTGTGTTGTTGTCACACACAGCATCTCCCAGGCCGGAACTCACTCTCTGTGCAAAATTCAGCACAGAAGAGCACCGGCCCGATGACACCTGAGCTTCCATCATGGCAGAGTTACTGAGGCGGCACAGCAGGTGAGGTGTGATGTGAACTGGATAAGCACTGGTGGTGATTGATAGACCACTACCACCACCCCCTATCGCTGGATGAGGACCGGTGGCGAATGATAGGCCAGTACGACTACCACCTTTCCCTGGATAAGGACCGGTGGTGAATGATAGGCCAGTACGACCACCCCCTTTCCCTGGATAAGTACCGGTGGTGAATGAAAGGCCAGGACTACCACCCCCTTTCACCCTGATTAATAAATTACTTTCTCCATTTTTGAAGATTCTTCAAAAACCAAGACTTGATAAACAAGATCTTATACAAATAGTCTGTATTACTTTTGAATGCTGCTTTTCTGCCTTTTACTACTTTATCTGTCAAGGAGAATCAAAGCAGCTCTCCCAACTCCTGGCCTGTGTTATTGCATTGTTTGCATAAGATTCTCCTAGTGCCTCGCTCGTGTTATTGCATTGTGTCCAACAGATTCTCCTGGTGCCTGGCCTGTGTTATTGCATTTTGAGTGCCAGATTCTCCTTGTGCCTTGCCTGTGTTATTGCATTGTTTACATCAGATTCTCCTCGTGCCTGGCCTGTGTTATTGCATTGTTCGCATCAGATTCTCCAGGTGCCTGGCCTGTGTTATTGCGCTCTTTACATCAGATTCTCCTAGTGTCTGGCCCGTGTTATTGCATTGTTTACATCAGATTCTCTTGTGCCTGGCCTGTGTTAATGCATTGTTTGCATCAGATTCTCCTAGTGCCTGGCCTGTGTTATTGCATTGTTTACATCAGATTCTCCTCGTGCCTTGCCTGTGTTTTTGCATTGTTCGCGTAAGATTCTCCTTGTGCCTGGCCCGTGTTATTGCACTGTTTACATCAGATTCTCCTAGTGTCTGGCCCGTGTTATTGCATTGTTTACATCAGATTCTCCTCGTGCCCGGCTTGTTTTATTGCATTGTTTGCTTCAGATTCTCCTCATGCCTGGCCTGTGTTATTGCATTGTTTACATCAGATTCTCCCCGTGCCTGGCCTATGTTATTGCAGTGTTTGCGTCGGATTCACCTAGTACCTGGCCTGTGTTATTGCATTGTTTGCATCAGATTCACCTAGTGCCTTGCCTGTGTTATTGCATTGTTTGTGTCCGATTCTCCTAGTGCCTTGCCTGTGTTATTGCATTTTTTTGCGTCAGATTCTCTTGTTCCTTGCCTGTGTTATTAGAATTGTTTGCGTCAGATTCTCCCAACACCTGGCCTGTGTTATTGCATTGTTTATAACAGATTCTCCCAATGCCTGGCCTGTGTTATTGCATTGTTCGCTTCAAATTCTCCTAGTGCCTGGCCTGTGTTATTGCACTCTTTACATCAGATTCTCCTCGTGCCTGGCTTGTGCTATTGCATTGTTTACATCAGATTCTCCTCGTGCCCGGCTTGTGTTATTGCATTGTTTGCTTCAGATTCTCCTCATGCCTGGCCTGTGCTATTGCATTGTTTACATCAGATTATCCTCGTGCCTGGCCTGTGTTATTGCAGTGTTTGCGTCTGATTCACCTAGTACCTGGCCTGTGTTATTGAATTGTTTGCATCAGATTTACCTAGTGCCTTGCCTGTGTTATTGCATTGTTTGTGTGCGATTCTCCTAGTGCCTTGCCTGTGTTATTGCTTTATTTTGCGTCAGATTCTCCTCGTGCCTTGCCTGTGTTATTAGCATTGTTTACATCAGATTCTCCCAACGCCTGGCCTGTGTTTTTGCATTGTGTATATCAGATTCTCCCAATGCCTGGCCAGTGTTATTGCATTGTTCGCGTCAGATTCTCCTAGTGCCTGGCCTGTGTTATTGCATTGTTTACATCAGATTCTCCTAGTGTCTGGCCCGTGTTATTACATTGTTTACATCAGATTCTCCTCGTGCCTGGCCTGTGTTATTGCAGTGTTTGCGTCAGATTCACCTAGGGCCAGGCCTGTGTTATTGCATTGTTTACATCGGATTCTCCTAGTGCCTGGCCCGTGTTATTGCATTGTTTTCGTCAGATTCTCCCAACCCTTGGTCTGTGTTATTGCATCGTTTACATCAGATTCTCCTCGTGCCTGGCCTGTGTTATTGCATTGTTTGCATCAGATTCACCTAGTGCCCGACCTGTGTTATTGCATTGTTTGCATCAGATTCTCCTCGTGCCTGGCCTGTGTTATTGCATTGTTTGCATCTGAATCTCCTAGTGCCTGGCCTGTGTTATTGCATTGTTTACATCAGAATCTCCTCGTTCCTGGCCTGTGTTATTGCATTGTTTGGATCAGATTCTCCTTGTGCCTGGCCTGTGTTATTGCATCTGAATCTCCTAGTGCCTGGCCTGTGTTATTGCATTGTTTACATCAGATTCTCCTCGTGCCTGGCCTGTGTTATTGCATTGTTCGCATCAGATTCGCCTCGTGCTTGGCCTGTGTTATTGCATTGTTTTCTTCAGATTCTCCTCATGCCTGGCCTGTGTTATTGCATTCTTTACATCAGATTCTCCTCGTGCCTGGCCTGTGTTATTGCAGTGTTTGCGTCAGATTCACCTAGTGCAGTGGTTCCCAAACTTTTTTGACCCGTGGCTCCCTTGATCAAATTGGCAGTTGGCCGTGGCTCCCCCCATTTTTTTATCGGTGGACGGGTGGGTGGGGATGTAAGCCCGACCTCGAGAGTACTTCCTGTTGTTTTCCTTAAATTAATTGGGATGCAATGAAGGTATTTAATCATATTTGTAACAAAATAAAAAGATAACAGTTGAAAAATGGGAAAAACAAACTTTTGTTATTTGTGCTGATACGTTTTCTCTCATCGAGAAAGTAAATGCTTTGTGAACTCAGGCGTGGGAGGCTGTATTGGAGCCAGTGACCATACTGATGTTTCAGCAATATTTTAATGCCCTCCCCTTTCAAGGACCATTCGAGAGTTCTACTGGGTTTGGCCTAGAATAGTTTAGAAAAATGACGATGGCCCTGTTTGAAGATGTTTTTTTTTAAACAAAATACACTTTCTTTTTATGTAATTGTAAATGCATATTCCCTATTGAATATATATGGAATATGCATTTACAATGACTTTTTTAAAAAGTGTATTTTGTTGAAAAAATCTTCAAATGTGCGTTTACAGACAGGTCCATCGTCATTTTTCTAATCTATTCTAGACCAAACCCAGTAGAACTCTCGGTTAATCTGGAGTTAAATTCCACCAGGTTAAGACGGAGCCACTCGGTGTTGTCATTGCATACTGGAGGAAACATGCACCCAACAGGCAAACAAGCATGCGAAAATTCATTTAATACACCCCTGTCAACCCTCTCCCCCTGTCTGCCAGAACCCTACCAACACTCTCTCCCCTGCCACCCTCTCCCCCTGCCTGCCAGAACCCTACCAACACTCTCTCCTCTGCCACCCTCTCCCCCTGCCTGCCAGAACCCTGCTAACCCTCTCCCCCTGCCCCCGGATGTCTCCCCGTCTCTTGTTTTATGCCTTGTGGCTGCCCATGCTTGCTCCCTTCATGACCTCTCCTGCCCCCTCTACCCATGTCTGTCCCCTTCGTGTCTTGAGACTGTCACTTCTTTCCATGCCTGCTCCATTCGTGTCCTCTGGCTGTGTCTTCTATCCATGCTGCTCCCTTTGTGTCTTCAGACTACCCTTCTCTCCATGCCTGCTCCCTTCATGCCCTGAGACTGCCCCTGTCCTCTGTGCCTGCTCCCTTATTGCCCTGAGACTGCCCCTTTCCTCCATGCCTGCTCCCTTTGTGCCCCGAGAGTGCCCCTTTACTCCATGCCTTCTCCCTTCGTGCCCTGAGACTGCCGCTTTACTCCATGCCTGCTCCCTTCGTGCCCTGAGACTGCCCCTTTCCTCCATGCCTGCTCCCTTCGTGCCCTGAGACTGCCCCTTTCCTCCGTGCCTGCTCCCTTCGTGCCCTGAGACTGCCCCTTTCCTCCATGCCTGCTCCCTTCGTGCCCTGAGACTGCCCCTTTCCTCCATGCCTTCTCCCTTCGTGCCCTGAGACTGCCCCTTTCTTCTGTGCCTGCTCCCTTCGTGCCCTGAGACTGCCCCTTTACTCCGTGCCTGCTCCCTTCGTGCCCTGAGACTGCCCCTTTCCTCCGTGCCTGCTCCCTTCATGCCCTGAGACTGCCCATTTCCTTTGTGCCTGCTCCCTTCGTGCCCTGAGACTGCCCCTTTACTCCGTGCCTGCTCCCTTCGTGCCCTGAGACTGCCCCTTTACTCCATGCCTGCTCCCTTCGTGCCCTGAGACTGCCCCTTTCCTCTGTGCCTGCTCCCTTCGTGCCCTGAGACTGCCCCTTTACTCCGTGCCTGCTCCCTTCGTGCCCTGAGACTGCCCCTTTCCTCTGTGCCTGCTCCCTTCGTGCCCTGAGACTGCCCCTTTCCTCTGTGCCTGCTCCCTTCATACCCTGAGACTCCCCCTTTCCAGTGGTAGCTGGTGACATTTGTAAGTGGTGAGGTGTAACATTTGTTTGGGAGTCCACCACGGCAAGCTCGGTCGGTAATATTTTGCTTAGTGCCATACTGATAATGTCAAGAGTTTTTGTTCCAAATAACTGACTAAAATATAAAAATGCCCTCTGTGCACGCACGACAGACTGACATGACAGGCTTGGGTGTGCTGAAAGAGTCCGTTTTATCTACTCTCTACTCCGCTCTGAGTGACCAGAACGGTTTATTGCCATTGAGCCTCCGCAGGGAATTCGTGGCTGGTAAACCCATTGGCAAACCCGTCACGTGAAACGCTTGTATTTTGGTAACAGTAACCTGCCAGCAATCCGAGCTATAAATCTTGGCTGATTCAAAAGGCTGATACTCAACCTTCTTCTGCAATAGTCGTGTGCTCAAGAAACCTAAGATTTATAGCTAGCGTGACATGGCAGCCGTGCCTGCAATGTGTAGCACATGTGGAAAATTGAAGTTTTTAACTTGCGGCAGCAGGGGGAGGCGCGCCTCGAGTGGCAGCAGGGGGGACGAGGGGTGCCTGCATGATTCCCTCGTGTGTGGCAGTCCAGGATGAGACAGCATCCCGGGGGCACACACAGCCGCACCCGAGCACATCACAGGTCTTTTAAAGACCTTTTACATATTAATGAGGCCTTGCTGTTGTTTTACCCCTTCTAACAGCCCCATGCAGCTCCTCTCTGCATGTTGCCCACATCGTGCCGCGGCGCCCCTGGGAACTCATAACGGCGCACCAGGGCGCCGCGGCGCACAGTTTGGGAACCACGGACCTAGTGCCTTGCCTGTGTTATTGCATTGTTTGTGTCAGATTCTCCTAGTGCCGTGCCTGTATTATTAGCATTGTTTGCGTCAGATTCTCCCAACGCCTGGCCTGTGTTATTGCATTGTTTATATCAGATTCTCCCAATGCATGGCCTGTGTTATTGCATTGTTCGCGTCAGATTCTCCTAGTGCCTGGCCTGTGTTATTGCATTGTTCACATCAGATTCTCCTAGTATCTGGCCCGTGTTATTGCAGTGTTTGTATCAGAATATCCTCGTGCCTGGCCTGTGTTATTGCACTGTTTACATCAGATTCTCCCAATGTCTGGCCTGTGTTATTGCATTGTTTGTGTCAGATTCTCTCAACGCCTGGCCTGTGTTATTGCATTGTTTACATCAAATTATCCTCGTGCCCGGCCTGTGTTATTGCATTGTTTGCATCAGATTCACCTAGAGCCTGGCCTGTGTTATTGCATTGTTTACATCAGATTCTCCTAGTGTCTGTCCTGTGTTTCTGCATTGTTTTCGTCAGATTCTCCCGACACCTGGCCTGTGTTATTGCATTTTTACATCAGATTCTCCTCGTGCCTGGCCTGTGTTAATGCATTGTTTGCATCAGATTCACCTAGTGCCTAACCTGTGTTTTGCATTGTTTGTATCAGATTCTCCTCGTGCCTGGCCTGTGTTATTGCATTGTTTGCATCAGAATATCCTCGTGCCTGGCCTGTGTTATTGCACTGTTTACATCAGATTCTCCCAATGTCTGGCCTGTGTTATTGCATTGTTTGTGTCAGATTCTCTCAACGCCTGGCCTGTGTTATTGCATTGTTTACATCAAATTATCCTCGTGCCCGGCCTGTGTTATTGCATTGTTTGCTTCAGATTCTCCTCATGCCTGGCCTGTGTTATTGCATTGTTTACATCAGATTCTCCTCATGCCTGGCCTGTGTTATTGCAGTGTTTGCGACAGATTCACCTAGAGCCTGGCCTGTGTTATTGCATTGTTTACATCAGATTCTCCTAGTGTCTGTCCTGTGTTTCTGCATTGTTTTTGTCAGATTCTCCCGACGCCTGGCCTGTGTTAATGCATTGTTTGCATCAGATTCACCTAGTGCCTGGCCTGTGTTAATGCATTGTTTGCCTCAGATTCTCCAAGTGCCTGGCCTGTGTTATTGCATTGTTTACATCAGATTCTCCTCGTGCCTTGCCTGTGTTATTGCACTTTTTACATCATATTCTCCTAGTGTCTGGCCCGTGTTATTGCATTGTTTACATCAGATTCTCCTTGTGCCCGGCTTGTGTTATTGCATTGTGTGCTTCAGATTCTCCTCATGCCTGGCCTGTGTTATTGCATTGTTTACATCAGATTATCCTCGTGCCTGGCCTGTGTTATTGCAGTGTTTGCGTCGGATTCACCTACTACCTGGCCTGTGTTATTGCATTTTTTGCATCAGATTCACCTAGTGCCTTGCCTGTGTTATTACATTGTTTGTGTCCGATTCTCCTAGTGCCTTGCCTGTGTTATTGTTTTTTTGTTTGCGTCAGATTCTCCTCGTGCCTTGCCTGTGTTATTAGCATTGTTTGCGTGAGATTCTCCCAACGTCTGGCCTGTGTTATTGCATTGTTTATATCAGATTCTCCCAATGCCTGGCCAGTGTTATTGTATTGTTCGCGTCAGATTCTCCTAGTGCCTGGCCTGTGTTATTGCATTGTTTACATCAGATTCTCCTAGTGTCTGGCCCTTGTTATTACATTGTTTACATCAGATTCTCCTCATGCCTGGCCTGTGTTATTGCAGTGTTTGCGTCAGATTCACCTATTGGCTGGCCTGTGTTATTGCTTTGTTTGCGTCAGATTCTCCCAATGCCTGGCCAGTGTTATTGTATTGTTCGTGTCAGATTCTCCTAGTGCCTGGCCAGTGTTATTGCATTGTTTAGATCAGATTCTCCCAATGTCTGGCCTGTGTTATTGCATTGTTCGCGTCAGATTCTCCTAGTGCCTGGCCTGTGTTATTGCATTGTTTACATCAGATTCTCCTCATGCCTGGCCTGTGTTATTGCATTGTTTACATCAGATTCTCCTCGTGCCTGGCCTGTGTTATTGCAGTGTTTGCGTCAGATTCACCTATTGCCTGGCCTGTGTTATTGCATTGTTTGCATCCAGTTCATCTAGTGCCTGACCTGTGTTATTGCATTGTTTGCATCAGATTCTCCTCATGCCTAGCCTGTGTTATTGCATTGTTTGTGTCAGATTCTCCCAATGCCTGGCCTGTGTTATTGCATTGTTTACATTAGATTCTCCTCATGCCCGGCCTGTGTTATTCCATTGTTTGCTTCAGATTCTCCTCGTGCCTGGCCTGTGTTATTGCATTGTTTACATCAGATTCTCCTAGTGCCTGGCCTGTGTTATTGCAGTGTTTGCATCAGATTCACCTAGTGCCTGGCCTGTGTTATTGCATTGTTTGCATCAGATTCACCTAGTGCCTGACCTGTGTTATTGCATTGTTTGCATCAGATTCTCCTCATGCCTGGCCTGTGTTATTGCATTGTTTGCACCGGAGTCCCTAATGCTTGGCCTGTGTTATTGCATTGTTTGCGTCACGGTTTCCTAGTTCCTTGCCTGTGTTATTACATTGTATGCGTCATGTTTTTCTATACCTGGTCTGTGTAATTGCATTGTATGCGCTGCTTTTGGTATGTTATAATTCAAATGGTTGCAGCTTTTCTAACAAACATGGTACCTTTTATCCCAATCAAGTGCATCTGACTGCAAGGACACTGCACTCTCGCTGCAGTAGCAAGCTACTTCCTATTTATGTAGCAACAGACAGCACAGCATGTCTGCCAGAGATGTCGTATGGTCAGAAACAGTACATAGGTAAGTAGGTATGATGCAAAACCGTTGAGTAAGATTTTAAACGGAGAAGCTGCTGTGATAGACGGCAAAACATCCATGTCGAAACATCAGCAGTAGGACAATGGTACATGGAACGATAATGGTAGATTTACACTTCTGTGCAGTGCGTGTCACTTAATGTTCTTTTCTTCCACTCTCTTGAGGTGTTTTTTGCAAGCCAACTCTTAGCTCACTGAGTGTGGAGCTTCCACGAATGTCAGAGACAGGCCGTTCCAAAGACGGTAATATAGAAGGTTGAAATATCTGAGTCTTGATCCTGGCAGATGGATGGGTGATCCCTGAGGGGGTGTAGTTGGTCTGTGTGTTGCCACGGCTGTCCAGGGGGTGTAAAAAAATTTCAGCAATTTGTGGAGGGCCTTCTTTTGGGTGAGAACCACCCAGCTTCATGCAGTACAGACTTGAGGGGTTGTGTCTGTGCAGGATGAGTTACATTTTCATAGCAAAATGGAGGACCTTGTTCCAAGGGGATTGATGTTACCAAGGACTAACATCTTCAGTTACGGCAGATAGAGAATTGCCATGTACCTCGAGGTGCTTGAAAAGCTTCCTGCACTCTGCTGGTGCAGGCAGGATGTTTATTCTCTTGTTGGCATTTGCCAGGGGATGTTCAGATGCAGTGTTTGAATTAAAACTTGGAGCAGCACTTGTAGCGTTGCCTCTTGGAGTCTTGTAGTGTGTGCTGAATGCGGTAGAACTGTCTTAATGTTCTACGGAGCTCAGAAAATCCAGACTCTCCTTCATCTCAGAGCACGAGGTCTGTGGCCTGAACAGTAGAACTGCAATAAAGAAGATGACCTAGACCAGTTATACCTCTCCTGACCTTTGAACTGATCATTGAGGAAAGAAGCTCTTGTCTGGAAAGCAGATCTACACAAGGTGCAGCTGACAGAAGACCCTGCCTGGAATGAAGATCTGCACGAGACATGACTGACCGAATTCCTGCTTGGAAGAAAGATCTACACAAGGCACCGCTGACGGAGGTCTTGCCTGGAAAGAAGATCTGCACAAGGCACCTCTGACGGAGGTCTTGCCTGGAAAGATCTGCACAAGGCACCTCTGACGGAGGTCTTGCCTGGAAAGAAGATCTGCACAGGGCGCAGCTGACAGAAGTTCTGCCTGGCGGTGACCTCAAAGCAGTGAGAGACCCACAAACCACAAGATCCGTCAAGCCCTCTAGAGCCACACTGGACGCAATGTACACCAAAGGCCTGATTTAGATTTCAGTGGATCATTTATTCCATCACAAATGTGACTGGTATCCTGCCCGCCTCATTAAAAATGCATTGCATCCTGTAGCAATTATAATAAGGCAGACAGGATATTTATCACGTTTTGATAATGCCTTGGTGTAGTTTGCAGAGTTTTACTCCGCGGAACTCCACGAAGTGCCAGGTAAACTCAGCCGCACTCTGCAGACTTCCGCTAGAGGCAGAGGTTAAGTTGCACTGCTCTCACTGATTTTTAGTGGCAGGAGTTTAACCCCCACTGTAAAATCAGCACAAAAAGCACTACGCGTCGTGCCAAAAGGCGATGCTGCGTACTGCCGCTCTAATCTTCAATCTTCATCAATGAGAATGTCAGATTTCAACACTCGAGAGGTCCAGACCTGCCGTGACCTCCCGCAATGAGAAATCTCGCCAGGAGGAGGTCTAGCGCGTTATATTTTCTCACAAGCGCTCGCAACCTTACCGTTAGTGAACCGCTTGAGAACAGAACTCCGTTCTGCATGGAGTTTTTTGGAGCAACTCTGCACAGAGTTCAAAGTGGGCAAAACTTTGCGAGCTCCGCAGGCAGAACGGAATTCTTCACCCACCCCTAGTTTTGAGGCAATAATCTGTTGGACAAACTCCTAACTAGGCCCTATGTCTGCAATAAGTGTTGTAGAAGAAGTGAGATCCATGGCCTTGTGACTATCAGGCCGTTATCTGACTTCTGATGAATCCCACAGAGTTAGTGCACCGAAGGACAGGAAATTAGGTAAACTTGAATATGAGAAATATGGAAAGGTAGAAATGCTGCATCACCTGAGGATAACTGACACCTCCTCCCGCTCTGTCAAATGCCCCTCCGGTCACAAAGTGGCATCCTGGGCCCCAAACGGACAACGTCATGCCAGATGCCATGTAATGGCGGAAAATGGGGAAAAAAGAGTAATATGCACAGATCCGCTGCGGGGATATGTCAGGCAAATTATTGGTTGTGATGGAGTCTCTATAAGTACTAACTGACTGCTATTGTTGAATATTTAATTATATGAATCAACGTTTGTTTGCCTTATCTGTGTGTATAATGTAAAGGACGGGCCTTACAGTGAACCCCTCATTCTGTTTTACACAAAAGCCCCCGAAGGAGCTGCATCTTACAGAACTTTATCTACTTTAGGAAGAACTAAAGACTTGCTTTCTAAAGTTATTTTTCAGGGCCAGAACCGAGCGCTGTAAGTTGCACTAGTTTCAGGGAGATGGACAGATGTTATGGCGATAGGAAACCCCCCTCAACTGACAATAATGTTCCAATCTTCCAGGTTAGGAGAAACCAGAAATGCTTGAACCAAGGGAGCTGTTGAAAGTGTCAAAGGTGACTTATGAACAGCGAGGTAAAGACAGGAGTTGGTATTTGAGGTGATCTTAAGTGAATAGGAAAGAAATGAGAAGAAGTGTGTGAATAGAGTTACTTTTGTTGTATACTTTGTAATGAGTTACTGGAAATTTTGTAGCACAGCCTGATCCACCTCTTTTTCTAAAATCTATTGTTGTTTCAATTAAATTTTGACCATATGCGTCCATCTTAAGCAAAACCTCAGGCACTTGGGTGCTCCGTGAGCGCCCTTACTTTGCTAAGTTACTCTGTGAACACTGGTAAATCACCTCCTTTTCAGACATTAATAAGATATCACCTGATCAACAGAACTTTTAATTAAATATCAGTGTGTTATGTGCAACACGCATACAAAGTGGGAAAAGTTTTTCCTCATGTCTAGACATAGTATTTTCTATAGGAAGTGTGTCTTTCCTGTACAAAATCTATGCTGGACTCACACACACATCCTAGCACTCTGGTGCTCAGGTGTATGAGTTGCGCATGCCTGCTGTAATCAGTGCCGGTGCAAGGGAAAGGGAAGGTGAGAGCCATATCTTTGAAAATATGGTGCTCTCTTGCTCCCTCCCCGTCGTGCAACGCAACGCAGCCTCGGACGGGGGTGTCTGCGCTGCATTGCGTGGAGATTTGGTGAATATCCCCAGAAATGTCTTTTACAACCAGTTAAACATTGTGAATTCTCATTCAATTATGTTTCAATTTAGTAATTTTAAATATCTTTACATCCAACAGAAAACCATCCTTGAATGTATGAAATAACCATCAATAATGAAGTGAATACTGTAAATCTTCAATAATAGCAGAAATAATGAGCTACAGTATTCAGGAAAACATCAGCGCAGTCGGCGACAGATGAACCTGCACACAAACTGACAGATCCCAGATGAAGATCAACGGCAGTTCAGCGATTGTAAGAGGCTGAGCTGTGCACCTCCACAGCACAAGACGAAGAAATGACCTAAGGAAAATTAAGGCAACAACAATAACAAACCGCCCCCTGTATAAACAAGAGTCCAATACCAACTTTTATCATGGTATCGGAATGATGTGATTACCACACTGCTCTGTTTTCTAAAATGATGACAAGCCATCACTCTGTGCTCTAGGAGAATTATAAACTCCTCTGGCTAAACCACAGTAACCAGAGAAGAGCACAACAGAGCGGAGCCAGACAACTGACGGGTAAAGGAAAGAGGAGTTTGTCTATCTACAATACAACAGACTGTCCCAATTTGCATTGGCCAAAAGGAAGATACATCTTTACCCGCAAGCGTGCATAGCCATAGTACAATCTAAAGGCACAATCGCCCACAAAGACACCTTCTACGTATTAGGAGTGTGGCAAATATTTGGTGGTTATTGCATTTTATTGTTAAAACAGAAATCAAACGTGCAAAATACTGCACACATATAAAATGTGTTAGAAAAACACAAGTGCTTTATCAGCCATGTTGGCCCATCAGGAAATACAGTCTTGGGATGTAGACAAATATATACCCGACCCACAGACACTAAGCAAGAAAGAAAAATCAGACACATGCAGCAAGAGCTTTAGTTTGTCATCACTACTCAAGCTTCATCAGCAAACCTACACAGGAGAAAAACCATTCAAGTGCAGTGAATGTGCAAAGTGCTTTAGTCACTTATTAAACCTTCAAAGCCATCAGCAAACTCACAGAGGAGAAAAACCATTCAAGCGCAATGAACGTGGGAAGAGCTTTAGTCGATTATCAAACCTACAAAGACATCAGCGAACACACACAGGGAAAAAGCCATTTAAATGCAGTGAATGTGCAAAGTGCTTTAGTCAGTTATCAAACCTTCAAAGTCATCAGCGAACACACACGGGGGAAAAACCATTCAAGTGCACTGAATGTGCAAAGTGCTTTAGTCAGTTATCAAACCTTCAAAGTCATCAGCGAACACACACGGGGGAAAAACAATTCAAGTGCAGTGAATGTGCAAAGTGCTTTAGTCAGTTATCAAACCTTCAGAGTCATCAGCGAACACACACGGGGGAAAAACAATTCAAGTGCAGTGAATGTGCAAAGTGCTTTAGTCATTCATCAAGCCTTAAAAGACATCAGCGAACACACACAGGGGAAAAGACATTCAAATGCAGTGAATGTGCAAAGTGCTTTAGTCAGTTATCACATCTTCAAAGTCATCAGCGAACGCACACAGGGGAAAAGCCATTTAGATGCAGTGAATGTGTGAAGAGCTTTAGTCACTTATCAAGCCTTCAAAGACATAATCAAACACACACAGGGGAAAAGCCATTCAGCTGCAGTGAATGTGTGAAGAGCTTTAGTCGATTATCAAAGCTACAAATTCATCAGCGAACACACACAGGGGAAAAGCCATTCAATTGCAGTGAATGTCTGAAGAGCTTTAGTCAATTATCATCCCTACAAAGTCATCAGCGAACACACACAGGGGAAAAACAATTCAAGTGCAGTGAATGTGCAAAGTGCTTTAGTCATTCATCAAGCCTTAAAAGACATCAGCGAACATACACAGGGGAAAAGACATTCAAATGTAGTGAATGTGTGAAGAGCTTTAGTCAGTTATCACATCTTCAAAGGCATCAGCGAACACACACAGGGGAAAAGCCATTCAGCTGCACTGAATGTGTGAAGAGCTTTAGTCAATTATCAAAGCTACAAATTCATCAGCGAACACACACCGGGGAAAAGCCATACAACTGCAGTGAATGTCTGAAGAGCTTTAGTCAATTATCATCCCTACAAAGTCATCAGCGAACACACACAGGGGAAAAACCATATCATTGTAGTGAATGTGACAGTAGTTTTCACGACTATTCAGCATTAAGGTATCATCAGCAAACTCACACAGGAGAAAAACCATTCAAGTGCAATGAATGTGGGAAGAGCTTTAGTCTAATATCAGAGTTACAAAGTCATCAGCGAACACACAGGGGGAAAACATAGAAGGGCACAGAAAGTGTGAAGGGCTTTTGTCAATTTTCGATCCCACACAGCCCTCAGTGAATACACTTCTCCATTTAACCCACATGGAAATAATCTTAGAGATGCAGGGACTCTGGAATGAACTAAAGAACATCAAGAATAATATTGACCCATATGAGGACATAGACAAGAGCAGAACAGTGCAGTTATTGTGAGAGGAATGAATTACGGAAAAAGATAAAATTCAAATTATGTGGGACTTTGAAATACCAAATGGTAGAAGACCCGACTAGCAGTAAAGAAGAAAAACAGATAACAGTATTTGCAGAATTTTTATCGATTATCAAAGCTACAAATTCATCAGCGAACACACACAGGGGAAAAGCCATTCAACTGCAGTGAATGTCTGAAGAGCTTTAGTCAATTATCATCCCTACAAAGTCACCAGCGAACACACACAGGGGAAAAAAAATTCAAGTGCAGTGAATGTGCAAAGTGCTTTAGTCATTCATCAAGCCTTAAAAGACATCAGCGAACACACACAGGGGAAAAGACATTCAAATGCAGTAAATGTGTGAAGAGCTTTAGTCGATTATCAAAGCTACAAATTCATCAGCGAACACACACAGGGGAAAAGCCATTCAACTGCAGTGAATGTCTGAAGAGCTTTAGTCAATTATCATCCCTACAAAGTCATCAGCGAACACACACAGGGGAAAAACCCTATCATTGTAGTGAATGTGACAGTAGTTTTCACGACTATTCAGCATTAAGGTATCATCAGCGAACTCACACAGGGGAAAAACGATTCAAGTGCAATGAATGTGGGAAGAGCTTTAGTCTAATATCAGAGCTACAAAGTCATCAGCGAACACACAGGGGGAAAACATAGAAGGGCACAGAAAGTGTGAAGGGCTTTTGTCAATTTTCGATCCCACACAGCCCTCAGTGAATACACTTCTCCATTTAACTCACATGGAAATAATTTTAGAGATGCAGGGACTCTGGAATGAACTTAAGAACATCAAAAATAATATTGACCCATATGAGGACATAGACAAGAGCAGAACAGTGCAGTTATTGTGAGAGGAATGAATTACGGAAAAAGATAAAATTCAAATTATGTGGGACTTTGAAATACCAAATGGTAGAAGACCCGACTAGCAGTAAAGAAGAAAAACAGATAACAGTATTTGCAGAATTATAAAAGTGTGTGTTTACAGTGATTGTCCACTTCCGGACACATAGCAAAGTGATATGATGTACCAGGATACACAGTGGGAGACAAGCACAATGTGGATTAAAAGAAAATAAACATTGTTGATTTTTATTTGGTGAAGAAGAGATACAAAGAAAAACATTAAATCACACCTGACCTCACTACCAGTAAAAGCAACACTGAACAATACTGGGACTAACAGCAGTATTTTCAGCTAACTTCTCGGATTAGTGATAAAACCTATAAACCCAACACACCCAGAGTGGACATGTTGTCAGGGCTCTGGAGATGGGAAACGTCATTGGTAAAATGCCTGTATTACTATTAACAAATGCCACTGCAGTATATGTAATGAACTAAAGCGAAACACAAGTGTTCAAGAAATAACCTATTTTTAGATATAAAAGAGCATATACCTTGTTTTTAAGTAACGTTTGCAGCATCTTTTACACCCTGTCATCGGTTGATGGATCAGCTTGTGCCTCGGACCTTATAACTAAGTGTGACCTGTGGCTCCTCTCCGACTTGGCTCTCCCTATTCATTTTGTGACTTGCCAAACTCTACTTTTTACCATAATTGATCGACTGTAAGCAGTAGACTCTGTTTGAAGAATTTGGTGAAATAGTGAAATCCCACATCAAAAGCATATATGTGCCAGGACAACCAGTTGCACTCCCAGCAACTCGTCTTCCACACTGATTGCCCCTTGTCCTCAAATGTTCTAAAGGATTTGTCGTATGAATGCCAGAAGTGGCAGTGACATTCATGAAGCTAACCCTAACAGGAGTGTGTGGGAGATAGAGAGGGAGAGAGATAAAAGGAGCGAGAGAAACAAAGAAAAGGGGAGAGAAATGGAAGGAGGGGGAATGGCATGTTATTTGTACTCACCTAAAACTAGAAGAAGCAGCCGAATACATGTCAATGTGTGACATCACCAGAGAAACGGGTTGAACACCTGTGAATTTATATATTTATTTTTAATACGTATAGACCCATGTCATGCCAATAAACATGGCACAAGTAAGGAAAATAGTGAAGGAGCCCATTATCATATGCAAAGCACAGGATGCCACATGTAGTGACATCACAAGAAGTGATGTCAGGCCCTTATAATAATTTTCACGTGAAAGGTTGACGGCCTGTTTTAAAAACAAAAAACAAGAAACATAAAATAATGTAAAAATAAGTTTTTGGTTTCAGTTTGAATACATCATCAGTTTTTCCCACTATTAGTTTCTAACTAAACTCGGAAATGACTGAAAGTGTAAATATTTTTAAACAGATATGTGGAACTTGGAAATTACTTTTTTAAACAGTTTTCAGCGAATAAATAAAATGTGCTTTTAATTTGCGTTTGTTTCCTGACATTATTCTTTATCCAGCCCCTAAGCCCCAAACTGTTTCACATTTTCAGTGTATTAAGCAATAGAAGGGCTAATTTTGTCAAGTTCTCTGTTCCTCTCTTGCTCCACTCACACAAACAAACACTCAGAGGCCTGTGCCTTCAGTGCTGGGGCACAAAGTAACAATTATCAGTTGCAGGCTAAGGAGCTAGGTGGAACTGAGTCAAGTTTCTAGATAATAGTGGGGGGACCCCTTCAAACTGTGGCTACCCCCGACTTATGCCGTGCTGATAAAGCAATAGTGAATTTTAGTAATTTATGATGAATTGAAATGAGAGAAAGAGAAGACGAGAGCGAGGTGCAGGATATATTAAAGAAAATGAAAAAAAGAGATGCAAGACTTTACCCTGTTCTGTGTACAAGCACTTTACGTAAAAAAGTTGTGCTGTGCATTGTGAACAGGCTGTCACCCCCTTTTGTATGTAAATGAGCTTCTGTGACCAGACACCCCAGGCTCCCATCTCTTCTAGTGCGGATGATAATGTGAGCACTGTAAGGTAATCACAAACTAGGGCTATATTGAGAAACAATCGGCTTCCAGGTCACACAGCTGTGGTTATGTAGTTCTTTATTAGTTTTTTTAATTTACTTTAATTTGCAGCAATTATCCAGGTTACTTTTTCTCATTATATCACTTTATATCGCTTGTTGCGCTCCATCAGTTAAACGTGAGGTTTGATGTAGGATTTGTTGTTTGTGTCCCTAGACCATGTCCCAATCCCTTTGTCCTTGATTGGTTGGCATGTTTTGTCCACACACTGGTCTAAGACGGGCCTTCTCAAGGTAGAAGGCGCTGTAATAGGAATAATAAATCAGACATTTATGAAATTGTATGAAAACAAATATGTGCCTTTCAGTTATCAGGCACCACCAGACTCACATCTACACATGTAATTGAGCACCAGACTAAAGTGACTCCTTCCTGTATAAATATGTGCATTCAGTAATCGGGCTGATGGTTCCGCTGATGGCCCAGCAAATTACGTTTCTGGGACTGTACGCATTGGCCTAAATTTTAATTGCTGAAGGTTCACACAGTTTCGCTGATGCGCACAGCTTATAAGTTTTGTGGATATTGTGCACTGTACGCAGATCACTGAAGTTCACCCTTAAGTAGTAACTTAACCGGTCAAAACATAGTACATACATAATGCAAAATGTCACTGCCAGGAGTTCCTACTCTCTCAAGAAAGAAGGTTTTCACAGATTATGCTTGTGTCTGTGGCACTTCCTTAAGTGCAGAGAGGAAAGCCTCATGGTTAATGCATTGTTTGGGCTCTGAGGGACAAGAATTTTTTGAACACCTTCCTGAACTCTCTGATAGTGACTCTGACACTCTTAATGAATACGAGATCGGCATCAAAAAGTTGGACTTGCACTACCTCCCCAAAGTGAGTACTATCCTTGAACGATATTACTTCAGGAGAAGAATGCAAAGGCAGGATGAGTCAGTCGAACAGTACATAACTACTTTACGCAAATTGGCTTCCACGTGCAATGTTGGTGCAGCTTTAGAGGAGCGCTCAAGAGATCAGTTTATGTTGGGATGCGCCTCAACAAAACGAGAAACGCCTTGGGGGAAAAAGACATGCCCTCGCTTCAATAATTGCTGACCATAGCCAAAAGTCATGAGCATTCAAAACCGTGTGTTGATATTATGCGTAAAGACAGTTCAGGTGACATTAATGTCAAAGTGCTGGTGGATAGATTCGTTAAACCCAAATCGAGCACCACTTCAAAGCCCTTTAACACAAAATATTGTCAGGGAAAGTGCTTCAGGTGTGGCAACTCTGGCCATATGGCCAACTTTAACCTGTTGTGTGCGTCGGACGGCCCCAGGCCATCCGACGTCACAGTGAGCATGTGCGGAGGATGGCCGGAAGCCGTCCGAACCGCGCCCGCTCATTAAAATGCCTGCAGAGTGGCAAAATTTGCACCGCAGTCAACAGGTTAAAGACTGCCCAAGCTGGAAGGTCATGTGCAAAACTTGTGAGAGAAAAGGTCACGTCTCAAAGAGCTGCAGAATGGGCAACGAGCATAAAAAAGCCAGGGAAGTTGATCTTTATGAAGAAGATTTGGAAGGAATCAATATTCTCCCAGTCACAGGGAATGCTAGTGATGACCCTCAGGAGCTAGTTTTGATCAATGATGCTCCGGTGAGCATGCTCTTCGACTCTGGGGCCAAGATACCGCTAGTCCCCAAAACATTTTATGAGCGTAATCTGCTGGGCAAAGTCACCCTGTTGAAGCCAGACATTAGACCAATAGGTTAAGGTGGGGTGACTATTGAGTTGCTGGGTTATTTCTGGGGCACGATTGACTTCAAAGGGAGAGTTATCCCTGGTAAAATCTATGTCTTGATGAAAGGGGACCAGCTCATAAGTTGGTTCCATCAAAGTGATCTACATATCTGCCTTGATCCCAATGAGATCTGTCTGCCTAAAATAATTACCACCAGTTAGGGTTGTTAGTAATGCTAATCGAGACTGGATCAAGGAATTCCCTGGGGTCTTTGCTGGTGAACAGGGTTTGTCTCAAAAACTATGTACATTGGATAAAGGTCAAATCTAACGCTGTTCCAAAAACAGTTAAGGTCAGGAATGCACCACTGTAAGTAAGGGAGAGCATGAAAGTTGAATTAGAAAATCTCTTAGCCAAGTGCATCATTCACACTGACCCCAACACCACCCTCAGAGGAACCCTCATCTACAGACCCCCCGGACCCTGACCGCAGTTCAGCAACTCTATCGCCGACCTCGTCAGCACCAACGCCCTTACCTCCACGGACTACATCCTCCTCGGGGACCTGAACTTCTACCTCGAGAACAACGATGCCAACTCCACCACCCTGATCGCCAACCTCGGCCTCAGACAACTCGTCACTGCATCCACCCATGCCGCCGGACACACACTGGACCCCATCTTCCCCGCAAGCCCCCACGTCTCCTCCGACCATACCACGGAACTCCACTGGACCGACCACCACTGCTTCCACCTCACCTTCAGGAAGCCCACCACGCACCACCGCACCCAACAGATGCCACGACTTTGCTGGAGTAGAAGCACTGAAGGCCAGCTAACCACCACGCTCTCCCAGAAACCACCAGCCGACACCACTGACCCCTACACTGCCGCACACAACCTCAGACGATGGATCGACGACTGCGCCAACACTTGCCCCGGTCAAGAAACCCTCCAACAGCCGCACCAATAAGAAAGCCATCTGGTTCTCCGAAGAACTCTAGACCTCCAAACGAGCATGCCGGAAACTGGAGAAGAAATGGCTCAGCGAAAGAACACCGGACAGCTATGCAGCCCAAAAGAACGCCACATGCAGATACCACCACCTCATCAAATCCGCCAAAAGATCCTCATTCAAAGAGCACCTTGACAACAATGCACACAACAGCAAAGAGTTCTTAAACATCATGAAGGAACTCTCCAACCCCAGCTCCAACACCAACGACATTCCTTTCTCGCAAGACCTGCGGCACTTGCTGGCCACATTCTTTCATCGCAAGATCGCCGACATCCACGACAGCTTCAACATCACGACCCCCAGCAGCAGATCCCTCCCCCCCTGCATCCACCACCTGCCCCAGCCACCTGATCTCCTGGACCAACAACAGCGACGACGACATACGCAGGATCATGATCTCCACCCACTCTGGATCTCCGTCAGACCAATGGCCGCAGCACATCTTCAATAAAGCCGACACAGCCATCGTACCCCAACTCCGGAAAGACATCTCCTTCGAGACAGCAACCTTCCCGGAAAGCTGGAAGCACGGCAAGATCAACGCCCTGCTCAAGAAGCTGAAGGCAACCCCAGGGACCTCAAGAACTTCCGGCCAATCTCCCTGCTCCCATTCCCGGCAAAAGTTATCGAGAAAGCCGTCAACAAGCAACTGACCCTCTACCTTGAAGAGAACAACATCTTGGACCCATCCCAGTCTGGTTTCCGAAGCAGTTACAGCACCGAGACCGCCCTCATCTCCACCACCGATTACATCACAACCATACTGGACAACGGAGAAACAGCTGCCCTCATCCTCCTGGACCTGTCAGCCACCTTCGACACAGTCTGCCACCACACACTCCGAACATGCTTCCACAAAGCCAGGATCCAGAGAAGGCCCTGGACTGGACCACATCATTCCTCTCTGGCAGAACACAGAGCGTCCGCCTCTCGCCCTTCTGCTCTGAAGCCACCAACATCATCTGCAGCGTACCCCAGGGATCATCCCTCAGCCTGACGCTGTTCAACAGCTACATGGCTCCTCTAGCCCATGTCGCCCGACAACACGACCTCAAAATCATCTCCTACGCCGACGACACCCAGCTGATCCTCTCCCTCACCAAGGACCATCGGACCGCCAAAACCAACCTCCATGAAGGAATGAAGGCTGTCGCCGAATGGATAGGAACAGCCGACTTAAGTTGAACTCAGACAAGACGGAGGTCCTAATCCTCGGTTCCAACTCCTCAGCATGGGATGACACCTGGTGGCCAACCACACTGGAAACAGCACCTACACCCACAGATCACGCAAGCAACATAGGAATCATCCTCGACTCCACCCTCTCCATGACTAAGCAGGTCAACTCCGTCTCCTCCTCCAGCTTCAACACCCTCCACATGCTCCGCAGGATCTACAAGTGGATCCCCACCAAAACGAGAAGAACGGTCACCCAGGCCCTCGTCAGTAGCAGGCTGGACTACGGCAACGTACTCTATGCAGGAATTCCAGCAAAACTCCTAAAGCGGCTACAACGTATCCAGAACGCCTTGGCACGTCTAATCCTGGACGTCCCCCGCCGCAGCCACATCACCCCACACCTGAGAGACCTGCACTGGCTCCCCATCAACAAGAGGATCACCTTCAAGCTCCTCACCCACGCACACAAGGCCACAGCACCTGGAGACCCTCACGGTTGAGTAGTGCGCTTTACAAATGGATTGATTGATTCATTGATTCATTGATTCATTGATTGATTTATTGATTCAAGAAGTTGAAGCAACGAAGTGGGTCTCTCCTGTTGTTATGGCCCACAAAGCCAATGGGGAGGCCAGGCTCTGTGTCAGCTCGAGGGAGCTCAACAAAGCAGTATTTGTAGATCATTACCCTTTACCCAACATAACTAAAATTCTGTGTTCTCTTGAGGGGGCAAGGCATTTTTCTCCTTGGACTTGACCTCCAGCTAGCACAAGGCCAGCCTTCACTCTTCTTCAGAACATTCAGAATATTCACTCCTCTTCCCCGTACCTTACCTCCTGTGTAACATCCTTTGGTACCTTTAGATTTCTAAGAATGCCTTTCGGACATATTTCTGCATCATTTTTTCAGAGGGCGACGAAGGTCATTCTTGGAGGCCTTCAGGGTGTCAAGGTGTACCCAGATGATGTGCTCATCTTTGGTGTCGATTTTGAGGAGCATAATGGGAGGCTGAGATCAGTATTGAAGAAGTTACGTGATGCTGACCTCACCCTTAGGGCTGACCAGTGCAAATTTGGTGTAAAAAAATAGAGTACCTAGGGCATTTTGTATCCGCTGCAGGCATCAAACCCAAAGACTCATTGGTAAACGCCCTTTGTAATTTGCGCACCCCTTTGAACAAAGAAGAGTTTGTAAAGTTTCTGGCCATAGCTGAATTTTATCACAAGTTTGGAAAAGTTCTTGTTTGAGGTCTCTCCTCCAGAAGGGAAGCATATTTGTTTGGTCCAAGTGCTGTGAGGAAGAATTTGAGTGCATTAAGAAACATCTGAATGGCTAACCTTTTCTAGGAAGTTTTGACCTCACAAAGGTATCTTATCTCATGACTGATGTCAGATTGAAGGGGTTAGGAGCAGTTCTTTTGCAGAAGGTTGATGTGGAGGTTAAAACAATTATTTTCGTCTCTACGCCCTTGAGGGGTGCTGAATGCAACTGTTCTGTTGTAGAGAAAGAAGCTCTGGGTGGCTTCTGGGTGGTGCGCAAGCTGAGAAATGTTTTGTGGGGGAAAAGGTTCAGAATTCTTACTGACCACAAACCTCTTAGGGAGGTCTTCTCCAAGAAAGGCATTGACTTTGTCTCCCGTGGGATACGGAAGTGGGTTGTGGCTCTACAGTTCTGGTAGACTGTCTGTCAAGACTCGGGTGAGGAGTGTGAAACGACGGATGATGTTGAGTAGTTTGGAGGTGAAGAACTGGAGGAAGAAATTAATGTGTGTGTGATTAGTGAAGGGTTGATTTCCGAGAGAGAGTGGAGGAAATATCACTGATTTAGACTTGCAGAAAGTCCTAACCATGGTTACAGGTGGTTGGTGTGAAAAGAAGGACTGTGAAGAGGTCCCGAAAGGCTTTTGGCGAGTTAGGGAAGATCTGAGGGTGGAGGATGGTCTCCTCATGCGCGGTAGTGAGTTGGTTGCACCCCTTGCAGTAAGGGATAAGTCAGTAAAGACTGCTCACACCTCGCACATGGGCATTGCCATGCCAAAGGGAAGGATCAAGTAAGCATATTGGTGGACTGCCATGGATGCACATGTAGAGAGGTTGGTGCGTGAATGTGCTGAATGTGCGTGTTGTGACACGATATTGAAGTGCAGGATGCAACCCATACTGGTCCATGGTGGACATTTCTATGGATATTTTGGGACCTGTGAAGTTGAAGACTCGGGATCGCTATTTGATCATGTGTATTGATATGTTTTCCCATTGGCCTGATATCAAGGTGGTTAATTCCGTTGAGTCTGGTGAAGTGATTGAGTTTCTAGAAGAGTTATTTGAATATGAGGGTTTCCAGTTAATAATCTTGTCAGACAATTGTTTTCAGTTCACGACCTTAGTCATGGAAGAGTTTCGGAGTTCCAGGGGGATTAACCATAAGAAGGCATCCCTGTACCATCCACAAAGCAATGGTGTGGTGAAAAGGTTTGTCAAGTTTGTTAAAGAGACTCTGCAACAAGCTGTTGCCTGTGGTGAAAGTTGGGAGTTGGCCATGAGGAAGAAAGTTAGCGAGTATAGGTTCACTTCTTCTTCATCCACTGGTGAAACTCCCTTTCGTTTATTTAAAGGAAGGGTCCCAAACATGGAGGTCACTCCGTTGTGGGTAACGGCCAAAAGAACCTTAGTAAATGAAAAGGTGAGTTTTAGAACTGAGGGTATCTAGTTGGCAATGGCTTGCACCTTTGTCCAAATAGGGACCCTTGCTTCTAGTCAGAGTAAAGGGGCTACAATCCTAATATAACCCCTGCTCAACCCTGTGGTAGATTGGCAAGAAATGAAATGAAATGAAATACCAGTATTTGTAAAGCGCACAGATACCTTCGAAGTGGTGTACCAACGCTGGGGATCCAATGGAAGATTAAGTAAGCTATTGCCCAGAGTCACATAGTGCTGGACTAACCTGCCGCCGGGGATCGAACCGTGAACCCCATAGTCCAGAGTTAGGCTCCCTGGCCGCTGCGCCACACCTCTTACACAGCAGGAAGGTTTATCTCAGAGGCAGTGTGTAAAGCATTTGTGAGCACATACAGTAATACAGTGAAAACACTACAGATGGACACCACACAGGTTTTATAAAAATAAGTATTCTTTTTTTAGACTTAATACAAGACTCAAACGACAAAAATCCACAATACCGAAATCAGAAATAAGATAGTAGAAGTAGCTCAAAAATAGGTTATTCACTAAAATGCAGTTTTTAGCAAAAGATAACCCCAACTGATGTTATCACGACATCGAGGTCAAAGAAATCCCATAGTACTGCATCGACCGCGAGGTGCGCCGCTTCGGTGCGGAGTCAAAACAGACCCACAAAGAACAGTACCTTGGAAAAGCAAAAACAAAGACAGCTTGCGGCGTCGAGGAGATGTGGCGTCGTTGGCACTGTGCGGCATCGGTTCCTTGCTTCGGGGGAGGCAACTCATCAGATGTATGACCTTACAACGCATACTTTCACAACGCATACCATTACAACGAAACTTTTACAACAAAGGATCCATTACAACGCATGCCATTACAACGCATGCCATTACAACGTAGCTGCTATTTCAACGCATGCCATTCCAACGTAAATATGGGTAAGTATTATATATATTTTTTAATTAATGGGAATGTAATAGTAGTGTAAGTGTTGGATAGTGTAGGGGTTAAAATTACTATTCTAACTCCAGGGGGGCGTAATAGTAGGGTAAGTGTTGCATAGTGTAGGGGTTAAAATTACTATTCTAACTCCAGGGGGGCGTAATTGTAGGGTAAGTGTTGGATGGTGTAGGGGTTAAAATCAAATTAAATACTTACCCATACTTACGTTGTAATGGCATGCGTTGTTTTAGTTGCATTGTAAAGGATGTTTCCCGACTCGTCGGGTCCCCGATGCTTGCGATGCTTGCGATGCTTGGGATGCTTGCTCAAAGGAAGGGAGGCGTTGGTTCCTTACCGGAGAGGAGGTGACGACACAATGGTGCCGAAACCACAGTTCCGTATGATGTCACAATGTCGATGGATTCTTGACCACCCATGTCGAGGCTCGGCTCCACGATGATGTCAGCTTTGGAGTCGATGCGGCACAGCAGCTGGCGTCGGGCCTATGTCACAAAGTCGGAGCAGCGCTCAGGGCTTGTGGCATGTTAAGATGTCGCTCACTGGCGTCGATGTGGCACCGTGGCCGGCGTCGGGTATACGTTGTAAGTGAGAGCAGCGCTCGCGGCTTCGATGCAAAATACGACATCGCTCGCCGGCGTCGGTGTTTCAATTTCCTTCTGTAGCAGCCAGAAAATCAAGTTCCAGATGCGGGCAAGCAAAATGGGTGAAGTCTTTGTATCCCTGAGGCTGCAGACAGGAGGCAAGCTCAAATTCAAGCCCCTGGAAATTTTATGCAAGATGATAAAAGTTGTATAAAAGTCTTTTCTCCTTTCCTTGGCAATAAAGAAACCACTGCAGGCCATCCCCAGCAAACAACACACTGGCATAGGGGTAGTCAAAAACTCCTGCCGATTCTCTGGTCTTCGCCTTGGCAAAAGGTCCATCTTGATTCCCAGAAGTGATCTAACGTTCTGGGGTCTGGGTTCTCGTTTTTATACACACAAATCCTTTGTCTCTGAAGGCAGAGAGTGTCTGTACCTAGTTCAAACCAGTTCTGGGTGCATCCTGCCAGTGCAAAACTTCTTCCTTTGTCAGTGTGGGCCAAGGTCATCAGACACACCACAGGACGTGGAGCCAGCATTGTGGAAGGCAGGCACAGCCCTATTCAGGCCCAGGTGCTACTCCTCCCACCACTCCCAATGCAGATAGGTCTATTTAGCCTTGTGCTGACTCACCCTGTCTCCTGGTGCCACCCCAGACCCTGTCACTCATAAACCAGACATGGAATACACAACCTAGCAGAGGCAGGCTTGGATGGTTAGGCCTGAGACATACTTTACAAGCTGCTTCTGATGGTGGCACAATCAGTGCTGCAAGCTCACCAGCAGCATTTGACTTACAGGCCCTGGGCACACACAGTGCACTGAACTAGGGACTGACAAGTAAATCAAATAAGCCAATCATGGAGTCACTAATCCATTACATCAATTTAACATAAGGAGCACTTGAACTGTGGCACTGAATAGCAGTGGCACAGTGCCCAAAGCATCTAAGCAGCAAAAACATATAAAAAACAGAAAAGACAACAGCGAAAAATGGAAGGGAGACTCACGCCAATGGTACCAGGTCTAACAGTGGACAGTATTGAGGACTGGAAAGAGGTGATGAAAAAAAGAAAGATCTGGTATGATAAAAGTAGGGCTGTGAAGAGAACAGTGGTCGACGTGGGAGACTGGGTCAAGATCAAGTCTCCCATATCCAAATTCGGTTTTCCGTTTAAGGTTATCACGGTTTTCAAAATGCAATAAAGACCAGTGACCATAGAATTTGGAATCTAATTTGAGTGGTGAAGTGCCAGGCTAGTGCTAGTTTTGATACTAGCACCGCAACTGGTGGGCCTAATTCGGGTTCTGAGGTAGGAGAGCCTGTTGCATGAGAAAGGGGCTCTGGGCCACTTCGCTTGAAACGTATTCCCCGACGTTTTGTGTTTCTGAAAGTGAGCTCTTTCCCATTTCCCATGCACCCCAGTTATCTCTTTGCCTATAAAATCGCTTTGTTGTGTTCTTCAAAGATCGTAACTGCATTCTCTATTATGTTCTCAGCAATCTTTGCATTCATAATTAAGTTTCCTTTTATTTTCTTTAAGTTTAGAATATGTTAGGGGGAGAAGGTGTGACGTCCTGTGTCATGATGCGTTATGTTATGTTATATGGGGATTTCTAGAGCGCAGGTACACCGTCAGGTTTCTTGGCACTGTGAGAGTGAATAGATGAGTGCAGTTGTGGGCCCGAGATAGCTAGTTGTAGGCCGTAGTGAAGAGCCAGGTATTCAGCTGTTTTCTGAACCGCAGATAGTCTCCCTCAAGCCTGAGGTGAGCAGGTAAAGCATTCCAGATCATGGGACCCAGGAAAGAGAACCTAGTCCCGCCAGCGTGTTTGCGATGGATTTTGGGCACCGTCAGGAGGTTCTGGTGCGAGGACCTCAAAGTCCGCTTAGGTAGATGTTTATTGATCAAAGAGGCAATGAATCTTGGGCCGGTGTCTTGAATAGCTTTGAAAAGTGTACAACCAGCTTTGAACAAGGCTCGTTGCTCCACTGGGAGCCAGTGGAGGTCTCTAAGCTGGGGGGTGATATGGCCTCACCTGCCCTTAAGATAGATGATCCTCGCCGCTTGATTTTGACTCATCTGCAATCGGTGTCTCTGAAATTGTGGGAGGCCAATGTAGAGGACATTGCCATAATCAATTTTAGAAAGGATTAGGGCTATGGTGATTTGGGTGATGGCTTTCTTACTAAAGAAGCGTCTGATCTTGCACAGTTTGCGCAGTTGGACGAAGCATGCCGATGTCACTGAGCCAATGTGGGTGATCACAGAGAGGTCGGCATCAATATGAAGACCAAGACTTTTTATAGCAGATTTAGGGATGGGTGCCTCTCCTAGACCGAGGGGCCAATAGGAGGGGGTCCAGTAGGAAGGTTTGCTGTGGGGAACGATGATCACAGTTTTTTCTGAGTTCAGCTTTAGTTGATTTTCATTCATCCATGCTTTGACATAGAGCATAGGCCTCTTGACAAAATCCTTAGATTCTACAGAGTTGTCAAGGGTGAAAATCTGCTGCATGTCATCTGCGTAGTTGAAGATTTTCACACCCATCTGACATAGACCTGAAATCAGGGGGCGTATATTGTTATTAAATAAAATTGGCGAGAGGGAGGAACCCTGAGGAACGCCACAGTTCAGGTCTACCATTCTAGATTTGAAAGGTGATAGCCACACTGACTGTTTACAGTTTCCAGAAATGAGCTGACCCAGGCAAGGGCAGAGCCCCCGAGACCTTGCCCTCCAACAAGATTTTGTGGTTCACGGTGTCAAATGCCGCAGACAGGTCAAGGAGGATCAGAGTCTGAGTATGGCTCATGTCGACCTGTCCCTTGAGGTCATCCAGTACTGATAGAATCACTGCTTCAGTGGAGTGTGCGGGACAAAAACCTGCCTGATGGTTATCCAAGAATGTAGTGGTTTCCAGAAAAGAGCTTAGGCAAGTAGCCACATGGGTCTCCAGCACTTTTGCCGTGAAAAGGAGGAGAGAGATGGGTCTGTAGTTCTCCATTTTATTGGGGTCTATGCCTTGCTTTTTCTGAAATTGAACAACCACTGCTTCTTTAAAAGTAAGTGGAACAATGCCAAGGGACAGTGAATGGTTCAGTAATTTAAGAAAGATATCTGGGAAGGACAGATAGATTGCTTTGGAGACATAGATGGGGCAATCCTCCTTGGGTGAGCCTGATTTGCTCTTAGCTACAAGGTCCAGGAAATATTTCTTGTCCATTAAGGGAAGGGAGTTGAGAAACACAGAGATTGGAAGTCTCCCTGTTGTTTCGGGGGTCACAGTTAGTGGGAGCAATGGAATTTTGAATTTTCTTTATTTTGTCTAAGAAAAAGGAGTTCAGGTCATCGCAAAGTACCTGACTAGGCACAAAAGATGGAGTGACATGGCTGGGGTTAGAGAGTTCTTTTACTATCTTTAAGATTTCTTTCGAGCCATTGTCAGGGTTGAGTACCCTGTTCATAAAGAAGGTTCTCTTGGCCTCCAGTATAGCCGCCTTATACTGATGAAGAATGGTGGTGTAATCAAGTTTATCTTGTGCTTTGTAGGTTTTCCTCCACTTCCGCTCGGCTTGGCGTACTTGGAGTTTAATGTTTTTTAGATCTTTGTTAAACCATTTGGCGGCTTCATGCTGCTTAGGGCGGTAGGTTTTGGTCTGTAGAGGTGCATGGAGATCTCTGCATGGAGATCTCATGGGTGTAATTGTATAGGTATTGTGCGGTTACAATGGGAGCAATATGTGGTAAGGTCGATTGAAACCAAAGAGGGGTCTATCCTTGCACAACATGTGTTAGGTGGTGGCCGGAGTGTCAATAGGCGATTTTGGGTATAAATCCGGGTATTGTTTGGCGCCAGTCGGGCAGGGGTTGTGGCCCTAGGCCCGGTCCCGGCGCGGACGGGCGCAGACGGGCTTGCCTTTGGCGCGCGGCGCCCGCCCGCTGCGCGGACGGGATGGTCCTGTGTACTATTAACAAATGGCACTGCAGTATATGTAATGAACTAAAGCGAAGCACACATGTTCAAGAAATAACCTATTTTTAGATATAAAAGAGCATATACATTGACTGTTATCGGTTGATGGATCAGCTCGTGCCTCAGGCCTTATAATTAAGTGTGACCCGTTGTTCCTCTCCGACTTGGCTCTCCCTATTCATTTTGTGACTTGCCAAACTCTTAAGTTTGTAAGCAGCAGACTCTGTTTGAAGAATGAAGCGAAATAGCAAAATCCCACATCAAAAGCATATATGTGCCGGGACAATCCATTGCACTCCCAGCAACTCGTCTTCCACACTAGAATGTCCCTTGTCCACAAATGTTCTAAATGATTTGTCATATGAATTCCAGAAGTGGCAGTAACATTCATGAGAGAAATGGAAGGAGGGGGAACGGGAGTTTATTTGTACTCACCTAAAAATAGAAGAAGCAGCCAAATACATGTCAATGTGTGACATCACCAGAGAAATGGGCTGAACCACTGTGAATTTATATATTTATTTTTAATACCTATAGACCCATGTCATGCCAATAAACATGGCACAAGTAAGGAAAATAGTGAAGGAGCCCATTATCATAAGCAAAGCACAGTGACGTCACATGTAGTGACATCACAAGAAGTGATTTCAGGCCCTTATAATCATTTTCACGTGAACAGTTGACGGCCTGTTTTAAAAACAAAAAACAAGAAACATAAAATAATGTAAAAATACGTTTTTGGTTTCAGTTTTTATACATCATGTGTTTTTCCCACTATTAGTTTGTAACTAAACTCGGAAATGACTGAAAGTGTAAATATTTTTAAATAGATATGTGGAACTTTTGAATTACATTTTTAAACATTTTTCAGTGAATAAATAAAATGTGCATTAATTTGCGGTTGTTTCCTGATGTTATTCTTTATCCAGCCCCAAAGTGTTTAACATTACAATGTATTAAGCAATAGAATTGCTAATTTTGTCAAGTTCTCTATGTTTTTTAGTTTCAGTTTTTATACATCATGTGTTTTTCCCACTATTAGTTTGTAACTAAACTCGGAAATGACTGACTGAAAGTGTAAATATTTTTAAACAGATATGTGGAACTTGGAAATTACATTTTTAAACAGTTTTCAGTAAATAAATAAAATGTGCATTAATTTGCGGGTGTTTTCCTGATGTTATTCTTTATCCAGCCCCAAAGTGTTTCACATTTACAATGTATTAAGCAATAGAAGGGCTAATTTTGTCAAGTTCTCTGTTCCTCTTTTGCGCCATTCACACAAACACTCGGAGGCCTGTGTCTGCAGTGCTGTGGCACAAAGTAACAATTATCAGTCGCAGGCTAAGGAGCTAGATGGAACTGAGACCTGTTTCTAGATAATAGTGGGGGGTCCCCTTCAAACTGTGGCTACCCTCCGACTTTTGCCGTGCTGATAAAGCAATAGTGAATTTTAGTAATTTATGATGAATTGAAATGAAAGAAAGAGAAGAAGAGAGCGAGGTGCAGGATATATTAAAGAAAATGAAAAAAGAGACACAAGACTTTACCCTGTTCTGTGTACTGGCTCTTTATGTAAACAAGTTGTGCTGTGCGTTTTGAATAGGCTGTCACCCCCCTTTGTATGTAAATGAGCTACTGTGACCAGACACCCCAGGCTCCCATCTCTTCTATTGCGGATGATAATGTGAGCACTGTAAGGTAATCACAAACAAGGGCTATATTGAGAAACAAACGGCTTCCAGGTCGCACAGCTGTGGTTATGTAGTTCTTTATTCATTTTTTTATTTTTATTTACTTTAATCTGCAGCAATTCTCCAGGTTACTTTTTCTCAGTATTATGCTTCAGGTCGCTCACCGCTCTCCATCAGTTAAACGTGAGGTTTGATGTAGGATTTGATGTTGTTGTTCCTAGACCATATCCCAATCCCTTTGTCCTTGATTTGTCGGCATGGGTTTTGTCCACACACTGGTCTAAGACGGGCCCTCTCAAGGTAGAAGGTGCTGCAATAGGAATAATAAATAAGACATATATGAAATTGTATGTAAACAAATATGTGCCTTTCAGTTATCAGGCACCACCAGCCTCACACCTACACATGTTATTGAGCACCAGACTAAAGTCACTCCTCCCTATATAAATTTGTGCCATCTGTAATCGGGCTGATGGTTCCGCTGATGCGCACAGCAAATTCAGTTTACGGGACTGTACGCATTGGCCTAAATTTTAATTGCTGAAGTTTCACACAGTTTCGCTGATGCGCACAGCTTATAAGGTTTGTGGATATTGTGCACTGTACGCAGATCACTGAAGTTCACCCTTAAGTCGTAACTAGGTCAAAACATAGTACATGCAAAATGTCACTGCCCCTCCCTTATTTTTGATATCTCCATGAGTTCCTCCTCTCTCGTGAAAGAAGGTTTTCACACATTATGCTTGTGTCTGTGGCACTTCCTTAAGTGCAGAGAGGAAAGCCTCATGGTTAATGCATTGTTTAGGCTCTGAGGGACAAGAATTCTTCGAACACCTTCCTGAACTCTCTGATAGTGACTCTGCCACTCTTAATGAATACGAGATCTGCATCAAAAAGTTGGACTTGCACTACCTCCCCAAAGTGAGTACTGTCCTTGAACGATATTACTTCAGGAGAAGAATGCAAAGGCAGGATGAGTCAGTCGAACAGTACATAACTACCTTGCACAAATTGGCTTTCACGTGCAATCTTGGTGCAGCTTTAGAGGAGCTCTTAAGAGATCAGTTTATGTTGGGATGCGCCTCAACAAAACGAGAAATGCCCTGTGGCAAAAAGACACGCCCTCGCTTCAAGAATAGCTGACCATAGCCAAAAGTCATGAGCATTCAAAACCGTGTGTTGATATTATACGAAAAGACAGTTCAGGTAACATTAATGTCAAAGTGCTGGTGGATAGATTTGTTAAACCCAAATAGAGCACCACTTCAAAGCCCTTTAACACAAAGAATTGTAAGGGAAAGTGCTTCAGGTGTGGCAACTCTGGCTATATGGCCAACTTTAACTCGTGTGCGTCGGACGGCCCCAGGCCATCCGACGTCACAGTGAGCATGTGCGGAGGATAGCCGGGGGCCGTCTGAACCGCACCCGCTCATTATTATGCCCGCACAGTGGTGAAATTGGCGCCGGAGTCAACAGGTTAAAGCTGGAAGGCCATGTGCAAAACCTGTGAGAGAAAAGGTCACGTCTCAAAGAGCTGGAGAATGGGCAATAAGCATAAAAAAGTCAGGGAAGTTGATCTTTTGAAGATTTGGAAGGAATCAATATTCTCCCAGTCACAGGGAATGCTAAGGATGGCCCTCAAGAGCTAGTTTTGATCAATGATGCTCCGGTGAGCATTCTCTTTGACTCTGGGGCCAAGATACTGCTAGTCCCCAAAACATTTCATGAGCGTAATCTGCTGGGCAAAGTCACCCTGTTGAAGCCAGATATTAGACCAATAGGTTGAGGTGGGGTGACTATTGAGTTGCTGGATTATTTCTGGGGCACGATTAACTTCAAAGGGAGAGTCATCCTTGGTAAAATCTATGTCTTGATGAAAGGGGACCAGCTCATAAGTTGGTTCCATCAACGTGATCTACATATCTGCTGTGATCCCAATGAGATCTGTCTGCCTAAAATAATTACCACCAGTTAGGGTTGTTAGTAATGCTAATCGAGACTGGATCAAGGAATTCCCTGAGGTCTTTGCTGGTGAACTGGGTTTGTCTCAAAAACTATGTACATTGGATAATGGTCAAATCTAACGCTGTTCCAAAAACAGTTAAGGTCAGGAATGCACCACTGTAAGTAAGGGAGAGCATGAAAGTTGAATTAGACAATCTCTTAGCCAAGTTCATCATTCACACTGACCCCAACACCACCCTCAGGGGAACCCTCATCTACAGACCCCCCAGACCCCGACCGCAGTTCAGCGACTCCATCGCCGACCTCGTCAGCACCCACTCCCTCACCTCCATGGACTACATCCTCCTCGGGGATCTGAACTTCCACCTCGAGAACAACAACGCCAACTCCACCACCCTCCACCACCCTCCACCACCCTGATCGCCAACCTCGCCAACCTCGGCCTCAGACAACTCGTCACCGCACCCACCCACGCCGCCAGACACACACTGGACCCCATCTTCTCAGCAAGCCCCCACGTCTCCTTCGACCATACCACGGAACTCCACTGGACCGACTACCACTGCATTCACCTCACCTTCAGGAAGCCCACCACGCACCACTGCACCCAACAGATGCTCAGCAGTTGCTGGAGCAGAATCACTGAAGGCCAGCTAACCACCACGCTCTCCCAGAACCCACCAGCCGACACCACCGACCCCAACACCGCTGCACACAACGTCAGATGATAGATCGATGACTGCACCAACATCCTTGCCCCGGTCAAGAAACCCTCCAACAGCCGCACCAACAAGAAAGCCATCTGGTTCACTGAAGAATTCTAGACCTCCAAACGAACATGCCGGAAACTGGAGAAGACCCACGCCCGCACCACATCTTCAATAAAGTCGACACAGCCATCGCACCCCAACTCCGGAAAGACATCTCCTTTGAGACAGCAACCTTCCCGGAAAGTTGGAAGCACGCCGAGATCAACACCCTGCTCAAGAAGCCGAAGGCAAACCCCAGGGACCTCAAGAACTTCCGGCCAATCTCCCTGCTCTCATTCCCGGCGAAAGTCATCGAGAAAGCCGTCAACAATTCCTCATCATTCAATACATTAAGGAAAATGAAGAAACTACTCCCATATCTCCCCAAAACGGCAGGAAAAACACTAATTTCAACACTTGTGTTCTCACGAACTGACTATTGTAATGCCCTCCTCCTGAATGCACAAGAAAAGGTCATCTCTAAACTCCAGATGATACAAAATGCCTCAGCCAGAGTCTTACTGGGCATTTCAAAATTTAGTCCCGTCTCTAAACATCTAAAACAACTGCATTGGCTCCCCATCAGAAGCCGTACAAAATTCAAATCCCTCTGTATTGTCTACAAGGCAATCAACAATGTTGGACCCAAATTCCTCAAGAACTCATTCAAACCTCATACCACTTCCAGAACGGTCCGTTCTAATACTGCCCACTTGCTCAACATACCCAGAACTAGAAGAGTCAACTGGGGAGACAGATGCTTCACTATCGCAGCTGCGAAATTGTGGAATTCCCTTCCCCTTAACATAAAAACCAGTCTTACCCTTATCATCTTCAGGAAGCAATTAAAGACTTGGTTGTTTTCTCAGTAATTTTATCATCTTCAGAAAGCACTTAAAGACAGGGTTGCCTTCTTAGTAATCTCACCTCAGTTGTATTAAACACAGCTTATAGCGCCGAGACACCCCTGGGTAATTGCAGCGCTTTAGAAATCGCATAAATAAATAAAATAAATAAATAAACAAGCAACTGACCCGCTACTTTAAGGAGAACAACATCTTGGACCCATCCCAGTCCGGTTTCCGAAGCAGCCACAGCACCGAGACTGCCCTCATCTCCGCCACTGATTACATCAGGATCATACTGGACAACAGAGAAACAGCTGCTCTCATCCTCCTGGACCTGTCAGCCGCCTTCGACACAGTCTGCCACCACACACTCCGAACACGCCTCCACGAAGCCAGGATTCAAGAGAAGGCCCTGGACTGGACCACATCTTTCCTCTCTGGCAGAACACAGAGCATCGCCTCTTGCTCTTCTGCTTCGAAGCCACAAACATCATCTGCGGTGTACCCCAGAGATCATCCCTCAGCCTGATGCTGTTCAACAGCTACATGGCTCCTCTAGCCCATGTTGCCCGACAACAAGACCTCAACATCATCTCCTACGCCGACGACACCCAGCTGATCCTCTCCCTCACCAAGGACCCTCGGACCGCCAAAACCAACCTCCACGAAGGAATGAAGGCCGTCTCCGAATGGATAGGAACAGCCGACTTAAGTTGAAGTCAGACAAGACGGAGGTCCTCATCCTCGGTTCCAACCCCTCAGCATGGGACAAAATCTGGTGGCCAACCACACTGGGAGCAGCACCTACACCCACCGATCACGCAAGCAACCTAGGAATCATCCTCGACTCCACCCTCTCCATGACCAAGCAGGTCAACTCAGTCTCCTCCTCCTGCTTCAATACCCTCTGCATGCTCCGCAGGATCTACAAGTGGATCCCCACCGAAACGAAAAGAACGGTCACCTAGGCCCTCGTCAGTAGCAGGCTAGACTACGGCAACGCACTAAATGCAGGAATTCCAGCAAAACTCCTAAACGTATCCAGAACGCCTCGGCACGTCTAATCCTGGACGTCCCCCGCCGCAGCCACATCACCCCCACCTGAGAGACCTGCACTGGCTCCCCATCAACAAGAGGATCACCTTCAAGCTCCTCACCCACGCACACAAGGCCACAGCGCCTGGAGACCCTCACGGGTGAGTAGTGCGCTTTACAAATGGATTGATTGATTGATTGATTCATTGATTGATTCATTGATTGATTTATTGATTCAAGAAGTTGAAGCAACGTAATGGGTTTCTCCTATTGTTATGGCCCGCAAAGCCAATGGGGAGGCCAGGCTTTGTGTCAGCTCGAGGGAGCTTATTAAAGCAGTTATTGTAGATCATTACCCTTTACCCAACATAACTAAAATTCTGTGTTCTCTTGAGGGGGCAAGGCATTTTTCTTCCTTGGACTTGACCTCCGGCTATCACAAGGCCAGCCATCACTCTTCTTCAGAACATTCAGAATATTCACTCCTCTTCCCAGGACCTTACCTCCTGTGTAACATTCTTTGGTACCTTTAGATTTCTAAGAATGCCTTTCGGACTGATTTCTGCATCATTTTTTCAGAGGGCGATGAAGGTCATTCTTGGAGGCCTTCAGGGTGTCAAGGTGTACCCAGATGATGTGCTCATCTTTGGTGTCGATTTTGAGAAGCATAATGGAAGGCTGAGATCAGTATTGAAGAAGTTACGTGATGCTGACCTCACCCTTAGGGCTGAGCAGTGCAAATTTGGTGTCAAAGAAATAGAGTACTTAGGGCATTTTGTGTCTGCTGCAGGCATCAAACCCAAAGGCTCATTGGTAAACACCCTTTGTAATTTGCGCCCCCTTTGAACAAAGAAGAGTTTGTAAAGTTTCTGGGAATAGCTGAATTTTATCACAAGTTCGGAAAAGTTCGTTTGAGATCTCTCCTCCAGAAGGGAAGCATATTTGTTTGGTCCAAGTGCTGTGAGGACGAATTTGAGTGCATTAAGAAACATCTGAATGGGTAACCTTTTCTAGGAAGTTTTTACCTCACAAAGGTATCTTATCTCATGACAGATGTCAGCTTGAAGGGGTTAGGAGCAGTTATTTTGCAGAAGGTTGATGGGGAGGTTAAAACAATTCTTTTTGTCTCTAGGCCCTTGAGGGGTGCTGAATGCAACTGTTCTGTTGTAGAGAAAGAAGCTCTGGGTATTTTCTGGGTGGTGCGCAAGCTGAGTAATGTTTTGTGGGGGAAAAAGTTCAGAATTCTTACTGACCACAAACCTCATAAGGAGATCTTCTCCAAGAAAGGCATAGCTTATGTTATCACGACATCAAGGTCAAAGAAATCCTAAAGTACGGCATCAACCGCGAGGTGCGCCGCATTCGGGTGCGGAGTCAAAACAGACCCACAAAGAACAGTACCTTGGAAAAGCGAAAACAAAGACAGCTCGCGGCGTCGAGGAGATGTGGCGTCGTTGGCACTGTGCGGCATCGGTTCCTTGCTTCGGGGGAGGTGACTCGTCTGGTCCGCGATGATTGCGCAAAGCAAGGGAGGCGTTGGTTCCTTACCGGAGAGGAGGTGACGTCACAATGGTGCCGAAACCACAGTTCCGTTCACAATGTTGATGGATTCTTGACCACCCATGTCGAGGATCGGCTCCATGATAATATCAGCTTTGGAGTTGATGCGGCACAGCAGCTGGCGTCGGGCCTATGTCACAAAGTCGGAGCAGCGCTCAGGACTTGTGGCATATTACGATGTCGCTCGCTGGTGTCGATGCGGCACCGTGGCCGCCAGCAGGTCTACGTTGTAAGTGAGAGCAGCTCTCGCGGCTTCGATGCCGATGACGTTGTCGCTCACCAGCGTCAGTGTTTTAATTTCCTTCTGTAGCAGCCAGAAAATCAAGTTCCAGATGCGGGCAAGCAGAATAGGTGAAGTCTTTGTATCCCTGAGGCTTCAGACAGGAGACAAGCTAAAATTCAAGCCCTTGGAAATTTTCTGCAAGATGATGAAAGTTTCATAAAAGTCTTTTCTCCTTTCCTTGGCAATAAAGAAACCACTGCAGGCCATCCCCAGCAAACAATATACTGGCATAGGGGTAGTCAAAATCTCCTGCCGATTCTCTGGTCATCTCTGTGGCAAAAGGTCCATCTTGATTTTCAGAAGTGATCTAACATTCTGGGGTCTGGGTTCCCATTTTTATACACACAAATCCTTTGTCTCTGAAGGCAGAGAGTGTCTGTACCTAGTCTAAACCAGTTCTGGGTGCATCCTGCCTGTGCAAAACGTCTTCCTTTGTCAGTGTGGGCCAAGGTCATCAGACGCACCACAGGAGGTGGAGCCAGCATTGTGGAAGGCAGGCACAGCTCTATTCAGGCTCAGGTGCTACTCCTCCCCCCACTCCCAATGCAGATAGGTCTATTCAGCTTTGTGCTGACTCATCCTGTCTCCTGGAGCCACCCCAGCCCCTGTCACTCACAAACCAGACATGGAATACACAACCTAGCAGAGGCAGGCTTGGATAGTTAGGCCTGAGACATACTTTACAAGTGCTTCTGCGGGTGGCACAATCAGTGCTGCAAGCTCACCAGCATGTTATAGGCAAGGGAAACCCAATCAACCCTTGTAGGCTTGGGCGCTGTATGGTTGAGGTCAAAGTGTGCTACATGGGACTTATTTAAAGAAATAGTCGATCTAATTTATGAGTTGTACAAATGTAACACACTCAAATGTATCCACAGGATAACAGTCTTAATACATATTCAAAATAAATTAATGGAAGGTAAAAAGAGAACACACAGAGAAAGTGAATATATTCAGAAAATTTATATTTACTAACACAAAGTTGGGGAGATAAATGCAAAAAAACGAATTCAAGCAGAAGTCATGAACAGAGATAAACAATATTTTTCTTACAGTTCACAACCAAAGACATCAACTCCAAATGGATACAGACAACAACCAAAAGTAATTAATAAAAAATGGTCGTAAGTTTGTGCCAATGCAACGTTTCCGGAGATGATGAAAGTGTCTACGTTTCGGTCTAAAGGGCAGTCGTCTTGTAGACCATCATCAGGACAAAATATTCAAATGCTGAAGAAACTCCCTGGAATTTCTGAAAAAAGCTGTACCAGTGTGGCAAAGTACGACAATGGATGTGGAGCAAAATGTCAGCCAAAAGGTGAAATCTTAAATGTAAGTTGATAGGGCCACAGCAGTTGGCCAAATCTCGGATCACAATCAATTTGATCAGCGTAATTTATTTTTGGAACAAAACCTCGGGCGGCGTCCTCAATCGGCTTGCAGGTTTGTCAATGACGAAGCTCACCAGCAGCATTTGACTTACAGGCCCTGGGCACACGCAGTGTACTGTACTAGGGACTGACAAGTAAATCAAATAAGCCAATCATGGAGTCATCCATTACATTAATTTAACATAGGAAGCACTTGCACTGTGGCAGTGAATAGCAGTGGCACAGTGCCCAAAGCATCTAACCAGCAAAAACATATAAAAACAGAAGAGACTGAGGAAATATAAATTTTGGACATGTTATGTTCCCTATCGTGTACCCCACCGACTCCATGTATCAGCTTAAAGTACATGTAACTTCCCTCCTGTGTCAGCTATGAAGACGCAAATACGTTTGCGTCCAACTTCCATATGTCCTCTTTCAGACCCACCCTGGATGGGTTGAATAGTCCGTTCCTAAGTATGCCATGCCAACGTCTTTTTGTGGTGTACTTCTCTGTTTTTCAGCTCTAGCTGAGTAGGCCCTAAATTTCTGCCACCGAGCCTCTTTTCTGGCTTCTGACTCCGAGGGCCTCAGCCCAGGCTGCCTCTGTACCCGTGAACTCTGACTTACTTTCAGCGCGGCCCCTCGCGCTCAGCTCAGCCCGCTTTCTGCCAAGACTGACTTCAACCTTCGAATTATCTGATCTGCTCCTCGAAGATACATTCCTGCCTACTAGTTTAAGGAAACATCCTCTCAGCTGCAGAGCCAAAGGGCCGGCCTGTCTCTGTGCAAGTAATTCAAGTAATTCATAGCCTCTGTTACCATGCTCCCATGGAAGGCCCATGCCCCCACGCTTTTCCTGCAGACATCCAGGCGCTTATACACGCACTCTCAGTCAGTATAGAATAACTTCTGCCCCAGAGACCTTTCCGCCCAGATAGCTTAGTTCCTATAACAGCAGATATCAGATATGATAAAAGTACAAGTTGATCTGACATGCCAGACTTCTGTCTCTTTCCGTCAGTTTAAATGTCAAGTCTCCTGCACCCTCCAGCTTCACGTCATTCACACGTCATGCAGCTGCGCGCGCATCCAAGCTTCAATTTTTGCTGACATTGCAACATTTCTGTTAGTGCCACCCACTTGTGTCACCTATCTGTGACGTTTCTAGCACACACCTCCAGTTCACGCCTCTTGATTACGTACTAGTAACACGTGTATACTGTTATCTTGTCTTCTCTCAGCTGTTACGCCTCCTGCACTGTTTCCTATGACATGAATTAAGTATATAAGCTATGTACTGTCAATAAAATGTAGCGCTCTATCCCTTCTTCCACCCCTGCGGTGGGAAGAACATGATATTATGGTCCTGACCATTCCTTTTTAAGGAATAAAACCCCTAAGAACTCTAACACCACGGACTCTGGTTCTTTCTTTCCGATTTGAGTTATTACTGATTAAGTACTTACCTGCATAGAAATTAAGAGAGTAAATTAATTATTTACGTCATTCTGGCGCCCGAACAGGGACCCCTCCCCCACCTCACGCGCCGGTAGGTGCGTTGCAAGCTATGTCCCCTGCCATCAGCTAGACGGAACCTACGCGTACCGGCAGGATTTCCTGCATCTCCCTCTGGTCCACGGAGGTGACGAAGACTGCGATCAGTACCCAGACGAGGCGGTGAGGAGTGCGGAGGATCCCGACCAGAGCCTAGCCGAAAGAAGCAAGGTCCGAGGTGTCAAGAGGCCCACCAGGTTTCCGAAGTTTTTCCGAGGTTTTCCGAAGTGTCGAGCCGAGTCCAGTCGAGTTTTCCGAGGCCTTCTGTTTTCCGTGCTTCCCGGTGAGTACCATTGCTGGGACGTATCTAGACGGGTTTGGGTACACAAGTCCGGTCTGCACTGTTTTAGACAGTGTATCTGTACTGTTTAGCAGTATATCCGATGTTTTCAGTTCTTGCACTGTGCTCAGCAGTGTATCTGTGCTGTTTAGCAGTACATCTAGTGTAGGGGGGTAGTTATATGTGTGTCTAAATGTTCATGTGATTAATATCGTTGTATGAGAGACTGTTTTAATGTGTATCATTGTGTTTCTTGTATAACTAGCTATCTCCAGTATTAAGTAAACAAAGGATTGAGCATTCAGTACTACGTAAGCAAAAATGCCGTTTTTCAACAAGTTAAAGCAGATAGGAACTAGGAAAGGGATACTAGAGGAAGAAATTCCTATCCCCCCTAGGGACACTCCCGGTAACTTTATGTACCACAAGCATGGCATAGATGCCATATTATATCTAGATTTATGGGCCGACTACACTAAACATCTAGACGAAAGACACAGATGGCCCGTTACCGGAACATGGGATGCCGAGTGCATCATGAAGGTAGAAGAAGCATTATGGAAAAAGAAAGCTAGACAATCTCAGAAAGACGCCATAGAATTTTGGCGTAAGGAATCACATAAGCGTGCTGAGAAAGCACTCCGTAGAGAAGACAGACTTAAAGAATCAGAAAAAGCCCAAGAAAACGAATTAGTTACTGAAGGGATCCGAGTAAAAACAGAACAAATAGACCGTGCCCGAAACAATCTTGTAAACGGTATGTATCTCGCGGCCGAGGGTACACCTGAGGCCCTATCAGAAATACCGAAAAACCTACCGCCACCATTAGTGCCAACTAAAGTAATGCATAAGACTACTAAAGACATATTCCTAAATTCTTATTTAGAGGATGTAGCACCAGCTTACGCCAATCTGCCTGTTCGTGCCCTGCCTACTGACAGGGACGGGGGTGGCACCCCGCCCCCAGATCATGCCCCGCCGGTACCGCGACAGACCTCCCCCGCTCCGCCAGCCCCGCCACTTCCCGCACCCAAAATTGACCTACCGAAACAAAGTCTACCTGATCCTACTAAACGACAAATTCAAGTTCAGATACAGACTCCACAGGGAGATAATGCCCAAGCCTCCGCTTCAGGAGGTGCGACCGCGGGTCTTCGGACCCCGCCATTAACACACAGATTCAATCTCAGGGATATGCAGAGTCCTCTCAAGTTCAGGTCACCCCGCCTTGACGCATTAAAAGAAAACATTTCAGTTTGCAGATATGATCCAGTACCCGGTAAAGACGATCTAATGATATTGGCATCACTACGGTTAAGATCTGCTACTGATATCTTGCTATGCTACGTAGGAATGAAGGACCGTCTAGATAGAATATATGAGTTTGTTCAGACAGGGAAAGACCCTGACAGTATCAAGGATGCCATGGAGAAACAGAAAGTTGACGTTCAAGCACAGATACTACGATTTTTCATAAACTGTCTAATAAGAGAACGAGATAGGCCGGGAACAGATCAGAGTGAATTAGATGCACTGAACAAGTGGGGTCAAAATATAGCTGAAGGAAAACATGACAAGGGGACTTGCATAGCCAGTATGTACAAGAAAATTAGAAAGGCAGTGATAGCAGTACACCAAAAAGGGAAAGAACAAGCTTCCGAGGAGGAGGAAGAAGAACTTGAAGAACTAGAAAGAACTACGGATATTATAGCATATGTAGGTAAGGGAACTTACCTTAGGAAGGGCATCCGTCCGGAAAACAAGAGAGTTTTTCTCTCTGCTTTAACAAATCCGAATTCTTCTGAACATCAGTTCCAGGAGACTGATAAAAGGCTTCGAGACCGAATGGGGTACCATGTACTCAATTCTATGGATGAACAAGAACTAGCCCGGTCCGCCATATTATGGGCCGAAAATCCAGACATATATAATGATGACACCGTAGCACAGACATTTTTTAACCTTTCCCCAGACGAGCAGAAATTAGCAGGTGTATACATGATACAGCACCTCCTCATCAAGTACAGAAACCATCATTCTGACCCAGGTCCCTTACACGAAACACTAGAAGCACTACTCATGGATAGATGGAGAGGTTTAAGTACCAAGTTAATACAAATAATTCTGGAACAACGACATAAATACAACACTTTTGTAAGCTCTGAATATGTTCCCGCCCCGCCTCCAGAAAGGAAAACGTACCACATGCAATGCGGGAGTGGCATTGAAAGTCAGAACCCCTTACGAGAAGTACACCCAGTTATGGGTACGGATCACATCTTAAAACGTGTATATGTACACACGCCACTGACTAAGTTAGAACTGTTAGAAATGAAGAAACTAGTTCCGTGTCATGATAAAGACCCTGCAGGTTTTCACAGAGAGCTTAAAGACATGTTACTAATGGGGGATTACACGTATGATGATATCATGAAAATGTTGAAGGTGCTGCTGCCCACGGGCATCTACGAGAAATTAAAAGAAAAGGAATGGGAGGTGGGGGACACAAAGATTGCATGGGCAGAAATAGAAGACGAAGAAAGCAAACGGGTCCCAGGGGTAGGCCTTGGGGATAAGACTAAAGCATTACCCGGTTTAATAGTACAGGTCCTGCCAAGATTATTGACAACTAGAAAGGAAGATTGGGACGCCATCTCGTCCTGTAAACAGAAACATGATGAAGATACTAGTGACTTCTATTCAAGATTCGAGAAATGTTTCATTATTAATAGTGGCCTCAAACCAAGTAGCGAGTCATATCCGCATCTTTTTGTATCAAAATTAGTCGAGAACTCCCTACCATTAGTTAAAAACAGAGTGTACAAAGTTGAAAGTACTTGGCAGGCAAATACGCCATCCCAGATGTTACAGATGCTCCAATATCATCAGAACAGAATTAGAGAAGAACAAGATCAGGAACAGAAACGTATGAAAGACACGAAGATGAAAATGTTAGTAGCCCAGACGGTCCCAGCCGACGGTCAGAGAAAAGGTGGGACCCAGACAAGTCACCCTACAGCTCCCGTTAAAGGGACATGCAATTACTGTAAACAGCCAGGTCATTACGTACATGAATGCCCAGTCCTGAAACATAACATAGCAACAGGTAAAACTAAAGAAAGACCGCATCCGCCTAGACATGACCATGGGCATCAACAGACCTCACAGAACGAACAGCCAATGCAGAACACACAGTCTATGCATGCTCCATCACACACAGCACAGACAGTAGCGGTACCACAGCCACAGCCCATTGCCGCGACTCAGCAAGTATCGCAACAGATGTACCAGTATGCCCAGTCTGCATACCCAGATTACCCCCGGTATACATGAAACAGCCTAGAGAGGGAAGGTGGCCTGCCTCTTATTGAAATTCCTGTAGATCAAGAAGGTCCTTATGTACACAGTCACGTATTGGGAAAAGATAGAACGTTTTTAATTGACACAGGGGCAAGTCGCACCACAATCAGCCATGATGAAGTCCCAGGGGCACCCCTCTCAGGCTCACAGAACGTTTCCCTTGGTTTTTCAGGACAGCCTATTGTAAATGAAGTAACGCAACCCGTTCCCTTGGCTGTGGGTCCATTATCACGTATTACAGACCTGTTACTCACGAAATCATGCCCAGAAAATCTGTTAGGAATAAAAACTCTGAAAGCTCTAGGAGCTATAATATGCTGTTCCCCGGAGGGAGTTAGACTCTTTCTGCGGGATTTCAAGGGTCACTATGTTTTGAGAGAATTTGATGTCAGATTGAAAAATGTGCCAGATTACTTGTGGGCAAAAGGCCCAACTGATGTAGGTTGCATGCATATCACTCCATACCGTGTTACACTCAAGACAGGTGTTGTTTTACCCAGAATCAGACAATACAAGTTACCACCCGATGCTGTAGTGGCTTTACTGAAAATCATTGAAGAGCTCATTGCCCAAGGAGTGGTCGTAGAGACCGACTCCAATGTCTGTAATTCACCCATCATTCCGATTCTTAAACGTACCGACCCCAATGCACCGCCAGTATATCGGCTGGTGATTGATTTAAGAGAATTGAATAAATGCATTGTACAATAACAACAACGAGAGAGAGAGGGAAAGGACACTCTCGGTCCCCCACGAAGTAGTAATAAACAACAAAAGAGTGCCCACGGAAGGGTACAGGTGTCCAGCACAGAGACAAAGAAAGTTTGAATCTACCTTCGTAGGAATTTCCCAGGGATTCTTTTTAATAGTTGGTAGATTTCCCATCACATACCTTTTAACTAATACCCAGCCAACCACGGAATAAAGTTTTTGTGTGGTAAGTGCTGTCGGTATTTTTTAATATTATTCACTTTTTCACATTCTGTCACAAATAAACCCCGCTCCGCAGTAACCTGGCGTCGCAGCACACCGGGGAGACATTCGGTTTCTCCCGGTGGGCCCAATGATGAAGCATGTCACCACCCAGGGTGGTGAGTGAGGGCTTAAAAAGAATCCCTGGGAAATTCCTACGAAGGTAGATTCAAACTTTCTTTGTCTCTGTGCTGGACACCTGTACCCTTCAGTGGGCACTCTTTTGTTGTTTATTACTAAATGCATTGTACCACAATACCCTGTGGTCCCCGACATCTCTTCCTTATTGACTGCTATTGATTCTGAAGCAACGTTCTTTACTGTAATTGATCTCAAGAACGCCTTCTTTAGTGTACCTATTGACCCCGACAGCCAATATCTATTCGGATTCAGTTTAAATGGACGAAGTTTCAAATTTTCCCGCGCACCTCAAGGATTCACAGAAAGCCCCAGCATCTACAGTCAAGCACTGAAAAGACAACTCGATTGTATTCAAATGCCAGTTAACACCGCTTTACTGCAATACGTCGATGATCTACTGATCACCGCACGAAGTGAGCCCGAATGCGAACAAGCATCACTGACAGTTTTACATTTTCTGGCTGACAAGGGACACAAGGTGTCCCCTTCGAAGCTACAATTCTGTGTTCAGCAAGTTGTGTACTTTGGTCACTTGCTGTCCAAAGTGGGGAGACAGCTCACTCCCGATCGCATTCAGTTAATTGTAAACATGCCACAACCCCAGACACAAAAGGAAGTGCGGGCTTTTATAGGCCTCACCTCATACTGCAGACAATGGATTCCTCAATATGCATTTCTGGCTAAACCACTCATCCAGTTAACAACACAGGAGGCAGCGACTTCAACTGCCCTCCCTTGGACTCAGGAACACACACAAGCTTTTGAAGAATTAAAGAAAGCCTTATGCCAAGCACCAGTTTTAGCGACACCATGTTACAGCAAACCGTTTACACTTTTTGTTACAGAACGTGATGGCACAGCGTTGTCTGTCCTCACTCAAGATCAAGCAGGTTCACATAAGCCTTGTGCTTATTTCTCAAGTACATTGGATTCAGTAGCCCAGGCACTCCCTGCGTGCTTGAAGTCAGTAGCAGCAACAGCATTAGCCATTAGACAGAGCGATTCAATTGTTTTAGGCCATCAATTAACAGTACAAGTTCCACACTCTGTAGAGGTTCTGTTAAACAGAACCCAGACTCAGCACTTGACTATAGCACGACTGACAGGTTACGAATTAACGCTATTCCAGCCACACATAGAAATCAGGCGCTGCAGCATTTTGAACCCCGCAACATTGTTACCCTCAGTTGTGACAGATCTAGCCCCGCATGATTGTATAGAGATCATTAATGCAGTAACAAAGCCTAGACGAGATTTAACAGATGTCCCACTGACAAATCCAGACCTGACACTCTATGTGGACGGTTCATGCATGAGAACAAATACAGGAGAATTAGTGGCCGCGTATGCAGTGACCACTGAAACCGAAGTAAAAGAAACAAATCGTATTGACACACTGTCCGCTCAAGCGGCAGAGCTTATTGCTCTGACCCGAGCCTGTATACTAGCCAAGAACAGAAATGTCAACATATACACTGATTCCCGGTATGCTTTCGGAGTCGTACACGACTTCGGTATGTTATGGCAAGAAAGAGGTTTCTTGACCTCCCATGGTGCCAAGATCCAACACGGTCCCCTCATTCAAGCGCTGTTAGAAGCAATACATCTACCTTCAGGTATATCTGTTATGAAGTGTAAAGCACATACTAAAGTTACAGATTCTGTTTCCCAGGGTAATGACCTGGCAGACCAGACAGCAAAACATACAGCACTGACTCACACCCAGACAACTGATGTGACAAAGACAATAGTACCGACAAAGTGTATGGCAGTCAAGGATCCCGCCCTAGATGTAATCGATATTCAGGCACATGCTACCCCAGATGAAATAAAGAAATGGATTGAACTAGGAGGGATCCAAACAGATCAAGGTTGGATGACGAAGGGAAAATCTACATGGTTTCTCCCCGACTCTATGGTTCAAGTCATGATAAATACAGCACATAGTCCAGCACATCTAGGAGAGAAAGCGATGTTAGACAGTTTACAAAATCTCTGGAACAATAAACACTTACGAGCAGCAGCGAAACAGAAAGTGCGTACTTGCATGATCTGTTGTCAGTTCAATCCAGGAAAAAGCGTCCCTGTAGAGCAAGGTGGATTTCATCCTCCCGATCACCCTTTTGAAGTCCTCCAGATGGATTATATCCAGATGAACAGTTGTCGAGGTTTTAAATATGTCCTTGTAGTTGTTTGTGCTCTGTCCCGTTGGACCGAAGCATACCCAGTCCCAGATTACACTGCTCCGACCACTGCCCGCCAGTTGGTTCGTGAATTCTTCCCACGGTACGGTTTGCCCCGTGTCGTATACTCAGATAACGGACAGCCATTCTCGTCCGAGTTAATGAAGCAAGTTTCTTTACTGCTAGGATACCAGTGGAAATTCCATTGTGTCCGACATCCCGAAGCCGCAGGCCTGGTAGAAAGGCATAATCAGACACTAAAAATACGCCTTGCAAAAATATGTCAGGAGAAAGGGGTCGACTGGATAGTCGTCCTGCCCGTGGCACTGTTTTACATGAGAATGGTTGCCCACTCGAGATCAGGGCTATCCCCGTACGAAGTGGTTTTTGGCAGACCACCGAATATGTGGGGGACGCCCATTCCGAAGAAAATCACTGATGTTGATTGTAATATGTTGACAGATTACCTTGCCTCCTTGATGTCTGCACTCCAATCATGTCGTTCACAGGTTGCCGCAGCCTTCCCCGACAACACCGATGTAAAGCCGCACGATGTCCGTCCTGGTGATCTAGTCTTGGTGCGCAATTTCGACAGGAAGAGTCCGCTGGAGCCCCGCTGGAAATCCCCGAAGACCGTCCTTCTCACCACGAGGACTGCAGTAAAAATCGAAGGGAGAAAGGGGTGGGTTCACACAAGTCATGTGAAACGATTTCATGAACTAAAACCAGACCGAGACTCATCCACCCCCACCAAAGACTGTGTTGAGCCAAAAGACTTTACAGTATCTGAACGAGAAAAAACTCCCCAAGAGGAGTACAGGTCGAAACTCCGATCTAGCAAGTCAGACAGTTTAATTGTTTAAGTCCTCCCCTAGGTGAATCGGTTAAATAGTTTCTGACATGTATCCCCTAGATCGAGATAGAGAGAGAGAGAGGCGATTCAAAAAAAGTGCATATTGTAAATCACTTCGTAGTCACTGTATAGTGACACTAATAATCATGTTTATTTTGAGTATCTTAACTATTGTTGCTAGTATTCTGCTGCCTATCTACTGGCCTATTTTCAAGCGGGAACAATCTGCTTACAATGTATCTGCTGAACATTCTTTCAGTGAATTGCCTCCACACGAGCTTTCTTACAGACTTGCGCTGCGCAACAATACATTCATTAGTATGTTACATCACTCTCACCAGACCAGCAATGCTACCAATTGCTGGGTATGTGGCCGACTCCCTCCCCACCAGAAGTACCAGGGAGCCCTGCCTCTTTTTCCGTATCCATTCTCGCACAATGGCTCCTGCGGTGCATGGAGTAGATTAATAAACTCTATAGATTCGGATATTGCCGTTACCCCCGAAGGGGGCTGGATTTGGGGAAACCTGAATTCAGTCCTATTCTACGCCTGTTACCCTGATAGTAAAGGTCAATCTGTTTCTGTAGGAACTGATCTAGAAAATGAAGTATATGGGTTAGGAAATTACACAGAAAACCTTATGATTCTTGTTATTGAATCTGAAGCTGCACCCGCCCTTCCTGCCATGTCAGTATTACCAGTCACCGGTCATCTCTGTGTTAGAAAGAAGGGTTCAGTACACTTAGGTCATAGTAAATGTACTACTGTAGTCGAATTCACTGATGAGGGTAGGTCCTCATTCCGAGCTAGACGACATACATATTTTGTCTGTGGTCATACCGCATACATAAGTCTACCTCCAGATTGGGATGGTACCTGTTATCTTGCTTTCCTTCTGCCTCCTGTTTTCTTAGCTCCCCCTGATTATCATCGTAATCCAAATCTAGTAAACAATAGAGTCCGAAGAGACCTCCCGCTTGTCGATTATACTGAAACGGCATGGGAGCAATACACAGATTTTAATAAAGGATTCTTTTTCTTTGTAGGCCCCGTCCAAAATAGTAAAACAATACGTAGATTAACTAGAACACTTGAAGCAGTAGTACATGAAACCGCTTCCGCTTTAGGTAACATAACAGAGGAACAGTCTGCTATGCGGATTGTTGTCCTTCAAAATCGTCTCGTGATTGACGTCATCTTGGCAGATCGAGGTGGAGCTTGTAAGGTCATCGGGTCAAGTTGCTGTGTTTTCATCCCAGAAAACGCGCCATCTGTATACAAAGCTATCACCCGTCTTCATAAAATTGCAAATCTGATACATCAGAATCCAGGCACCTGGACTTGGTCCGGTTGGTTTTGGACAACGTTAACTGCTTGGGGATGGAAGATCCTATCCTTCCTAGGCATTGGCCTAGTCATAGTATTCAGTTGCTGCCTGTGCCTACAGTGTGGGCCAGCGATTTGTGGACTGTGTGCCACATCCTGCATTGAACACTCCAGTTTCCTCTCAAACCGCCAAAGAAAGAAAGATGAGCAAGTGATGCTGCAAGAACAAACTGATAGATTCATGAGGATCGAGATTTCATGAAGGGTCCGTAGGGAACAAGGAGGGAATGAGGAAATATAAATTTTGGACATGTTATGTTCCCTATCGTGTACCCCACCGACTCCATGTATCAGCTTAAAGTACATGTAACTTCCCTCCTGTGTCAGCTATGAAGACGCAAATACGTTTGCGTCTAACTTCCATATGTCCTCTTTCAGACCCACCCTGGATGGGTTGAATAGTCCGTTCCTAAGTATGCCATGCCAACGTCTTTTTGTGGTGTACTTCTCTGTTTTTCAGCTCTAGCTGAGTAGGCCCTAAATTTCTGCCACCGAGCCTCTTTTCTGGCTTCTGACTCCGAGGGCCTCAGCCCAGGCTGCCTCTGTACCCGTGAACTCTGACTTACTTTCAGCGCGGCCCCTCGCGCTCAGCTCAGCCCGCTTTCTGCCAAGACTGACTTCAACCTTCGAATTATCTGATCTGCTCCTCGAAGATACATTCCTGCCTACTAGTTTAAGTAAACATCCTCTCAGCTGCAGAGCCAAAGGGCCGGCCTGTCTCTGTGCAAGTAATTCAAGTAATTCATAGCCTCTGTTACCATGCTCCCATGGAAGGCCCATGCCCCCACGCTTTTCCTGCAGACATCCAGGCGCTTATACACGCACTCTCAGTCAGTATAGAATAACTTCTGCCCCAGAGACCTTTCCGCCCAGATAGCTTAGTTCCTATAACAGCAGATATCAGATATGATAAAAGTACAAGTTGATCTGACATGCCAGACTTCTGTCTCTTTCCGTCAGTTTAAATGTCAAGTCTCCTGCACCCTCCAGCTTCACGTCATTCACACGTCATGCAGCTGCGCGCGCATCCAAGCTTCCAATTTTTGCTGACATTGCAACATTTCTGTTAGTGCCACCCACTTGTGTCACCTATCTGTGACGTTTCTAGCACACACCTCCAGTTCACGCCTCTTGATTACGTACTAGTAACACGTGTATACTGTTATCTTGTCTTCTCTCAGCTGTTACGCCTCCTGCACTGTTTCCTATGACATGAATTAAGTATATAAGCTATGTACTGTCAATAAAATGTAGCGCTCCATCCCTTCTTCCACCCCTGCGGTGGGAAGAACATGATATTATGGTCCTGACCATTCCTTTTTAAGGAATAAAACCCCTAAGAACTCTAACACCACGGACTCTGGTTCTTTCTTTCCGATTTGAGTTATTACTGATTAAGTACTTACCTGCATAGAAATTAAGAGAGTAAATTAATTATTTACGTCAAGACAACAGCGAAAAATGGAAGGGAGACTCACGCCAATGGTACCAGGTCTAACAGTGGACAGTATTGAGGACTGGAAAGAGAGAAAGAGGTGATGAAAAAAAGAAAGATCTTGTATGATAAAAAGAGGGCTGTGAAGAGAACAATGGTCAACGTGGGAGACTGGGTCAAGATCGAGTCTCCCAGATCCAAATTCGGTTTTCCGTTTAAGGTTATTAAAGTTTTCAAAAATGCAATAAAGACGAGGGGGGCGCTAGAGGGCGCACTGCGGAATGGCTGACTGCTAAGTCAGCTCCGCCGGACGGGCGCGATTCTTCATACCCCCTGGCCCTGAAACCGCCCCAATTCCTGTGCAAAACGGCGGAATGGACGTCTGAGGGACCCAGCTCCGAGGTGTGTTAACGACGGCCAGAAGACATGCAGCATGCCGAAGCAATCGGCGAAAACGTCCCGGCGCTAACAGGCTGACCAACATGGCGGCGCGCTGCTGTGGCGACCGCAACGGACATCGAGCGATGTCGCCCTCAGACGACCACAGGACCGGCTTCCTCCCGACACGCAGACAGTAAGGAGCGGCAGCCGGCGAAAACCGGGAGCGATGTGCCTGCCCAGAGAGCGGACCTTGAGACAAACATTGTGCGTTCCACGGCGGCCAAAATGGCGGCGGCGGTGAAACGCATGACCGACGATCCTGCCCTGTGCACTGCCGGCTCTCCGATCTACATTGACAGCGAGTGACCAGGCACGGAGACGCTCCACAGCGCAGCTGCAGAGGCGAGAAGAGGTACGAGGCGGCTGGGGGCTCACCGGGTGAAGTGCGACAGTGCCAGGCTGCCCAGCGATATCGCGCTCCGCACCAGAAGGCGCGAACCGGACCCGCCGTAATCCACGGGACTGCCTCACACGGACAAGACCATACAGGGGTTATCAACATTTCTGCTGTCTCCGGGCGATCCAGTACTACATCGTGCGCTGCCCTGGGCCACTATGGGACTGCGTGACCACTCTGATGACTAGACCACCAACACAGGGGGCAGTTGGAGCGCACTTGCGACGCACACGGTCTACGATCACACCGGCAGCCCCGCCGAGCTCGACCGTCGCCAGCCCAGCTACACTCACGGGCACCATGGGGAAGCCCGATAAACAACAATCAAAACTGCCCTTCGAGACCAGAAAGCAGACGGCGAAAACGGGAGCTGCTCAAGACGTCGACGGAGACCAGGTCCTGGGGGACGGCGCAGGTATGGAGGCAGTGCTGAGGGCTATCCAGCAGAGCTTGCATGATATGAATAGCAAAATGGACAGTGTCGTGGCAAGGGTGGATTCTTTGTCGAACAAACTGGAAAAACATGAGGAGAGACTGGTGGAGGCGGAACAGAGGATCTCTTCGGTGGAAGACCACTCAAGAGACATCGCTAAAACACACAGCGCCATTGCAAAGACCCTGGAAACCCTGAAGGCGAAGGTGGAGGACCAGGAAGCGAGGTCCCGCCGCAACAACGTGCGCATCTCGGGCCTGCCGGAATCCACCAACACAGGCAAGATGGAGACGTACGTGGAGAACATGCTGAAAGACATCTTCGGCCCTGGGAGCTTCTCTGACGTCTTCTTGATTGAACGAGCGCATCGCTCCCTGGCCCCCACCCCGCAACCAGGGGCTACGCCTCGGATAATCATCGCCCGAGTGCTCAATTACAGGGACCGGGACACGATCCTTCGAATGGCGAGGGAAAAGGGCGCCATTACCCACCAGGGCAACTCACTGGAGTTCTACCCAGACCACACCATGGCGGTACAGCAGGCAAGGAAAGAGTTCGCTCCAGTAAAGAAGAAACTCCGGGAGCTGGACATTGGGTATGCAATGCTGTACCCAGCTAAACTTAAAATCCTAACGGATGGCAAACCGGTGGTCCTCACGACGGTCCAAGCTGCGCAGGACTACGTCAAGAACCTCACCAAACGTCGGAAAAATCAGGACACTGCAGCCAGAATGAGCGACAACGACTGACGACGCAAAGGATGCCATGTGCCATGTGCGCGCCACTGGATTGCTTCTTCGGCATTGGAAGCGGGCGAAGGACACTTCTAATTAAGTGCATCTCCACGATGAGCTCCACAAGACTATGGACGTCACTGCTCACGAACTATGTCAGGGAAGCGCTACAAGGGGTATCGCAGTGAGTACACTTGGGGAATGGTATGGCAGGACCCGCACACGTGCTCTGGGCCTCAACTGACTAAATACATGTGGCTGGTAAGATGTAATGACTACGTTCCCGCAGTGGAACCCTCCGGCAATAACTACGAAGGTGTGCGACATTGCCTACATGGGTTCTGCAACCTCGAGGGGGGGTGGAGGGGATAGCTATGCCCATGTTATCATTACAGGGAGTCGGAGGCGGGAGGAGGGGACTAGGGGGTAACTATTGACATTGACATCATCTAGGACTCGCGCTCGTCCACATCCACTATGTGGATGGAGATGTGTGCTTCGGGCGGCACCCCCAGGAGGGTGTTCCCCAGAACAATTTCGAACACAGTTCTGAAGTTCGGGGGGGGATGGCTTTGGCAAAGTTTGGGCGCTAAAGTGGGAGGCGGGGGGTTGGGGGAGCTGAATAGAGTTAATATGTTTGCACTGTGTCTAAGAAGCATTGCGACCTCTTTTGTTGCCTGTAGTACACATGTTGAAAATGCGATATCTCACAGATGGCTGCATAAATCACACGACGCACCATTTCACCTGATCACGCTCTAATGGCACGCACTGACACACTTAATTTCATCACATGGAACGTCAGGGGACTGTGGAACCCAAAAAAGAAACGGCAAATGTTTGCATACTTTGACAGGCTTAAGGTGGATGTGGCGTTTCTACAAGAAACGCATATGGCACCCACTTCCACATCCAAGCTGGGCTCCAAATGGGCAGAATCCGCCACAGGCGCGTACTACTCGACGTACTCCCGAGGCGTCAGTATTCTGATCAAGAAAGGTACACATTTCAAAATTAATGAAAAGTACACTGATTCTGGGGGGAGGTATGTTGTGGTGGTGGGTGAGACGAGACACCAAAAACTAGCCCTTGTAAATGTGTATGGCCCGAATGTGGACGATGCGGGCTTTTTTGAAAGGTTATGGCACATCATAGCGGATATACAGGCGGACAATGTCATCTGGGGGGGGGATTTTAACGTAACACTCAGAGACGGGCTCGACAGAGCGGCACACACACTTGAGCACCACACCAAGGCGAGGGACATGCTACTTGACGCGATGTCAAATCTACACATGAATGACCTGTGGAGGCTGCAGCACCCGGGGGAACAAGTCGCCACGCACATTAATGCTGCAAATAAGAGCTGGTCCAGGTTAGACTTTTGGCTGGCCACTCAGGACGTCCTTACATGGGTAGAGCAGATAACACATCTCCCTAGAACACTATCAGATCACGGTCCCGTACTCCTGAAGCTGCGGATACCGAACTATGTCCCTCCGCCCTACACTTGGCGATTCAATGCACAGGCCCTACGTGATCCACTGTATGTTGACACGGTCCGTAAGGCGATCACCGACTACTTTGATTTGAATGTCCCCACCACTGAGGACCCGTGCCTCCTGTGGGAAGCGTTCAAAGCAACGATACGGGGCGTGTGCATCGCAACGTCCGCTGGCATATTGAAAGATATTCGCCACCAATTGAAGAGAAGGGAGGAGATGCTCCGAGACCTCGAACAGAGATACACGGATACAGGGGACACGGCACTACTAAGCGACATTCAGACGCTATTGATAGAATACAATACATTTGCTGAGGACGAACTTAAGTACATTTACAAAAGAACAACGGCCAGGAGGTACGGGGAGGGGGGCAGACCGGGCAGAGCACTGGCGGAAAAGATTTGCTCGGGTAGGGCGCCACAACACATAGCGGCTGTACACACCTCACAGGGTACACGTGCGCACGACCTGCCGACCATCATGGGGGAATTTAGAAACACCTATGGGGCACTCTATGAGGCCAGGCCTCAAATATCGCGGGAGGAGATTTTGGACTACATGGCCGACGTTGAGATCGCTTGGCTGGCTGATGGACACAGGGAGTACTTAGCGAGACCCCTCACGACACAGGAAGTCATAGACACAATCAAAAGACTCCCCAATGGCAAAGCGCCGGGCCCGGACGGCTTCGTCATAGAATTTTACAAAACGTACGCAGACACGCTAGCACCTCATCTGGTGAATCTGTACGAGGCTGCGCATGAAGCCCAAACACTGCCACCTTCCATGAGAGAGGCGTTGATAGTTGCTCTACTGAAACCGGGCAAAGACGAAGAACAATGCGATTCATACCGCCCACTTTCCTTGATAAACATAGACACCAAAATATTAGCCAGCATCCTAGCAGACCGACTGAAGCCGCTAATGCCGCTGCTAATAAGGCCGGACCAGGCAGGTTTCATTCCAGACCGGTCGACCACGCACAACACTCGCACCCTATTTGCACTGGCACACTACTTGGCCCCTGATATTAAAGCGGTTGCTGTATTATTAGATGCAGCAAAGGCGTTTGATACGATTGACTGGCCTTTTCTTCACGCAGTCCTAATCCGGATGGGGTTCCCCCCACTATTCATCGGCTGGATCTCAATGCTATACTCGGGGCTATCTGCCCGCATACGGGTAAACAAGCATCTATCGTCCCCTATACCTATCGAGCGAGGCACTAGACAAGGATGTCCTCTATCGCCAATGCTGTTCGCCCTTATACTCGAACCCTTGGCGTGTAAAATAAGACAGCATCACCACTATTCGGCTATTCAATTACCTACGCGACCGATACACATAGCATTGTATGCAGACGACATGGTCCTGTACGTGAAAAACCCGGAGACAAATCTCAACCCACTGCTCAGGGAATATATTAAATTCGGCCAATACTCGGGTCTTCATATCAATTGGAGCAAATCACTTGTTCTCCCGCTGACAGACGGTACCCGGCCCACAGCGCTGGATTACCCCCTGGAATGGCAGGATGAACCGACTAAATATTTAGGCGTCTGGTTCCACAGAGACCCGGAGTTGGTCATCCGCACTAACTATGGGAGAGCCGTCTCAACGCTAGAAGACAAGGTCAACAGATGGATAGGCTTGCCACTCTCACTGGCAGACAGACTTGCCATTGTGAAGATGGTGCTCCTGCCCAAATTTTTATATCTTTTCAATAATATACCTATTAAGCCGCCGGCTGAGGTGTTTCGCAACATTAAGTCCCTTATGCTCTCCTTAATATGGGCGGGGAAACAGGCTAGGTTAGATCTGCAGACTCTGACTCTCCCGTATGCTAAAGGGGGCTTCAAGGTGCCAGATATTTACCTGTACTACCAGTGCGCCCAGGCGCAATTTGCGCACTACTGGTTCCATGAAATTCCTTTTTTGACGCACGTAGCAGTAGAACATGGCGATGCTGATCCCATTCCACTCACAAGCATATTAACGCACAAACGCCCCAGACTGCACGATCATGACATCAACCCGGTCAACGCCACGATAGACGCATGGAGGACACTGAGTAGGATGGCGCACTGCACACCACTCTACGCACCAGCACTCCCCTTGGCACACCATCCGGCATTATCGGTCACTCAAGAACAGGTGGGAATGGACCTTCTTAAACGCGCTGGCATAGACACCCTTGGGGACTTATATAGAGATGGGCAATTCGTAACACTGAACCAGCTGACATACATTCAGAACCCAACTCTGCTGTTTAGTTTCAACTACTACAGGCTACAGAGGGCAGTGAGGGAACACTTCGTGACCTTTCCGGCGGAACCACAGGCACTTGCACCACTGACACTTGTGCTCAACACCCCCTCAGCGTCACATTTAGTGTCCCGACTATACCGCAGCGCGCAAGCTAGCAATGGGGGTAACACTACCAGAGCAAGGGAAAAATGGAACGCAGCACTGGGGGAAGACCTCACGGAAGAGGAATGGGAGGCCTCCTGCATACTCACGGGGATGCTGACGCCGAATGGGAATCTTAGATTGATTCATTACAAATACCTGCACCACATGTACCACACGCCTGCACGACTGCACAGGTATGGTCTGAGGGACAACTCTAACTGCACTAGGTGCGGGCAGGAACATGCAGATTTTATACACTTAGCGTGGCGCTGCGATGCGGTGGCACAATACTGGGATCAGGTGGTGCGGACGCTCAACACTATATTGGAGGCGCAATTGCCATGTACAGCTAAAGTTTGTCTCCTGGGGTTAGTGCCACAATTAAGAGCGAGGCGCCGTAAACTATGCGTGATTGCACTACTGGTGGCGAAAAGGAGAATCTCTTTACACTGGAACAGTAAGCGGAAACCTACAGTAAAAAATTGGCTAGAGGACTTGACCTACTGTAGAGACACTTTAATTACATACGAGGAAGAGTTGCCTATGGGTTCCCGCCCCAGAGACTTCTGGGAACCGTTTCAACATTATCTGGTGTCACTGGCCGCTGCCACCGGCGCGTGCTGAGCGCTCAACTGTTACAGGATGTTTGCCACTCTGTGATACTATTGACGGGGCGGTGAGGGAGGGAGAATGTTGTGACACAGTGCTTTGAGGGTTTTTTTTTTTTTTTTTTTTTTTTATTTTCTTTAGGGGGTTATTGAGTTGTTGTTTACATCGTCCTCCCTAGGTTTTGGGAGCTTGGGTTGAAAATACTGAAAATGTAAGACCGACCGAACGTGTATACCATACGACTGCATTGCCAAAACAAAACACCGAGACTGCACTGACGCCACATAAGCGCCGCCGGACCTATGGTTGTCGGCTGATGGGCTGTGTATGGATAAGCCTTTGATGTAAATTTGCGTGCAATGCACAGCCGGCCTTCTCAGGTTGTAGGCGATATTGTTTGTACTATTTCTGTGACAATGTGCAATAAATGTCTTACCCAAAAAAAAAAAAAAAAAAAAAAATGCAATAAAGACCAGTGACCATAGAATTTGGAATCTAAGTCGAGTGGTGAAGTGCCAGGCTAGTGCTAGTTTTGATACTAGCAACGCAACTGGTGGGCCTGATTCGGGCTCTGAGGTGGGAGAGCCTGTTGCACGAGAAATGGGCTGTGTTAGGGGGGAGAAGGTGTGATGTCTTGTGTCATGATATGGTATGTTATTTTATATTGGGCTTTCTGAAGCGCAGGTACACCGCCAGGATTCTTGGCACTGTGAGAGTAAATAGATGAGTGCAGTTGTGGGCCTGAGATAGCTAGTTGTAGGCCATAGTGAAGAGGCAGGCATTTAGCTGTTGTCTGAACCGCAGGAGCTATGTAACAATATCTCTGAGTTCTTCCATAAGAAAATTCAAGATATATATCTTGCGTTGGAAACTCAGAGGAACACCTTGGGGGATCTCTCTCTCCAAACTCTGGTCAATCTAGAATCTTGGCCGAGAGACCCCTGCAAGAGCCTTACCTATTTCCCGCCACTTACCCTTGAAGAGCTTGAGCTCCTGTTGGATCGGACTAAATCGTCCTCGCCTCTTGACCCATGTCCCCTGAAGACTCTGAAGGACTGTAGGCTTACGCTTCTTCCGCCCCTCCTTGAAGTGATGAATGGGGCCATAACTCAAGGCACCTTTCCTTCAGCTTGGAAAAGGGCGATAGTGAAGCCTCTTCTGAAGAAGCCCACCCTGGACCCAGAACAGCTGAAGAACTTTAGACCCATTTCCCTGTTACCCGCTCCCACAAAAATGCTCGAATCTCACCTGAATCTACATCTTTCTACCTTTCTGGACTCGTCTGGGTTCCTAGATAGTTCCCAGCATGGATTCAGAAAGGCCCATAGTACGGAGTCAGCACTCACTATGGTGGTGAATAATATCCGCCTGAAGGTGGATTCAGGTCAAACCACGGTGTTGGTCCTACTGGACCTCATAGCAGCGTTTGACACCCTGTCTCCCTCTACGCTTACATCACGCTTGAGGGAGGCAGGGATTGCGGGTCCTGCCTTTAACCTTCTGCACTCTTTCTTACATCTTAGAGAGCAGAGAGTCATGCTTGGCGAGTTTCTCTCCCCTGCTAAATCCTTGCAGTATGGGGTGCCACAAGGGTCGGCCTTGAGTCCGACCCTATTTAACATCTATGTGGCCCCCCTTGCTAGGTTAGTAAAATCGCAGGGGATGGAGGTTGTGTCATATGCCGATGACACCCAAATCATGGTGTCTCTGGCCCACTCTGTTACCACCTCCGCCACCAACTTTAGGACCTGCATGACAGTCTCGGACTGGATGATCCAGAATTCCCTAAAGTTGAATGGCGATAAAACTGAGATCCTGGTCTTTGGCAAAGACCAGGATGTTTGGTCTAATGAGTGGTGGCCTTCAGCTTTGGGAACCTGTCCATCTCCTTCCCAATCAGCCAGAAACCTTGACGTAATATTTGACACATCATTGTCCATGACTCTACAGGTCAATCGAACGGTGGCCACTTGTTGGGGGGTCATTAAAATCCTCAAAAGAATCCTGCACTATCGTTCTCCTCTAGCACGCAAGCAGACGGTGGTTGCATTAGTGGGTTCCAGGTTGGACTACTGCAATGCACTGTATGCAGACTCCAACAAGGGACTTATTCAACGACTTCAGGTCGTACAGAATGCGGCCGCTCGATTTGTTCTGGCTCTTCCTAATGCATCCTCTGCCACAATGGCCAGAAAGAGCCTGTACTGGCTCCCCATACAACTGAGGATCTCGTTTAAGATCTTGTGCTTGGCCTACAGAGCTCTTGCAGATGGTCCTTTGGACCCTCTAGGTGCCCTGCTAACTCGATATACGCCTAGTAGATCTCTTAGATCATCGGAGATGAATCTGCTTGTGGTACCTCGTGCTAGGAAGGCACGCTGGGGCAGTAGAGCATTTCCCATTGTTGCTCCTAGACTGTGGAATTCCCTCCCTCTGCAGATTAAGATTCAACCTTCTTTGTCCCTTTTTAAAAAAGCGCTCAAAACCGGGTGCTTTATCAAGGCCTACCCACAATGAGAGTATATTTGTAATAGCTAGTTTCTTTTTGGTCAGGTGCCTTGACGCCCATTGGGCTTAGTAGCGCTATATAAATTTGTTTTCATTTAATTTCATTTCAGATAGTCTCCCCAAGCCTGAGGTGCGCAGGTAAAGCAGTCCAGATCATGGGACCCAGGAAAGAGAACCTAGTCCCACCACCGTGTTTGCTACAGATTCTGGGCACCGTCAGGAGGTTCTGGTGCGAGGACCTCAAAGTCCGCTTAGGTAGATGTTTATTGATAAAAGAGACGATGAATCTTGGGCCGGTGTCTTGAATTGCTTTGAAGAGTGTACAACCAGCTTTGAACACGCCTTGTTGCTCCACTGGGAGCCAGTGGAGGTCTCTAAGCTGGGGGGTGATATGGCATCGCCTGTCCTTAAGATAGATGATACTCGCCGCTTGATTTTTAATCATCTGCAAGCGGTGTCTCTGGAACTGTAGGAGTCCAATGTAGAGGACAGTCCCATAACAACCAAAGCCCTTAATGTACTACACTGGCTGCCCATAACAAAAAGGGTTCTGCACAAAGTACTGACAATCACTTTTCGTGCCATACACAATTCAGGCCCTCTATACCTAAGGAACAAATTTGTAAGATATTGCCCAACTCGAGCACTACGGTCCTCTGACCGTTCCAGGGTTCAGACTTAAAACCTGTGGGGGTAAATCCCTAGCGGTACTAGGTGCAAAAGCATGGAATGCCCTCCCCCCACCTTTAAGAGGACTGGACAAGGAATCTGAATTCCGCAAACAACTAAAAACCTGAATTTAGGTGGGAGGAGCCAAGATGGCGACCGGAGCGGACCTGTAGGCTCCCGGCTCCGCGAGTCCTTTTCTGCCGTGCTGAAATCCTGCTTCAAATCCTGGCACACTCGACGGTGGACTGTGTGCGAAACGGCGCTAATCTCGGCGGTGCTTTCCCGGACCCGCGATCCGCCCGGCAGCCGAAGATATTCGCCTCCTGGCTCCTGACCCTGGACCCCACAGGCGAGGATTCCTCCTGCCGTGCCCCGGGGACCTGTTGCCGGCCGGAGCGCTCCGCCGGCACTGGCTGCGGCGGAACCAGAGTGATTCCTGTGAGGCGCTTCTCGAGCTCAGCCGCCTGGGGTGACATGTGGCAGACGGAGAGAGGACTGGGTTTACGGAGCTGTTGAACCCCGTCGCAGCGGATCCTTTGTTGGAGACGGCAGGTACGGGAGGAGACTGTCCGGCCATCTTGGGTCACGCATTGCCTGTGGACCCCGTGCCTCGCCGCCCGTGGTCGCTGAGGGACGCTTACATCGAGCGGACTAATTTTTAGACACGGTGCACGCCTCTCGGATAGCAGCTAAAAGGGGGAGCGCCGGTGCTCTCCTTTCACCGGTGACTGTTGAGTCAATCTGTACATGATGGCGGAGTGCGCCGCCAGGTTTCGCGGTGAGGTGCGCCCGTCCACGCCAGAGACCGGTGCTGCCCTGACGACAGGAGTACCCGAGACTCGAGGGATCCCCCGGGGAAATAAGACCCAGGGGCAACAGTCTGAACCTTCGCTTGGAGCCGTTCTGTCGGCCTTGCACGATCTCCGCTCGGAAGTCCGTCGCAGCTACCTGGAATTGGGGGACAGGCTGGACCAAATGGCGTCTGTGTCGAGACGGTGCACTACTGAACCGGAGTCGCAAAGTTGCCGCCTGTCGCCGCCTGCACCGTGTCGGGAACCTGCGCTCTCCCTCGCCTGTTGCTCAGCTGAGCTCGCTGTGTATTCCGCTGCTACCCAAGACCTTCAGCTTGAAGATTCTACACGGGACACTTTGTTTCCCCTCCCAACGCAGTGCGCAACATTGTGGCTGGACTCCCTGTCGTGTGTGCCTCGAGGACTGTCTGGGACGTTGCAGCTGCCTATTCCTCCTGCGCTGAGCCTCTTTTCTATCCTGTTTGTAACAACGTGTGCTTTTGGTGAAATTATGGTACATTTTGTTACACTCGGAAGACTCCCTGATGACTTCTCGTAGCCATTTTGTGCTTTCTTGTTGATGACCTCCTCTCTCCTGCCATTTTCCTCCTTTGTCATGTGGTGGGCGGGCCTCTCTTGGGTGGCGCGTCTGGGGGTGTATCCACGTTCGGGCCAGGGCTAGGTCGATGTGCGGCCATGTTGGTTCTTTGTCTTGGTGGGGGCGGGCATTTTTCATGCGCTTCATTTGTTGGGTCTGTCTGAGGTCGGGTCGGGGCTAGGTCCTCCATGTACTGTCGGTTGCTGGGCTGGTGGGACCGGGATTGGAAGTTGTACATTCTTGTCTAAGTCGTACAAGTTGTAATGTTTTTCCCTAACTGCTTTTGTACTAATAACTGGCTCTCAACAGCCGCAAATTGTGTGGGGGTTGTGCTTCTGACTGGGGTACCGGGAATGGTTTGATTGGCTCCTCCTCCCGCTTCACTTGTAGTTTTTGAGGGTTGCAGATTAGGATGGCCTTTTCTCACCCTCTATATTCCATGGTAACATTTTTATTACTTTTCCTCCTTTCTCCTTTCTTCTTCTTTTGCTTGAACTACATTTCGGGTTCTTTATGGGGCGACAGGCACATTGTCGGGGGGGGTAGGCCGTAGCCTCCGCGTTGGTGCAGGGTGGGGGGGTAGATTTAATTTCTGTATTTAATTTCTATGGGCCTTTTCTTTTATTTTCCTGCGCTTTCTCACACTGTCTTCCTTTCCGGGTCTGTGATAGGGGGTGGTTGGGAGTGGGTGGCACTGGAAGTGGCACGAGCGTGGCTCCTGTTGACCGTTTTGTTTCTCTATTGCTTTGCCGCTTTGAAGAAGAGCTTCACGTAATTGATATTATTTCTATTGTTGCCTACTCATGTGGACTCAATGTACGGACTCGGATCTCCTTTACACCTATCCTTCATTGACTTTTCTTTCATCAAAAACTTTAAAATTTGACCTTTACTGATCCTTCTCCCTGGCGGCATGTCCTTTCCAGCGTAATTGAGATCAATTGCTGTCGTAATACTTGGTGCCGTCGGAAGATCGTAATGCTGACACCTGTGCTCATAAGTGTTGTGGCCGGCCGGATGGTTGTAGGCCCGTATTTGTACTTCTGCAATATGCACAATAAAGGTCTTCAAAAATTAAAAAAAAAAAAAAAAAAAACCTGAATTTACAATCTTCCAGATATAACCGCCAGAGCACTAGTGTGACTCCGGTCCTGGTCTCCCTAAGCAGTAAGGTAACCTTAACATCAGGTTGACCTCTCATTGGCACCGAGATGCTCCTTGGAGCGATTGTTAGCGCGGTATAAATGGGCACTACATTTACATAATCAATTTTAGAAAGGATTAGGGTTATGGCGATTTGGGTGATGGCTTTCTTACTAAAGAAACGTCTGATCTTGCGCAGTTTGCGCAATTGGACAAAGCATGCCGATGTCACTGAGCCAATTTGGGTGCTCATAGAGAGGTCAGCATCAATATGAAGACCAAGACTTTTTATAGCAGATTTAGGGATGGGTGCCTCTCATAGACCGAGGGGCCAATAGGAGGGGGTCCAGTAGTCAGGTTTACTGTGGGGAACGATGATTTTTTCTGAGTTCAGCTTTAGTTGATTTTCATTCATCCATGCTTTGACATAGAGCATAGACCTCTTGACAAAATCCTTAGATTCTACAGAGTTGTCAAGGGTAAAAATAAGCTGCATGTCATCTGCGTAGTTGAAGATTTTCACACCCATCTGACGTAGACCTGAAATCAGGGGGCGTATATAGATATTAAATATAATAGGCGAGAGGGAGGAACCCTGAGGAACGCCACAGTTCAGGTCTACCATTCCAGATTTGAAGGGTGAGAGCCACACTGACTGTTTACGGGCTTCCAGAAATGAGCTGACCCAGGCAAGGGCAGAGCCCCCGAGACCTGCTGCGGCAATGCGCTCCAACAAGACTTTGTGGTTCACGGTGTCAAATTCCGCAGACAGGTCAAGGAGGATCAGAGCCTGAGTATGGCCCATGTCAACCTGTCCCTTGAGGTCGTCCAGTACTGATAGAATCACTGCTTCAGTGGAGTGTGCGGGACGAAAACCTGCCTGATGGTTGTCCAAGAATGTAGTGGTTTCCAGAAAAGTGCTGAGGCAAGTAGCCACATGGGTCTCCAGCACTTTTGCCGGGAAAGGGAGGAGAGAGACGGGTCTGTAGTTCTCCAATTTATTGGGGTCCATGCCTTCCTTTTTTCTGAAGTATAATGACCACTGGTTCTTTAAAAGTAAGTGGAACAATGCCAAGGGACAGTGAATGGTTCAGTAATTTAAGAAAGGTATTGGGGAAGCACCGATAGATTGCTTTGGAGACATAGATGGGGCAATCCTCCTTGGGTGAGCCTGATTTGATCTTAGCTATAAGGTCCAGGAAACGTTTCTTGTCCATTAAGGGAAAGGAGTTTAGACACAAGGATTGGAAGTCTCCCTGTTGTTTCGGGGGTCACAGTTAGTGGGAGCAATGGAATTTAGAATTTTCTTTATTTTGTCTAAGAAAAAGGAGTTCAGGTCATCGCAAAGTACCTGACTAGGCACAAACGATGGAGTGACATGGCTGGGGTTAGAGAGTTCTTTTACTATCTTGAAGATTTCTTTCGAGCCATTGTCGAAGTCGAGTACCCAGTTCGTAAAGAAGGCTCTCTTGGCCTCCAGTATAGCTGCCTTATACTGATGAAGAATGGTGGTGTAATCAAGTTTATCTGGTGCTTTGTAGGTTTTCCTCCACTTCCGCTCGGCTTCGTGTACTTGGAGTTTAATGTTTTTTAGATCTTTGTTAAACCATTTGGCGGCTTCATGCTGCCTAGGGCGGTAGGTTTTGGTCTGTAGAGGTGCATGGAGATCGAAGGCCTTCCTTTGCCAATCGGTAATCTCACTCTCCCAGTTATCAGGATTGCCTTCTGGTACCGGCTGCTCCCTAGACAGAGTGAGGTGCTTATCCTGCCCCTCTCGATCTCAAAAGACTTTCCAATCTGCCTCTCAGAGTGAACCTTGAGAAAGAAGGTCGGCTCTGAGAGGCAGATGTAGAGGGTGGCACATAGAGAGGCGCAGATGGTCCACGTACCACAGCCTTTTGACCAGTCATGGGTGGTAAGAATTGCTTTGCACCAGTCATGGTGAATGTTCCTGACAACTGGAGGAATTAAGAATATGGGAAGAAAGGTGTGGTGAAGCTGAAAACTCCACCTCAACTGAAATGTGTCTCCCAACATTTCCCAGTGTAAACTGGAGGACACTTAATTGTGGACAATGGGCGTTATCACAAGTTGCAAATTGGTCAACCTGAGGGGGATCCACAGGGCTAACATGTTCTTCACCAGAATACAAAAGCAGATGCCGCTCGTGGTTGGCAAGATGAAGCCAACTCAGGCTGAGAGCTGACCAATTGGTTGGCACCTAGCCAGGTCCCATGCTGGTTCAGGTAGAACCCAGAGACTGGCACTTTTGTGCCGCCAAAACTTCCCTTTTTTGATGTTCCAGTGGCGCAATGTGCCACTGCATATTTATAAGGCCATTTAAAGCTTTTCATGGCCTTATAAATATGTGCCCCTTTCACGCAGAACACTACATGCAACGGGCGTTCTATGGGTGTTACTGTGGGTGCAACACTCATGGAACCCGTCACATTCTCAGATTTACGAGAGATTGTGAACCCGGGAATACGTCAGAATCTAACGCTCCCCCAGGGGTGGTGTTAGGGAGGCGCAACTAGGAGGTTTATTATTACTTCTCCTCGTGCTTTGCTTTTTCTATTAGTGCTTCATTCCGCAGCACACATAGAACTAGGAAATCGCCTCTTGTGATTGACTTTGTGCAGGAAGGTCTCCCTTCCTGCACAAAATCAATCAACCCCGCAACGCAGGCACCCTTGCATTGCACCATGGAGAAAGCCTGCCTGTGTTGGCGCATGGCAGCCCATTGTGCGCCTGCGCTGGGGAAAAGGACAGGAATGCACAGCATCACATAGATACAGCGCATTCCTGCCCTTTTGTTCTGACGTGGAGCAGTGCAGCAAGATTCCTTCTGGTGCGGCCCTACCCAAAACCTCATAAACAAGGCCCAGAGTCTGGTCTTCCTGAATGAGGAGGAGAGACCTGCAGCAGGACGGCGTTGGATTGACTAAATCCAGTCAAGAATGAACTAGAAAAAGATCGGATCACATTCTTTGGCCATATCTACACCAACACAAGATGTTTGGAAGAAAGAGCCAGACCACCCGGAGGATCATGAGACCACCATGAGCCAGACCACCCATAGGATCATGTGACCACCATGAGCCAGAATAGATTACCCCAGCCTTAGGGTCATGAGACCACCATGAGCCAGACCAGTTTACCCCCACTCCCCACCCATAGGATCATGAGACCACCATGACCCAGAGCAGATTACCCGGAGCGCCCGGCTTCGGTCTGCCCCCCGCGACTCTGTGGGCCCTTTCTATGGAAAAATAGTTGGAGAGGTGCTTTGGTTGGAGATGCTGTAGGACCAGTTTCTCCACGAAGAGGTCAGTAGCCGGCTCCTCAAGGCGCTCGGGAACATCCAGGATGCGGAGGTTGTTGCGTCGAGCGCGTCCTTCGTAATCGTCTAGGAGCACCTCCATCTGGTGATGTTGTTTCTGCAGTTGGGTCACCTGTTGTTGCAGCGTGGAGGTATCATCAACGAGCGCCTGGGTTTTGATTTTAATGACTTTCACCTTGGAGTCTATTTTCAGTAGGTCGGCACGTAGCAATGTCCCTTCTATGTTTACCGAATCAATGCGAGTTTTGAGTGAGGAGCAGACCCCCGCAATCGCTTCCATGACATCGTCCAGCGTGGAGGAGGGCCTCCCCTGTGGAGGGGGGGTCGCCGCTTTAAGGGTAGCATCTGGAGCCATGTCTTTAGGTTCCCCCTTAGAATCCCACAATAGTTTATTGAGTTACCTTTGAGTGGAAGGCCGATTTCCTTTATTGGAGGCCATCGTGGAGTTAGGCCTCACCGGGGGTCGTGATGGCAGCGGATTATGAGGCGTACTCGCTGGAGAAGGACAGGGGGGGGAAGGAGCCTCTCGCTGATGATCTGAGGGGAGACAGGGAAGCGTACCCCACAATACTGTGACCTCAGATCCGGAAGGGGTCGTGGTTCCCAAGGCCTGGGTGGAGGTGACCATGCGGAACTGTAGGGTCGGGAGGAATCCCCCTCTGCGGGATCGGCAGGCTGGATGTAGGCCAACAGCAAGTGCCCCCTGGGCAATTTGCAGGGTCGTCGAGGGGATCAAGCACCACAAAGTCTGGCCTCAGCCCCCATTAGGCTTCCCTGGCAATGCAATCAAGTCGTAATTGCAATGGATTAGGGGGGATCAGCGTCCATTGTAGCGTGCCCCGGTAGGCCCCCGGTGAGAAGTTGTAGTGTCTTTGTGGGCCCTTGCAACTCACTGACCTGTCCATGTCGTAGCCTCTCGGACCAGGGCAAGGCGTGGATCAGGTGTGGATCCAGTCTTGGTCGTCTCGCCCGAGGGCGAAAGAAAACAGAGTTACCCGGTGCACATCGAGGGTTTCCGGCAGTAGGCCCAAAGCTGGGGGCTCGCCTAGGTGCTGGTGCCGGGCGGGTGGGGGAGATCAGTGTGTGCCGTCTTGCTCCCTACTTGTGGGGGCCACTGGCGCGTGGGCAGGCTGTACTGGTGGGGAATCGCCTCCCCTAAACTCGACCAGGTGATTTGCCGGCGCCAGGGGTCCGCCGTTATGTGTGGCGGACCCGGAGTTTCACTCGGGGGTCCGGCGAGTTGCGGCCACCATTTTGGGCTGACACGAGCTAGGTGCCGGGATCTGGGCGCGGCTGTCGGGGAGATTTAGCGGGCGCGTGAGGGCGGCCAGGAGCTCCCGGAGGGGTAGTGATGTGTGTCCAGTTGACCCCGGGCCAGGCAGCAGCACTAGCGGATGTCTGGAGGCCGGTTAGCTTCACAGGCTGAGGAGCCGCCTCACAGTGCGACCATCCTCTTCGGCTTCAAGCCACACCCCCCCCAGAGAGAGAGGATTCTTGACTTTACACGGTACACCCATCCTACATGAAGATCTAGTCTACGCCTTGACAGAAGCAGTCCTCCTCCCCAAGCAACTAGCAGTGATTGAATGCCAAGCACATAAGAAAGTGACAGATCTCATTGGACAGGGAAATGCACTAGCCAACGTTACTGCCCGAGCCACAGCCCTGGACAGAACCACGACGCAAATGTACATGAGCAGGTCACAAGCAGAACAATGGACTGACACTAGAACCACTGTAAGAGAGATACAAATGACAGGCACACAAGATGAACTGACTGAGTGGACACGGAATCACCCTTTTCTGTTCATGGGTCCTGCCTCGCCTGGTTAATGCTCCTGCAAGAGAGCTACAAAGACAAAGCCACATCCGATGGGACAATCAAGCAATTCTACGACGAGTTTTGGCTGAACAAAACAAGAAGAACGATCGCTCGCTTTTGCCCTCTCACTTCAAATGCAACCTTCCCAATGAATATCCCCACCAAAGAGCGAGTAGAAATGCAAGTGTTCAACAACCCAGCCAGACCTACCTTTTCCTATCTAAAGAAAAGAACTGCCACACCCATGACAGTGGGTCTATCTGTGGTGAACGTCCCAGGCCTTGTCTGCATCGAAGGCCACGGGACTAAGATCGTGGGTCACAGCACTTGTCAAATAATGAGGACTCTGAACACTGCCAACCCCCCTTCATTTGTTGCATCACCACACATGTACTTCATCTGTGGTACAAAAGCCTACACCTGGCTCCCAAAAGGCTGGGGGGGGGCACATGCTACATCGACTTTGTTCTGCCTCCAACCTACCCAGTTCCTGCAGGACACCACCGAGAAAGGCGGTCAAAAGACACAGACCAAGCGGACTCTGCCGCATCCCAGTTCCTCGATGCAGCAAAAAGGACTTTTCCCGTTCTGGGGTCCTATGGTAAACAGCCGTGCCATCCGACATCTGTCTCAAGCAGTAGAGACAGCCCTGAACGTCACAGCTGGCATCCTCACCAACAACACTGCTGCTTTACAGAACCGCCTTGTTCTGGACGTGGTACTAGCGGACCGTGGAGGAGCATGCCGCATCATCAGTGCCAGTTGCTGCACTTTCATCCCTGATAACTCACCTTCCGTTTACAAGGCAATTGAACATCTTCACAGACTGACATCAGAGATGCATCAGGAGTCAGAGACTTGGACACTTGGAAGCTGGTTTTGGGGCATTTTGAAAGAATGGGGTTGGGAAATAATGATGGTCCTCTTAGTCCCAATCTTTGCAATATGTGGCTGATGTTTAGGGATACACTGTTTACCGCCCTTGTGTTCTCTTTGTCTGAACTCTTTGTGCCCTAAGACTGTGGACATTCAACTCACAAAAATGAGAGTAATGTATGACAGAGAGATACAGGACAATATGGACATTGAAGTAAACTGACAAGGCGTGTTTCAGGTAGGAGGTGGATTGTGCTCCAGTCAAATGGGCCTCTGAGCAACAGGGTCCGATATGTAGCTTCAATCCAGGAGTAAAGTCTGAGCGCCGAAATGGAAAGCTCAAGGAGAGATGGTCTACCAGTCCGATCCAACTTGGGTTCTCGGGCCGTTACTCTTCCTGCACATTGTCTGTGAACAGTTCTTGACTCTCCGGTGGTACCACTTCGTCAGAGCGGTCAGCGGATTTCTTGCGCCGATTTTGGGTGGAAGTCGACTGGCGCCACCTCTCGAGCCAATCCCAAACAACAGAGGGGGGTTTGAAAACCAGGTTTTCCCATCTGATTCAATGCGGAGCTTCGCAGGAAAAAACATAGAGTACTTGATGGATTGTGCACGGAGTGCCTTCTTCACTTCCAAGAAGCTGCGTCGACGGGCTTGTGCTTTCATGGTGAAGTCCGGGAAGATCGTGATCTGTGCATTGTCTATTCATAAAGGAGGTCCCGCTCGTGTCGTTTGAAGGATGACATCACGGTCACGGAAGTTGAATACACGGGCCACGATGGGGCGAGGGGGAACGCCCGGCTTCGGTCTGCCCCCCGCGACTCTGTGGGCCCTTTCTATGGAAAAATAGTTGGAGAGGTGCTTTGGTTGGAGATGCTGTAGGACCAGTTTCTCCACGAAGAGGTCAGTAGCCGGCTCCTCAAGGCGCTCGGGAACATCCAGGATGCGGAGGTTGTTGCGTCGAGCGCGCCCTTCGTAATCGTCTAGGAGCACCTCCATCTGGTGATGTTGTTTCTGCAGTTGGGTCACCTGTTGTTGCAGCGTGGAGGTATCATCAACGAGCGCCTGGGTTTTGATTTCAATGACTTTCACCTTGGAGTCTATTTTCAGTAGGTCGGCACGTAGCAATGTCACTTCTATGTTTACCGAATCAATGTGAGTTTCGAGTGAGGAGCTGACCCCCGCAATCGCTTCCATGACATCGTCCAGCGTGGGGGAGGGCCTCCCCTGTGGAGGGGGGGTCGCCGCTTTAAGGGTAGCATCTGGAGCCATGTCTTTAGGTTCCCCCTTAGAATCCCACGATAGTTTATTGCGTTGCCTTTGAGTGGAAGGCCGATTTCCTTTATTGGAGGCCATCGTGCAGTTAGGCCTCACCGGGGGTCGTGATGGCAGCGGATTATGCGGCGTACTCGCTGGAGAAGGACAGGGGGGGAGGGAGCCTCTCGCTGATGATCCGAGGGGAGACAGGGAAGCGTACCCCACAATACTGTGACCTCAGATCCGGAAGGGGTCGTGGTTCCCAAGGCCTGGGTGGAGGTGACCATGCGGAACTGTAGGGTCGGGAGGAATCCCCCTCTGCGGGATCGGCAGGCTGGATGTAGGCCAACAGCAAGTGCCCCCCTGGGCAATTTGAAGGGTCGTCGAGGGGATCAAGCACCTCAAAGTCTGGCCTCAGCCCCCATTAGGCTTCCCTGGCAATGCAATCAAGTCGTAATTGCAATGGATTAGGAGGGATCAGTGTCCATTGTAGCGTGCCCCGGTAGGCCCCCGGTGAGAAGTTGTAGTGTCTTTGTGGGCCCTTGCAACTCACTGACCTGTCCACGTCGTAGCCTCTCGGACCAGGGCAAGGCGTGGATCAGGTGTGGATCCAGTCTTGGTCGTCTCGCCCGAGGGCGAAAGAAAACAGAGTTACCCGGTGCACATCGAGGGTTTCCGGCAGTAGGCCCAAAGCTGGGGGCTCGCCTAGGTGCTGGTGCCGGGCGGGTGGGGGAGATCAGTGTGTTCCGTCTCCCTCCCTACTCGTGGGGGCCACTGGCGCGTGGGCAGGCTGTACTGGTGGGGAATCGCCTCCCCTAAACTCGACCAGGTGATTTGCCGGCGCCAGGGGTCCGCCGTTATGTGTGGCGGCCCCGGAGTTTCACTCGGGGGTCCGGCGAGTTGCGGCCACCATTTTGGGCCGACACAAACTAGGTGCCGGGATCTGGGCGCGGCTGTCGGGGAAATTTAGCGGGCATGTGAGGGCGGCCAGGAGCTCCCGGAGGGGCAGTGATGTGTGTCCAGTTGACCCAGGGCCAGGCAGCAGCACTAGCGGATGTCTGGAGGTCGGTTAGCTTCACAGTCCGAGGAGCCGCCTCACAGTGCAACCATCCTCTTCGGCTTCAAGCCACGCCCTTCCCCAGAGAGAGAGGATTCTTGACTTTACACGGTACACCCATCCTACATGAAGATCTAGTCTACGCCTTGACAGAAGCAGTCCTCCTCCCCAAGCAACCAGCAGTGATTAAATGCCAAGCACATAAGAAAGTGACAGATCTCATTGGACAGGGAAACGCACTAGCCGACTTTACTGCCCGAGCCACAGCCCTGGACAGAACTACGACGCAAATGTACATGACCAGGTCACAAGCAGAACAATGGACTGACACTAGAACCACTGTAAGAGAGATACAAATGACAGGCACACAAGATGAACTGACTGAGTGGACACGGGTTCACCCTTTTCTGTTCATGGGTCCTGCCTCGCCTGGTTAATGCTCCTGCAAGAGAGCTACAAAGACAATGCCACATCCGATGGGACAATCAAGCAATTCTACGACGAGTTTTGGCTGAACAAAACAAGAAGAACGATCGCTCGCTTTTGCCCTCTCACTTCAAATGCAACCTTCCCAATGAACATTTCCACAAAGAGCTAGTAGAAATGCAAGTGTTCAACAACCCAGCCAGACCTACCTTTTCCTATCTAAAGAAAAGAACTGCCACACCCATGACAGTGGGCCTATCTGTGGTGAACGTCTCAGGCCTTGTCTGCATCGAAGGCCACGGGACTAAGATCGTGGGTCACAGCACTTGTCAAATAATGTGGACTCTGAACACTGCCAACCCCCCTTCATTTGTTGCATCACCACACATGTACTTCCTCTGTGGTACCAAAGCCTACACCTGGCTCCCAAAAGGCTGGGGGGGCACATGCTACATCGACTTTGTTCTGCCTCCAACCTACACAGCACCTGCAGGACACCACCGAGAAAGGCGGTCAAAAGACACAGACCAAGTGTACTCTGCCGCATCCCAGTTCCTCGATGCAGCAAAAGGACTTTTCCCGTTCTAGGGTCCATTGGCAAACAGCCGTGCCATCCGACATCTGTCTCAAGCAGTAGAGACAGCCCTGAACGTCACAGCTGGCATCCTCACCAACAACACTGCTGCTTTACAGAACCGCCTTGTTCTGGACGTGGTACTAGCGGACCGTGGAGGAGCATGCCGCATCATCAGTGCCAGTTGCTGCACTTTCATCCCTGATAACTCACCTTCCGTTTACAAGGCAATTGAACATCTTCACAGGCTGACATCAGAGATGCATCAGGAGTCAGAGACTTGGACACTTGGAAGCTGGTTTTGGGGCATTTTGAAAGAATGGGGTTGGGAAATAATGATGGTCCTCTTAGTCCCAATCTTTGCAATATGTGGCTGCTGTTTAGGGATACACTGTTTACCGCCCTTGTGTTCTCTTTGTCTGAACTCTTTGTGCCCTAAGACTGTGGACATTCAACTCACAAAAATGAGAGTAATGTATGACAGAGAGATACAGGACATTATGGACATTGAAGTAAACTGACAAGGCGTGATTCAGGTAAGAGGTGGATTGTGCTCCAGTCAAATGGGCCTCTGAGCAACAGGGTCCGACATGTAGCTTCAATCCAGGAGTAAAGTCTGAGGGCCGAAATAGAAAGCTCAAGGAGAGATGGTCTACCAGTCCGATCCAACTTGGGTTCTCGGGCCGTTACTCTTCCTGCACATTGTCTGTGAACAGTTCTTGACTCTCCGGTGGTACCACTTCGTCAGAGCCGTCAGCGGATTTCTTGCGCCGATTTTGGGTGGAAGTCGACTGGCGCCACCTCTCGAACCAATCCCAAACAACAGAGGGGGGTTCGAAAAACCAGGTTTTCCCATCCGCTTCAATGCGGAGCTTCGCAGGAAAAAACATAGAGTACTTGATGGATTGTGCACAGAGTGCCTTCTTCACTTCCAAGAAGCTGCGTTGACGGGCTTGTACTTTCATGGTGAAGTCCGGGAAGATCGTGATCTGTGCATTGTCTATTCTTACAGGAGGTCCCGCTCGTGTCGTTTGAAGGATGACATCACCGTCATGGAAGTTGAATGCACGGGCCACGATGGGGCGAGGGGGAGCGCCCGGCTTCGGTCTGCCCCCTGGGACTCTGTGGGCCCTTTCTATAGAAAAATAGTTGGAGAGGTGCTTTGGTTGGAGATGCTGTAGGACCAGTTTCTCCACGAAGAGGTCAGTAGCCGGCTCCTCAAGGCGCTCGGGAACATCCAGGATGCGAAGGTTGTTGCGTCGAGCGCGTCCTTCGTAATCGTCTAGGAGCACCTCCATCTGGTGATGTTGTTTCTGCAGTTGGGTCACCTGTTGTTGCAGCGTGGAGGTATCATCAACGAGCGCCTGGGTTTTGATTTCAATGACTTTCACCTTGGAGTCTATTTTCAGTAGGTCGGCACGTAGCAATGTCACTTCTATGTTTACCAAATCAATGCGAGTTTCGAGTGAGGAGTGGACCCCCGCAATCGCTTCCATGACATCGTCCAGCGTGGGGGAGGGCCTCCCCTGTGGAGGGGGGGGTCGCCGCTTTAAGGGTAGCATCTGGAGCCATGTCTTTAGGTTCCCCCTTAGAATCCCACAATAGTTTATTGAGTTGCCTTTGAGTGGAAGGCCGATTTCCTTTATTGGAGGCCATCGTGGAGTTAGGCCTCACCGGGGGTCGTGATGGCAGCGGATTATGAGGCGTACTCGCTGGAGAAGGACAGGGGGGGAAGGAGCCTCTCGCTAATGATCCGAGGGGAGACAGAAAAGCGTACCCCACAATACTGTGACCTCAGTTCCGGAAGGGGTCGTGGTTCCAAAGGCCTGGGTGGAGGTGACCATGCGGAACTGTAGGGTCGGGAGGAACCCCCCTCTGCGGGATCGGCAGGCTGGATGTAGGTCAACAGCAAGTGCCCCCCTGGGCAATTTGCAGGGTCGTCGAGGGGATCAAGCACCACAAAGTATGGCCCCAGCCCCTGTTAGGCTTCCCGGGCAATGCAATCAAGTCGTAATTGCAATGGATTAGGGGGGATCAGTGTCCATTGTAGCGTGCCCCGGTAGGCCCCCGGTGAGAAGTTGTAGTGTCTTTGTGGGCCCTTGCAACTCACTGACCTGTCCACGTCGTAGCCTCTCGGACCAGGGCAAGGCGTGGATCAGGTGTGGATCCAGTCTTGGTCGTCTCGCCCGAGGGCGAAAGAAAACAGAGTTACCCGGTGCACATCGAGGGTTTCCGGCAGTAGGCCCAAAGCTGGGGGCTCGCCTAGGTGCTGGTGCCGGGCGGGTGGGGGAGATCAGTGTGTGCCGTCTCGCTCCCTACTCGTGGGGGCCACTGGCGCGTGGGCAGGCTGTACTGGTGGGGAATCGCCTCCCCTAAACTCGACCAGGTGCTTTGCCGGCGCCAGGGGTCCGCCGTTATGTGTGGTGGCCCCGGAGTTTCACTCGGGGGTCCGGCGAGTTGCGGCCACCATTTTGGGCCGTTACGAGCTAGGTGCCGGGATCTGGGTGCGGCTGTTGGGGAGATTTAGCGGGCGTGTGAGGGTGGCCAGGAGCTCCCGGAGGGGCAGTGATGTGTGTCCAGTTGACCCCGGGCCAGGCAGCAGCACTAGCGGATGTCTGGAGGCCGGTTAGCTTCACAGGCCGAGGAGCCGCCTCACAGTGCGACCATCCTCTTCGACTTCAAGCCACGCCCCCCCCCCAGAGAGAGAGGATTCTTGACTTTACACGGTACACCCATCCTACATGAAGATCTAGTCTACGCCTTGACAGAAGCAGCCCTCCTCCCCAATCAACTAGCAGTGATTAAATGCCAAGCACAGAAGAAAGTGGCAGATCTCATTGGACAGGGAAACGCACTAGCCGACTTTACTGCCCGAGCCACAGCCCTGGACAGAACCACGACGCAAATGTACATGACCAGGTCACAAGCAGAACAATGGACTGACACTAGAACCACTGTAAGAGAGATACAAATGACAGGCACACAAGATGAACTGACTGAGTGGACACTTGTTCACCCTTTTCTGTTCATGGGTCCTGCCTCGCCTGGTTAATGCTCCTGCAAGAGAGCTACAAAGACAATGCCACATCCGATGGGACAATCAAGCAATTCTACGACGAGTTTTGGCTGAACAAAACAAGAAGAACGATCGCTCGCTTTTGCCCTCTCACTTCAAATGCAACCATGCCAATTAACATTTCCACCAAAGAGCTAGTAGAAATGCAAGTGTTCAACAACCCAGCCAGACCTACCTTTTCCTATCTAAATAAAAGAACTGCCACACCCATGACAGTGGGCCTATCTGTGGTGAACGTCTCAGGCCTTGTCTGCATCGAAGGCCACAGGACTAAGCTCGTGGGTCACAGCACTTGTCAAATAATGAGGACTCTGAACACTGCCAACCCCCCTTCATTTGTTGCTTCACCACACATGTACTTCATCTGTGGTACCAAAGCCTACACCTGGCTCCCAAAAGGCTGGGGGGGCACATGCTACATCGACTTTGTTCTGCATCCAACCTACACAGCACCTGCAGGACACCACCGAGAAAGGCGCTCAAAAGACACAGACCAAGCGGACTCTGCCGCATCCCAGTTCCTCGATGCAGCAAAAGGTCTTTTCCCGTTCTGGGGTCCAATGGCAAACGACATCTGTCTCAAGCAGTAGAGACAGCCCTGAACGTCACAGCTGGCATCCTCACCAACAACACTGCTGGTTTACAGAACCGCCTTGTTCTGGACGTGGTACTAGCGGACCGTGGAGGAGCATGCCGCATCATCAGTGCCAGTTGCTGCACTTTCATCCCTGATAACTCACCTTCCGTTTACAAGGCAATTGAACATCTTCACAGCCTGACATCAGAGATGCATCAGGAGTCAGAGACTTGGACACTTGGAAGCTGGTTTTGGGGCATTTTGAAAGAATGGGGTTGGAAAATAATGATGGTCCTCTTAGTACCAATCTTTGCAATATGTGGCTGCTGTTTAGGGATACACTGTTTACCGCCCTTGTGTTCTCTTTGTCTGAACTCTTTGTGCCCTAAGACTGTGGACATTCAACTCACAAATATGAGAGTAATGTATGACAGAGAGATACAGGACAATATGGACATTGAAGTAAACTGACAAGCTGGCTAGGATATGTTCAAAGGGGCGACTGTAAAACGACATACATGAACATTACCGGTGCCATCTTGCGTAGCGAGAGCCTCTGCGTGCGCGTAAGCGCAACCATCTTAGACATCGCGACCATTTCATACTCTGCTGGTCACCTATGTTTCACCCTGACCTCGCTGTCATCCCCTACACCCTGACTAAGCACGGACAAATGTACTGGGGTTGTAAAACCTTGTCATTATGACATTGCCCCGGAGTCACTTTCCGCCCTACACATGTTCATCCTTTCATCCTCTGTACACGGGTAAGCCCTTCTCATAACCTCCCTCACCGCACCTGGATGCTCAATCCGGTCCCAGTAACTAACTGACCCTTGCGGACTTAGTTTATTGCCCACACGCAGCAGGACTTGTTGCACCAACAAAGAGGCCTGATTTAATCAATGGCGCGAGCCCTTAGACCTGACCGATCCCACATGATTTTTGATTCTGGCAAAATATCCAGCTGCGAGATAGCGATCATCTGTTAGATCTGGGTGGGGGACGATTGCTGCTGGGTTTGAGTGGGAACCTGCTTGGGGAGGCGGAATATCCGAAGATGTTTAATCTACCAATAAACTGATGTAAATGTGAATAAAAGACCGAGCAACAGAGAAGCAGTTAGAGCACCTCCCGAAGACATTCTGGTGTCCAAGTTCATGTGTGCTCCTCTGGAGAAATAAACCTGTTTCTTGCCTTCCAAGGTCCAGTGCCTGCCTCGTTATTTGGATAGAAAAAGATAGTGAATCAAAGGTGTTGTGCACCGAGCAGCATTGGTGGCCCTAGGAGAGTTGCTGCTTTTCACAACCCCACCCGTAGGATCGTGAGACCACCATGTGCCGGGCCAGATTACCCCCCACCCGTAGGATTATGAGACCAACATGAGCTAGACCAGATTACCCCCGTAGGATCATGAGACCACCATGAGCCAGACCAGATTACCCCCAGCCCATAGGTTTGCGAGACCACTATGAGCCAGGCCAGATTAACCCCCCTCCCGAAGGATCATGGGACCACCATGAGCCAGACCAGATTACCCCCGCAGGATCATGAGAACACCATGAGCCAGACCAGATTACCCCCAGCCCATACGTTTACAAGACCACTATGAGCCAGGCCAGATGACCCCCCCTCCCGAAGGATCATGGGACCACCATGAGCCAGACCAGATTACCCCCAGCCCGTAGGATCATGAGACCACCATGAGCCAGACCAGATTACCCCCTATTCGTAGGATCATGAGACCACCATAGCATTTGCGAAAGAAGCAACAGCTAAGACGCAGACATTCGCTGTATCAGAAGTCCCCAGTGATGGATCGAGAAGATGCAGTCATGGAGTGACTCGCGTGTATTCTCTTCCCCAGTATTCTCTTTTTTGTGTTTTCTTTCCTTCAATTCTTCTCTTTCCTGTCTGTTTTTCTTCTTTCCCACCCTGCCTGATTGCCCTAAATTCTTTCATTTATAATAAATCAAGAGGTAAGATGTTGATTAAAGCTTAATTTGAGCCGGTGGTCGCAGGTGGGGCCCATCAGAACTCTCCTTATGAGGACCAGCATTTGTTTTTTCTCGTCAGACTTTGACATATAACAAGGGAGTGAAAAACACAGAAGGGGGAAGAAAGAGGAAGAGAAAGATGAAAACAAGTGACAAAGGGAGAAAGCAGGGACCATTCAAGTGAGATAAAGGAGCCAAGAGTGTCTGGGGGTGGATTAAAGAGCCACGAGGTGGAATCAAGAGTGAGATAAAGGACCCAGGAGTGACTGGTGGTGAATTAAAGCACCATTTGATGAACAAACTTGCTTCAGCAGTAGCTTAACATCACGTTTGCTTATTCTGTCATGGAACATCGCTGGCGTTGGTAAAAATCTAAAGGATCCTGAATGGGCTGATTATGTTGACACCAGTGACCTTTGTTTGTTGCAAGAAACTTGGGCAATTGATGTTCCACATAGGGTCGGATACAAAACCTATGGGATTGAGGCAGTCCAGTCTGACAGGGGGAGACCGTCAGGGGGTTTGATCATATGGCTTAAAATCACCTTGGTCATGAGGGTTGAAATTATTGATACAGGAACTCCTGACATTCTGGCCCTAAAAGTTGTACCCTCAAATGGAAACAAATGTTACATCGTCAATGTCTACAATAGACCAATCGGCCATTCCAAGGTCTCACCTACTTTGGAAACACTGGATCTCTTTTTGAAAAATGTGGTTGGAGATACTCCGGTAATTTTGGGAGGCGACTTAAACTGCAATTTTGAACCTGTTTCTGGTATCAATGATGTTTTTGAGGACGAGGACCAAGTGTATAAAATTCCCCAGCTTGAAACCTCAAAATTTGTTAAGTACTCTACCTTGGCCGTCCAACTGCTAAGGCTAACTGCAGATCATGGCCTTAGAGCATGCAACGGCCGCCTCCCTTCGGACTTGACAAAACAACCAACCTTTGCGAAATCCAATAGCAACTTAGACTTCATACTTGTTTCACTTAGTATTTGGCATTATTTGATTGACTTAAAAGTGGCAAGCAGGGAGGAAAGTGATCACTATCCTTTGGAACTTTACATTGATGTGCAATTGTTTAGTGATATCTTTGCCAACCCAGCTATCTTATCAAATGAGACCACCAATGGCAATGAGACCACCAATGGCAAAGTGTGTGAGGAGGTACACATGAATAACAATAGACGTGCAGTAAAATGGCCCTATATTTTGGCTGATGGCAAGGCCCTAGCATCGGTGTACTCTCTCTTTGAGAAAACGTTTGAACCTATAGCTGGACAATCCTTTTTACCTGTACACTTTGAACATTTTATCGAACTTCACAATGCTTTCTTTAGTGAACTAAAAACTTACTTGTCAAAAATGCCAAGGAAAAAACAACAAAATATAAGAGTGGGAAGTCACGGAAAACCATGGTACGACCACTCATGCAGGATGGCTAAGAGAAACCTCTTGCTTGCTATTAAAAGCAAATCAAAAGAAGGAGTTAAACTTGCAAGGGAGGTATACAAATGTGCCCAAAAAACATCAAAAAAACTATGGGAGGAGTCGATTTGGGCTGAAATGCTAGCTGCTGCAAAAAGTAAAGACAATGTTGGCTTTTGGAGGCTGGTGGCAAACGAGGGGCACGCAGACAGAGCTGTGAAAGACATGTTTTTGGATGAAATGACATGGGTGACCCACTTCACATCCCTTTATAAACAATATGATGGTGATGACAACAAGATACTATGGTCCCCTCCTCCTATCGAACCCCTTGACTTCACACTGGAGGAAACAATAAGGGCGATTAATGAACTAAAAAACACTAAAGCACCAGGCCCTGATAAAATACCGGGGGACCTATACAAACATGATATTGAGGTATGGGCTCCTTATGTGAACCGTTTGTTTAATGTTCTGTCTACAAGTTGTCGCTTTCCAGATAGTTGGCGTGCAGCGGAAGTTGTGTTGATCTTCAAAAAGGGGAATAGACTGATACCCTCTAATTATAGACCAATTAGTCTGATGGACACCCTGCAAAAACTCTATGCCAAACACTTATTGTTTCGGATTAATGACTGGCTGGAGGATTCAAAAATAATCTCCAAATTCCAAGCTGGGTTTAGGAGTAAGACCAGTACCATAGATCAAATATTTAGATTCTGTTGTTTGATCTGGAAGTACGTGCATATTAGGAAAGGTCATTTGTATGTAGCTTTCGTTGATCTGAGAGCCGCATTTGACCTTGTCCCTCGCAGCTTGCTCTGGAAGACTTTAAGTGAAGTAGGCCTACCAGGGTGTCTTTTGTCACAAATAGTTGAGCTGCATGCTGGAAACTATGCAAACATCAGGTGGGGCCCAAATGGTGAACTGACGCGTAATATCCCTATTGAATGTGGGGTTCGCCAAGGGTGCGTCTTGGCCCCTACCTTGTTTTCTCTGTTTGTTAATGATGCTCCCGATTATTTGAATGGTTGTATTAATGATTCCCCGCAGCTCAATGGAGAGAGGGTGCCTGCGTTGCTCTTCGCGGACGATACCATTCTTATATCTCAGACCAAGAAGGGACTCCAGGCACTCTTAAACTCCTTTAGTCGATACTGCATGACAAAGGGCCTGGAAATAAATGCAGATAAAACAAAATGTATGGCATTAAATCCCAGCAAACCGGACAGAGGGTTCCTGACTTTGAATGGCCAGAAATTAGGAACTGTGGAAAACTTTTCTTATTTGGGTGTTGCACTTGATTCAAAACTAAGTTGGAAGGCCCAAATTGAGAAAAGCAAGATATCATATGCCCACAACGTTAAACCAATTATATGTAGATTGAACGCTAGCACAAGCAAGAGTGTAACCCCTGTTTTAGAACTTTTTAAATTTAAAATCCAATCTGCTGTGTTGTATGGAGCGGAGATATGGGGACCTTGGGTAAGAGATAGCTTTCAGGGTTTGTAACAATAAATTCATGAGAGCCATTGTAAGGGTCCCAAATAGTACACCCTTAATACCCCTCCAGCTTGATTTGAATTTTAAAAGAACAGATTATTTTGCCATTATAAAACCATTAATGTTTTGGGTTAGGTTGTGGACCACCCCAGACCTGTTAGAGTACAGAAATGGTCTACAAGAATTGCTGAATCATGATTCTTTTAATTCCATTCAGTGGCTTGCGCACATTAAAAAATGGTTTACGCTCCTGGGCCTGTACTCAATGTGGGAGAATCCTGATAATTTACCGGCCTTTTCTAAATCAATAGTAAAACGAGCTTTTTGGTCTCACATGAGTGACAAGCTCGTACATGGAAGTAGAGTTGGGTCTCTAATTCAAGATTTTCTATCCTTTAAGGATGAATTTCACTTCGAATCCTTTTTGGATGAAATAGAGCCACCTATTGCAAAGTCCCTGTATTTGAAGTTCAGATACGGGATCCTCATGTTGAATTATAATACAGAACGCTGGTCACAGAAAAGACTGGGAGACCTGAATGTCAAAAGCGGGTGCTGCTCCATGTGCTTAAACCCCTGTATGGAGAATGAGGTTCATATGCTGTTTATATGTAGTGCTTACTCGAAGGCTCGAAAGAAATGGTTAAAACTCATGTGCACTCTCCTAGGAACCAGATCCTGTTCTACAGCTTTTAGGATTATAAAAAGCAATACCACTCAGTTCATTGTATTTAGTATAAGCAGGTTCCTCTACTCTGTTTATATTACTCGCAGGAAACATGGTCAGATACTCTGAGTAGGACCTCTGTATATGTTTACAAAAATCTGCAGTCAAAATGAAATGTGTTTTTTATTGAGGAGTTAAAAATTATTTCTTGCATTATTTTTTAAATTTACTGTCTTAAAGTGTTGTTGTATGCATGTTGCTATGATTCTCTGCTTTTTAATGTGTATATGTGACTTTTATGGCCAAATTGGCCGAAATAAAGAAATAAATAAAGGACCCAGGAGTGACTGGTGGTGAATTAAAGCACCATAAGGTGGAATCAAGAGTGAGATAAAGGAGCTGAGAGTATCTGAGGGTGGATTAAAGAGCCATGAGGTGGAACCAAGAGTGAGATAAAGGACCCAGGAGTGGCTGGGGGTGGATTAAAGCACCATGAGGTGGAATCAAGAGTGAGATAAAGGACCCAGGAGTGGCTGGTGGTGGATTAAAGCACCATGAGGTAGGATCAAGAGTGAGATAAAGGAGCCAGGAGTGTCTGGGGGTGGATTAAAGAGACATGAGGTGGAATCAAGAGTGAGATAAAGGAGCCAAGAGTGGCTGGTGGTGGATTAAAGCACCATGAGGTAGGATCAAGAGTGAGATAAAGGAGCTGAGAGTATCTGAGGGTGGATTAAAGAGCCATGAGGTGGAACCAAGAGTGAGATAAATGAGCTGGCAGTGTCTGGGGTGGATTAAAGACCCACAAGGTGGAATCAAGAGTGAGATTATTATTATTATTATTATGTTTCTTATATAGCGCCTGAATCGACCCCCGAAGGGGTATCTCCGCGCTTGCCTTGGGAACCCGTCCTGGCTTTTCCCTGTGAGATAGCCCCTACAGGGCATCCCCTACAGGGCATCCCCAAGGTGAAAGCCAGGCATCCCGCCGCAGGGGGGCCGTTGTGGAGATTAAGCAAGCTTAATGCCCAGAGTTGCAGAGTGTGAACCCATGATTAGGTCAGGCACCGAAGCGAGAATTATCGAGTCCATGGACATTTGAGCTCAAGACCCTGCCGCGTCGGGAATTGAACCCTGGTCCCGGGTCTGACCTCTGTTTCAGGGTCTGCCTGCTCTAACCAGTGAGCCACACTTCTCCAGGTGGAATCAAGAGTGAGATAAATGAGCCAAGAGTGTCTGGGGATGGATTAAAAAGCCATGAGGTGGAATCAAGAGTGAGATAAAGGACCCAGGAGTGGCTGGTGGTGGATTAAAGCACCATGAGGTAGGATCAAGAGTGAGATAAAGGAGCCAGGAGTGTCTGGGGGTGGATTAAAGAGACATGAGGTGGAATCAAGAGTGAGATAAAGGAGCCAAGAGTGGCTGGTGGTGGATTAAAGCACCATGAGGTAGGATCAAGAGTGAGATAAAGGAGCCAGGAGTGTCTGGGGGTGGATTAAAGAGACATGAGGTGGAATCAAGAGTGAGATAAAGGAGCCGAGAGTGGCTGGTGGTGGATTAAAGCACCATGAGGTGGAATCAAGAGTGAGATAAAGGAGCTGAGAGTGTCTGAGGGTGGATTAAAGAGCCACAAGGTGGAATCAAGAGTGAGATAAAGGACCCAGGAGTGTCTGGGGGTGGATTAAAGAGCCATGAGGTGGAACCAAGAGTGAGATAAAGGAGCCAGGAGTGAGATAAATGAGCTGGCAGTGTCTGGGGTGGATTAAAGACCCACAAGGTGGAATCAAGAGTGAGATTATTATTATTATTATTATGTTTCTTATATAGCACCTGAATCGACCCCCGAAGGGGTATCTCCGCGCTTGCCTTGGGAACCCGTCCTGGCTTTTCCCTGTGAGATAGCCCCTACAGGGCATCCCCAAGGTGAAAGCCAGGCATCCCGCCGCGGGGGGGCCGTTGTGGAGATTAAGCAAGCTTAATGCCCAGAGTTGCAGAGTGTGAACCCATGATTAGGTCAGGCACCGAAGCGAGAATTATCGAGTCCATGGACATTTGAGCTCAAGACCCTGCCGCGTCGGGAATTGAACCCTGGTCCCGGGTCTGACCTCTGCTTCAGGGTCTGCCTGCTCTAACCAGTGAGCCACACTTCTCCAGGTGGAATCAAGAGTGAGATAAAGGAGCCAAGAGTGTCTGGGGGTGGATTAAAAAGCCATGAGGTGGAATCAAGAGTGAGATAAAGGACCCAGGAGTGGCTGGTGGTGGATTAAAGCACCATGAGGTAGGATCAAGAGTGAGATAAAGGAGCCAGGAGTGTCTGGGGGTGGATTAAAGAGACATGAGGTGGAATCAAGAGTGAGATAAAGGGGCCGAGAGTGGCTGGTGGTGGATTAAAGCACCATGAGGTGGAATCAAGAGTGAGATAAAGGAGCCGAGAGTGTCTGGGGGTGGATTAAAGAGCCATGAGGTGGAATCAAGAGTGAGATGCAGGAGCCAAGAGGGTCTGGGGGTGGATTAAGAGCCATTAGGTGGAATCAAGAGTGAGATAAAGGAGCCAGGAGTGCCTGGGGGTGGATTAAAGAGCCACAAGGTGGAATCAAGAGTGAGATAAAGGACCCAGGAGTGTCTGGGGGTGTGTTAAAGAACCACAAGGTGGAACCAAGAGTGAGATAAAGGAGCCAGGAGTGTCTGGGGGTGGATTAAAGTGTCATGAGGTGGAAGGAGCCGAGAGTGGCTGGTGGTGGCTTAAAGAGCCATGAATCAAGAGTGAGATAAAGGAGTGACACTTGACCCAGATCCAGGCAGGTCGCTCCCCACGCCACACAGCTCAACCTGTATGTGCCCATGTCCCTGCTCCCTGATCTCGCTGCTGCCGCGAGTTCAAGGCCCTCCTCCACCCACAGGCTCCCGCCTGCGCCTCATCTCTGGTGGTCCAGTGGTGAGTCTTAAGTATCTTTGTGCTTGCTCTGTTCCTTTTTGCCTGTTATTTGTCTGCTGTTGTATTACTTTTTGCTGTATCTGTTACCCACTGTTGTATTCATTTTTTGTACTCCGCTGCTGTATTATTTTGTGCCCACTGTTGTATGACTTTTCTTTGTATTTGTACATCGTTCCAGCCTTCGTCTCACTTCACGCCACTGCGTCCCCTGCGGCTCCTCCCCCCGCTCACCCATTTGTCCTGCTCCCGCCTCCCAGCTGCTCCTCTCTCCCACCTCCCCTTCTTATGGCGGCCGCGCCGAAAGCTCCCAAATGCAAGCCCGCCTGTGCTCGTCCGCGCCTGGGCCGTGCCAAGCACCAGACCCCTGGCCCTCGCAAAAGCTACGACGCCCACCGCTACTATGACGCCAGCACCCTCCATGCACTCAACGCTGGCCGATCATACACCTGCTTCCTGGCCACCCGAAGCGCACCCAAGAACCCTTTGTCCTTCCAGAGCTACAGCTTCACCAGCCTCCAAGTTGCAACCTCGCCCATCGGGGTAGGACGCCACCACCTGAGATGCATACTCATTAAACTATGGGACCTACCTGACTCATCCGCTCCGGACGTCGCCTTCCTGACGGAGATATGGATGAACCCATCCTCGGCACCCGACATCACCATAGCCATCCCGAACGGCTTCAAGATCACCCGCGGGGACCGTACCAACGGAGCAGGGGGAGGAATCACCATCGTCCACAGGAACACCCTCAGCAGCTCGACCAGCAGAGACGACAATCTCAGCGCCGCCGAACACCAGCACTTCCAGATCCACATCGACCCCAACACCACCCTAAAGGAACTCTCCTCTACAGACCCCGGGCCACAGTGCAGCGACTCCATCCCCGACTTCGTCAGCACGCACGCCCTTTCATCCTCGGACTACATCCTCCTCGGAGAACTGAACTTCCACCTCAACAGCAACTCTACCACCCTACTCGACAACCTCGACAACCTCAGACTCAAACAGCTAGCCACGCCTCCCACCCACTACGCAGGACACATGTTCAACCACATCTTCTCAGCCAGCCTCTACGTCCCCTTCAGCCACACCACCGAACTCCACTGGACCGACCACTGCTGCATCCACTTCTCCTTCGAGAAACCCACCATGCACCACCACACACAACAGACCCCCGCTGCAGCTGGAGCAAAGTCACCGAAGACCAGCTAATTGCCACCCTTGCCTAAAACCCACCAACTGACACCCCCGACACCGACACTGCTGCCCGCAACCTCAGCCAATGCATCAACGACTGTGCCAACACTCTTGCCCCAATCAAGAAACCCTCAAACAGACGTACTGACAGAATAGCCATCTGGTTCACCGCCGACCTCCAGGCATCCAAGCAGACCTGCTGAAGGCTCGAGATGAAGTGGCCCCACGAACAGACACTGAACAGCAATGCAGCCCACAAGAGCGCCATCCGCAGACACCTCCAACTCATCCTAACTGCCAAAAGGACTTCCTTCAAGGAACGCTTTACAACAACGCACACAACAGCAAAGAGCTCTTCAACCACAGCTCCAACTCCAACTACATCCTGCCATCGCAAGACCTCTGTGACTCCCTAGCCACCTTCTTCCACCGTAAGATCGCAGACATCCACGACAGCTTCAACAACCAGGCCCCACCGGCAGCCACCAACACCTCAGACTCACCGCCCCCCAGCCACACAAACCCCCTGCTCTCCAGTACCCATGTCAACAACGACAACACCATCAAAATCATGAACACCATCCACTCCGGCTCACCATTAGACCTCTGCCCGCACCACATCTTTAACAAAGCAAGCTCCATCATTGCACCCCATCTCTGCAAGATCATCAACAACTCCTTCGAGACCGCCACCTTCCCGAAGAGCTGGAAGCACGCAGAGATCAACGCCCTACTCAAGAAACCCAAGGTGAACCCTAAGGATCTCAAGTACTTCCGGCCCTTCTCCCTACTCCCGTTCCCGGTGAAAGGCTTCGAGAAGATTGTCAACAGGCAACTGACCCTCTTCCTCAAGAAAAACAACATCCTGGACCCATCCCAATCCGGATTCCGCAGCAACCACAGCACCAAAACTGCCCTCATCGACGCCACCGATGACATTAGGAACCTGCTGGACAGCTGAGAAACCACGGCCCTCATCCTCCTGGACCTTTTGGCTGCCTTCGACACCATCTGCCACCACACCCTACGCACACGCCTCTACAACATACGGATTCACGACTAAGCCCTGGACTGGACCACCTCCTTCCTCTCTGACCGCACCCATAGTGTCTGCCTCCCTCCGTTCCGAACTAAAGCCACCAAGATCATCTGCGGCATACCCCAAAGAACATCCCTCAGCCCGATACTCTTCAAAGTCTACATGGCACCGCTCACCCACATAGCCCGGTTGCATGACCTCAACATCATCTCATATGCCGACGACACCCAGCTGATCCTCTCACTCACCAAGGCCCCCACCACCGCCAAAACCAACCTCCACGAAGAAATGAAGGCTGTCATCGAATGGATGAAGAACAGCCACCTAAAACTGAACTCGGACAAGACGGCTGCACCTTGTCTCCCTGGGACGACTCCTGATGGCCAGCCATGCTGGGAACTGCACCGACTCCCACCGACCACGCACGCAATCTGGGGTCCATCCTGGATCATCACTGTCCATGACCCAGCAAGTCAACGCCGTACCCTCCTCCTGCTTCAACACCCTCTGCATGTTCCACAAGATCTACAGATGGATCACCACCAGAACCAGAAGGACAGTCACCCAGGCCCTCGTCACCTACCAGGCCTGGTAGGACTACGCCAACGCCCTCTACACAGGAACCTCGGCCAAACTCCAGAAATGACTATAACGCATACAGAATGCCTTTGCATGCCTCATCCTCGACATCCCCCACCACAGCCACATCACATCCCACCTAAGAGATCTGCACTGGCTTCCCGTCAACAAGAGGATCACCTTTAAGCTCCTCACTCATGTTCACAAAGCACTCCACAACACTGGACCAGCCTACCTCAACAACCGTCCCTGTGGGGGTGAAACACCCCCTCCGTCCTCAGACCCCATCCACTGAATGAGAGGCCCCTGTCTGGGTGAAATACCCCCTCCATCCTCAGACCTCATCCATTGAGTGAGAGACCCCTGTGTGGGTGAAATACCCCCTTCATCAGAACCCATCCACTGAGTGAGAGACCCCTGTGTGGGTGAAATACTCCCTCCGTCCTCAGACCCCATCCACTGAGTGAGAGACCCTGTGTGGGTGAAATACCCCCTCCATCCTAAGACCCCATCCACTGAATGAGAGGCCCCTGTGTGGGTGAAATACCCCCTCCATCCTCAGAACCCCATCCATTGAGTGAGAGACCCCTGTGTGGGTGAAATACCCCCTCCGTCCTCAGACCCTATCACTGAGTGAGAGACCCCTGAGTGGCTGAAATACCCCCTCCTTCCTCAGACCCCATCCACTGAGTGAGAGACCCCTGTGTGGGTGAAATACCCCCTCCATCAGACCCCATCCACTGAGTGAGAGACCCCAGTATGGGTGAAATACCCTCTCCATCAGACTCCATCCACTGAGTGAAAGACCCCTGTGTGGGTAAAATACCCCTCCATCCTCAGACCCCATCCACTGAGTGAGAGACCCCAGTGTGGGTGAAATACCCTCTCCATCAGACCCCATCCACTGAGTGAGAGACCCCTGTGTGGGTGAAATACCCCTTCAGTCCCCAGACCCCATTCACTGAGTGAGAGACCCTGTGTTGGAGAAATACCCCCTCCGTCCTCAGACCCCATCCACTGAGTGAGAGACCCCTGTGTGGGTGAAATACCCCATCCGTCCCCAGACCCCAACCACTGAGTGAGAGACCCCTGTGTGGGTGAAATACCCCCTCCGTCCTCAGACCCTATCACTGAGTGAGAGACCCCTGTGTGGTTGAAATACCCCCTCCATCAGACCCCATCCACTGAGTGAGAGACCTCAGTCTGGGTGAAATACCCTCTCCATCAGACCCCATCCACTGAGTGAGAGACTGCTGTGTGGGTGAAATACCCCCTCCATCCTCAGACCCCATCCACTGAGTGAGAGACACTAGTGTGGGTGAAATACCCCCTGCATCAGACCCCATCCACTGAGTGAGAGACCCCTGTGTGGGTGAAATACCCCCTCCATCCTCAGACCCCATCCACTGGGTGAGAGACCCCCGTGTGGGTTACACCTGATGGTTCTGTGTTATGACTTTATTGTCAATCAATCAATCAGGAGTTTGTTAAAGCGCGACTACTCACCCGTAAGGGTCTCAAGGCGCTAGGGGTGGGGGGGGGGGTGTGGGGGGGTGCAGGTTCCATTCCATCAAGGAGGGGGTCTGTCGAAGAGCCAGGTTTTGAGGTTTCTTGCGAAGATGGGGAGCGATGTTGTCTGTCTGAGGTGGAGCGGAAGGGCATTCCATGCTTTGGCCGCGAGGAAGGAGAAGGAGCGGCCTCCCGATCTGGTCTTTCTGGTGCGGGGGACCACGGCGCAGGAAAGCTGGGCTGATCGTAGGGTCCTTTGGGGTGCGTGGAATTTGAGTCGGCTGTTCAGGTATGCTGGTCCGGTGCCGTGGAGGGCCTTGTGTGCGTGGGTGAGCATCTTAAAGGTGATTCTCGCCTCGACGGGGAGCCAGTGGAGTGTGCGCAGGTGCTGGGAGATGTGGCAGTGTTTTGGCAGGTTGAGGACCAGTCTTGCGGCGGCGTTCTGGATGTTCTGTAGCTTGCGGATGAGGTTTTTGTTTATTCCGGCGTAGAGTGCGTTGCCGTAGTCGAGTCTGCTGGTGACCAGGGCGTGAGTGACTGTCTTTCGGTGTTCGAGGGGGATCCATTTGAAGGTCTTACGAAGGAGGCGGAGGGTGTGGAAGCAGGAAGATGAGACAGAGTTGATCTGGCGGTCCATTTTGAGCTCGGAGTCCAGGATGATTCCCAGGTTGCGTGCGTGGTCTGTGGGGGTTGGCGGGTTTCCGAGGGCGGTGGGCCACTAGGTGTCGCTCCAGGCGTCGGGGTTTGGGCCCATGATGAGTACTTCTGTTTTGTTGGTGTTTAGTTGAAGGCAGCTGTTTTTCATCCATTTGGCGACGGCTTCCATGCCTTCTCGAAAGTTGCGTCTGGCGGTGTTGGGCTCGTTGGATAGGGAGAGGATGAGCTGGGTGTCGTCTGCATATGACACGATGTTGAGTCCGTAGGTTCTGACGATGGGGGCAAGTGGAGCCATGTAGACGTTGAAGAGCGTCGGGCTGAGGGAGGAGCCCTGGGGGACTCCGCAGGTGATCGGTGTGGGGTCCGAGAGGAAAGGGGGGAGTCTGACCCGCTGCGTCCTGCCGGAGAGGAAGGAGCAGATCCAGTCGAGGGCCTTGTCCTGGATTCCTGCATCGTAGAGTCTGCGTATTAGGGTGCGGTGCGAGACTGTGTCGAACGCCGCTGATAGGTCGAAGAGGATGAGGGCTACTGTTTCTCCTTTGTCCAGTAAGGTGCGGATGTCGTCTGTTGCAGCGAGGAGGGCCGTTTCCGTACTGTGGTTTTTTCTGAAGTCGGATTGGGAGAAGTCGAGGATGTTGTGTTCTTCAATGAATGTGGCGATTTGGCTGTTGATGGCTTTCTCGATGACTTTCGCTGGGAACGGGAGCAGGGAGATGGGTCTGTAGTTTTTGAGGTCGGTGGGGTCCGCTGAGGGTTTCTTTAGGAGGGGGTTGACCTCGGCGTGTTTCCAGTCGTCGGGGAACGAGGCGGTCGCCAGGGAGCGGTTGATGGTTTGGCGGAGCATGGGTGCGATGGTGTTGGCGGCTCTGTTGACCTGCTTCTTTCCTTGTTTTATGAGTGAGCTCCTGAAGGGGGAGGTGAACAAGAAAGCAGCAGAGAAATGCAAACCCTGATGTGGTGCAAAGCAGCGGGAGAGTGTTGATTGTCGGAGGTAGTCATTGCGGCGAGGTCCGGCCCGTACAATTGCTGCTCCTCGAGAGGTATCGGTTTTCTTCGAAGTGTACTTTACATTTTATTAATAGCGCTAGCGCGCTGCCAGTGCTACCGTACCTAATACTTTCAGTGCCAGTTTGTGGCCTGAGTTGTTTGTACTAAATAGTGAAAGGTTGTGCTGGTTATTCACAGCGAAATCCTCTTCTATGCAGTCCCGGCTATGTTTTTGCTTCCTGGAGTGGCATCGTTCAATAAGAATGGAAAATATCTTCAATTTGTAGCAGTCCTTAAATAGTAAAAATTTCCAGTTTTTAACGTCTTTATTTCGAATTTTCTTCATATAAGACAAGCATAATAATACAAAACATACAACGAGAATATACAAATTTTAAACAGACAAAGAATTTGTTTAAAAATCTCAATTAAATATACATAAAAAGACGTCCATGAAAAGATTAAAACAAGTATATAAAAAAACATTACATTAGTACTGCCCAAGTAAGATAGATAGGATATGGCAGGCTATTTTAATTTTTCAGCTTGAAATACTACGAACAATTTCTTTCATTGCAAACTGTCCTTGATTTATGTGTGGTACGACGTTCCCGTTGTGCGCTTCTTTCATCATGTAACGAGCGTGTGTGGCAGAGCTTTTTTTTTTACAAGACATGCAAATACATTGTAGGTGTCTTATTCCATTGTTGTAAAGACAGAGGCCTCATTTGTCACAATTGTCTAAGCTATCAGGCTAAGTTGTGCCTATCTAGCTTTGTTTTTAGAACGAAATTAATCTATTTAGTAAACAGGTTCTCTTGGTTTCTTCCAGTGAACTTAATTCAGCACAGCTCACGTGCTCAGTATCTATGTTGTAGCTCTCCGTGGCAGCAACTTCTGAAAACAAATGTGTGCAGGGCCTTCTGTTCACCTTGGCAGTGTGCGGGCTCTGCATTCACATCATAATGTTATGCAATTATTTCATAACCTGTTGCAGAGGCCTGCTTGGGCATTGTTTAGCAGTGATACGAGTGTATTTAATACCGAACCTCTCTTGTTTTGCACGTACTCCGGTTCTTAGCTACATGACTGCGTTTTTATCTAAACAATTGCATTTTATTTTCCATGGGCTGTTTTTTTAGTACATTGTGGCGTCTTGAGGTCACCGAAAAGCGATCATGGGAGTTCTGTCCTTTGTTTTCATGTTACACCTGACCTAGCGCTGTCATCCGTGCTGGAGTGTGCACGTGCCCTGCTCTCCACATGCCGCCTAAGCAGAATATTGCTTGTAAGACCTGAACTCTTCTGTTTTTATAAATGACAAAACAAAAACCTTTTTTGAAAAGCAGTATGAAGACGGGAAAAGGGAGAAGTGGTCCCTTAAAAAGAAAACATGCTTGGACGAGTAACAGTTCACATTTAATGCTTCTAAAAATGATTTCTTAATTACCATGATTGATCATCTGTGTGCAATTTATATCCCTAGAAGTTTTAAAACACACGCCTTTTGCTAGCAGGCCCCCTTCCAGTAACAATCTTAGAAAGGGGCTGTAGGTTAGAAAGTTTGCAATTCAGGGGCTTTGCAGAAGCCCCTTTAAGAACCTCTTTCCAAAGCTTATTACTGTTTTAAAGGGCGTAATTTTTGATATTTAGCTTTTTCCACGGTCCTATGTGTTTGGTTTTATTTCAGGGGGAAATTTCTCTGTCTCTGAGAGCTGCAGTCATGCAGTCTGTCTCTGTCACTGAGAGCTGCAGTCATGCTGCTGCCTCCGGTTAGTGCCCTTCCTTCCATTTCTGCTGCTTTGCTGCTGTTTGAAGACCTTGTTAGAGTTTCTTGTTGCTCAAATGGGGGTAATTTCTGATATTTATCTGTTTCCCTCATCTTCATTACTTGATTTTGCCTGCCACAAGACAGTGTCACTCATAGTCATTGAAATGTCACTCATAATTTCACTGAAATGATGAAAATGTCACACACAGCAATCTGAAACCTTGGCAGCTATGGCCTTGTCACGTCCTGGAATAGCCAAGAGGAAGTGAGGTAAGGTGGTGGTCAGGCCAGAGAAACGGCGGGGGATTCAAGTGTTGGCGAGTCCTGCTAGTGGTTCACTGCTCTTGGCCCAATAAAACCAGCGTTAGATCAGAGGTGCAAACTAAGAAGTGAGGGGCGGCTACAATTCAATGAAACTCGTGGCAGCGCTGCTCGCAGCGTGACAAACGACCAGCGGCTCAGCTAAGACCCCCGCACAGACCGGGGCAGCCCCCCATCATGCCCAGGCCGGGGTTTGCTGCGGCCCGTATGAAGAATCAATTGTGTCAGCAAAGTTTTAAGTAGCGCCTCGAGATGCATCTCTATGCTGCAAATTGCTTTATTATTGACGCGCCGCGGTGCTGCTTGTGCTAATATGATTGAGCTTGGATATTAACTACAGGCAGCAATAGAGCAGGTCTAGGAACAACCAGGCCGGTTTAAACTTGATGAACTGCAGAGAAGGGGCGGCACCGTAGGAGTGGCCGTTCGCCCTCTGTCTCCAGAATGCAGCAGTAGGGGCTGCAAGGTCTGCATTGAGCAGGGGTTGCTGAGGTCAGACAGCAGCAGAGAAGGTACTGAGCAGCTCGTTTTATGTGCATGTTTCAGCTTTGGGCCGAATTTAACTGTGCATCTTTATTTTTCTCGTTTCTGTTCATGTGTGCAGGCCTGGGAGGCAATACCCTCGATAGTTCTTTTTTTAGGGCTCGCCGCTTTCCTATTCCGCAGGAATAGGAAAAAGAGCCCTAATGCAGCTAAACCACTACTTATGGCCAAGGGCTCTCCCCAAAAGTAGATTTTGGGAAGTGCACGCCTCGTGCACGAGCTTGCCTGAGCCTTTTGCCTATCAGCCTGCCAGTTCTCCTCCCCTAATTATTCACTTCACTTATTCACGGCCGTGACTCTGGCTCATCAAAGCCTCTGCTCCGCGACCCTCGCCTGCACTTCACGGCCGCCAGGCCGTGATTCTGTCCCTTCATCTGCTTGCCTTCTGTCCCTTAATCTCCCCGTGACTCCCCCCCCACCTCTCCCACTCCACTGCTTCAGGCCCCCACCATTTGCTCCGGACATTGCTTGTTGTAAATTGATTCACGGCTTCCAGCACGTTTATTTTGCTCTTCCCTTCCGTTTCAGTGCCTGCCATTTATTGCCGTGTTATGCTTGCCTCTACTTTTCCCTTTTATTAGGATCAGGTTCCCCCTTGACTATATTTTCACTGCAGCCATCATTTCATCTCCTTCTTTAATGTAGTCAACTCACATTCAAGCATAACACTACAGTGCCCATTCCTTCACTCTCCATTTTTCTTACATATGAATTGAACTAAAGTTAGCAGGGTTACCCCTCCCCCTGTCATTTGTCGCTCACACAAGAACGGTCAGCATTCGCCAATCCTTTCCTTTTTTCTTTTTTTTGGGTGTTTTCAGTTTCACGGCTCCTTCCAGAGTGCTCTGTATCTAAGCTTCGCCTGACCTCGGATAAATAAAGACATTTATCAAGCGTGCCCTAGTAGTCAGTTGATATAGCAGCCTTTTTTAATTCAAATAATCTGGATCTGTGAGAAATATTCAACAAAACAAACTCCACAAAGCCATCCGCACATCAAAGCCATCAGCCTCGCGCTGGCCTCACTTCTCCTCCCCCCTAATTGCTCTCACTCTCCATCTGTGCACTAACCAGGCAGGCCACCCCCTCCCTCTCCAGCGCGCGCCCCATTCTCTCTCTAATGTATTTTCAGTTTCACGGCTCCTTCCAGAGTGCTCTGTATCTAAGCTTCGCCTGACCTCGGGTAAATAAAGACATTTATCAAGCGTGCCCTAGTAGTCAGTTGATGTAGTAGCCTTTTTTAATTCAAATAATCTGGATCTGTGAGAAATATTCAACAAAACAAACTCCAGCGGTGTAAACAAATCATTCCTGCCAGCTCCACGAGTTAGGATTCTTCCTACATCATTGCAATGGACTTGCTTTGCTGGAATGTAAAACCAATGGGCTGTGAGTTAGCTGAATTTCCGAGCAGAACGAGAGCCTGGTAAATCAACAGAAGAGTGTAGAGCAATCGAAGGATGGCTCAGTGAGGTAACTTTGATCTATGGGACATGAGTTCTAATCCCAGTAAGGCCAACTCAGACTTTCATCTTCAGAGGCCTGTTACGTGATTGTCATTAAATTCGGTAGTTGCAATTCATTGTGTATATAGGGTATTTACACATTTTCAGAGATGCAGAACGAAGCTCTACATTATATCCTGCTTTTTATTGCAAACCACGTTCTCTGTGAATATTTCAGCAATGCGGGCACTTATTGCATAGTGATCGTGGTGTTGTTGGCACTCAGCATAAGGTGAACAAATACTGGTAACTTCTAGGCACACAGTCAATTCCTCACTAGTGTCACAAATACGGGTTTTTCAAGCAAAAAAAAACACTTCTTAAGCCCGCGGAAAAACTGCAGAAAACCTTTATCGGAAAGCTGTCAACTTGGATGGGTTAAATGCAATTCTGAGTGGGCCTCTTTTTATGGCCGCCTACTCGTCCTAAATACCATTGGCGCTGACATACTGGGAATACATAGAATTTCTCTGCAACACTCAGACGCTCTTTAAAGTTACTGTCGTACCTGTTAGACCTGACATCCTTGGCGTGGCTTTTCCCCCATCTTTTTGCCTCTGACTCATGTATTTGTGATGCTGTGCTGGATTTCGTTTTTGCTGGTTTAGATGCTTTGGACCCTCTGCCACTGCTGATCAGTGTCAGAGGGTAAGTGCTCCCTCTGTAAATTGTCATATTGATTGGGTGTACCTGATTGGCATATTTGTGTCACCATGAAGTCCCTAGTAAAGTGCACTGTGTGTGCCAGGGCTGGTGATGACAGATGCTACCAGTGGGCCTGCAGCGAAGATTGCGCCACCCACATAAGTAGCCCTAAAATGGTGTCTCAGGCCTGCCAGCGCAGGGCCTGTGTGCAGTCAGTGGACTGCCATGTCCGCCTGGCCAGTGTCCCCACTGGCTGGGCTTAACCCTCCCCTGTCTGTGCACATCGGCCACCCCTATGGAAGGCTCCAGGTACCCCCCTGGGCAGGGTGTAGTGTATGGATAGGGTAGAGCATGTACTAGTGCAGGTAACATGCTCTGGTAGAGAGCAGCAGCCACTTTGTGTGCTCACTGCTGTAGGGCTGTATGGCTCCCTAGGGTACAATGGGGAGGCTGGTCCCATTGGATCCCAGCCTATCTCCCTATAGGAACAAGATGGAACATCAATGAAAGATATCCCTGAACTCAGAATTAAATGACACATCTTTTAGTGAAGGTTGTTTTGGGTTCCTGGGGTTGAGAGTAGCACTTTTAGAAAGTGGCTGTTCTTTTGTATAAACCTTTCTGTGTGCCTGGGCCTGTGTGTGGAATGCCTGCGTGACAGGAGCTGCAGGGCCCCGGAGGGGGTTGGAGTCAGCCCAGGGGTGAAAGGTGACATCTGTTGCCCGGGGAAGGGGAGGAAGAAGCGCCTGATAGTACTGGGCTGTGTCTGCCTGACCACCGTGCTGGCTAACTCCCCTGCCGGCCCACTGTCACCTCTGGCCCTGAAGCTGACAGGAAGAAGAACACCAGAAACATTCCAGAGCTAAGTGCCCCTTGCACCAAGGACTTCAAAGGCGTTCAGAGGTATAAGGGAAGGACCCCTGACTACAGAAGATTAGATTCTAAAATTCTACAAGCAAGAAGGAACCTCTGCTGGAAGAAAGACTGCTGGAGAACTGAAGGAAGATTGCCTTGCTGTGTGCTCTAAGGGCTGACCTGTTCTACTGTCTAACTGGAAGCTGAGGAGGAGAAAGGGACTTTGCTGTGTGCTGTGACCCTGCCTACTTGAAACTGCCAAGACTCTGCTGTGTGCTGTGTCTTTGCTGAATCTCCAAGGGCCTGAGAAGAGCTGGCCTCCTGATGGGAACCCAGGGTTAAAGGTTCCTAAAGCTTTGCCCAGAATTACTGCAAGATCGTGCTGTTGTGGACCTGGAGCGTGTGGTGCTCGATTGCTGAGTGTGGGAAGGGATCGTGGTGCTCATCGGCACATTCCCGGCGAGGGTCGGAGGTCTGTGGTGCCTCCCCTCGCAGAATCCACTCCAGAGCGGTTGTGAGGCTATGAGGGCGGTCTGGCCGTGACCGCGCCCTCTAAAATCATCTGCCGCCTGATCACCGCCGCTGCCCGGGGCCAGAAAACCTCTACGTGAAGCGCCATCCTGATCGGAGCTGAAACGGCGAAGAACGAAGCCGCCGCGCTCCCATTGGTTGAGGGAGCCGAGCCCCCTCACTAACGCCGCAACGGGATAGGCCCGTGCGGCGCAGCGTCATCAGCGTGGTGGGCCGTGATTGGCCACAGAAGCGGAAGCGTCACGACAAGCCGTCCCGGGAGCCGCACTGCCAGTGGCTGACTCCCGGGTGTAAGAGGGGCTCGCCTGGAGAGCCGCAACGGGATTGGCTGCCTGGGCGGAGGCGGCTGGAAGAGCCAAAGAATCACCGCGATCACCACCGGACCCGGGAAGAAGTGACCTGACCTCGCCGAGGGATTCTAAAAGCGTCCCGCACCCCTGGCCTGCCGTCCCACACAAGGTGAGCCTCACCTCCTCCCCCGCCGCTTGTTGGATTGTCGAGAGCGGGCGGGAGAGGAAAGGGGACCGGCCGGGGCGGGGACGAGGGAGATCTGCACGGCGCGGTGCGCCCGGAGTCTGAGGATAAGTGAGGCTGTCCCGGGGGACGAAAGAGTCCCTGGGCCTCACGAAGGAGCGCATTTACAGCGCTCGAAGCCCACAAATAGAACTACACGTGGGCAGTGATTTAATTGCTCGTTTTTAGAGCGCATCATTTCTCAATCAGTGGCATTATTTTTAATACCTGGTTGAAGAGACTTGAGACACTTCTTATTAAGAACTTCCTGAAACCAACTGCAACCATAAGATTAAGTGCAACCTTTAAGATAAAATGCTAAGTTGTCTACAGAAGTGATTATCATGCAACTGCTTCATTTACATGCTGAAATTGGATAAAGTTATATATTTTTATAAAAATATACTTACCTGTGTGGTCTCAGTTTGTGGTGGATTGGGGATTATTGTGGTGTAAAGTGCAATTATTCTACACATTGCCTTGGGGATAAGCCTGCCTGCTCGCGCCGAGCTACCTAGAGGGAGAGCGGAGGTTATCTACGGTGTCAAGTCAAGTCAAGTCAGAAATTTATATAGCGCGCTACATACCCATAGGGTCTCAAGGCGCTTGAGGAAGGGGAGGAAATTACTTGTCGAATATCCAGGTTTTAAGTTGCTTTCTGAATGCTAGGTGGTTCTGAGTAATGCGAAGGTGAGTGGGAAGAGAGTTCCAGGTTTTGGCTGCCAGGTAGGAGAAGGATCTGCCTCCCATGGTGGCTTTGTTGATGCTGAGGAACAGTGGCAAGGACTTGGTTGGAGGATCGTAGCTGACGGGAGGGGGTGTAGAAGGACAGTCGTGTGTTGAGGCATTCGGGTCCAAGTTCGTAAAGTGCTTTGTGTGCGTGGGTTAAGAGGCGGAAGGTAATCCTCTTATTTACGGGGAGCCAGTGGAGGTTTTTCAGGTGACCAGAGATGTGTTCTTTACGCGGTATGTCTAGTATGAGTCTGGCTGATGCGTTCTGGATGCGTTGGAGTTTTTTCTGAAGTTTTGCGGTGGTACCGGCGTATAGGGTGTTTCCGTAGTCCAGGCGACTCGTAACCAGTGCGTGAGTGACCGTTTTTCTAGTTTCGGTGGGGATCCAGCGAAATGTTTTTTTGAGCATGCGAAGAATGTTGAAGCAGGATGATGAGACAGCGTTGACTTGTCTGGTCATTGAGAGTGAGGAGTCCAGGATGACGCCCAGGTTCCGTGCATGGTCCGTCGGGATGGGTGGTTTTCCAAGGGCCTCTGGCCACCAAGAGTCGTCCCAAGTGGAGGGGGAGGTACCTAAGATTAGGACTTCTGTTTTGTCTGAATTCAGTTTCAGACGGCTGTGCTTCATCCACTCGGCTACTTCTTTCATTCCTTCGTGTAAGTTGTTTTTGGCGGTGTTGGGGTTCTTGGTGAGTGAGAGGATCAGTTGGGTGTCGTCAGCGTAGGAGATGATGTTGAGATTGTGTTGGCGAACGATGGCCGCGAGGGGGCTCATGTACATGTTGAAGAGGGTGGGGCTGAGTGACGATCCTTGCGGCACGCCGCAGATGACTTCAGAGGCCTCTGATTTGAATGGAGGGAGCCGGACTCTCTGAGTTCTTCCGGTGAGGAACGAGGTGATCCATTCCAGTGCTTTTCCTTGGATTCCGATGTTACTGAGGCGCTGTAATAGGGTGCTATGGCAGACTGTGTCGAAGGCTGCGGAGAGGTCAAGGAGGATGAGGGCGACTGTTTCTCCATTGTCCAGTAAGGTTCGAATGTCATCTGTTGCTGCGATGAGTGCGGTCTCAGTACTGTGTTTGGCTCGGAATCCGGACTGTGAGGGGTCAAGGGATTTGTTGCTTTCGAGAAAGGCGGCAAGCTGGTTGTTGACAGCTTTCTCGATGACTTTGGCCGCGAAAGGAAGGAGCGAGATGGGGCGGTAGTTTTTTAGTTCGGTGGGGTCAGCTGTGGGTTTTTTCAGAAGGGCGCTGAGTTCTGCGTGTTTCCAGCTTTCCGGGAAGGTGGCGGAGTTGAGGGAGCAGTTGATGACGTCTCGGAGGCGTGGTGCTATGGTGGAGTCTGCTTTGTTGAAGATGTGGTGAGGGCATGGGTCAGTTGGGGATCCTGAGTGGATGGAGTTCATCAGGCGGATGGTGTCCTCAGTGGAGATTGGGTTGCAGTCGTTAAGGATGTTCAAGGGGGGAGAAGGTCCTGCAGAAGGTTGGGTGGGGAGGTCTTCGGGTCGGTTGTCGAAGCTGTTGTGGATGTCTGCAATTTTGTTGTGGAAGAAGGAGGCTAGGGAGTCGCAGAGGGCTTGAGAGGGGGTGATGTCGTTGGAGTTGGCTGATGGGTTGGTAAATTCTTTGACGATGTTGAATAACTCCTTGCTGTTGTGGGCGTTGTTATCTAGTCGGTCTTTGAAGGCGGCTTTCTTGGCAGATCGGATTAGTTGGTAGTGTATACGGGTGGCATTTTTGAAGGCGTCTCTGGTGTTGGAGTTTGGGTCTTTTTTCCATGCTTTCTCGAGGGAGCGACAGAGTTTCTTGGATTCCTTCACCCTGACTAGAAGCAAGGGTCCCTATTTGGTCTAAGGTACTTACCTCTGCCAACTAGAAACCCCCAGTTCTAACATTGTTGGCATCGGTGGGATTTTGAACTAATAATTGCACTTGACCTGCAGTGATCTCTTGTACATCACTAGTCTAGTTTAGCAGCACAGGTTGCACAAGATTTTTTCTTTTTGGTGAAACCTTGTTGTTGAAAAGGTTAGGAAGCATCATGTCTTTGAAAGCGGCAAGCGTGAGAGTAGAATTGGGGGTGGATTTTGAAAGTCAGGAGTTGTACAACTACAGAAAGGACCTCCTAAAGCAATTCTGCAAACAGCTTGGATGCCCAGTGAAGGGCAGCGCAAACAAGGAAGAGCTACAGAAAGCTCTGAGGGCCTGGTGGGAGGCCAAACATGTTGTCTCAGAAGAAGCTACTGAAGTGGGCGGCACACAGGAGAATGCTTTTTTGCCCAGTGATTTGCCCGTGCGGTCAGCATCTAAGGTTGGCAGCAACCACTCCAGTAGGAGTATTTCTCCAGAGGAGCTGGAGGATAATAAGAGAGCTAGGGCTCATGAGATTGAGCTTTTGAAACTCAGAGCGGAAGCCGATGAGAAGAGACTGCGCCTGGAAGTTGAGAAAGAGGCGCAGGAGAGAGCGGCGCAGGAGAGAAGGCATGCTCTGGCTTTGGAGGAGAAGAAGCTCCAATTGGCTCATGAGAGGAGCATGAAGGAGTTGGACATCAAATATAAAGAGAGGGTGTCCAGTTCTAATGGTGGCAGCGCACAACCAGTACAGGCGGGTAAGGTATACATACCAAAGGATCTGGTACAGAATTATCAGAGGGGTGAGGATATGTATGTGTGGTTTAGAGCATATGAACTAGCCCTAAAGATGAATGAAGTGCCTGAGAGGAATTGGGGGGCAGGATTGTGGAAGCATTTTGAGGCCTCTGGGAGGGATGTCTTGGCACCCTTAGAGGTAGCAGGTACTTTATCCTACCCCGACATGAAGGAGGCTTTATGCCTCAGGTATGGGCTCACTGCAGAACAGTACCGCCAGAAGTTTAAGAACTTCAAGAAGCTTGATTCAAGTACTTGGGTGGAGTGTGTGAGTATGTACACACGTGCACTGGAAGGTTGGATAAAGGGCAGCAAAGTTACTGATTATGTGGGGTTGTGCCACTTGATTAGTAGGGAGCACTTAAGTAGTTTATGTGTCCCCGAGCTGCGTCAGCATCTTTTGGATAGCAAGTTAACTGATCCCAGTGAGCTTGCTAAAGAGGCGGACTGGTGGACTAGCACCAGGGTCCACAAGGGGGTGGTAAGTACCCCAGCCAAGGGTGGACAGGGTCCCCAGCAGAAGAGTGGGGGGGACACGGGTAATCAAAAGGAGTCTTCTAAAGGGCCTCAAAATGGTTCCCAGGAGAAAGCGTCTCAACCCCCCAAGTCCAAGAAGTCCTGGCCCCATAAGGGCAAGCAGGACAACAGGTCCCCACCTACTTGCTATGCCTGTCGGGAGGTGGGGCACATTGCCCCCAAATGTCCAAAGAAACCTCCAGCACCCTCTGGTGCTCCAGCACCGGCGTTGGCCAGTCTAGCTTTGGGAGGGGATTTGATTTCTAGTGGGGAGGAGGGGTTAGCAGTGATGACCCTTGTCTCTTTAGGAGACCAAGAGATGGCCCAGGAAGCCGTGCTGCCCTTAAACACTAAGAAATATGGGCAGAAGGTGACCATCAATGGAAAGGAGATAGACGCTCTGAGAGACACCGGGGCCAGTGTGACATCTGTCAGGTGTCAATGGGTGTCTGAAGAGCAGATCATTCCCAAGGTACTCCGTCCTGTGGTGGCAGCTGACAGCTCAGTGCGCCTCTGCAAGGTGGCACGTGTTCCATTTGAGTGGGGAGGAGTCTCCGGTACATTGGAAGTTGTTGTAAGTGATGCCTTGCCTGTAGATTGTCTATTAGGTAATGACCTGGAGAGCTCTCCATGGAAAGATGTAGAGCACAGGACTCACTTGGAGATGTTGGGTTTGCCTGCGTGGATCTGTGTGTCTACCCGGGCCATGACAGCCAGAGAGGGCGGTCTAGCAGAGCTGGAGCCTGGAACGATGGCCCAGGAACCTGCCAAGAGAAGAAGGGGTAGAGGGCGCGGGAAACCGGCCCCCACTGTTCCCACGGTCCAGGAGGAGGCAGACCCAGAGGGGGATGCCCTGGAACCTACAGGGGAGAAGGTGGCCGAACTAGGGGAATTGCCTGAGCTGACCCAGTGGCAGCAAGATGGTGGTCCCTCCAGGGAGGAATTCTGCTAGGCTCAGAAGGAGTGCCCTTCTCTCGTTGGTGTGCGGCAGCAGGCTGCCGACCAGGCCGCAGGCCTGGGGTCCAAGGAGCATTTGATCTACTGGGAGGATGACTTACTTTATAGTGAGCCTATGTTCGCTGAGCCCGGTGCAGCCCGAGTGCTGGTAGTGCCCGAGCGCTTCAGGAACTTCCTACTGGGTCTGGCTCATGACGTGCCTCTCGCAGGACATCTGGGGCAAGACAAGACCTATCACAGGCTTGTCACCCATTTCTACTGGCCCCAGATGAAGAAGCACGTCGCTGCCTTTTGTAAGTCTTGTCAGACTTGTCAGGCCAGTGGCAAGAGCGGAGGGAAGGGCGTGGCACCCCTCCAACCCTTTCCCGTGGTGAGCACCCCTTTCGAGCGGGTGGGCATTGACATCGTGGGGCCCCTGGATCCCAAGACAGCCCTAGGCAACAGGTTTATCCTGGTCTTGGTGGACCATGCCACCATGCCACTCGGTACCCGGAAGCCATCCCGCTCAGGACGGTCACAGCCCCCGTGGTGGGACGTGCCCTGATGGAGATCTTTTCCCGGGTGGGATTTCCCAGGGAGGTGGTCTCGGACAGGGGGACAAACTTCATTTCTAGGTATATGAAGTCCCTGTGGGCGGAGTGTGGGGTGACATACAAATTCACCACTCCTTACCACCCTCAAGGAAATGGGTTGGTTGAGAGATTCAACCGCACCTTGAAGGGCATGATCATGGGCCTAGAGGAGCCCATGAGGCGGAAATGGGACGTCTTGTTGCCATGCCTGTTGTTTGCCTACAGGGAGGTGCCTCAGAAATCCTTAGGGTTCAGTCCCTTTGAGTTGCTGTATGGCCACCCTGTCAGAGGGCCTCTTACTCTGGTGAAGGAGGGGTGGGAGAAATCCAGTGGGAAAACCCCTCAGGATGTGTTCAGCTATGTGCTGGCCATTCGCAACCAGACCAAGCGCTTCAGGAAGCTCGCTCAAGAGAACCTGGAGGCTAGCCAGGAGGAAATGAAGAGGTGGTATGACCAGAACACCTCTCTTGTGGAGTTCTAACCTGGGCAGAAAGTGTGGGTGATGGCACCGGTGGAGCCTTGTGCGCTCCGTGACAAATGGTCAGGGCCATATGAGGTGGTGGAGCGCAAGAGCGAGGTTACCTATTTGGTTAACCTGAAGACTCCCAGGCAACCCCTGAGAGTGCTACATGTGAACCGCCTCAAACCCCACTTTGAGAGGACTGAAGTGACTATGCTCATGGCTACAGATGCTGGAGGGAGGAGGATAGTGATCCTCTCCCTGACCTCCTGGCAGTCAAGGAGCAGGATGGGTCAGTGGATGGTGTGGTCCTCTCCCCCACCCTGACCCCAGAGCAGCAGAAGGACTGTCGCCAAGTCTTGGGCCAGTTCGCCCCCCTGTTCTCCCTGACCCCAGGAGTCACCAACTGGTGCGTCCACGATGTGGACACCGGTGACAATCTGCCTGTGAAACAGAAGTTTTACAGAGTGGCTGACAAGGTCAGGGCTAGCATCAAAGAAGAGGTTTCTAAGATGTTAGCGCTAGGTGTAATTGAGCCCTCCAGCAGCCCCTGGGCTAGCCCAGTGGTCTTAGTGCCTAAGAAAGCTGCTACACCTGGTGGCCCCCCAGAACTCCGGTTCTGCGTGGGCTACCACAGGCTCAATGCGGTCACCAAGACTGATGCGCACCCCATCCCCAGAGCTGATGAGCTGGTGGATCGGTTGGGAGCTGCCCGGTACCTGAGCACCTTTGATTTGACTTCAGGTTACTGGCAGATTGCCTTAACTGAGGGGGCCAAGGAAAGATCAGCATTTTCAATGCCAGAGGGGCACTTCCAGTTTCGTGTCATGTCCTTTGGGTTGAAAAATGCCCCTGCCACATTCCAGAGACTGGTCAACCAGGTATTAGCAGGGCTGGAGGAATTCAGCGCAGCATACCTGGATGACATTGCTGTGTTCAGCTCCACTTGGGAGGAACACCTGCAACACCTCTGCGCAGTGTTGAAGGCCCTGCAGAAGGCAGGCCTCACTATCAAGGCCAGTAAGAGCCAGATAGGGCAGGGATCTGTGGTGTACTTGGGACACCAGGTGGGGAGCGGCAAGGTGGCGCCCCTACAGGCGAAGATTGATACCATTCTGGCTTGGGAACCCCCCAAGACCCAGACTGAGGTGAGAGCCTTTTTAGGTCTCACCGGGTATTACAGACGGTTTGTCAAAGGTTATGGCACCATTGTAGCCCCTTTGACAGAGCTGACATCTAGAAATCAGCCCAGAAAAGTGAATTGGACTGAGGCCTGTCAAACTGCTTTTGACACCCTCAAGACTGCCAAGTGCACAGCACTGGTGCTTAAGGCACCTGACTTTTCAAGTGAGTTCATTGTACAAACTGACGCTTCAGAGCAAGGCGTGGGAGCAGTACTCTCAGAGGTCAATGATGAGGGTGGAGACCAACCAGTGGCTTTCATTAGTAGGAGGCTACTCCCCAGGGAACAGAGATGGAGTGTGATTGAAAGGGAAGCTTTCGCTGTGGTCTGGGCTCTGAAGAAGCTGAGGCCCTACCTGTTTGGGACTCACTTCCGTGTTCAGACCGACCACAGGCCCCTCAGATGGTTAATGCACATGAGGGGCGAGAATCCAAAACTGTTGAGGTGGTCCATTTCCCTACAGGGGATGGACTTCACGGTGGAACACCGCCCTGGTACAGAACACGCCAATGCTGATGGTCTGTCCAGGTTCTTCCGCCTTAGTGATGAGGACTCCCAAGAGGTTGGGTAGTTCTCCCCACTTTCAGCTGGAGGGGACACGTGTTAGACCTGACACCCTTGGTGTGGTTTTCCCCATCTTTTTGCCTCTGACTCATGTATTTTTGATGCTGTGCTGGATTTCGTTTTTGCTGGTTTAGATGCTTTGGACCCTCTGCCACTGCTGATCAGTGTCAGAGGGTAAGTGCTCCCTCTGTAAATTGTCATATTGATTGGGTGTACCTGATTGGCATATTTGTGTCACCATGAAGTCCCTAGTAAAGTGCACTGTGTGTGCCAGGGCTGGTGATGACAGATGCTACCAGTGGGCCTGCAGCGAAGATTGCGCCACCCACATAAGTAGCCCTAAAATGGTGTCTCAGGCCTGCCAGCGCAGGGCCTGTGTGCAGTCAGTGGACTGCCATGTCCGCCTGGCCAGTGTCCCCACTGGCTGGGCTTAACCCTCCCCTGTCTGTGCACATCGGCCACCCCTATGGAAGGCTCCAGGTACCCCCCTGGGCAGGGTGTAGTGTATGGATAGGGTAGAGCATGTACTAGTGCAGGTAACATGCTCTGGTAGAGAGCAGCAGCCACTTTCTGTGCTCACTGCTGTAGGGCTGTATGGCTCCCTAGGGTAACATGGGGAGGCTGGTCCCATTGGATCCCAGCCTATCTCCCTATAGGAACAAGATGGAACATCCATGAAAGATATCCCTGAACTCAGAATTAAATGACACATCTTTTAGTGAAGGTTGTTTTTGGATCCTGGGGTTGAGAGTAGCTGTTCTTTTGTATAAACCTTTCTGTGTGCCTGGGCCTGTGTGTGAAATGCCTGCGTGACAGGAGCTGCAGGGCCCCGGAGGGGGTTGGAGTCATCCCAGGGGTGAAAGGCGACATCTGTTGCCCGGGGAAGGGGAGGAAGAAGCGCGTGATAGTCCTGGGCTGTGTCTGCCTGACCACCGTGCTGGCTAACTCCCCTGCCGGCCCACTGTCACCTCTGGCCCTGAAGCTGACAGGAAGAAGAACACCAGAAACATTCCAGAGCTAAGTGCCCCTTGCACCAAGGACTTCAAAGGCGTTCAGGGGTATAAGGGAACGACCCCTGACTACAGAAGATTAGATTCTAAAATTCTACAAGCAAGAAGGAACCTCTGCTGGAAGAAAGACTGCTGGAGAACTGAAGGAAGATTGCCTTGCTGTGTGCTCTAAGGGCTGACCTGTTCTACTGTCTAACTGGAAGCTGAGGAGGAGAAAGGGACTTTGCTGTGTGCTGTGACCCTGCCTACTTGAAACTGCCAAGACTCTGCTGTGTGCTGTGTCTTTACTGAATCTCCAAGGGCCTGAGAAGAGCTGGCCTCCTGATGGGAACCCAGGGTTAAAGGTTCCTAAAGCTTTGCCCAGAATTACTGCAAGATCGTGCTGTTGTGGACCTGGAGCGTGTGGTGCTCGATTGCTGAGTGTGGGAAGGGATCGTGGTGCTCATCGGCACATTCCCGGTGAGGGTCGGAGGTCTGTGGTGCCTCCCCTCGCAGAATCCACTCCAGAGCGGTTGTGAGGCTATGAGGACGGTCTGGCCGTGACCGCGCCCTCTAAAATCATCTGCCGCCTGATCACCGCCGCTGCCCGGGGCCAGAAAACCTCTACGTGAAGCGCCATCCTGATCGGAGCTGAAACGGCGAAGAACGAAGCCGCCGCGCTCCCATTGGTTGAGGGAGCCGAGCCCCCTCACTAACGCCGCGACGGGATAGGCCCGTGCGGCGCAGCATCATCAGCATGGTGGGCCGTGATTGGCCACAGAAGCGGAAGCGTCACGACAAGCCGTCCCGGGAGCCGCACTGCCAGTGGCTGACTCCCGGGTGTAAGAGGGGCTCGCCTGGAGAGCCGCGACGGGATTGGCTGCCTGGGCGGAGGCGGCTGGAAGAGCCGAAGAATCACCGCGATCACCGCCGGGCCCGGGAAGAAGTGACCTGACCTCGCCGAGGGATTCTAAAAGCGTCCCGCACCCCTGGCCTGCCGTCCCACACAAGGTGAGCCTCACCTCCTCCCCCGCCGCTCGTTGGATTGTCGAGAGCGGGCGGGAGAGGAAAGGGGACCGGCCGGGGCGGGGACGAGGGAGATCTGCACGGCGCGGTGCGCCCGGAGTCTGAGGATAAGTGAGGCTGTCCCGGGGGAAGAAAGAGTCCCTGGGCCTCACGAAGGAGCGCATTTGCAGCGCTCGAAGCCCACAAATAGAACTACACGTGGGCAGTGATTTAATTGCTCGTTTTTAGAGCGCATCATTTCTAAATCAGTGGCATTATTTTTAATACCTGGTTGAAGAGACTTGAGACACTTCTTATTAAGAACTTCCTGAAACCAACTGCAACCATAAGATTAAGTGCAACCTTTAAGATAAAATGCTAAGTTGTCTACAGAAGTGATTATCATGCAACTGCTTCATTTACATGCTGAAACTAGATAAAGTTATATATTTTTATAAAAATATACTTACCTGTGTGGTCTCAGTTTGTGGTGGATTGGGGATTATTGTGGTGTAAAGTGCAATTATTCTACACATTGCCTTGGGGATAAGCCTGCCTGCTCGCGCCGAGCTACCTAGAGGGAGAGCGGAGGTTATCTACGGTGTGTATTCCTTCACCCTGACTAGAAGCAAGGGTCCCTATTTGGTCTAAGGTACTTACCTCTGCCAACTAGAGACCCCCAGTTCTAACACTACCCTATACTATATTTATGCTAAAATGTTTGACAGCAGATGTTGCCATTGGCGTTTGGGATTGAATTTACTGTATTGCCTGTAATACCTGCCTTCAAGCAGCATTAAGTGATGTTTCTCTGTTGATTGATTGAATACATATGAGAAAAGGGATTATTTTTTTGGGAGTTTATAAAACAAACCACGAGAGCATCGATCATTTAGGATCCTGCACAATAGTCTACAAATGGGTTAACTGTAGGTTAAAAGTACTTTAAGGTACCTGTTGGTGCACATTTAAGAATACATTTGAGGCAATCTTGTGCTTACTTATTGCTTCACTATCTTATTGATTTAGCATTAAAAGCCTCTTTCTTGGGTGAATCTTTTCAAAGTTTTATTTTCAAGTGTTTGTGTTTTTCAACCTGAATTATATTTCATCGTACATCATCATCCTTGACTGTTAATGTTGCCTGCATTGATTTTTGCCTCCATTTATTCTCTATTGCTCTCCTCTCCCTCCTTCCCTCTCGTCCTCCCTCTCTCTCTCTCCCCTCACTCTCTCACTCTCCCTCTCTCCTTCTACCTCTCTCCCTTTCCCTCACTTCCCTCTCGCTCTCTCCTCACACCTCTCTCCGCTCTCACCCTCTCCCTCTCTTTCTCCTCTCTCCCCCTCTCTCTCCTCTCTCCCTCTCTTTACCTTCCCCCTGCTCTCCTTTTTCTCCCTCTCCCCATCTCCCCCTCTGTCTGCTCTCCTCTCTCTCTCTACCTCCCCTCCGTCCTTCGCTCTTGTCCTCCCCCTCTTCTTTCTCTCCCTCTACCCTCTCTCCCTTTCCCTCTCTCCATTTCCCTCTCTCCTTTTCCCTCACTTCCCTCTCCCTCTCTCCATTCCCGCTCTTCCCTCTCCTCTCTCCCCGTCTCCGTCTCCCTCTCCTCTCCCCCTCTCTCTCTCCTCTCTCCTCTCTCCTCTCTCCCCCTCTCTCTCCTCTCTCCCTCTCTTTACCCTCTCCCTCCTCTCCTTTTTCTCCCTCTCCCCATCTCCCACTCAGCACCACCACAGCACCACTCAGCACCACCACAGCATCACTCAGCACCACCACAGCATCACTCAGCAACACCACAGCATCACTCAGCACCACTCACCATCACCACATCATCACTCAGCATCACTCCAGCATCACTCAGCACCACCACAGCACCACTCAGCATCACCACATCATCACTCAGCGCTACCCCAGCATCACTCAGCACCACCACATTATCACTCAGCACCACCACATTATCACTCAGCGCCACCCCAGCATCACTCACTGCCACCCCAGCATCACTCAGCGCAACCACAGCATCACTCAGCGCAACCACAACATCACTCAGCGCAACCACAGCATCACTCAGCGCAGGGGTGAGGCGTGAACAGACTTGCAAACAGGATCAGAGCCCTACCTGACAGCGCAGCGTGAGGACAGCGCTCGGTGAGCTCTTCTGAAGCGGAGCGGAGGTTCGTGCAGCCAGCCACAGTCACCGGAATCCCGCCACCAGTCGCGCCGCCACCTAGGGACTACACTTCCCATCGGGCATAGCCGCGGCGCGTTCCCCGACGCAGTAAAAGCGCCAGGAGGGGCGCTACATAGGTGGAAGCCCTCGGTGGAGCAGGGTGAGGCGTGAACAGACTTGCAAACAGGATCAGAGCCCTACCTGGCAGCGCAGCGTGAGGACAGCGCTCGGTGAGCTCTTCTGAAGCGGAGCGGAGGTTCGTGCAGCCAGCCACAGTCACCGCAATCCCGCCACCAGTCGCGCCGCCGCCTAGGGACTACACTTCCCATCGGGCATAGCGGCGGCGCGTTCCCCGACGCAGTAAAAGCGCCGGGAGGGGCGCTACATAGGTGGAAGCCCTCGGTGGAGCGGGGGTGAGGCGTGAACAGACTTGCAAACAGGATCAGAGCCCTACCTGGCAGCGCAGCGTGAGGACAGCGCTCGGTGAGCTCTTCTGAAGCGGAGCGGAGGTTCGTGCAGCCAGCCACAGTCACCGGAATCCCGCCACCAGTCGCGCCGCCGCCTAGGGACTACACTTCCCATCGGGCATAGCGGCGGCGCGTTCCCCGACGCAGTAAAAGCGCCGGGAGGGGCGCTACATAGGTGGAAGCCCTCAGCGTCGCGGGACGCGAGCGGGACGCCCGGGGCTAAGCCCGGGCAAAGGGCGGGCCCTCTGAGGCCCTCTGAGGCACGAAGAGGCCAGGCTAGGCCTCTCCCTATCAACTGTCGGCTGGAACATCAAGGTACTGTGCATATCTGTTAAACACTTTAGTTACCTATCTGCTGTTACGTGTTAGGCCTGTATCCAAACAGATACCGATGCTCAGTCACATCGGTTCTCTCTTTGGCTATTTTTGAGGACGAGCCCTCTGCAAGTTGTTTAAATTACTGACAAGACAATGGTGAAAAAACGGCTACCTGCACCGGATGAGACAGTGAACACTCTAGACTCATATTTGGTACAAGTGGTTAATGACATTAATAACAAGCGAAGGCAATCCCTTGGCCTAAGTCAGTCACCCATTATGCCTCCTGAAAGTCCGTCCACAAGCGTACTTAGCGCTGGGGCATATCACCCACTGCAAGCTAACCCTGCAATACATCTTACAGACTTGACCATTCACTCTAATGGATCTGAGGACATCAATGATGCTGACGATAATCTTCAATCTGATAGAGTAGATCCAGCAGATCTTTCAATAAACACCAATAACGATCCAAATCATCAGACATCTATTACGGAAGTAGCATCTCAATCACCGCGGCCCGCTACACGGGCGGTCAGAGCCTGCCGTAAATCCACAGCCAAACGGGGGGGGGGAAACACCTAGGCAGAAAAAAGGCTATCACCCCACCTCCCAAGCGGCTAGGGAAACAGGCTGATTTTGATACCGAGATCGAGTCTAGAAGTAATAGTGATGACGATCTCTTTAACAGAATCCAGGAAATGATGGACATTAAAATCAAGACCATAATCAAACCCCTCATCGGGAAACTGGATAAATTAACATCTGAGGTCAAAAAGCTGGGCACAGCCCATAGTAAGTTGGCTGATGAGGTGGAAAACTTGTCCTCTCTTGTTACAAATTTAATACCCACTAATGGGGAGCACATTTCTAGTGTAAGTAACCCACAACCTATTCATCAGGGTTCTTCGCTCCCACCTTCCTCACCACCAACCTTATTGCCTGTTACTGGACAAGTCGTGGACGCAGCAGACCCTGGCACTAGTATAACTTCCGCCCCTGTGGGGATACAGCTGGAGGATTTTTCTGCTCAATTTATTCTGGAAGCCTCACCGGTAGTTCTGGTGCTGGCAAACGTCCCTGTCTTAGCAGAAGGCAAAACAGAGTCTAATCAGGATTTAAAAGACAAAGCGCTGTATTGGCTTACAAACAATATGCACATGACAGCTCAAGGACACGATAAGTTGGCAGGGGATATTGTCATGTCTAGGAGGGTATCTTGGATAGGAAGCAAGCCCAAAAAGTTCACAGGGGATTGCGTTATTCTAAACTTCGCAAACGCGGAGGTCCTTCCAGATATTCTGAATAATGTCTTTCCGCCTCAACGACGCAAAGGTTCTATAGTCCCTCTCACTCTCAAGTTCTTTTACGACAAGTCCAAATTTTGCACCTTACCTAAGCCCACTGGTTACAATAGACACACCATTAGGAATAACTGGAGAGATGCCACCAGACCTCGACATCCTAATGATTGGCTCCAGAGGGGGCGTGGCTTGGGCGCCGATGGCGATGGTCGCCTGAGAGCTCGGCTCCGGGACTAAGCCCGGAATTATCCTGAACATCGGAGGCTGAGGGGCACCCCAGACCCCGCATTCGGTTGAGCGAGGCGACGACACCCTGCCGAGGGCCCTGGTGGAGTTTGGATGGAGGTGGCTTTGAAGAAATGCCGAAGTTTGCGGAATGGCGGAGTGCGACTCAATATGGCGCCCGGACCCCTTTGTCCCCTTGATCGGACCTACGGAGTTGAGGAGGTCTCGCGGGTGTCGCCCGGCACCCGGCTTCATTGGCCTCAGTTGTTTTAGACATTGGACATTGGCTGGTTCGGACCCTCTACAGCGGAACCATAACTCGATTGGACGACCGGGCGGGTGCCCACGCGTTAGAGGGCCCCGGGCACGGGTGCACTCAGACCCAGGCGGTGATCTGCACCGCGACTCCGCAACTAGCCGCGAGTTCCTGGCCACCCCAACTACATGGATGGCGCGACACTCGGGCGCCACAGGACAGCCGGGAGAGTTGGTGGCCCTTGCCCCGGAGCTATAGTGGGTGAACGGGCCTGCCCGACTCGAAGACGGGTGTCTCCGCCCCCTTATCGGTGCCCTCGGACGCCGTGGCGGTGGCGTGAGCCGAAACGGCGGAGTCTCCACAGGCTCTGGAGAAGGAGATCGCCCATTCCGGACTTGAGGGCGGAATCCCGGGAAAGTCGTGCTGGGCACTTGCACACGGAGGCGCCTACTCCGGGACCTTTGCGGAGAACCCCTGGCAGCATGGGGAAACCTAAAGGTGCCAAGGGATCCAGCCAAGCCACCTCGGACTCTGAGGCCCAGGACAAGGAAGAGCATGGAGATCCTAAACGACCTGGTGGCGCACCACTCCAACAACAATTCGACCGCGTACTGGAAGCCATAGAGGCAACTCGGTCGGCCCTACAACAGGACATTGCCCAGGTGGCGACTGGCCTGGGCCTCCTTAGGGCAGACCACGGTAAACTCTCCGACCGGGTCAAGGAGGTGGAGAGCACGGTGAAGTCTATCGAACCGGCGCAGAGAACCCTGGCTGCGACGATAAAGGATGCCATGTCCCGAATCGAGACCCTCGAACGGAGGGCGGAGGATGCGGAAGGCCGAAACAGGAGGAATAACATTCGGGTAGTGGGCCTGCCGGAAAAGGTCGAGGAAGGCGATATGGTGCGCTACTTGGAGACCTGGCTCCGAGACACGGTGGTCCCGGAGGGCCTGTCCTCCTTTTACACCCTAGAACGGGCCCACAGAGTTCCAGCGCGGCCCCCACAGCAGGGACGAGCCCCGAGGCCGGTGGTGGCGCGGTTGCTACATTTCCGGGACAGAGACCTGATCCTAAATGCCGCCAGACACAATGGCCCGTTCCAGGTTGCAAACAGTCAGGTGAATATCTTCCCTGACTATACCTACGAGACGCAGCGCAAGCGGTTCTCCTTCCTGGCGATTAAACGTGAACTCAGGAGTGAGGGTATCCAATATTCACTCCTATTTCCCGCGAGGCTCCGAGTCATTGTCGATGACAAAACCCAGTTCTTCGACACCCCGGAGGAGGTCTGTGACTGGCTCGAACTATACCGAACGGGGAAGGATGGTTATAACGCCTCGACCCATCAGGCAGAGGAGCCGGAACAAAGGAGGCGATCTAAAAGGGTCAGAAACCGCCGCGGCCGCACGGGAGGACCCTCGACAGCGGAGACATCATCTGAGCGGAGAGGAGTGTTGGAAGTTCTATCGGAACTGTCGGGAGCAAGGGGCGATGACATCGAAGAGGAGGAAGAAAACCCGGGTGCTCAGGGGGCACCATCGGACTCGGAAGACTCAGTGGCGGACAGTACCCACACACCGGTGATCACACCGAAATCGGTGGAGGACCTTTTGGACGGACAAGGGTAATGGAATAGGTTGCCTTGTTTTGGGTGGGGGCCCGGCAGGGGGGAGGCGGCTGCCGTCCTTTATTGCTGGCAATGGAAGAGAGAGGGTTGGGAGGCTTATGCTCTAGCCCCGAAAGTTTTTTGACACAGGGGGGGCTTATTATAGTCCTGGTAGCCTGGGCGACGAGGGCCCGTTGCCTCCGCTCAGCCCGCACCTGGCCCATAAGGCCTTCCTACGGTGGCGACCGTAGGACTAGTGGGGTTCTCGGGGTTGTTCTTTGTAGCAGTTTGGATGGGATCTAGATGGTGCAGTTTGGGTCCTGTTCTGGGGTGGTTGGGAGGGGGTCTTGTTGGTTTTTGGGGGGTTTGGTTCTGGTTGGGGAAAATGGCCGCCGTCAGCGCTGGGAGGATTGAGGTTTTTTCTTTGTGGGGACCCGGACGGGGGGACTGTGCACGAACACTTTGGGACAATGGTTGATGTTGCTAACTTGAAATGTATTACTTGGAACGTGAGGGGGCTTCACACTATGTCCAGGCGTCACAGGGTCCACGCTTATTTAGTACGTAGGGGAGTGCAAATGGCGCTGCTGCAGGAAACGCATCTGAACAAGGCGGAAGGGGCGGCGCTTCAGCGTCGATGGCGAGGGCAGGTCTTTTCCACGGCGTACTCTGCTTATGCCAGGGGGGCGCTGATATGGATCAGGGCAGGAGTCCCCTTCCAGGTCACGAGGACAGTGTTAGACCCAGAGGGGCGTTTCGTGGCCATATCAGGCACGCTAGGAGGGAGGGACTTGAATGTGTGCTGTGTGTATGCCCCTAATGTGGACCAGACTGCCTTCCTTTCTAGGTTATCGGGCTCGTTGGCCCACTTTTTCGCCGGCCCCCTCCTGCTGGGAGGCGACTTTAACTCCGTGGCTGACGTAGACATAGACCGCTCGCATCCCCCGCTCCCCGATTCCCCGGTCCGGCGGACGGCTAAGGGCCGTCAAGATTGGCAGACCCGCTGGGGTTTGACGGACATCTGGAGGGCGCATCACCCCGCGTCTAGAGATTATTCGTACTTTTCGAGCCTTCATGAGCTGCATGTCAGACTGGATGGCTTTCTTGGTTCGTCCGAATTAGTCTCGGCAGCGGTCCGATCGGAGTATTTATCGCGAACCATCTCGGACCATAACCCCCTACTGCTGGACATTCGCTGGTTCCCTGGGACGCCGGCGGTACCCACCTGGAAGATGCGCCCCGAGATCCTCGAGGACAGTGTCTTCAAGGCAGACCTAGGGGAGAGAATCACGGATTATTTTGCATCCAACGGCGGCTCCGCGAGTACTAGGGCGTTCGAATGGGACGCTTTCAAGGTGGTGGTGAGGGGGTACTGTATCTCTAAGAAGGTGGGCATGCGGCGTGTTATCTTGGCTGATTTAGACGCAGCGGACCGAACGCTCCGCGAGCTCGAAATTAGCCGACCCGGACACCCGGAATTGCAAACACGAACGGTTGAGGCGAGGGAGAAGGTGGCGGTGGAGGTCGAACGGCTCCGCTGTTTCGATTATAAGGCCTACACGGTCCGATCTATAGCGGAGGGCGACAGATCGAGCGCGTTACTGGCGTGGTTGGCCAACCCTACGCGCCAGTCCCAAACGTCGACTAGGATGCGTAGGGCGGATGGGACCGAGGTGTGCACCCAGCCGGAGATTCTTGATTGCTTCCGGCATTATTACGAATGCTTATACCGCAGTCGCTCCGCGCGTGATCCGGACCGGCTTGATAACTATCTTAGCCCGCTGGAACTCCGCACAGTGGAACAGGAAGTGGCAGACACCCTGGGATCTGACATCGGCTTGGGGGAGATCCGTGGGGCCATCAAACGGATGGCGAGGAACAAGACCCCGGGCCTAGATGGCCTGCCGGTGGAGTTCTATGCAGCTTATGCTGACCTCCTGGCCCCTCGTTTACTGGTGGTCTACAGGGAGGCGAAGAGGCTGGGTCGCCTCCCCGGCTCGATGTGTGAGGCGTTGGTGGTTCCTCTCCTCAAGCCAGGCCGAGACTCGTCTGACCCGGGGTCCTACCGTCCCCTCTCAATGCTGACGGTGGACTACAAAATATTGAGCAGCATCTTGGCCTTGAGGCTGTTAGGACATATGAGCTCCCTAGTACACGAGGACCAAGCCGGTTTCATCCCACGGCGAAACACGACCATGAACATCCGAAGGTTGTTTCGCTTGCTTGGGGAACCATTCGTGGACGCCCCGTCCCCGGTAGTTTTGTCGGTGGACCTGGAGAAGGCGTTTGATAGCCTGGAGTGGGACTACTTAAGCGCGGTATTGCGGAAATTCGGCCTCGGGGAGGGATTTATCAAATGGACAGCAGTTCTCTACGCTTCCGCTTCAGCCAGGGTTAGATCGGGCCCTTTGATCTCATCGCGATATCCGGTGGAGCGTGGCACGCGGCAAGGGTGCTCCTTATCCCCGCTTCTTTTTGCACTAGCGGTGGAGCCACTAGCGATGCATCTTCGTTCGGGAGCCCATTATACGGGCTTATGGACAGCGGCGGGCCCACATTACGTCTCGCTCTATGCGGACGACCTGTTGCTCTTCCTGGAGGATCCGGTCGACGCTTTTCGGGGAGCGGAATTAGCGCTAACGGAGTTCGGAGACGTCTCAGGCCTACGAGTGAACTGGTCTAAGACCTGCCTCTTCCCGATGCGTAGGGGTGCCCCCACTCCGGCGCTAAATAAGGAGATCAGATGGGAACCCGACTGCTTTAAATACCTTGGGGTATTTGTGTACCACGACCAGCCCGACCTCCTAGACGGAAACATTGCCCGTTGCATACGTGCACTCCGAGGCAGCATGGATTTTTGGGCCACGCTGCCACTCTCCGTGGCAGGACGCATCGCCCTGCTCAAAATGGTGGCACTCCCCCGACTATTGTATTACTTTCGGACTTTGCCAATCTGGGTCCCACCGGCTACGTTTCGCCGCTTGCGTTCTATGGTGGTAGGGTTCCTTTGGGGCACGGGCCGGCGGCGGGTGGCCCTCAATACCCTGATGAGGCCGAAGGACGAGGGGGGGCTCGCTGTGCCGGACTTTGAGAAGTATTACCTTGCGGCGCAGCTCCAGACATACACCCAGGAGATAGCCAGGGAGTTCAGAGGCCCGGAAGACGGTAGAGGGACGGGTATGGCAAGGCACGTCCTCTCCTTTATCGCGCTGCGACAGCGTTTAGCCCTTCGGGACCTGTCGATGGAGGAGCGGACTATCCGACTCTGTTGGAATCGGGCTCATAACAGGGGTCACCTGCGAACCCCATATGCACCTGAAATACCGTTGGGGATGCTGACGGCCCTCCCACACGGAGGAGACTGGTCGCGACTGGCGGACTGGGAGGATTTGGGTTTACAGCTCGTCGGGGACCTGTATGAAGACGGAGTGCTCCTATCCTTTCAGGATCTCATTGACCGCTTTGGGATCCCCCGGGGCGACTTTCTGCTGCACTCGGCCATTGTGCGAGTAATCCAGGCGCACTGGCGAAACGGACTAGAGGAACCTCAATTGTCTCAGGTGTGCCAGTATGTAATGATGTCGGCGGGCACAGTGAAGGCGGTCACTTGCCTTTACGGCAGGCTGATTACCGAGGGGTTGGTCCCTCTCACCACACTGAAGTCCCGCTGGGAAGAGGACATCGGTAGGGAGATCCCGGAGACGACCTGGTCCCAGCTGGTGAGGCGAGCATGGAAGGGTACACGTAGCGCCCGTTTCCAACTGGTCCACTACTATGTTCTCCATAGGGCGTACCTGACCCCGGTTAAAATCAGGCGTTATTTTGCCACGGCCTCGGCGGAATGCCCTAGGTGCCCGGCTCAGGAAGCGGACCTCCTACACATGCTATGGGCCTGTCCAGGATTGACGTCCTACTGGCAGGAGGTGGCGGCGACTTTGGAAGGAGTGACGGGGAGGCACTTATCGTTCGATGCGGCGGTAGGGCTATTGCACTGGTTCCCCCATACCCCCCGGAATAAAATCACCAGTAAATTTATAGATCTGGGGCTCCTACTGGCCAAGCGAGAGGTGACCAGGAACTGGAAGGCACGTGCTGGTCCTACGGGCGTCAGATGGCACGGTGAACTTTTGAAATGGGCGGCGGGTGAGAGCGCGCTGCGATATCAGTTGGCTTGGAGGCACAGCAATGAGAAGGCGCAGGAGGCCGCGTTAGAATGGGAAACACTGGTACAGGCCCTCAGGGATTATTGTGCCCCCAGCGACTCCGAAAGCGAAGAAGCAACTAGACCCGAGTCCCGCTAGACACTAGCATTAACAGCACTATTACCTTCCCCGTGGGTCAAGCAGAGGATCCTAAAGTGATAAGCTCCCTGGCGCTGATGGTGGGGGGGGGGGGGGAGGGGGGAGTTCCACAATGACTGGGAGTTTGGGGGGGGGTATCTTTTTGGGGGGTTGGGGTTTGTTTAGAAAAGCAGATGACGGACAGTGTGTTATCCGGACCAGCTCCTGCATCCTACTGGCCCCAGCTACATTCGCCGCCCAACCCCAGGGATATGGGCTGCTTGGCTGTATAGCAACGCTATGGAAGGGGGTCGATGGGCTATATCTTGTAAAGGTTGGCCATAATATGATGCTGGTCGTTACTGTATTGTTGTACTGATTCCTGCAATAAAAATATATTTAAAAAAAAAAAAAAATCCTAATGATTGGCTCCAGCCTATAGTTTACCAGGACCTTGGAAGATCGTATCGCCCAACAGACCTGAATACCAGGTCCGTCCTGGTTCGAGAGCCAAGAGGTAGTGTCTGGGACGGGGGCTTGCCAGGCGAGGTTCGTAATGCCTGGGGTCTCAGGCAAGCTCAGTGGCAGAGAAATGATCAGTTACCGCATTACCCTAACACTCCTCTACTTACGTGGAACCCAGCACAATATGGCCAGGGTCAGGTAGCCACTCCGTTTGAGTGGGGCGTTAGCACAGGTAATAGGTTTGCCCCTCTATCGGATTTAAACATATGTGATTGACTTGAAACAGGATCCAGGCATGCCAGGGAGGCACCGAATGAGCCACCATTAGCAAGTGGTGCTTTGGCTTTACAACATCCAGTCGAAATAGCCCCAGCAGTTCCAAATAACCTAAAACCACCACCGCTCGTCCCATGTAGGATCATAAGTTGGAACGTAGCAGGGACAAATGCAAAACGCCAGGACAAAGCTTGGCTGAGCTTTGTCTCAGAATATCATATCATTGCTTTACAAGAAACGTGGGACACATCCAACAGTTTTTGGCTGGATGGGTTCTCTAGTTTCGTCAAACCTGCAAGATCCAGTAGAGCGGGTAGGGCCAAAGGTGGCTTGGTGCTTCTATTCTCATTAGCCCTAAAAGGTACCTACAGGCAGATTAGCACTGAATCTGATAATATCCTGATAGTTGAGAGGGTGATTAACAAGGAATGCAGGACATTGTTTGTCAATTTCTACAATTCCGGGAACAGTGACTACAGCGGCCGCAACATTGCTAACCTGGAAAATATTTTAAACATAGTCTCACAGGATATCGATTTTTCTTTTGAGTTAATTCTATTAGGCGATTTTAACATTCATCCATGTGGTTCTGCATGTAAGGGAAAAGATGTTGACGAGGCTGACGATGCAGCCACACGGGGACCCCATTTTGAACATTCCGCTGAGGGGCAGGAGCTCGAGGAGCTTTTGGCCTACCTTGATCTACACGAACCGGACTGTGGGCAGAGAAACCCAACTTTTACCGGAGTTTTTCAGGGAACAGTGATTGACTACATTTTTGTTTCATCAGGCATCTTTCAGCGGATCATGGCCTACCGCACAGTCCCTACAATTTACAGTGACCACAATCCAGTCCTGCTTGAAGTGGCATGGGGAGCTCACTTGGGGCCATCACCAGTAAAGCACAAACCTGCCCATCCCCTGAGGACCACAGATCAAGCTAGACGCATTAAGTGGGCTAAAGTCATTCCGGAAAACTTTTATGAAAAATGTTATCCAAAAATCAAAGTACAGGTGGAACAGTGCAGAGACCCGGGCACCGAAAGGAACAAAATTATCGCAGCTTATGAGGCAATTTGCGATCAGGTCTCGAAGGATCTACTTGCCAAACCCATCCAGGGTGCCGATGGACATAAGCGTTGGTTTGACCATGCATGCTCCAAAGCCCACAGAGAATTATTGGCGGCCCTTAAATCTGTGCCCAGGGTCAAAGAGGACATCGTGAGTTTAAGGAAAGTCTACAAAGCTGCCATAAAGAACCGCAAAGATAATATCAAACACGAAACATGGGATAATCTCCTTTCGGCAGCAGTATTGAAGGACAGCAGGAGATTTTGGGAAATTATTAAACAGCCTTTATTCCTTGATGACAGCAACGATCCCATGGATTGCGTGATCACCGACGAGTCTTGGTTGTCCTTTTTTGAAAAAGTATATGGGGGTGATGACGAAGGAACAAAGAAAGGCACATCGTTGAACATTGATGGCCACCACATCATCTTTAACCCCCAAGAAGTGGAAAAAGCCTTGCTGGCAACCACTAAAAACAAGGCACCTGGGCCAGACGGAGTACCCGCAGACTTTTTCTTGTTCTCACCCAAACTCTGGGCCGAGGTCCTGACAAATGTATTTAATGCAGTTAACGGAAATTCAGCTCCCGCTTCATGGGCCCAATCCATCATCGTCCCTATTTTTAAAAACAAAGGTCGGCGGGACGACCCAGCATTTTATAGGCCAATATCCCTCCTGGATTCAACTGTAAAGATCTTGGGCAGAGTACTTCTATCAAGATTGAGGGAGAACATTGAGGACTGCGGGGGGCTGTCCGAACTGCAATACGGTTTCAGGGAGAGGAAAGGGACCATCGAACAATGCTGCAACCTGCACCTACTCATCTCCAAGTACACGGTCGCCAAGGAGGGTTCCGTATTTCTCGCCTTCATGGACCTCTCGTCGGCGTTTGATCTCGTAAACAGATCAAAACTGTGGGCGATACTATTAGAGTTGGGTATTGACAAAGCACTGGTTTCATTCATGGCAGCGCTGCATCGGGAACTCTTTGCAGCAGTGCGCGTATCAAACAATGGCAGATGTACCCCCATGTTTAAATCTTTAAAGGGGGTGCGGCAAGGGTGTATTCTGGCCCCTACGCTTTTCACCTTGTATATTAATGGCCTAGGGGAACACCTGCGCGGTCAGGACGCGGACGTCCCGCGTGCAGGAGATGTGCAAATACCGGCACTCCTGTATGCGGACGACGCGGTGCTGATCGCTCGTACTGGTGTCGGACTGCAGCACCTATTGGACGCCTTCGGCTCCTTTATGGACAATTTGGACCTGAAGGTGAATGCGTCAAAATCTCACATGATGGTCATGGGGCGTGAGTGCACTAAAAAACGTCATAAATCATTCTTCTGTAGTGGGGTTCCTGTCTCGAAGGTCATCACGTTCCCCTATTTGGGAGTCTTGTTCGATCATAAGGGAACATGGGGGCCCCAGGTTACAGCAAAAAGATTGGCAGTAACTAGGTCTTCTTTAGCGATCCTTGGCTTTGCGGGTAAGTTGGGGGCAAGGCCAATGGAAGCCCTTTTAAAGATCTATAGGTGCAAATCCGTGGCCATAGCACTTTATGGATCTCCGCTATGGGGCTATGTAAATCCTGAGCCTATCCAGAGAGCGGAAAATAAATTTATTAGATCTCTCCTCTCCTTACCCCAGTCAGCCCCAACTTACTCAATACATCAGGAGGTGGGTTTACCCTACCTGTCGGATCTATTAAGCCTAGCGCCGCTGATCCTATGGCTGAAAATATGGTTGAATGACGATCTCCCATTGAACCATACCATTTTGAAAGATGTACTCTCCCTAGATAAATCTAAGAGCATTCCATGGCTGACCTATTTAAACAAATCATTTACTGATCTAGGCCGACCAGAACTTTTCCTAAGCCCAGAAAAAATCAAGGCATCAGACATCGTCTACATAAAAAAGGCATTTATGGAAAAGAAGGCAGCTCGTCGAGAGGATGTTGAATTATTGAAGCCCTCAGTTAGGGCACACAACCTCCTGGTTAGCGCTCCCTTACTTGCCCCTTATCTCAGCTTCGTTACACATCCCTATCACAGGTTTTTACTGACAAAGTTCAGGTTCAACCTGATACATTTTTACCTGGGTTCTTTTAAGCAATGGCAGAAGCCAGAGCTAGCCCCACCTTGTAGTTGTGATGACTTTTCGGTACAGGACACAATGCATTGCGTTATGTTCTGTAGCCAATATCACGAGCCGAGGAAAAAATATTTGCTCCCCATCTTGAGAGAAGCAGGTTTTACTCAGGTACGCCCGGCGCTGCTTTATTTACAGCTTGCGTCAAATCCACGTACAACATTTTGTATTGCAAATTTTTTAGTGGCCGCAGCAAGGGTGAAAGCTGCCGGTCAAATTTCGCCTTCTTAAATCATGTACATAGTACTTTTTTAATGTGTATGAAGTATGTCGTTTTTAACATTCAACAACATATATGTATTTTATGCCACGTTTTACTGTTTATGTTTCTTTGTATGACTTGGAAAAAGTTGAATAAAGATATCTTGACTGACTGACTGACACAACATCACTCAGCGCAACCACAGCATCACTCAGCGCAACCACAGCATCATTCAGCAACACCACAGCATCACTGGTTCAAATATGTTCTTTCAATGTTTCAAGCTGTTTTCAAGCTTTCACGCTTTATTACAAATCACAAAAAAGATGTTAATATTTCACTTCTGTTCTTGGATTTTCGTCACAATAAAAACACTGAACATAATCTTCACAAAAGTTATTTACAAAAATGTAAGCTATTGCCATTACAAATTAAATAAATTATTTAAGTATTAATTATTTAAAAAAATTAAAAGCATTGTTATTTGTAATAACAATTCATCTAAGTCACGTAAATACAAAACATGTTGCATTACAAATGCTATAGGTGTCACATTTGCGAAGGTTATAACTATTGGCATTGTAAATGACAAAGCTATTAATTTAACTATTTGAAAAAATAACACATAAATAAAAAAAGAAAAATTATAAGACCAATAGCTCAAACTTTCCTAATGCGAGCCCTATTTCATTTCCAATGCTTGTTTTTCTTGTGCCACAGCCCTGGTTTTCTTCTGAGCTGCCACCGGTCTGCCCTGTTAGAGCTGAGAACTGACTGCACATCCCATAGCAGTCTGTCTTCTCACTGACTGTAAGCTGTGTTAGTAGTGGCTGGCACCTGGGGCAGGTGATTGTGAGAGCCACTGTGGTGCTTGCCAACTTACCTTCTCAGCGCGCCAAGCATCACTGAGTCAGCAGAGCTTGTAGTGTAGCTCTGTGTGACAAACTGCGAGTGGGGTGACGGTGCCACCGGCAGGACCCGGGCGCACTGCTCAGTAATGCAGCTCGTGGATTATGATGTGACTCGTCCTAGAGGTCCTTGTTGCTCAAATGGGTGAGATTTCTGTCATTTATATATTTTTCTTGTTTTCATTGCTAGATTTTGCTCGTGAGAGAGTGTCACTCACATCTGTTGAAATGTCACTCATAATTACAATGAATTTAAGAAAATGTCACACGTAGCAATCTGAAACCTTGGCAGCTATGGTGTCTCATTTCACACATTGAATGAAATACAAGTCCTCATTTCAGTTCACTCCTGAATATCATGCCTGTTCCTTTGCAGAAGTTTAAAAAATGAACACATTGCTGGTATTTCACTGAGGGAGGGAGCAGAGCTGGCATGAGGGGCTGAATCTGAGGCTCCTCAAGGGCACACCATGCAGGGGTGAGGCCTATCCTTGGACTGTGGATGTCTGTGAGTTTACAGGCGCCAATGCTTGTTTCCCATTATGAGAATCTCTCATTGGCTGCAAGTGTCTTACCCATGGCTGTGTCTTTGCAGGCACCAGTGCTTGTTTCTCTGCTGGAGGCGGCGGTTCCCTCAGCAGCCACCAGAGGGCGATCCTCGTCCGCAGATGACACCACTGAGCTGCACATAGGATGTAACAATGAAGGGTTTCCTCTTCTGGGTCAGCGGTGGCAGAGACAGCACCAGCAGCGGCGGTCACATCAATTCCAGCCTCTGTAGAGGAAGCAGGACCCTGGCTGTCTGTGCAGTTATCTTCATCTTCAGACCCTCACAGACCCCCCCCCCCCCCCCTCAGACCCCAGATCTGCCCCTGCCCCCCTCAGACTCCAGGTTTGCTCCCCTCGAACCCCAGATCTGCCGCCCAACCCCAGCCCCAGGAGGAGGATAGAGCCTGGACATGTCTGCACAGGTCTCTGCTCAGGTAGGAGATTCTCAGCATCTTTTGCTGTGTTTGGAGGAATAGACAGAATAATCCTGGAGGGAATCTCTGCAGGAGCCGGGCTGAGATGGGCTCTTCTTTACGGGGGCCCCTGGGGCTGAGCAGGGCTTTTCTATGCGGGGGGCCCCAGGGGCTGAGCAGGGCTCTTCTATCCGGGGCCCATGGGGTTGAGCTGGGCTCTTCTATCCGGGGGCCCCTGGGGCTGAGCTGGGCTCTTCTATCCGGGGCCCGGGGGTTGAGCTGGGCTTACCTATCTGGGGGCCTCTGGGGCTGTGCTGGGCTCCTCTATCCGGGGCCCTGGAGGGCTGAGCTGGGCTCTTCTATCCGGGGGCCCTGAGGCTGAGCTGGGCTCTTCTATCCGGGGGCCCTGGGGCTGAGCTGGGCTCTCCTATCTGGGGGCCCCTGGGGCTGTGCTGGGCTCTTCTAACTGGGGGGCCCTGGGGCTGAGCTGGGTTCTTCTATCCGGGTCCCTGGGGCAGAGCTAGGCTCTTCTATCCGGGGGCCCCTGGGGCTGAGCTGAGCTCTTCTCTCTGGGGACCCTGGGGATGAGCTGGTCTCTTCTATGCGGGGGCCTCTGGGGTTGAGCTGGGCTCTTCTATCCGGGGGGCCCTGGGGCTGAGCTGGGCTCTTCTATCCTGGGGCCCCTGGGGCTGAGCTGGGCTCTTCTATCTGGGGGCCCTGGGGCTGAGCTGGGCTCTCCTATCTGGGGGCCCCTGGGGCTGTGCTGGGCTCTTCTATCTGGGGGGCCCTGGGGCTGAGCTGGGTTCTTCTATCCGGGTCCCTGGGGCAGAGCTAGGCTCTTCTATCCGGGGGCCCCTGGGGCTGAGCTGAGCTCTTCTCTCTGGGGACCCTGGGGATGAGCTGGTCTCTTCTATGCGGGGGCCTCTGGGGTTGAGCTGGGCTCTTCTATCCGGGGGGCCCTGGAGCTGAGCTGGGCTCTCTTCTATCCGGGGGCCCTGGGGCTGAGCTGGGCTCTTCTATCCCGGGGCCCCTGGAGCTGAGCTGGGCTCTTCTATCCAAGGGCCCCTGAGGCTGAGCTGGGCTCTTCTATCTGGGGGCCCCTGGAGCTGAGCTGCATCTTCCCACACTGTGAGAAATCTGCACTGCACTGCACTGCATCAGATCTGTGCACTGCATCTGACTGTATTGTGAGGGATCTGTTCACTGCACTGCTTCTTAGGACACTGTGAGTCTGTGCATGCTGCAACTCATCTTACTTCCCTATGAGGAATCTATGCACAGGAGCTGCCCGTGAAGTAAAGGTGGTGGGGCGGGGCGGGGCGGGGTGGGGAGGGAGTCAACAGCCGACGACAAGGGAAAATTTAAATTAAAAAAAAGAAAACAGCTTACCTTGCGCTTGCTTATTTTAAATGGGTTTCCTTTTTAAATGTCTGGTACCTTTCAAATGCCATTGTGCTAAATTGACATTGTACCCTTGCACGCAAGGATGAATCTGACACTATCAGTCTGGGAATGGATGGATCAGCCTTCTCTCATGTGAGCAATTAGGCGTGAATATCTGCGAGCTGTGCAGTGCGGTCACCAAAGGTTTTAATTAAGTATATAGTGGTTTGAATTTGGCATTTTCACATTTTCCCTGCATGCAGCACATGTCACAGAGTATTTCTGTGTCATAACAACCACAGGACGTGCAGAGCCATCTGTATAGAAGACTCTCTTATAGTCCTCAGTGGGTAAGATATTAGGAGCTCGTGGTATATTTTGTGTATAGTGCAGAAATTCTTGAATGCCGAGAGTCAGATCATACTTAAATGTTACATCAACTCCACTTAAAGATGCAGGCCATTGCGTCATCATCTTTTGTGGCCAGTAATATTCCTATACACTCCGCCCTGGTCATGTGTCGTTCCGCGTCATCGTCTGTTGTGGCCAGTATTGTCACTGTCCAGTCCGCCCTAGTCAGGTGACGTTCTGCGTCATCCTCTGTTGTGGCCAGTATTGTCACTATACACTCCGCCCTGGTCGGGAGTTGTTGTGCGTCATCTGTTGTGGCCAGTATTGTCACTATACACTCTGCCCTGGTCAGGTGTCAATCCGCGTCATCATCTGTTGCTGCCAGTATTGTCACTGTCTGTTGTGTAAATGTTGTCAACGTAAGATGGCACCTCTGGACCTTTCTGTAAGAGCTCCATAATGGGCTGCAAATAAACCAGGACTATTCTTAAAGCCACTGGCAATCATGTATAACAGAACTGAGAAAGAGCTTAGACACTCCCTTTCAGGCACTATATTTTGTCTAAAAAGTCCACAGCTTATGAGAGTGTGTATGACTTTAATCTAAAACTATTCTGTATGTTCAATCAGGTTTTAAAACTGGAAAAAGAGGATAATTCAATGTACAACTACAAGGCATTATAATGCTGTGATCTTCAGCTGACCGCGGATAGCTTTAATGTTGTGTTTGCTTCTGGCTTCGGAGGATATTGAGCCTGTGTTTGGGGCTCAGCAATGACCTGTAGAATAGATTCTTCATCCCACCCTTCTTGGTTTCCATACAGCGCTGGAGCCTATTTTAAAGCTCACTCACACACATACTTGTCCCTCAGGTCCCCGGGTTTGTAGGAGGCAAATGCTAACACTGTTACCTCCTCCCCTGAGGGCTCATCCCTTATGAAGGCTGGATGACTGTGACCCTCTGCAAGAAGGATGTTGTCGGCAGCTGATAAATGCGGGCAGAGTACTGCTTTAAATGTGTGTATATATCGCCCTCAATTAGTATTTTTACAATCTGAACACTATCTGGAGGTTTAACATGTCCATCATAGTTTCAGACTGTATGTATTCTTCAGTCTGATTCACCAACAGAAGTTCTCGAAGAATCTTGCGCACTATTTTCCCTTCAGCTGAGCTGTCCACCAGCGCCGTCACCCAAGTCCTGTTCCGCAGAAGTATCCGTAGTTTGCAGGGCATTTTCTTTACTTAATCAAGTTACTTTCTTTCTTTTTAAAGTGAGTAATAGAGTTCAACCTTTCTCTTCCTTCTTTACACTAACCTCAGTGGCTTGTCCTGATTCGCCTTTCTGATTAGTACACTCACTTTTTCTGTGGTACTCGGTCCGTCAAGTCCTCTTGGCCTAAAAAGAATGAGAAGTAATCCTATTAGAATACAGATGCCAGTCTGGCGTTCATATTTTTGTACGGTCCGTCAAATTGTATCCACCTTGGCTGGACTTCTGAGTTGATGGAAATCCAGTCCTTTTCTTTTTGTGTTACTGTCTTTTTCGTCTTTTTATATCCTTTCTAGTCTCTGGTGTAGTTTTTTCATCACCAGAACCCTCAGTCTAATTTTTTGTTGTGAGGTGTCACGCCAACAGAAGTATATGTTTCAAAATCATTTTAGGTGGCTCCTGTTCATACTCTTAAACAGGGATTGCTGCAGCCTCTGGCGCATAGCCAAAGCCGCTGCTTCTCGGCTCACCATGATTGAGGAAACTGTTTTAAGATTTCCCATTCATTTAATTCCTATATCTAGGGCTGGTGCAGCCTTGTACTCATTTGTTCTTGCCTTAGTACATCGGGTGTACCGCCCATGGCAGCGTGCCATGGGTAGTACGGTTGATACCTCATCTCATTCCTAGATCTAGGGAGGGTGCAGCCTTGTACTCATTTGTACTTGCCTTGCGTTAGTACATCAGGTAGTACCGCCCATGGCAGCGTGCCATGGGTAGTACGGTTGATACCTCATCTCATTCCTAGATCTAGGGAGGGTGCAGCCTTGTACTCATTTGTACTTTCCTTAGTTCATCGGGTAGTACCGCCCATGACGGCGTGCCATGGGTAGTACGGTTGATACCTCATCTCATTCCTAGATCTAGGGAGGGTGCAGCCTTGTACTCATTTGTTCTTGCCTTAGTACATCGGGTAGTACCACCCATGACGGCGTGCCATGGGTAGTACGGTTGATACTTCATCTCATTCCTAGATCTCGGGAGGGTGCAGCCTTGTACTCATTTGTTCTTGCCTTAGTACATCGGGTAGAACCGCCCATTACGGCGTGCCATGGGTAGTACGGTTGATACTTGTTTTTTTTCCTAGATCTAGGGCTGGTGCTGCCTTGTACTCATTTGTACTTTCCTTAGTACATCAGGTAGTACCGCCCATGAGGGTGTGCCTTGCGTAGCAGTGTAGATACTTTCCCAGGTGTTGTACGCCTCTGAAGGTGGCTCCATTCCAAGGGGACGTCTCTTCTCCACAATGCTGCTCCTCTGATTGGTGTTGCAAGCGATCCAGAAGGCATTTTTGTTGCTTTTTACGGGCACTTTGCCCATAGTGGCGCTTATAGTCCGTGGACAGATTGCTTGTATGGAACCCTGTGTCTTTGGTACAGGACCTACTCGGCAAGCTCTGCCTGCTTTGTTCTGCAATACATACTGTCTGAGCCACCTATACAGGATACTGTGTGTACCGAGCCAGCATGGTTCAAAATCCAGCCATTGCTCTTATGGAGGCGTATCTGGATATCGGACACAAACACGTTATCTCAGTCGATAGTGGCTGATACAATGTCACTCGACCACTCCTTCAGACTGAAGTGGCTCCGTTATATTAGAAACTTTTTTACCGACCTTGGGCTTGAAAAATACTATCTTCAACCAGAGTCGATTGTCGCCCTCCCAAAGAAGGAGCTTAAGGAACTTGCACTACGACATCTGGAAACACTAAGATTGTCAACCGATGCTGTAAAACCTTCAGTGATTCATGCGAATATAGTTCAGCAAACCTTTGGCATTCAACCGTATCTTACCTTGCACACTAAAATATACGAGAGGATGCTGTTGACCAGGCTCAGACTGAACCTTTTTTTCAGACTGGTCGCTTTTCCCTTAAATAAGGCCTGGGAACCAAGCATGCCCCCGTGCCCCTGCGACGGGAAATCAATTCAATCTAATATCCACGTTATCATGTTTTGCAAATTTTACCATCCTCACAGAAAACGCTGGATTCTCCCGTTATGTAGGCGATGGGGCTTCAGACAATGTCGACCGGCCTTTCTTAGACTGCAAATCTTATAGTCTGAAGAAGTCTGTTACCTGGTCTTAAACTTTTTAAAATCTATCATGAACCACAGAAAAAACCTTTAGCAACATGCTCTAGAAAAAACAATGACTTTTAAAAGCAAAAACCCTCTCTTTTTTAATCTTATGTCAGTTTTTTCTTATTGTGTAAACGTTCTTATGAAATGTCTTTTCTAATCACTTGTATTTGTATGGACTTTTTTCTGCTGACTGTTTCTTTTATGGTTTTCTTCGTGATTAACCGAATAAAGAATTATTATTATTATTATTATTATACTTTCCTTAGTACATCAGGTAGTACCACCAATGAGGGTGTGCCTTGCGTAGCAGTGTAGATACTTTCCCAGGTGTTGTACTCCTCTGAAGGTGGCTCCATTCCAAGGGGACGTCTCTTCTCCACAATGCTGCTCCTCTGGTTGGTATTGCAAGCGATCCAGAAGGCAGTCTTGTTGCTCTTACGGGCACTTTGCCCATAGTGGCGCTGATAGTCCGTGGACAGATTGCTTGTATGGAACCCTGTGTCTTTGGTACAGGACCTACTCGGCAAGCTCTGCCTGCTTTGTTCTGCAATACATACTGTCTGAGCCACCTATACAGGATACTGTGTGTACCGAGTCAGTATGGTATCAGGTGCCCTCCGATTTAGGGAACCCTGTCTGACATTCTGATGTATGTGGGGGTAAGAGACCAACAAACCAATCTTGTAAACTGGACGGGTGAAAGGGTCCTCCGGGCCATGATATGCTTGGGGGTGAGCAGGAACGGCTGCATCTTTGTAGGAGTGGAAAGCGGAGTACCGGCATCTATAGGATCAAAGTTCACCCATGAATAAAACATTTCAAAGGCATACACTGCATGTGCATGTACAACAAATGTTACTGCCCCCCTGTACTCAGAGTTGCCTCTGTCTTCACAATGTTGTGTAACTTCTGCCCTAATTGACTCCTTTCAACCCAGGAGCTCCATGTTTAAAGAACCATTTCAACTAACGAAAGATCCAATGTGCAAATACCACAGATTTGTTTGGATTAGTAATGTTGTGCTGAAAAATTCCCCTAATGGTCTGCTCTGGAAAAAAAATCTACCTGAAATGTCTGTTCACTGCTCACATACACCCCTTAAATGGTGGCCTCTCTCTCTCCCCCTCCCCCATGTGCTGAGCACTTTTCGGGCTATTTGGGGTAGCTCGTGCTTAGGGTCCATAAGTTATTTCCACAAAAGGTACCCAAAGCAATTTTGTGCCCTTTTTTTTCTAACACCCTGGGGAATTTAAAAGTACCCAGAATTGGGGGGGCGTGGCTAGCCGCGCAGCGAGATGGCCGCTCCGTGAGCGAGCTCCGTCGACCAGGGGAAAAATCCTGCCTTTATCCTGCACCTGAGCCTCTGCTGCCGTGCTCCTCCCATGAAATGTCGAAGGGGACATGGGTGCGTTGATCGCTGGTAGTGCTGGGAACAAACTAGCTGTGCAGCCTTGGTATCCGGCGGCTGAAGTGGAAGCCGGGAGTGACTCTGTGTGCCGAGACAGGAGGGAGTGTGCCACTGAAATACTCGAGCCCGAGGTCGCAGTGTGCTCTGCAGGCCGTGACTGCTGGAGATGATGCCAGAGACCAGAAAACCCAGTACGAGCCGGTGAGGAGGTTGGCAAGACCCGGCGACGTACAGGTATGGGTTGCTAGTGGCAGCATGAAGGGATAGGATGGCAGGGTCAGTGGCCGGAGGTATGCGGAGAGCGACAAGATGGCGCACCCCCGGAGGGGAAGAGAGCTGCAACGAGCCTGATTACTGGTCGTGTGAGGTAGGAGGCAGATAGAGGAGGCGGGGGACACTCCTAGGGCCCTTTAAGGCACACCATGAATGTTGCCTATAGATTTGTGCATCACGCGTGGACATTGCCGCGCCACGCCCAGGCACTCGCATACGGCGGAGGTAGCCCGGTGAGCATACTTGAGCCTGAGGTCTGACGCTGCTGAGCGATTGCAGCGCACATCCAAATGGAGAGGAGATTTACATGCGGCGCCCTAGACAGCGAGCTGGTGAGGTGAAGTGCTGACACTACCGGTTTATATGAGCAGGTGAAGTTTGAAGCAGGTACTGTAGGTGGAGGTGGGAGGCCGGCCATGTCCTGCTGCGTAGCTGGAAGCTGAGCCCCCGATGTGAGCCTCACTGAGCGGTGGAGTTGGCGCCAGGTGCAAGTGGAGGGAGATGGTGAACGCGTAGGGGCACATCCGTGGAAGGCGCCACTGCCAGCAACCAAGCGCCTGTGCCATTGAAGTGGCTTGTGGGTTGCGGGCTGACTGCTGGGGGGGTACCCCAGGGCGATTGACCGCACAACTGCACTGTCTTTGCCCAGGGTGCAGGAGGGCACTTAGTGATTGGGCTGTAAGTTGACGAGACCTGCGTTGCTGGGACGAGGCGATTGACTATTGCTGCCACAGCCCAGACGGTGGTGGTCCGCCCTTTGGGTGTTCCCCTCTCATCGGGGTAACTATGGGCAAACAAGACCCTAAACAGCCTAAGATCACGTTTGACCCCAGAAGGTCCATGAGGAACACAGAAGGAGGTACGGAGACGCAGGGGGGCGCTATTATGGAGATGGCACCTGGTGAAACTGGTGAGGACGTCAAAACACTGCTTCTTGAAATGCGCTCAAGCCTCAACAGCATAGATTCCAACCTTGATACGGTAACTCAGCAATTAGACTCGGTCAACACCCAGGTAGCTGTGCATGAAACGCGGTTAGATGGGGTGGAGAATCGCCAGGTTGAGTTTCATTAATTCCAGACAGAAACCAAGGAGCAGCTACTGCACATGGACAACCTATTGCGTGTTATTCACGAAACAAATGATGATTTAGAAGCCCGCTCTCGAAGGAGCAACCTACTGGTGACAGGTATTCCGGAGACGACTGCAATGTCTAAACTGGAAACCTACATGTTAGAATTCCTGCACACGCTGTTCGACCCGCACTTGTCGGCGGTATTTGTTGTGGAACGGGCTCATAGGACGCTAGGCCCAAAACCACCAGTGGGAGGCACACCACGGCCCATTCTGATAAAGCTGCTCAACTACCGGGACAGGGACACTATCTTAAGACTGGCACGAGAGAAGGGCCGAATCACTCATCAAGGGAGCTCCATATCCTTTTACCCAGATTTCACTCCATTGGTGCAGGTGGCCAGGAAGGAATTTCTGCTGGCCAAGAAAGTGCTGTTGCTGGCACAAATCCCTTATTCCCTGCTGTACCCAGCAAAATTGAAGGTGTCCCATGATGGCTCAGCGCACTACCTTACGGACGCAAAATCTGCTTTGAAATTTGCCAAACATTTCACAGGTAAGGGTCCTAAAAAGAAAGGAACTGAAGTTGGGTACCAATCTGGGAGACTAAGTGACATTGATTAAGATGTATACTGGGTCCTGGCCATGTTTCTATGTTTCCATAACTGGTTGTGAATGATGAGTGCGGAGAATTCCAAGGGTGCTCTTTGGCGTGAAGGTTAATTGTGGGCTAGGTGGGATGAGTGCTCACTGATGCCGTACCCTTTCCGGTACTGTATTTTATAGATTTAAGTTGATGTGCCACTGAGGTTGTGGATGTGCAGAGGCTGTTCGACAGTGGTCACCCGGCAAAAGTGGGGGAATATGCCGGTATACCCTCGTCCCCACGGGGAATTTCCCTATGCATCTCTTGCAGTTTTCAATTGTTGTGGGAGGGGGGTTACACTACAACCTGATTGGGGGGTTGGTGTGGGCGGTGGGTGGGGGTATAGGTTTGGTCTGGTCACTGTGTCATTGCTGTGCGCATAGCAAAGTAGCGCTGCTGTTTTTCTATTGGTTTCGTGGAGTACATTCCTGGTTGATTGACGAATGGACGTGAGGTCAGGCAAAAGGACTTTGAACATCCTTACATGGAATGTCAGGGGACTAAATGATGGCCGAAAGGCGAGACTGACACATGCTTACTTGGTTAGACATGAAATGGACGTTTGTTTCCTGCAAGAAACGCATCTTAATGTTTTACCCTCGCCCAGATGGACACATGGCCGCTGGGGAGAAGTCTATTCAGCTGTTTATTCAAGTTATGCTAGGGGGGTGGCAATTTTAATTAAGAGGGGTTCGGATTGGAAATGTGAAGATAAATGTGTGGAACCAGAAGGCCGTTTTGTTCTGTTGCGGGGGAGGTTGGGTGGTGTGGTACTGACACTTGATGCTTTTTACGGTCCAAATACAGACCCCCCTGATTTCTTTTATTCTTTATGGTCCAAGATCAGGCTCATGGGGTGCCAAACTGTGATATGGGGGGGGACTTTAATGCTGTATTGTCAGATGAGGAAGACAGGCAAGGTTCTGCTAAAGCACTGCACCCACAGGCGCGAGATGCATTGCATGACATAATGTTGGATGGTGGATTGGTGGATGTGTGGAGAGATCGACTCCCGGGATTGAGGGAGGGGACATGCATATCAGCTCAACATCGGGCCTGGTCCAGGCTTGATTGCTGGTTGGTGGCTAGGGATGTGGCGAATTGGACGGTGGATGTGACTGACAAGGCGCGCTCCTTATCCGATCATGCACCCTATATGCTGCGCTTGGCGGTGCCCCGAGCCCCATCTAGGGCTTTCACTTGGCAGCTGCCACAGAATGTGCTACTAGATGAGGCATTCAAAGAAGAGATAAGGAAAGACATAGACATGTATTTTGACATAAATGAGGGTACAGTGGAGTCGGAGGCAGCCCTGTGGGATGCTTTCAAAGCGGTCATCAGAGGGCAGTGCATTGCTGGGCAGGCGGGGTACTTAAGGCTATAAGGGGGACACTGGTCAGAATCGAAGCCGACATCAAAGCTCTGGAACAACAATTGTGTGTGAATAGTGACCGTCATACAGCGGGTCTGCTGAAGGGCAAGCTGCTGGAGTTTGAGGAAGAAGCTAATAGGGAGGTGACATTTTTTGGGAGATATGCGGAGGCTAGCAAATATGGAGAAGGTGATAGGCCGGGGCGTACTCTGGCATCTATGGTTCGACCACTGAAGGGGGCGGCGTACATACATGAGATCACCGACATCAAGGGGGAAGAAGTTCGGGGCCAAGAGAAGGTGGTGTGAGCCTTTCAGGAGTTCTATTCGACCCTGTATACTACAACTGGCGTAGAGATTACCGCTAACATGTCAGACT